>NW_028327174.1:97852534-98492817 GCF_987537825.1 Furipterus horrens | reverse complement strand
ATGACACTTTTTCTTTCTTTCACTCTCCCTTTCTCAGTGACCCTGTATCTCAGGTTGGATGAATGGGAAACAGACTCTGCATGGAAAGGCAAATGGAGGTGAGTGAGCATAAAGGACGTCTGTGGGGAGGTTCTCAGGAACACCTGTAGGAAAGTGAGGAAATGGGATTAGGCACAGAGTGAACTTGAACTGAGGTGCAGTATTCACAGAAGCCTCAGATGATCCCTAGGGAAGCTCTAGAGCTGTGATAGCTCTTTAGGATCCTCTGGAGTAAAAGCAAAGGAATGTGCCTTTGGATCCCCACATCAACTGATTGGTCTACATGTCCCCAAGGAGGAGCAATCTGGCTCATACTCCTCACCACAAAATAATTCTCTCAAAAGTCCCCAAAGAGCTCTTGTTTTCTGCTGCACCCTCCTCTTTGACGTCGCTGCAGTGCAGCTGCTGTTGAACACGCCCTCTTCGCTGGAGTGCGGGTGCTCTGCACAGTGCTGACCCTCCTGGGTGGTCTGTTTCTTTCACTGGCTGCCTCGCCCACTTAGACCTGGCTCTGTCCTCACGCCAGCCTTCTCTACCTTGTCCACACTCTGCCTCCATCTCATCTTCTCTCAGCTTCACACCTCGCCAGGGTCTCCTCCGACTTGGACACCCACACCACCACCATGGTCTTTTCTTGAGACCCCCCTTTCCACCTCTCCTTCGACATGGATCGATTGCACCTTCCATATTCACACCCCACGCCTTGCAGGTCTTTCTCTCACAGGCAAGCACTCTTGCCATCATCTCAAGACCCTAACTTCCTGTCTCCTCTGCTAGTCCTTTCTCAGCAGCCCTGGGTATTTAGAAGGCTGGTGCCTCACTGCCTTGCCCCTGTCAGCTCTCCTTGCCTCCTGTGGCTTCCCTGACCCAGCAACCTGGTAAATGGGTAACCTTGCTCACTGAAGTCAAGTTTCAAAAGAACATGGTTGGGTAAGCACAGGCCTTTGTTGCTTTGGGAAATAACACATGCGTGCCCCACTGTTAAAACAGAGCCAGTTATAAGCAACTTTGCCCTTGCTCTGTGCCAGAGCACAGGCAGGTGGGCTCTCTACCTAGTCTTCCTTTTTCCCCAGTCTAAGAAGAGATCTTGTTTCTCCCTATGCCCAGGAAATGTAAAGCTGATGGTCAACAGGCCTCTCAGAGGGACAAGGGCAGTGATAGTGCATGGTTATAGCAGGAAGAAAAAGAAGACGGAATGCTCTTTGTGATCAGAGAGGCTTGTCCTTTGAGTCCCCAGGAGCCCTCTTGAGCCAATTTCTCCCAGGGCCCTGCTCATGTCCTGCTCCACCAGGGGCCGACCTAGGGGGCCAGCAAGATCTGAGGGACTCCCCGGGGACAGGGAAGGAGGCCACTGGCAGATTGGGTGATCTGTAAGCCGCCCGACTCCCAGTCCATCCCACCCCCTCCTACCAAGGATCCCCCAGGCAACCGCACAGCTGCCCTAACTCCAGCTTAATGCGCTCTGTGTGCTGTGAATTGAAAAAAGGCCAGCTCCCAAACAAAGACGCGGCCGCACATGGTTTCTGGGGAGGCCCGCTGACCGGCTGGGAGAGAGCGAGCCTGGGAACGGAGTGGGCGCGAAGGGGAGGGTGGGCGCAGCCAGCGCGTGTGGAAGCGGGCGGGGCGGCAGAGGCACTGGCCGGCAGGAAGTGCCCGCGCTGCCCCTGGGCTGGACAGGAGCGGCTGCCCTCACCCAGACCCTCTGCGGTGAGAGGTGGGAGCCCGGCGGGGCGTGTGGGCAGAGGCGGCCCTACGAGCCGCTGCTCCGCCTCTAGGCTCCGCTTCCCAGGCTGCAAACCGAGCCCGGCTGCCCTTGGCCGGTAAGTGCAAAGCGCCAGGCTCAGGAGAACCAGTGGGGGCTGGGGTGGGCGCATGGAGAGTGGGGCCCTCAGAGCTGGACCCCCACAGGGCCCTGGCTTGCAAGGGCAAGCTGACTTCGGAAGAGGAGTCGGGGCAGGAGTTCTGGGGACAGTCAGGATGGATGTGTGTATGCCCTTGTGTGTCTGTACAGGGTCCCCAGCATTTGTGTCCAGCCCTGTGCTCCTGATTTCTGCACGAAGGGCTTGGGAGGGAACTCTGGGCCTCTTCGTGCCCTGTGCTATCCAGCTTGCTCAGTGCATGTCTGTCCCTCTTCAAAATGTCATTGTCTTTGTCCCTGAATTCTGGTCACTGGCTCTTATGCATAAGCCGGAGGTGGTAGATCCAAAGTGATCCTAACTGAAACTGTACAGTGTTTGTCTCTGTTCCCTATGCAAAACAGGGTTTGCTAAATGCCGGCAGCCGGTGTGCCTCGTGTATGCACAGACCTCAGCTGTCTTGTCCACCTCTGCAGGGTTGTCCACAAGTCCCTGGGCACAGCTGTGTACTTGGGGGAACAGGTTCTGCAGACTCTGTCACTGGCATTTGCCTGACAATTCCTGGACATGCAGTTGATTAGTCTGGTATGGAAAGAAGGAGGCTGTGGAAGGTTCTAGAGTGTATTGTTTTCACCAGTGATCTGTCCAGTGTTCACATGCATAAACAGGCTGGAAAATATAAAAGGGAGGAGGGCCCAGTTGGGTTGGGCAGGAGAGCATCTTAACTCGGGTCTAAGTTGCTGAGTGTGCAGGAGTACATGCTACAGAGGACTCCGGCGTGTTGGCACACATGGTGGAGCAGGGGTGGCATGGAGAGAAGAGACAGCTGCTGGGAAAACTCCCAAGTATAGTCTAGGGCAGTGAGTAAAGCGAACCGGGGTGGTATTGGCCAGAGGGGGATGCTCTGTGTTTAGCTTGTGGGCAGCTGGATTACAGTGGAAAGAATCTGACGTCAGGTCTGGAGACCCGGCTTTGAATCAAAGTTTAGTGGTACTTGCTTGGTCAGTAGCTGTGGTCCCTGCACAGGTCACTCTGGGGTTCAGCTGCTTTGTTTGCAAAACTAATAATCACTGTGCTGGCCACTTCATGAGGCTCAAATTAGCTAAAGCCTAGAAAGTGCTTTGACAGCCTTAAGGTTCTGAGGGCAAAGGATAAATGCTGGGCCCACGGGTGCCTTACTGGGAGGTGTGGGGAACACTTGGGGGCCTGAAGCTGTTTGGTTTGTGGGTCACAGAGGGAGCCATTCGCATGCTGCTTCCTGTGACATTCCGCATAATGGGAGTGTCTGCCTGTAAAGCACTCTGGACTCCGGGTGTGTGATATACATGCAGGCCTGTGTAGTGCCATAGCTTTGTGTGAGTGCCTTCTGCAGCACAAGGGGGAAGCTGGCTTGCATGGCCTTTAAGTCAGAGCCCTAGAGCAGCATGAGGTCCAGCAACCCTTCCTCCAGGAGGCTTTACCCCCTGCTGTCTTGCTTTTATCGATTGTCATGCCAACAACTGGAGCAGTAAAGGAGTATTTTCCACAGTTTGCAGCCAGGGAGACAGGAGAGGAGGTTGGGGATGTCAGCTGCAGGGTGCTGTCTCCTGGATTACAAAGCCCCCAGCTGTAACGGGCTGAGGAGGGCAGGGAAGGTGTCAAGAGCCATGACAGACAGCCTGAACACCAGGATGTGGTGTCACCTGTCACTGAGACATCTTTGAATGTAGTAGCTATTCGGTAAACATTGTGAAAGGAAAGAGCCCTGGCAGGAAGCCTGGAAACCCAAGGTCAGGTCCCAGCTCAGCTTCCTCCTCCCGTGTGACCTGAGGGAAAGTCACTTCACCTCTTCCGATGTCCTCCTGTTATGGAGCAATAGGCAGTTCTTTCATGTGGCGCCTTGGTGTAAAACCCAACAATTAGTGTTGAGGAAAACAGGTCTTTATTTCTAACCTGGGGGGTTGCTGGGAGAGTACTACTGCTCAGAGCCCTGTTCTCCCACAGGACCCCGCACTTCCCTTGCTCCCCAAAAGGCTAGAAGCCAAAAACATGCCCAGAAGTTCCCCATTTTTTATCTGTCAGCTCTCTCCTTCAGGATCTGGGGTACGATGTCATCAGTTCCATATAGTAGTCCAGGAAAGCATGCGCCGTGTTGCACTGGAACATGGTGAAGTCCAGGTTTTAACAGAGTGCTTTCTGAATGTAAAAGTCCGAAAGTCCGGGTGTGCAAGGCACAGTCCTTGGTGACTTGAAGTCCACTGAAGCAGGTATGATTAAAGCAGCAGCGTGCCTGCTTTCTTACTAGCCAAGGCTGCATGGCTGGACAATTCCTACGAACTGCATAGCTGCTCCTTCCTTCTCTCAGACCACATGGCCCTCCCTTTCAAGACCTCATGGTTTTTCTCTTTCAAAACCACATGTTTCTCTCCCTATGTCCTTGCAGACTGCATGGCTTTCTCCCTTTCTTAATTGCTGCCACCTTATTTTTAAATCCCTGACTGTGGCCTATGAAGCAGTGGGCAGCGGGCAGGGTAACCGGTTCTGGCCATTAGCAGAGCCTTGCACAGGCCCCATATGCTCTTTCCTCACCATTCTATGGCCAAAGCCCCTCTTATCTCCTTGGCATCTTGGAAGGGCCATGGCTATTTTCATAACTAAGACACTAGATACCCGCCAGAGATATGCAGAGACATCTCTTAGAAAAAAATGTCTGTGCTCCACTGAGTCCCCACATCACATGGCCTTGATCTAATTCCTTCACTGCACCTACCACCATCTGATATTCTGTCTGAACTTCTGTCTGCCCTGTCAGATCCCACTGTGAGCTCCTGGAGAGCAGGGCCTCCCTCATCCTGTTACCTGCTGGCTCACCAGCACCTGGAACATAGTGGGGGCTTGAGAAAGGTTGTGTAAGTGAGTGAGTGAATAGCTTAATATGAGGGGAATGGCTGCCTGTTTTTCAAATTGTGCTCCTAGGAGCTTCTGAGGCAAGAGCAAGCCTCCATAGGCTAAGCCCTGCATCCTCTACACCAATAGCTCAGGGTTAACTTGAGTTATGGATTGGTTTCCAGGTAGAATTTCCTTTGAAGAATGCACCTTCCCACTAGAAACTGGAAAAGTGTTGAACCAGAAGACTCATAGGGGCCTCTTCAACTGCAAGGTGAAATGACAGTGACCCACACCTGGCCCTCAAAGGGGACCAAAGGCAGTGGTTCAGACACTGGAGGTGGTTTTCCCACAGATCATTTCTGCTTGGCTATGGAATTTGTCATATGGTTTTAAAAAAAAACTGGTTTCATGTCCTGGGTTTTTGGTCAGGGTTAATATAGAAATGGTTTTGCATACAAAACAGCCATCAGGGATACATGGGAAACTCTGAAGCCCACAGGAGATGAGCACTAGACTGGGAGGACGCGTCGAATATCTGCCAAGTGGCTAAGCCACACACAGGTGGATGAGAGCTGCCTCCGTAGGGTGCCTGTGCCTGTCATTGTCCTCCCTTGGGTGTTCCCAGGCAAACTGCCCAGAGGCGCCTCCTGCCCAGGACACGTCCACTCAGCATCGTTCTTGGGTAATTGGCAGAGAAGAGGAGCCCTTCCTCTCTGAGTGATTTCTGAGGACAGCAATGGGCTGTCTTGCCCTGGCCTGTATTTACAGCAACCACGTCAGCTCCACATAAAACGTCTCTTGTGTTGTGTCTTCCTGTGTGACTCCTGTGTCCAGCACTGTCCAGGGTTTTTGGCACAGAGGATATATTTATCACCACCTTTACTAACCCCCAAGAGAGTTAGTACCCCAATATATCCTGTGTGTACTGTAATATAGTTATTTGATATATATTATTTATTATTTGTATATATAACATTCTGTATTAATAGTATACCCATGGGTAGAGAAGGAGGTTGGGCTCTTTCATTGGGTTGTTCAGATGGCTGGCTGAGGAGGTGGACTTTGGAGAAGAGTACTACAGAGAAGAGACATATGTACAGATCAGAATCCTTGTTGATTCCTTTAGACCACTGACTTTGCTCTCTGTACATGTCCCTGCTCTGGCTGACTCCTGGGTTCATAAAGTATATTCTTACAAGACAGCACACCACAGAGCAGACAGAATTGGGAGTGGGGGTTGCATTAATGTACACAAATTCACCACTTGTCCGCTAGGGACCCTGACTCTTCAGGTCTGAGAAATGGATAAAGACTGTGTCCCTTACCTCCGAGCATCTAATTGTTGGGGAGGTTAAACTCACTCCCAGGAAGAGGTGGGAAAACAACTGACCGCATACTGTGTGGGACTCACCGCAGCCACAGCTGAAGCTCAGAGGCGGCAAGGAAAACCAGTGCCAGCCGAGGGCAGAGAGCCCAGCCCTGAGCCACGCAGTCCAGCCGGGATTCCCAGCTCTACCCCTAACTCCCGTGTGACCTCAGTGTGTTACGTGGCCTCAATAAGCCTCAATTTTCAAATCCTATAAACCAGGAAATGATCTGTAACTCCTAGCGGACTGTACGGGTGCCTGAGTTAAGCCTGGAAAGCTCAGCTTTGTAGAGGGCGTGGAGCACCGAAGTGTCTGCTGACAACAGGGAACAGTTTGGAAAAGGGCTCATCGTAAGAAAGGGTCCTGCCTGGTGGTAACCGCTGTACAATTGTGTCTAAACACAGATTTCCCATCAGTACACAGGACTATGTGGACACCTGCTGGTTATGCCCCCAGGCCAGCCACGTACCCCTTTCTCCTTTGGGTGACTTTCTTTCTAGCACACAGCTTTGGAGAGGAGTGCCGCTCTGTTTGAACAGCTTCTCCCTCCCGTTTTCACTGCCCCTGTACATGCATATGGCCCTTTTTAAAGGCTTAAGGAGCTTTACTGCAAAATACCACAAATTCAAGAATTGAGGATGTTACGAAAGTTCAGGAAATGTTAAGGGGAATTTGCTCCGCTGGTTCCCTGGTCTGTTTTGAAGTAGTTCACTGATCCACTTCGATGGTCGAGGGGAAAGCCCACAATGGTTCTCAGCTTGTCCTGACTTACGGATGATGCTTCTTCTTCTTAATACAGACCTCATGTTTTGGAACATTTTTGTGAGCCGAACATTTCTTTAAAGATTTTACTTATTTCTAGAAGAATTGAAAGGGAGGGAGAAAGAGATGGAGAGAAACATCGATGTGTGAGAGAAACATCAATCAATTGCCTCTCCTACACAACCCAGGCATGAGCCCTGACCAGAAATTGAGCGGCAATCTCTCACTTTGAGGGATAACACTCAGCCAACTGAGAACCATGCCAGTCAGGGCAGTCAAACTTTAATATAAGTGGAAATTCGCTTCTCTAGCTGAAAAAAATTAATTAAAGACCATGGAAGTGATAGTGATTCCACTGTTCGGTGTCCACTTTCTGCTTTATATCATTTACATTTTTTAAATGAAATTCTGTGCTCACAGGGCACTATGAATGCTAGATGAACCAGGCAGCGAGGGACCTGGGACACATGCACTGTGCATCTCTCTTCAGCCCACGTTCGTGCCCACTGAGGTGCCATCGGCAGAACATTAACCCAAGTAGAGCCCTCTCAGCGTGGGGCCCCATGCGACCACACAGGCTGCTGGCCCAGGAAGCCAGCAAGGCCTCCACTCTTGGTCTCCCGTTTTAGTCACATTTTTGGACAGTAACCCAGTTAGGGCAGAACAACTGCCTTAAACGGGTGAGCTATTCAAGTGCCCTCGGATTCCAGTTAGCTACCTATCCTTGGAAAATGGCGGAGGCTTCCATTTCCTTAGCCAAGTCTCCACCCTTCTGCTTTAAATTATTTATGTTTTTTAAGTCAGCTTTGGTCATTTACTAACACATTCTAGTGTTTTTAAAAGGCTCAAGAGAAAAGAACAAAGAACAGGAGGAGGGGTGGGTATTGTCCATTTTCTGAGGTTTGGAACAGATTGAAAAGCAAAACGCTTGGAGTTCTTGGGCCTGTTAAAGATCCTTGCCAGCTGCTCTGGTCAGGTAGGCGGGGGGTGGGGGAGGAGTAGCCTCCTTGTTACCTGGGCAGCTAGGCTCCTTGGGCTGGAGAGAAGAGATCTGGGGAAGGGGCCCTGAGGCAGTGCCATGTGACTCCACATTGGGGGGTGCTTTTTGCTTAGGGAAACCAGGACTTCCAGAAGAAGTCTGGGGAGAGAGAATGAGACAGAAAGTTAGGGCTAGAAGTGCTGGGACAGAAGGCAGTTAGCACTTGCTGGTCACACTGAGCAGATGGCTAAGGTCTTCTCACTCTTCAAGTTCAAGCAAGCACTAAGAACAGGTAGAGTTAAGTTTTTGTTAGGTTCCAAGACTTGAAGCAAAACGACTCATAATGAAATCAGTTTTACCATAGGCTAATTGTGATAAACAAGAGTTAAGTTCCTCATGTAGCTCATCAATTTTATAACTGACATTGAATGAAATACTATGTGAGGACCTGCTGTTCTAGCACTGTGAACTAGAAAAGGAGGGGGGAAGGAAGCCCCTCATCTGTTTTTAGTGTGTAAAGGAAAAACTGTTGGAAGTAGCAGCTACAGATAACAGAGAAGCCATGTTTATTGACCCATTGTACCTTTAATTCCACTAAATTAATCTACATTCTACCTTGGTCTTAATTTATTTTATAAATAATGCTAATTGTGATAGCTATTTTCATCATTAAATTTGACAGTTCGTGACTGGCTATTCTCCAGGGGTTCACAAACTCTTTCTCTATGACTTCTAAGCTAATATTGCATGTTTAAAAGGTTGAAACAAACAAAGAGCGAAGAATATACAGCAGAGACCTTGTGGGCTGTGATCTTCAAACATTTGCTAACTGGTCCTTTACAGGAACAGTGTGCTGAGCCCTGAGCGCTCCAGGGTCAGCCTGTGATTATCAATTATAACAGCTCAGCAACCCCAAGGCACTGAACAAGGGCACAGGGGTTAGAGGGAAGCTCAGCCTCTGAGCCAGGGTCTCGCTCTGGTGCCGATGCCTGGGAGCCTGATTGAACTCACCTTGGGTGCAGCCTGGGGCTCCCTCAGGTGGTTCCAGTGCAGGTAAGGCTGAAGAGCACAGCCCTAAAGCAGAAGTTCTCAGAGTGAGGGCCTGCAGATTCAACGGCCCACCGCCGGTTAAAAATACAGATCTCAGACCCCATCCCCACCTGTGTAGCGGGGCAGCAGCACCTGTGTTGTTGTTGTTCTTGTTTTAATCCTCACCCAAGGACATGTTTATTGATATGAGAGAGAGAAAGAGAGAAACATCAATTGGTTGCCTCCTGTATCACCCCGACCAGGGGTCAAACCCAAAATCTAGACACATGCCGTGATTGGGAATCGAACCCACAACCCTTTAGTGTACAGGGAATGTGCCAACCAGCTGAGCCACCCAGCCAGGACAGCATCTGTGTTTTAACAAACTCTCCAGGGATCCTAATGCACCTCAACCGTGAGAACGCTACTCTGAGGCTTGGCCTTTCACACCTGCACCTGCCTGTTGCGAAAACTTCCCAGATGGGCTGGATGGAGAGCCAGGAGGAGAGAGGAAAGCTGGAAAGGGGACCTGAAAGGCCTGGCACCTTATTGTTATTTTACACTCAACCGAGGCCCAGTGGACTAGAATAACACCACCAACAACAGTAACAAACTTCTCTAAAAGAAGTTATCATTGATAATAATTTTAGCTTTGGGCTCTATTTTTCATTACTAGATGCATGATTGTCTGTAGTTTATTAACCTGTAGAAGGTACCTATTGGTAAACACAGAGTTTTAAGTACAGCTGCTGCCAAACTTGATATAATTTAAGTCAACATACGTGCCTGGGAAGTAGGGAAGCTGTGTTGCTGACCTTCACTTCTTAACTGACAGGTGAACTCTGTTCTCCCAACCACCATTCCCTCACCCTAGGAAGGACGAATTCCCACAGGGCACATTGCCCCAGTGGCCTGCCCTCCAACAACAAAGCATGTGCGGCATTTATAAGAATGTAATAGGATTTATGACCTATTGATGGCCTACTATGTGCTAGACATTTTGTGAGGTTTGAACATACATTATCTCCTGTAATCATCACAACCCTATAAAATCAGTGCTATTATCCCCATTTAACAGTTGTGAATGTTGTGGCATAGAGAAGTTAAAGACCTTCCCCAAATCCCACAGCTGAGATTCAAACCCAGGGAGATCTGACCTCAAACTTGGTGGGAGTGGAGATGAAGAAGCTTACTCGCGATCAGGCATGACACGGCATTGCAATAAAGCTAAACTGGTTGAGCTTGTGAACATGCAAAGCAATTGCCCCCAGCTCACCCAACTCTTGCCCCGTGTGCTATGTGTCTTTGGCAGGGTGTGAGCCACACCATCCAAAGGTTGAATTGCTGTGTACCGTCTTAGAAATAATTCAGGACCAGAGGCACACATGGCAACCAGACAGAAAGATCCCATCAGAGTTGTCAGAATGCAGTTGCTACCCACAGAACTGGCTGCCTTTAAATTCTTCCTTTCTCATTTTGGAAATTAGCAGCCAAAATGGTGTATAAATAGTACATATTATCATCACCATCAATAAAAACAAGGCGTCCTTTTAGAGCTCTTCACCATACACTCACTGGCTCCTGACGTCCTAGTATTGTTGGCCTTGGTTACAACCAGAGGTGGTGGGACCTCAGAGACCATGACTGTTGGCAGCGTGTTGAGGCTGCAGTCCCCCCAAACCCTGAGCACTGGGCTGAGAACCAGAGATAGTAGTTTGAGTCACAGCACTGCTCAGCCTGGCTCCAGAGAACAGAGAAATGACATTCACCTTCTGGGTCTCTTCGGCTACCAGATGGGAGTGGACTGATTTCAGAGGTTCCTTCTCCTTCCTTAAGTCCTGGGACAGCTTCCCAAACCCAGGGAGCAATGGGTCACGATGATCATGCTGATGATGTAATTAGGACAGTAGTTAGGGAGCCAATGTGGGCAGCATCTAGAATGTTATGATGCCAAGACTCTCTATAATGTCCTCCCTCTATAGCCTATGGAACTAAAGTTATTCCTGTTTTAGAAAGAATTAGGGTAGCAGTGTGGGAGTTATTGGTTAGTTGCCATTATCTCCTTGCCCAGAAAGGTCAAGTATCTTTAAAAGACAATTCTCTGTGTGTTTGGCTCTCCTGCAGGTAGAAGATTCTAACACTTTCCAAGGGGGTTCCTAAGTCCCTAGAAAATATGTTTTCACAGACCTGACATGAAGAAACATGTTTTATTTATCAGGGAGCTTAGCAGCTTCCAAACTCTCTTCAATAAATTACATCACCTCCTGGACCTAAGACCGAACAGATTTACATCCAAGTCCCAAAGTGAAAATTGGAAGTTAAATTTGGAGGCATGAGTGTTCTCTCCCTCACCCCCGCACACACGCACAGGTCTGTAGTCCCCGTGCTGTGGTGGAAAGCAAGCCGGACCGGAGGTCTGCATACCCGGACACCTGGCCTCCAGTCCCTGCTCTGCCCCTGCGGGCATCCCTGGGCCTGTGCCCATGGCATGGCCCCTCTCTTGGGAGTTGATAGTCTCGGCCTTGTCTGCTGCTCAGCCTGAATCTTTTCGTGGGGGCAGTCATAAACCCCTTTGGGCATCTGCACATAAATGGTAACATTTTTTCGTATGATTTCATGGATCTTCAAGTTATAAGTCCTTTGAAGGAATGGTCCTTTAGGCTTACTGCTAAGCCATGGTGTCCTGCTCCAGAGCCAAGACAGGCACTATTTTGAAAACAAATGAGAAATTGTACAAATCCTCCTCTGTGGGAAAGCAGATGAGTTTTTGTGTCATTCAGGCATTATTTTTTTCATTTCCTACTGCCTGGAAGGAGTGTCTGTGCCTTTCTGATTCCCAGGCAAGCAGGCTGTGAATGCACTTAAGCACAAATGAAGGCTTCCGCAGGGGGAGGGGAGGGTTCTTGAACCCCGAAGCCCCTCTCCTCCAGCGTGGCTGGTCGCTGCCATTGTCCCCCTGATGGAGCCTGCAGCCTTCATGGTCACTTTCTGGGGGTCCTTGCCCTCTTATGTTCAAGATGACCCACCCAAAGTCACACAGCCAGTACGGGTGACAGTTTTCTCCCCATATTTGTTCACTCCCAGCTCCCTCCTCTCCCGCACCCTTCCTCCTCTGTGTCTGCGATGGTGAAGGGAGAAAAGCTCCCTCCTGCCTGCACTCAGGCTTGGGCATCAGCCACCCCGTGAGGACCTCTCCTCCGAAGCTCATGGGTGTCCTCTGCGTGCTCCAGCCAGCATCATTTCCCACACAGCTCTCAGAAATTGTCATATCAAGCAAGTCATTGCTGTGGCTGTGGACCTGGTGAGGGGCAGCTCTGAGGAGTTTGTACTCAGCTGGGCTCCTGTACCTAAGGACCTGGGTCCCCCGCGTCAAGTTCAATGGTGAGTCCTTATGAAGTCTAAGGGCTGGGATCCTTGTGACGTGGGGCACACAGTGCCTCCACACCCTCTGGACTGCTTGGAGGAGCCATGTCTTACGCCCCTTCCTTTCTCACATACACACAACAGTGACCATGAACCCTGGCCCCTAAGGATGGATGGCCCATGGGCTCCAGCTCCCGCTGGAGCCCTGACTCCAAGCTTGGGGGCCTCTTGGGCCCCGAGTGCCTCCTGCATCTGCCTGGGTCACTGGGAGACAATGGATATTTGGAACTTTTCCCTCCACTCTCAGGGGTATCATCAGCCAACCTTTCTGGCCTTCTACAATTTCTGCAAGGCACTGGCATGCTGATGTTGGCAGAGTGATGGGAAAGGCCTGCTTCGGAAGCTTCCATCCTAACTCTGCGCCTGAGAGCATTGGAGCAGAACCGACTAACTGGACAGGGTGTCACTGATTGGCCTCCTCTGGCCTGTGTGTAATGAGCACCCTTTTTGCCCTGCTGTAGTCACATGGACTCAGACCCTGAGGCCCGGGTGCAGCTTCCAAACACACAGCCCAGGTCTCCCTGGCTGAGCAGGGTCTGGAAAGCTGTTGTCCAGACTCGGAATCCAGACATGCCGGGAGCTGCCTCGGGAGGAAGGTGGGTGCTAGGTCCAGTCCTCAGGCCCTGTGTTCCCAGGGCCATAGCCGAGGGCACAGGGCAGGGCTCTGCTGTGCCAGAAGCGCTTGGGCAGGGTGGTTCTCATTAAGAACTAGGAGCTGGGCACTAACCAGGGAAGCCTGATTCAAGGACGGATGCTGGCAGGCAGCCCGGCCCCCTGAACTGGCCTGTCAGGAGCTGATCTGGGATGTGTTCCTAGGAGGCAGGCACCAGGAGCCAGGCAGGCACCAGGAACTGGGCAAGACAGTGGGTCACCCTGGCCAGTGTGGCTCAGTTGGTTGGAGCATCGTCCCATAAACCGAAAGGTCAAAGGTTCGATTCCCAGTCAGGGCACATACCTAGGTTACAGGTTCAATTCCTAGTCAGGGTGCATAAAAAAGGCAACCAATCATTGTTTCTCTTCCACATTGATGTCTCTCTCTCTCCCTCCCTTCCCCTCTCTCTAAAATCAATAAGCAAGGTATGTCCTTGGGTAAGGATAAAAAATAAAATAATAAATAAAAAATAATAATACAAACCCCTGCAGCTCTTTCCCCCACCCCACCCTCCAGCTCATCTTGACCAGGGATAAGGGTAGGTGACAATATGCAACTGAAGAATAAAAAAGCTGATATCTGGATGTTGGTCTCAGCTAAAGCTGGGTTTCTTTCTGATCAAGTGAGGGGGGACTAAGCACATGCCTTTAACCAGAGAAGCTACACTTTATCTGTTTTATATATCAAGGTTCTACATACAAATTTATTTGAAAGAATGCACTAGTAGAACATCACTTTCTCGCTGTACAGTTAAACAAACTGAGGTTCAGAGGGGCAGTGACTTGCCCAAGGTGCTGGCAAGTAGAGAGGGAATTCTGAAGTAGACCCCAGCCCCCTGGGCCTCTGCCTGTCCCACCATCTGCAATGCCTCTATAAATACCACACAATGTCTGTCGGTGGACTCCCTCAGCATCACTTTGGCAATTCCTCTTTCTTCAGGAATCATGGGAAGGGAAGACTGCCTTCAGTGCTTGTCCCCCTTCTGGGTTCAGGAGCATACGCTCTCCCTAACAGAAGCCCCCTCATGCCAAGTGCCTGCCTTCCCTTGGGACAACGACCAAGCAGCTCCAACCTGGATAGGGCCCTGCGCATGTGTCTCCACATGGGTGTGTTGAAAAGAGATCTTCCTTGTTGGAAACGAGGGAGCAGTAAGTGTATTAGGCGATGTATTCTTTCTAAAGATGTTTTTGAGACCCAGTTTGTCAAAGTTAAAACCCTGTGCTCTTAGCTACCGGTTGGGAGGCCATGTGCCCAGCTACAACTTCATTATAATGGAAGAAGGGGAGAACCGCGTTTGGTAGATCACCAGCAGCCTTAGCTACCTAATGAATCAAACTTAAGTTTTAATGCACCTCCCATCTC
The DNA here is from genome assembly GCF_987537825.1 of Furipterus horrens. Lineage (NCBI taxonomy): Eukaryota > Metazoa > Chordata > Mammalia > Chiroptera > Furipteridae > Furipterus > Furipterus horrens. The sequence continues at coordinate 98,478,480 of NW_028327174.1, read as the reverse complement.
TAGAAAAATGGAGAGGATCTCTACATACAGGTCACAAGGCCGATAGGTTTAAAATAATCCACGGGATTGTTTTTTGTCAGGTGTACCAGCCCATAAATGTCTACCCACTTTCCCTGGGCTTGGGCAGTGCAACCCTTAGACACCTACCTTGCCTGCTCATCCACTGTGTATTGTGCTACCCAGTCCCTGCTTGGACACTTCCAATAAAGTCAGAATTCCACCCAGCCAGCCCCATCAGAGGAAGGGCAGCCAGGCTCAGCAGGGAGCATAGGTGAGAAGGGGAGGGTTCTGGTCTAGTCGAAATGAGAGAAAAATAAGCGGCTTGTTAGGTTAGCAGCTGTACACACCTGTATATGTGCCCTGTGCAATTCCAGGGCAGCTGTGCACAACTGCATAGACTGTTTCCTACACAATTCCAGGGAGAGCCATTCACAGGGACTCTGATATGTACCGCACCCACCGGAGTTGGTGATGTAGCCACCCCAGCTTCGTCCCATCCCCATGTGCCACCCCTCTGCTGAACGCCGACACCCTGGGCTCTGGTGCCTTCCCGCTCCCGCTGCTCCTTTCCTTACAGATCCTGAGCTCACTCTGCAGGGGCCACCTCTGCGTCCTCTATCCTTGCTATGAGGGGTTTCTCAGAAGGCACCTCCATGCTCCAAAAACCAACCCTGGACAGAGAAATCAACTCTAGATGATAATTACTTCTCTTCTCAAATCCTGCTAAAAGTCAGACCTGCGAGGCCTTGACTAGGACATCTGGGATTCCAGGGCTTAATTCCTGGGTCTGCCAGTGGAGCCCAGCCTCCTCAGGTATAAAATAGAGATGAGAGCACTCACTGAGTCATTGAGGTCATTAAATGAGAGACCTGGCGCCATGGTTGGTGTGGCTCAGTGGATTGAGTGCCAGCCTGCAAACCAAAGGGTCACTGGTTCTATTCCCAGTCAGGGCACCTGCCTGGGCTACAGGCCAAGTCCCCAGTTGGGGATGTGTGAGAGGCAACCACACACTGATGTTTCTCTCTCCCTATCCCTCCCTTCCCCTCTCTCTAAAAATAAATCTATAAAACCCTAAAAAGGAGAGAGAGAGAGAGACCTGGCTGCTATAAAGGGGTCCCACAACTATTCGCTGGCTGAAGCTGCATGGAGCTGGGGTGTCCTACTGCCAGCCAGAGAGTCTGAGAGAGGCACTGGGGCTGGAGGGGGCTTCTCAGAGCCCTAAAACACCTTGTCTCTGTGACTAGAGAATCGTAGATTTCTGGAACAGAGGCAGAATAACCTGCCTCCCTTGGATCCAGCATCTGTTTATTCAATGAGCTGCTTTCAGACCCAGCGCGCACACACTACCATCTCACAGCTCTGCAGCCTGTGATGCTGGGCATCTGCAGGAGGAGCAGGAGGAGGCCACTTGTGTTTCTCAGCACTGGATCCCACCCGGGGGCTCCTGGCTTTCCCAGCCTCTGCTTGGAACATCTGCAAGGGCTGGAGCAAAGGTGAGGAAAAGAGGCTGTGGATCTCAGAGAAGGGGCGCATGCGTGTTCATTGCCAATGCCTGTCAAAGGTGGCCCTCCTGGCGGTTTCTTTGGAGGTCTGAGTCCTTGAGGGAGCACCTGACTGTGCCCAGGGGTTTCCCACTGGGAGAACTCTCCTGTTCCCATTTCTGCCTCATTTTGTTTATTCTCCAAAAGATTTTCTACTTTGATGCACCATGGACATAGGTCCGAGCTTCTCACCTGAGGCTGGAATTGAAAGACAAAGGAAATGAGAGGATGGGACAGAGAGGACAGAAAACTCTGAGGAGAAAAAGACAAGAAGAGCTTCCTGGACTGACTCATGCAGACTTCCTGGGAGGCCCTGTGGGTGGGTTTGCTGATGCCTGTGCGAAACTGTACATAGAGCTGCCCTCCTTGTTTGCGTAAGTTCCGGCCATAGACTTATAAGTTTTGCTTCTTTCCTATTCATCGCCTTTGACTTAGGTGTCCTGGGGACTGTGTGAGAAATATTTGCAGGACTCTTAAAGAGTGCAGGTGCTTTCACATGACTCATGAGTGCATGTGCTCATCCATTCATTCACTCACTCAGCATCTGACACCCACGCACCCGAAGCTGTGGTGCATGTTCAGGATGCAGAACTGAGGTCATATTGTAACAAATAATGTAGTTAAGGCAAATGCCTTAGGCTTAGTGAATGGGGGTGTTGGTGTCCCTCAGTGTAAGAGCAGGGAGTGGGTTAGAGAAACTTGTAGCATGTGGAGGGGGACGGGCAGAAAGAGTCAAAGGCTTCAGGAATACTGACTATCTTTAACAAGCAGGAGAACAGTAGTGAAGAGCCAAGATTGAACATCCAAACCGGGATATTTTTTAAGAGCAAAGGGACACTACAATAATCATGCCAAAGCAATAGATTTAAACTGGGATTGTCCTGGAGAAACTGGCATTGTGGGCAAACTAGAACAATGGTCCCCTGAGAAGAGTCCACTTTGAAACCAGACTACCTGACTCTGAATCCGCCCCCCCTGACTTACTAACAGTGTGGCCTCAGCACACTCTGTAAACTGTCTCCCTTTCTCCATCTGTCACACGGGGGTGATGGCCATGCCTACTCATGGGTTATTGTGAGGATTAAAAGAGGTAACACGTACAGAATGCTTAGACCCATACCTGATGCACAGCACGTGGTCAATAAGTATTAGCCATTGTTGTTGCTGGGTACATGATGATGCACACAGAGCCTTAGATGATGCAGAAGTAGTCAGAAACGACTATGCCAGCTCTAAGCCTTGGACATGAGCTGTGTCTTTACCTGACCCAGCAAGGCAGATAGAGTTATTCCAGTTTTATAGATGACAGAAACTGAGGCCCAAAATCACAGAGCAAGTTAGACACAGAAGTGGGAATGGAACCCACTCTAGGTGCAAGGCCAGTCCTCCTGAAGTCAAAGTGGGGAATGGGAGTAGATAAGGGTGACCATCTGGGCTTAACAGCCCCATTAGCCCGACTTTGGTGGCAGAGGCCCTGAAATGCAGCCCCAGGGAGTTCTACCCACCCACACACAGGCTCCAGGCTGCAGCCCTGCCTTTGAGCACCTCCTCCCACTGCCACTGCTCCTTCTGCAGTGCCTCGCTGTGTTGAGAACTGAGATGAGGTGCTTAGTGTTTACTATAACTCTTGACTTTTGCCCCCTTTTTAATCTTTTTTCAGTAGAAATATATGTTTTAATAATATGATTAACAAAACTAGAGAATAGACATTCTTTTCAAGGCATATGGCACATGCACTGAAAGAAGCTATCTTCTGAGCCATAAAGCAAGTCTCAACAAATTTCAAAAGACAGAAATCATATTCTTCAGCCACAGTAGAATCAAGCCAGAAATCAACAAGAAAAAGACAACTGAAACATTCCCAAATGTTTGAAAACCAAGCAATTCACATATAATCTTAGATCAAAAGGCAAATTCAATGGAAATTAGAAAGCATTTTGAAATAAATAATGAAAATACAATAAATCAAAATGTTCAGAAAGCATCCAAAGCAGTACTCAGGGGGAAATACATAGCCTTAAAATGCCTATATTCATTTTAAAAGAGATCATCAAGCTGTACACTTAAGATCTCTGCACTTTATGTTTATCAAATTTTAATTTTAAAAGGCTAGAAAGACATGAAATTATCTGGCTTAATTCACACTAAAATACAAATGAGTGATAACATTCAGCTATGTCTATCTTTCAAGAAAGATTTATCTAACTAAAGTGATTTTTGTCACACTTTCAAGCAAAATGCCATTAAAATCTGGAAATTTCAGGTGGTCAACGTAGGAGAGTTTAGAAGCCTTTCAAATGGACCTTGAGCCAACCTATTGATCTTTATTAGAAGGTTGTACAAAAATTGCATTTGGGGGATACTTTGGGTGAAACAGAGTTTAGAAATTAAGATGTTGATGAATGGAAAAGAAAGAGTAGACTAGGAGAAATAATGTTTGAATATATTTTTATAGTTGCAGATTTAAACGTGGTGAGTAGAAACGTAGGGGGCTCTTTATTGGTGTCAACTGTGCTACTTCCAGGATAACACTTGGAAAAGATCCCCTTCAACTGTCAGTGGCCTTCCAATGTGTAATCACCAATTTATTTCTCTATAATTCTATAGAAAATATAAATCTCTCTAATCCTCACCCTGCCTCCTTCTACCATTGGTTATTTGATTGGTTCTTGTGACTTTGAAGATCATCTAAATATTAACCTTAGTTAAATATTATTAATATTTGTATCCTCTCCTTTTAAAATGACTTTCCTGTTTGAACCAACCTACTTTGTTAAAGTAGGTCTTGATTTTCTGCAGGTGGATTCTTCATGGTCACCTGGGGACAGAGTCCCCTGTGGTGACCATCTAGCAGGAGGGTCCACTAGCAAGTGGAGTCCACTAACAGGATGTGGGGCTGAGGTGCAGAGGCCTTGAGACTGTGTCCCCAGCTATCGAATATGTGACCTCTGACTTATGTATTCACATTGTCCTTCATTCACAAAGCTCTCAGGGAGTTGGTTATAATAATCCTTTTACTCTTGTGCGACACTGAGGCTGTGACATTATAGTACGCAGTTCTTGCAAATTCTCCATCCCATTTGATCTTCACAACCACCCTGCAAGGGATACAAAGCTGCACCAACATCAGCTCCTTTACACAGAGGAGGAAGCTGAGGCCTGAGAGGTCATGTGACTTGCCCAGGGTCACACCTGCTGTAGGTGACAGCTGGTATTCACACCCAGATCTTCTGACCTTCTTCCCAGTACTGTTTGCTTGTTCACTGATTTTTGTCCTAAGCACTGGGGGAATCCTCATGTCATGGGTCAGACTGTAATTTAAAACAAGGACCCAGGGAAAACATAGCAAAGGCAGAACTTCCCAAGACTCTGTACGTGTATAAATGCAGAGAATAAGGAGAAGCAAAACCATCTGTCTCAGGTTGTGAGTGGAGCCCTGACTAATCCACATAATGCATGTTGGCACTTGCAAATGAAGTAAAAAATAGAGTCATGTACTTAGGAAAACAAAGCTCAGGGCATAAAAACTAAGAATTCTTAGTTCTGGAATTTTAATTCAGCTTCCACCTGCAGCACCATCCATGTGATCAGTCAGGTTTGGGCTCAAAGAGTTGCCTGCACTCATTTACCTGCACAAGAAACTCGGTGACAGGAAGGAAAGAGCTGTGATTGCCCAGGGGCCCGGCTGGCCCGACTCACTATAGCCCAGCAACCCCCGACTCCCCAGCCTGGAAGTCAAGGGGATGAAGGACCAGGGGGAAAGTGCGGTTCCCTCCAGAGTGTCCCCCAAGTAGTTTGGTATGTTTGTGGTGACAGCCACCATGGGTCCTCCTGGCCCAGCATCCTGCCCAGAGCAGAAAACACAGTCCCTGCCCCCTCCGGCAGCCCCGGACCAGGGTCTCTGCCCAGGAAAGAGTCCCTCTTTCTTAGCTTCAACCAAAGGCCACCAATCTGAAAGAAGTTGCAAGAAACCAAAACTAGAACTGCACTGAAAAAAAGTAAAATATCTGTTCCCACTCTGCTCATCTCTCCCCACTTTCCAGTTCTGAGCCTCGGTTTCCTCTTCTGTAAAAGGCGAAATAATCCCATCATGGGATTATTTTAAGTATTAAATTAATTAATGCATATAGCTCAGTGCCTAGTTACATTTAGTAAATTATTATTATTATTATTATTATTATAATAGCCAATCAAAATCTTGTTGGTGGCTGTGGTGACAGGAGGCCAGGTCCCTGCCTACCACTAATCAGCAGTATGACTCCTCCCCTCCCCCTCATCCCCATACTCAGCTCCCTCAGTTCTCCAAGGAGCCAAGCTAGAGATCCTTTGGCTGCTTCCAACTGTCCCATCAGAGGGTCTGAGGAAGCCCTGCTTCTGGGATGGCTTCAGAGGGACTATCCACCCACCAGGAATAGATCAGAAGAGTGACAATTAAATAAGAGGGAGATGACAAAAGAAGGAACAGGCTGCCTGCATGGGGGAAGGAACCACATGTGCAGAACTGCAACCGGGTTTCATTAGGAGCCAAGATTAAGTTATACATTAAACCACTTGGATGGTTGTTTCCATTCCAGCTGTTGCTGACCATCACACTGCAGGGCCTCTTGTTGGCCAAGAGCCCCAAGGGGGAAGCTGACACTCCTTTAACTGAAAAGGTGGGGTTGGGGTGGGTCTGGTTTTGTCTTTGTTTTAGACTCACCAAGCTCTCCAGGAGCCTACCCACCCCACCCCTGGTAGGGGGTGTTCTCCCCTTAGGGAATGGAGAGTCACGGCACCCCCAACCTGTGCTCTTGCTCATGGGAGAAGACAGAGAAGAGGAGGCTAGTGAGATCCCAGGAGCAGAGCAAATGGGAAAGCGGAAAAGTCACAACCACATGTGGCCAACAAGATTGCCCAGGCCCCTAACCTGGTTTTTCCATCTCTCTGCAGCCCAGGCCCCTGGGCCCAGCCATTCCTCCAGACCTCTGCTCACACGTTCCCTCTGCCTGAGCAGGCCTCCCTCCTTTTATGCCTGTCCTCAAAGATCAGATTAAATGCCTCTCTCTGTCCCTCCACCCCCAGCCCAATCTGGCGACATTAATTCCACTTCCTCCCTGCTGCTAGCTCCTTAAGGATGAACTCCAATGTTCTGAGTATAGCCCCAGGCACAAACTGGGGACTCAATGCAAATTTGTTGAATGAGTGAAGGATGAGGTTGGCCCAGGGGCCAACAGTGCCTTGTATTCATGTGCAATGTGTGCAGTCAGTCCCCAAACCCTCCCTGCCTGCCCCCCTCCACCCCTGGCCACCCATCACTGTGAAAGGACTCTGCTCTGCCCCCTCCCCCTGCCCAGCATGGCCCCCTCTGCTCTTGGACACTCAGCCTTGCTGAGCCCCACCCCCCGCTCACCAACACATCTGGCCAGCTGGCTGGGCTCCTTCTGCATGCCTCTCATCTTCTCTGCACTTTAAGACTCAGTTCACTTGGGGGTGAGGAACAGTAGAAGAGACAATAATGCCCAAGTTCCACGGCCCATGACTACATGTCTGGTCCAAATCCACTGCTTCACCATCGAGGCATCTGCGGTTGCTCTTCTGAGATGCCGGCGGCGTGGGCCCTGACTGTGCCGTTAGGCACCCCCAAGCCTGCTGGCTGCCCTGAACCGGGGCTTTGTTCTACAGTCAGAGCCTTGGCCTGGGGAGGGGGGGGCTGGCGCCCTGAGGCTGCATTACCAGGCTGCCTGGGAAATCTTTGGCATCTCGTCAGGAACTGTCCTAAATGTGGTGTTCTATCTCCACCCCGCTCAGTTACATCTGCTCAGATACAGAGGATGATGACATGTGGGGCCATGGACTTGCAGAGCCAGAAGGGGCTTTAGAAGACACTGATTCAAAGTGTGGTCCCAAGAACCCCGGCATCAGCAGCATTTGGGAGTAGGCTGACCAACCATCCCGGTGTGCCCAGGATTATCCAGGTTAAGCATCGAAGGTATCTCACTCAGAGAAATCCCTCAGTGCTGGGCAAAGCAGATGGTTGGTCACCCTGCCTAGGAGTCAATTCTCCAAGGTCCCACCCCAGGCCTAACGAATCTGAAAATCCCAGGGGTGAGGCTGAGTAATATGTTTTAACAAGCTCTCCAGATCATTTTTTTTCCACACTTCAAAAACTTTCTTTATGTTAAAAAAAAACTCATTTGTGTTTAAAGAGCATTAACGAGAGAAAGAAAAACAGAAAAGGTATGGAGCAGAAGACATACATACCCCTTAATAGTGTTCAGTGGGAAGGTGCTATTTTGGTTCCCTGTTTAGTGTTTTTATAAATGAAAAAAAAAAGTTAAAGGCCCCCAAAGGCCATGGCTATTCTATTACCCACACCCCACCAAGAAAAAGAGCAGAGAAGACAAGAGAAACCAAGACTGGGACCAAAGAGAGATTAAGTAACTTGGCCAAGGTCACGCTGCAGGGGAATGACAAGCCTAGCTTTCAGATCCAAGCATCTGGTCCAAGCTGGAACTGAGAAGTCTCTGGGGCCCTGCCAGCCCAGAACAGGACCCCACTATAGCGGGGGAGCAGTGGGGAAAGAGCGCTGAACAATGGGGATAGGAGACTGCTATCAACCATTAGCCTGTGACTTCAGAGAGGTCATTGAAAAATGTATGTCTTAACTCAGACATGTTTATTTCCTCACGCCTTCTGCAGAGGCTGAATTAAAGTGTGCCCCAAGGTTCCCCCTCACCCTGACATCCTGTGTTTCTACCTTCTCTACCACTAATGGCTGGAGTTTTGCCATTAGAAATATATTTCTTTGTAAAAGCTTGTCTTGTGCCTGAACTCCTTTCATAAAATACAGTTTTCCTTTAGAGGGTCCTGACCCCTTGGTTTGCAGGTCTAGAGAATGTTCTGTGGCATGAGTCCAGTGGGCCCTGGTTGGGCACGGACAGGGGAGGCGGGGCACAAATGGAGGAGAGAATGCAGAGGGGAGAGGACGGCCCCAGGCAAGCTGTCAATTTACCAATGGCCCGCAGTGGCCTCGAGGAGCCCTTGTCAGCGCCTCCTGCACAAGGGCTGCATAATAGCTCAGTTCCAGTCCCCTGGCTGACCCCATCTATCACCAGTTTTTAACACTTTTAATAGACTTCCGTTTTTTCTCCTTTTGCATTTTTTTTTCTATCACCCTGTGTCTCAAGACTAAATTGGAGAAAAATGGGTTTTGTCATTTTTTAACAAGAAGACTAGAAGTCTTAAATTACCTCTTTATGGTCTGCAAATAGAAATGCCAAATAAGACTGCCACCTTTTCTTTTCTCTCTGCTGCTCTCCCTGTCCCAGGAGCCCACGAGCTGAAAATAAATGGCAGTGTGGTAGCTCAGGAGGGAAAAGTCTGGGCTTAGCCCAGCACCAGCCAAGGAGAGGAACAGGGTGTGGTGAGGAGGGCCCCGTTGGACGTGGGGAATGAGGGAAAAGAGATGCAGGTGGGCCAAATCAGTGTCTCCTTGCTTATGGCTCTAGGATAAAAGAGGTCCCCTAAAGGGGGATGGTTTCTTGAGGAGCCACTTCTCTGTGAGTGTGAGTGTATGGGCTGGTGCCGGGGGCAGGGAGCCCAGGGAGAAGAGAAAACCACACAGGCTGTTGCTCAGACTTACAGAGAAGCAGACAGGACTCTGGGCACAATGGACCTTCCCCACCTTTGTCATCAGTTGATGTCACAGTTCCCAGAGAGTCCATCAGTGGGCATCAGGGCAAGAAAAGGAAGCATAGGGCAAAGACTAGGAATTTTAGGGCTTGAGTTCTGGGTTCTGATCCTTGCTACATGTACTAATAATAATAGCTAACATTTGTTGAGCACTTACTATGTGCCACAGATATGCTAAACACCTCTCATAAATTATCCCAGTTAATCTTCAAAACAATCCTACAATGTAGGTATTGTTGTTATCCCCATTTACAGATGAGTACACTGAGGACTAGGACTTGTCCAAAGTCTCACACATCTTATGACAGATCTGAGTTTGATCTCAGGGAGTCAGAATCCAGAACTCTTGGACTTCCTCCAGCCAAACTATTTAGTCTGCCAACCTGCTTCCTCGTTTGGGAAGTCGAGGTGCAGGGGAAAGTGGGGTGAGCTAAGTAATTGTCAAAGTCCTTTCCAACACATACATGGTGATTTGGGGCTCATGCCTCACCCATGCATGCAGAGGTGCTGTTCAAATGGTGCAGAGTGCAGGATTTTGATGTAAAGCAGGTATGTGTGCCCGCATGTGTGTGTGTATTAGTGGGGGGTGGGTGTGAGGAACAAGTAAATTTGTGTCCTGCAAACCTGGTGACACGGGGGAGAGAATAAGAACACAACAAGACCAGTGCATGGTCTTGAGAAAGACTTATAGGTTAGACCTGAGCCAAAAGGACAAAACCAAGATACTGAAAATTCTGCCCCACTCACCTCCCTGTGTTTGCATTTCCCTGCTCGTTGCTCCCAGTTTCACACTCATAGCCTCAGACTACCCTGGTCAGATGGGCACCTGGCCAAGGAGCTCTGGCTCAGGGAAGGGCGAGGTGGTTCTCTGTGGACACCCTGTCCAGCATATGTGTCTTCTTTGCAGGCCCAGTAACCATGGCCCATTACAAGGCTGAACAGGATGACTGGCTGATTGTCTACCTGAAGTATTTACTCTTTGTGTTCAACTTCTTCTTCTGGGTAAGTGAATTCTGCACACGCATACCCCTCCCCAGCCCCGAATGAGTCAAGCTACCTTAGTTTCTTATGAGTCACCACTCTGGGGTTGATTTCTTCCAAATCAAAGACCAGCCATAGGCAAATTCTGCCTAGTTTAAAGCAAATGCATGCATTTGTTGCTAAGGGAGAAGAAAAGAATCCAGCCTGCAGGCTGGCATGGAATCTGGCCCTCGTGCCATCTGAGTAACGGGTGCATAAACAAGAATAAGCTTCATGCTTCTGCTGGCTGGACAAAGGGTCCAGCTCTTTCTTCCCTGCTAACTTGTTGCACCAGTGCCTTGTGGGAAATGTGACTACTAAAATCATTGCCTGTTTTCCACCAAAGCCCATTTGCCCTTCTTGGTTCACAGTCTCGGGCCTGAGCAGAGAAACTAAACTCCTGGGCCTCGAGGCTGCCTCTGTGTGAGACAGGAGTGGTCTATAGTGACTCCCCTCAGGAAACCTGCCAGGTGAGGTCTTCCACGAGTGGAGTGTGTCCACTTAAGGCAATTATCAGGATAATTGGGAGCAGAGTACAGTTAGTTCCCAAAAATAGTCAGACACGGGAATATGTATACTTTGTGTTCCAGTCTCACTGAATTTGGAGAGGCGGAGTACTCAGAGCGCAGGCCTTGCAGCCCACCAGACCTAGGCTCTGCTGTCACTAATGGTGTGGCCTGGGGCACGTCACTTACGTCGGCTGAGCCTGCTTCCTCAGCTGCAAAACAGCGATTATTTCAAGGGGTTTGTTAAAGCCAAGACAATGTCCCAAAATGGAGTTGCTTATGCCAAGCCCTACATCACCAAACTGAGACTTCACTTAATTGCAATTTTGGCTCCCTCAGAAATGGAACCTTAAACCAGTAGATCAGAGATCCCTGGATCAGCCATAGTGAGGTCACCTTGCCTCATAGGAAGTAACCGTGCAGTTACTGGTATAACTTCCCTGTTCTAGCTCCCTTCTGCCTTTAAAAGTCTGTCATTTTGTAGACTTGGAGCTTCTTTCTATCTGCTAGATTGGATGCTGCCTGATTTGAATTAATTTTTGCTTAAACAAACTCTTAAAATGTTTAATATGCTTCAATTTACCTTTTAACAGTTCATCTAGCAGATACCATGAAATGATATATATTAAGTGCTTAGCTAAGCCTCTGCACGCAGAAAGCATTTGATAAACTCAGTTATTTCAGATATATTAGATGCAGGAGGCCTGAAGATACTGCCAAATCAACCTGCTGATGAGGCAGAGCTGAGATGCCTGCTCACCATGGGAAGGGGTACAGCTCCTTGAGAGCATCTTAGAAGATCTCAGAAAGGCAAAGGCAAAGATGGGATGTGTCTGCAATTTCACATTCTTTCATTAAGATTAATGAACTTGGTTAAGATGGGGAAGGATCATTGGTTTAGTGTTGGGGGACACAGCAGGGCAAGTGTTTCGAACAGTCTTGGAGAGTAGACAGTCATTAGATGATATTAAAAAGTCAAACATCTTGATATTTTGTTTTACTTTGTTTTTGCCAAGTTCCTGAAATGAACAATAAACTTATTTTATTTGCAACTCTTATCTTGCTAGGCAAGTGTTTCCTGGAATAGTGAAGTTGTGTTGATGAAGACAGTGGAATTCTAGAGCCATGTTAATGTGATCTGTAAGCTGTGTGGGTGCGGATAGTTTCAATGCTCAGAGATAAATCCAACAGGGTGTTCAGGATTCTTGCTGAGTGAAGATTATTTTTAAAGAATAAGTATGTTTTTCCTGATCATAAAGTCTTATGTATCTACTCCAAATAATCTCAAATTCTGAGAAGTATAAATAAGAAAATAGAAATTGCCCATATCTCACTATATTATATTCCCAGCGCTGCTGTAACAAGGTACTCTAAGCCAGGTAGCTTTAAATGACAGACATGTATTGTCTCACAGCTCTAGGGGCTGGAACTCCAAGATCAAGATGTCAGCAGGCCCACTCCGAGACACTGGGTGGAATGTCTCCTTGCCTCTTCCTGGCTCCGGGTGGGGGCCGGCAGTCCTTGGCGTTCCTTGGCTTGCAGCTGTGTCCCTCCTCTTGTCTCTGCCTCTGTCCTCACACAGTGTTCTCCTCGTGTCTCTGTCTTCACATGGCATTTTCTTCTTCATTAAGACCACCCTAATGACTTTGTGATAATTTGATTACATCTGCCAAGATCCTATTTCCAAATAAGGTCACATTCACAGATAGCAGGGTTTGGACTCAAACAAAATTTGGGGGGACACAAATACTTACCATCCCAGGAATGACCATTGTTGATATTCCCTTTAGACTTTGTCCTGATTAGGACAAGAGATGGTGGTAACCTACGCTATGTGAGTGACTGGGGTTGGAAATACCTGGAGAGAGTCAAGGGATGTAGAAGGTAAAATGACAAGATTAGGTCATTAATTAGATGGGGTTAAGCGGGGATGGGTGTTAGACTTTATCACTCTTGGGTTGATGCTGGAGCTCTTCATTGCAGCAGAGACCAAGTGGCAGGTCAGATGCAGACTCAGTGAGTTTGAGTTGCCAGGAGACCTCTGAGCAGAGATGCTCATTGGGCAGTTAGCTCAAGGCTCTGGATGTCTGATGGGGATCATCCCCACCCAGACAGGGGTTGCAGCCATGGCAATAGGGGAGTATATCTTGGGAGAGCATGGTCTCTGAGAAGACAGCAGAGGTAAAAGTGAGACATGGAGCACTCCAACTGCACAGGGTGAGTCTAGGGCGAGCAATGATCCCCATTTGCCCTGAAGTGAGGGGCTCCCGGCTATGGAGCTTTCAGTGCTGAAACCAGGAAAGTTCCAGGCAAGCTGGAAATACACCTGGAGGATTTGGAAGAGGAAAAGTCTGAGCAGTGGGAAGAAAACCAGGCAAAACAGTGTCATAAAAGCTGGAGATCAGGGAGGGGCCTGAGGACAGTCGTGAGGTGCTCGGCCAGAACACCTGTAGAAGGGCCCTGACGTTGCACGTCCCTCTGTGCTGAGGTCCCTGTGGGGGGAGCAGGCATCGACGCGGTGACCATGCGGAGGGCCCCTAGTAGCCTGAGTGGACTCAGAGTCTGTCTCTTGGGTGTTTGCACTCCTTTGGGACTGGTGAGAAGAAGGACGTGTGGGTGGCAGCACAGGCAGATGGGCAGCAAGCATGTTTCCAGAGCAGCTACCAGTGAGGGGAGCGTCCCCCACACAGATCTCCCTGCTTTGAGTCAAAAATAGCCCTGCCTGGGGCCTGGCTGGATGTGGACCAGCTTCTCAGGGATCCACCCAGCCAAGCCTCACCTTCCTTCTGGGGGATGGTCAGTTTCTGAAGGCCCTAGCCTGTCTCCAGTCCTGGGCTCCTGGCATCCGTCCCCTGGACCTGCTGTGATCTTCTCAGAAGTAGATGTGGGCAGACTGTCGGCCCATCCCTCCCACAATGTCAACACATTCTGCCGCGCACCAAGTCCCTGGGAATTTACCAGAATTCCCCAGGATGGGCCTAGTCCCTGAGGACTCCTCCCTCCCTCAGGAGAACACTTCCTCCCTGTAACAACCCTCAGAGTCCAGCCCCCTACAACACATAGCAGTGCCAGCATCTACATTGATGGGGCTGCCTTAGCCACATGGTCCCACCCTACGCCTTCTTCATAGAATCATCATGCACCACAACCAGAAGGGCCAATAGCACCAGTCAACTGTTCACCACTGCGCAGGTGCAGTAGTAAGCAAGCCTGGACGCGGAGGCAGATTCTCCGGGCTCGTAATTGGGGTGAACCCTCCAACTTCCTTTATCCTCCAGAGCACTGTTCCTGTGTCAAATACCACCTTGCCACACTCTATGAAAATCTGGCACAGAGAGAGGCTAGGGAGCCCAACTCTTCCTTCAGTGGTCACAATGGCCAGCATTTGTGGGGCACTGCTGGATAAAGACCTTCTGAAACTCTCTGGTGATCCTCATGTCAGCCCTGATGGTCGGAGTCACTATCATTCTCATTTTATGGACAGAAAACAGGCTCATCCAGTTCACCATGTAGCCCAGAGTGTTATAATGGTGATAAGCAAAGCTAGTGTCGACAAACCAGGTATTCCGGTCACTAGTAATGACAATTGAAAAATCCATTCGCAATGTTTACTAAGCACATACTAAGTTCCCAGCACTGTTCTGGGCACTTGGAAAACATCAGCAGATAGAGTCCTAAGCTTTCACAGAGCTTTTGCAGGTTTCCCCTGTGCTTGTCCTTCTACTTGCATCATCCTATTTAGTCCTCCCAGCATGCTGACGCTGTGGACAGCTCTTAGTGCCCCGTTTTACAGAGTGCAAAGCAATTTGCCCAAACTCCCAGAGCTGGATCCCAGCTCTCTGACCCCTTAAGCCTGTGTGCTTGGCTGCCAGGCTCTGTCACCTCCAGCTCTAAGTTCTACACTTGCCTGCAGTGTCTTTGGGAGCATATGTGGATTAGTGAGGCAGCAGAGCATACTGGGAAGACTGGGACTCCAGTCAGGTTCAAATTCAGATTCTAGTATTATCTGCTACGGGACATTAGGTGCATTGGACTGACTTGTGATCTGTCAGAATTCATATGTTCAAATCTTAACCCCCAATGTGATTGTATTTGGAGATTGGGCCTTAGCAGGTAATTAAGGTTAAGAGAGGTCATTAGGGTGGGGTCCTAATAAAGGAGGATTGTGGCCGCACAAGCAGAGGAAGAGAGAGACCTCTCTATAAGCAGGCACAGTGGAGAGGCCATGTGAGAACATAGTGAGCTGGCGGCCGCCTGTCAGCAAGGAAGAGAGTCCTCAACAAAACTGATTCAGCCACTCTTGGGACTTTCAGCCTCCAGAACCATGAGAATTAAAAATAAATTTTTGTTGTGTAAGCCACCCAGCTATGGTATTTTATTACAGCAACTTGAGCAGACTAGAAAACATTAGGCAAATCGCTTAATCTCACTGAGCCTCACTTTTTTCATACATTTAATAGGAATGTTAGGACTGTAAGAATCAAAGATTAATATTTAGAAGAACGATTAGTACAGTTTCTGGCGCATAGTTGGTGCTTCACTATTATGTGCAATTGTTATGGTTAGACTAAGGTGTGTGCCTCGTCTCTACGGGTTTCTCTGTCCGTAGCACTGGCTTTAAGACTTTGGGGATTGTGACCCATGTAAAAAATAGATGGAAGCAAAAGAAATGCTTATATGAAGCATTGTTCATGAAACTAAGCCTACCCTTACTGTGTGCAATGCACTTTGATATTTGCTATTTCTTGATGTTTGTTTCATCTTGTGGTGTTTTTTTTTTGTGTGTGTGTGTAGGTTACAACCTGCCACATTTATTTCATAGCCCTGCTGGGTTGTGTCCAAAGTTTGAAAAACCCAGAGCAGTAGGATGGCGGGAGCAGTCATCACACCACCCCAAAGTGGCGCGATTCAGGTGCCAGTGACCATGTGCCAGGCCTGGCAGTCTCGATGAGACTTTGAACCAGGTCTACACCAGCTGCCATTGTACCATAATTTGAGGGTTATAAATCATTTTACATTCCATATTGGTTCTCACAGCTGCTCTATAATTATCTTCATTCTTATTTCATAGATAACAAAACCAAGGCTCAGATGATTGGCAAAGTTCTATGTCAATTCTGGGTTTTTGACTCAAAGTCTGGGGCACTTCCCATCTCCATTGACCACTGACTCATCATCACAGCCTTGGGCCCACTGTTCTGATGCTTACTTGGAATCCAAAAATGTCCCTGAGGTTCAAGGTTGATGGAGGCACCCACGGTTGGCAGGGGAATTCAGACGTGCAGAGTATGAAGAACATAAGCAAGACTTACAGTGTGTCACAATAGACACCCACATCCTGTCCCTAAGCTCCACCTCACTGCTGGACCCCTAACCCCCAACATTCAGCCCAGGCCTGAGCCCCTCCCTTCATCATCACCCTATCTCTGACTCCCACCCTACCTGCATGGCGACTAACCCTGCATTGGAGACCATTTCCCTGAGCGGGGAGAGGCCCCCTTGGGTATAGCTCTGGGTCAGAAACCAAAAATGCCAACACTCTCTGCCTCCTTCATGACCTAGACAGTGTCCCATGGGACCTTCCTTCCCCCTCCCATTTCCTACATGGCTCCGTACAGCTCCCATTACCCTGAAATGTTGTTTTCGAATTTATTATTTTAATTAGCTTGTTGGCTGTGTTAATAATCAAAACTTTTCCAGCCTCCCAGGAGATGTGCCACACTGAGGGAGAACTGGGGAAGCAGTGTCTCCTTGGCTCCCAGAGCTCTGTCCTGCCTGGGGCATTGGCAGAGGTGGCAGTGCTTCCCGTGGGGGCCAGCAGGGGCTCAGTTTCCAGGAAACCTATGGGACCCTTTAAAGGCGACATGGGCCAAGACAGGAGGCAGAGGTGCTGGAGGACTCATGCCTGACTGTAACAGAACCCCTGGGCTGCTCCAATTGAAACAGAACCCACAGGCCGTTTACTTAGGGGTCCGATTGTCCGCCGCCAGAATTACAACTCTCAGTACTAGATTTAGTGAAAAGAAAAAAAGAACTGTTTATTTAACAGTTAAATAGATTTAGAGTATCTGCAGATTTTTGCTGGTGAGTCTTATGTTCTTTAAAATACCCACCACAAGCACATAGTTCTGCCTCCCCCTACCAAACAGGCCAGCCTTAGAAAAGTTGGAAACACCGTTTCCCTACTTCCTCGGCACAGTTCAGTCTTACTAGCAGCTGCCAATCACTGAAATCTGACTGGGGAGGTCCTTTCTGTGCCGTGGTGCCCTCCAGCTTTTAATGCAGAACCACATGGATTCTCAGCCTCCTTGTAAACTGCCTTCTTCCTACAAATCGCGTGGATCTCCTCTCCTCAAAACCGCATGGTGAGAGCCTCTTAAAGCAGCATGGGGAGCACTCTCAAAACCTCATGGAGAACTCAGTTTCTTTAATCCGCATGGAGAACCTAGCTTCTCAAAACCGCATAGAGAAGGCCCCTTCACCAAGCCGCATGGAGGGAGCGCGAGAGCGAGCGAGCGAGAGAGTGAGAGAGTGAGAGAGAGAGAGCCAAAATGTCTGCAGCTGCTTATATATCCCTGACTACATCCTCTGACACAGTGGGTGTTGCAATCAGTTCTGACCATTCACAGAACCCTACGTGGGCTCTCTAGGCTCCTTCCGTACCATCCCACAGTTCAAGACTCCTCCCATCTTCTTGGGCCTTGGAAGTATCAAAGCCATTTTACATAACAAAGGCACAAGCAACTAACCCCAGGCATGCAAAGATGTCTTAAAAGCTACTTCCTTTTCCCCATCCCCCAGCTGCAAACTCTGGGGTTTGTTTTTGGACACCCCTGTTTCTGTAACATGGCCAGGGGAGTGACGGGAGTGGAGAACATCCACTTGTGCCTCAGGACCCCCAGGAGCCACAAGTAGGAAAGAACCTCTGCTTGCTTCCTACCGAGGGTACCAAACCCTTTGCTCGGTCCCTCATCCTCCTGTGTAACAGGCCTCTGCCCGCCTCCCCAGGTATGTCATCTGAGGAAGAACAGACGAGGGCCCCAGGCTGGTGTTGCTGCTGTGCCCCTTTGGAAGGTGCTGAAGTCACAAGACCCCATGGTGTTTAGGGCATCTCTGCCTCTGTCCTGTCAAGAGCTGCTGGGGGACTGGCTCATACTCGAAGGGGACACATTGGTCTGAACAGGGCCACTGCAGATGAGATCAGTCAGGGATGAAACCTGGGGGTACAGCCCTGAGCTGCCCATGCTGTACTCGGGGACTCCAGACCTGGCTGTCGCCCTGACACCAGGTGGTTTGCTTCATGGGCAGAGGAGCTTTGTGTGGGTCAGCAGCTCATTTGGTACAACAGGCACTAGATTGGACATTAGGGTTCTGTGTTCTAGTCCCCGCTCTTCCTCTGGCTAGTACTGGCACCTTGGAACAGTCTCCTCTCTCTGGGCCTTAGGTTCTTCACCCAGAATATAAAAGGGGTTAGATATGAGTCTTTTCCTCTGCTCCTCCCATCCTTCTTCCTCCTTCCATAGGGAGTTACTGGGCACCTACCATGTGTAGCCCTCTGCTGGGAATGCTAAGATGAATGAGATTTAACCAAGAGGCTAAAAGGGGAGACGGGCAAAGTAACAAATACAGCAAATATGCTGTGATGAGTGTAACCATAGAAACCTGTACAAGGCATGGAGCTAGTAGTTGGAGGACAAAATGATTTGTGGGGAGTGGGGGCAGCAACAGCACAGACAGGTTCCCTCCAGCTTCTGAGTGCTGTTTGAAAGAGGAACAGGTGATCTTTCGCTGTCTCCCAGCTCCGTAAGTCCCAAGAGGTCTTCTCTTATTGTAAAGGTAGATGGGTATGGGGGAGAGAGGGGAAAGTAATGCTCTGAATTATTTTATCACAAAGAGCCAAGAAAAGGATGCCCTGCAGGGGAAAGTAGCCTTTAGCATAACAAGCTTATCCTTGAAGATTCAAGGCAAACAGAACTGGCGCCAAGGCCACAGGAGTGGGGCGAGCTGGGAGAAGTGCTTGTCAGGTGTTGGCAGGTGTTGCTCATTAATTAGGTGGGGAGCAGTCCCTGCTCCTGGGAAAGGGAGTTGAGGGTGGCTGGAGTGTGGTAGCCCCACCCCAACCCCAGGCCTGTGAGCAGAGGGCTCAGCATACACCATGGGGTCGCAGCCCTGGATTCAGCTGCCTCTGGATTTGGGTATGGGGAGCCATTCTTCAGAAGTGACTCAGCCAGCCCCAGGGCACGAAGCCTGCTCAGACCAGTGTTTCCACGCCTCTCCCTGAACCCTGCCTCTTCCACACAATGGCAATCGCCTAGCGCGATTAATCAGGGTCTTCCCACCCATCACCTGCAAGCAGCATGGGGTGGGGACAGTGTCAGGCTTGGGCCCCACCGCTGGCACTGTGCCTAGCCAGAGCAGGTGTGCAGTGGGTGCCAGTGGAAAGAGAGAGATTAGTGAAGCATTAGGCTGGCATTAAGAACCCGTGGGTGCTACCCAGGCCACTCCAAGGGCTTCCTAGTGACCTGAAGAAAAGTCCATTCCTCTCTGAGACTCACACTCCCCCTGAAATTAAAAACTGCCAGAAATGAAGGGAGAGAATTCACAGTGTAGCCCCAGAACTCGGCCTACAGAGGCAGCGAGGGCGGCACCCGGCGTTATTTGCCCAGCCCTCTGCACAAGTCCCACCTACCAAGCCCACCCTGCTGCGGAGGCTCCCGCATGACAGGCCGTGCCGAGCTGGGGATTCTGAGGGGAGCACGGTGTGGTTCCCACTCATACTGAGAGCTGCACCGAAGACCAAGGACCCGACCCAGGAGAGCCAGAGGCAAAAGAGAAAGGCAAAAAAGTGGGGACTCAAGGAGAGATGAGAGTGCTGAGGCCCAGAGAAGCTGTGTAACTTGTCCAAATTCATGCAGCCGGTTGGGGAGCTGGAACTCCGAAGCTGGCTGCTGGCCTCTTCACCACTCTATTACCGTAGTTATTGGGCACCTGCAATGTTTTCAGGAAAAGCAACTACTCAGTTCATAGTAGCTAAAGCCCTCACGTGGAGGGAGGGAAGTAGCAGGAGATGGATATCCAGGCTAAGCCTGGCTGTCGACTTAGTTCCTGAGTGCTGGGGAGCTTGAGGCGATTTCACTAGGAATGCCAGGTGGCTCAGCTCTTAGAACACAACAACCTGGCCCCTGGGCTGAACAGAGGCCAGGAGGCAGGTACCAGGTCGGAGGCGAGGGGGAGGGGCCAAACCAGGGCAGCGCAGGGCGTGGCTTGATGGAACTGGGCGGGGCCAGCACTTGGGCGGCCCTGCGTGGAGAGGAGGGCGGGGCTGTGGGCTGGGACAGCAGTGGTGCTGCTAAGGAGACGGAGGGGGTGGGAGGGCAGCGTACTTGACAAGAGTGGCTCTAAATGAACACACACGCTGCCCAGAAACCTTTCTAGCCCACCGTGGTGCTTGGCATAAAGAAGGCACCCAGCAGACGCTTACACAGCGAACCTCAGCGCCACACTGTGCCTCCTGATGCCACGGCTCCTCTCCCACTGAAAGCAGAGAATTCCCCTTTCCATGGTGACCCTCCCTTATTGGGAGCCTCGCGGTCCTGGCCCTGCTCCACCCCACTGCCATTCCCCTCAGATCCCAGCACAGAACCCCTTCCGTATCCTAACAACGAAAAATCCTACAGTTGCTTTACACTCTGCCCGCTTTTCTTCTGGTCTGCTGCCTGATGTCTATCAGGACCCAGGCACGTGTGACTCCTCAGGCTAATCCTTCTCCCCACCGTGACATGAGCAACTTTCTGGCAATGTTTCTTTTCTATAAATGGGCGGTTTCTAAAATGACACAGCCTGGGTGACCTGCCTGGCCCCCCTGGCCTGCCTGTGTCCTCGCGGGCAGTTAGGCCGGCCTCACACCTCAGTAGGCTTTCCTGGCTAACTGGTTATAGGCTCTGGTCTTGAAAACATAATTAATATTTCACAGAAAACCAACCCAGTTTCTGCAAAGAGCCAAATACTGTTGAATCAACCATGCAAGTAGCTGTTGAAATTGCTCATTGAGGTCAGCTGTCTCCCCACCTCCTCGGTCCTTCTCAGCCCCCTTCGCACAGCCCTGTGTGCTGAGTGAGGCGGTCTCCACTCCGCTGGAGTGAAAGCCACGAGCCACTGGTCCAGAAGCCTCTTGTTCGAGGTGTATTGGCAGAAGGTTGCCCCCCTGCGCATAGGGACACTTTACCCATGTGGCAGGGACTTCAGAAATCAACTCATCCAGCACCGACATTTTACAGGTGAAGAAACTGAGGGTTAGAGAGGCACACAGTCACATGGTTGGGGGGGTGGGGGGAGCGTGAAGCCAGGGCTGGCACTCAGGCCTGCTGACTTCTACTCTCCCAAGACACCCTCTGGTGACCCATTCCAACATTTAGCAGCTTTTACTTTTCCTGCCCAGAGGAAAGACTATTTTCTAAAGAGCTGACCAAGTCCCAGGCAGGAGAACCCCTGGACTTGACCTCCTCTTGCTCCTGATGGCGAATCCCACTCGGTGCCCCCTGCAGATGCTTAACTTCTCCACCAGATGTGACACCCCAGGGGAGGGGGTCCCTACTGGGCCACAATCACCCCCTGGTTTCTCCTGTCCCTCCAGATGCCACCCAGACCCTCCCAATGGCTGGGGACCCTGCTGTTGCTCTGGCTGACCCACAGGCTTGGCCTGTTTGCAAGATTCCAGCCCTTTCTGAGCTGAGACTGGCAAACGCTGTGAGAATAGCAAACCTAATGGACTCAGTCCTCCTCCTCCCCTGGGGCCGCATTTCTCAGAGCCCCCCCCCCCCACTTCTTCCTCGGGAGCCACCTATTTTTTTCCCTTTCTTTCATAATCTGATTTTCACCCCTTTGGACTGAAAATTCTGCTCCTCATTATCTCACCTTCTACACTAAAGCTCCTACCAAAGCAAACACCCTAACACAGACAGAACAGGATGGAGTCCAGGTCCTAAGCTGATTTCCAAATCAGCCTCCAGCAGCTGCCCCCAGGGCTGGGGCCCAAAGCTTTCAGGAAGCAGAGTGGTCCCAGAGACTCAGCACAGCCACACCTGCTGGGGGAGAGGGGCAGGGCACGTGGACACTCTGTCAAATGTGACATCTGCACCGTGGTTCTCAACTGGAGCCATTTGGAAACTTCATAAAATATTCCTCTCCCATTCCCAGAGGTGTCACCTGGCCTGGGGTGTGGCTTGGGATTTTCAGAGCTCCCCAGGGGCAGTGCAGCCAGGCTGAGGCACACCGGTAGAGGAGGCCTCGCAGCACTAAGGGCACAGCACAAGATCAGGCTCCAGCCCCAAACCTGAATGCTGCATTTTAAATGGATGACTACTGCTCTGGGAAAAGTATCCAAATTTTTCTTTTAAATCAGATTTTCCATGGGTTCCATGCCCCCCAACTGAGTAAGTGTCCCCAGTCCAGTCCCAATGTGCCCCTTAAGGTGGTCCCAGATTCGATGCTCAGCTGTGGGGTTGACAAGCCTAATGGATGATGGATAACATGCAGATTTCTATAAAGAGCCTGCAGCAATTAAAAATTAGATCAACTCATTGTGGTCACATTGACTGCTTCATGCTGTTCAGAATTTCTTCCTGGCACTGTCATGTGCCTCTGATTAATAAAGAATGAGAAATGAATTATTACTTAATTAATGCACTGGATTTGGTAGGCAAAAAGCTTCAATATAGAAGATCCATGGGGAAAAGTAATCAAAGGGGCCCTTGATGATTATATTAGAGCCACTGGTCTAACACAAGCTCTTATTTGAGAGGTGAAGAAACTTAGGCCCAGAGAGGTTAAGGGTCTATCTTTCGGTCACACAGCTGGTCATGCAAAGTTAGGATTCTTACCCTAGCCTTCCAACCATGCTGTAGGGGGTAGAAAGAAAATGTACAGGATATTTTGCTGGAAACTCTCATTTAACACAATTCCATGGACCCGAACTCAGGAAATTCCTTACTGATCATGGAGGCCGTGTGGCCAGAGATAGCGTATAGCCACGGAGAAATTACAAACCTACTGTATGTAGTTCAGGATTTCATCGAAGCTAAGATACCATCAATTGTATTATAAGATACATCATTGTTTTCTGCACCACTAAGAAAAAGTAATGCCAAGTATAATTGTAAGATGCCATTAATCACAAGCTGCATGTCAGTTTGAAAGATGTAAAAATGTAAGAACAAGATGGGATTGACGTGCCGCACATTAGCCTCTCCCACTCTGTTCACAGCCACGCCGCTGTGTGTTCCTCCACCTGGTGTTCTTCCCTGCTGGAGGGACTAAGGGGGATGAAATGGCACTCTGAAGGAAACAGATCATTTAAAAAGCAGAAATGAGTAGTGGAGCAGGTACAGCCCCATTTGTGGAATCCAAGGACAAAGTACCACGTTGGCCCTCAGAAGACCTGGGTGTGAATCTCAATTCTGAAACTTCCCAGTGTTGTCATCTCGAGCACATTCTTAGTCTATCCAAGCCTCGATTTCTTCTTCTGCAAAACAGAGATAATATGTGCCCTCCTCCCAGCCCCCGCCATATCCTTACTGTTGCAGAGCTCAGAAGAGAACACGGTAAGCTGAGTAAGGTTGGTGCCTAGTGCATATTCATTGCTAAGAACCACCTTCCATTTTCAGCTGGTGCCTGTGACTTCTGTGAACAGAGAGCTGTTAGGTGACAGGGTAAGTTCCTCAGAGAGTTGCCCTGGGGTTGATGGGAACACGTACAGGGACAAGCATCTGTGGACTAAGCCCAGTGGGGCTACTTTCACTTTGGCCACACTGGGGACCCCTTAGGGAGCAGTTTTCACCCATCTGAGGAAGACAACTCATCCCTACATGAGACAGGGAGACCAGGGGCCAGACGGAAGTCTGCCTTCCCAGGTACAGATGGCAGAAATGGTCCCAGGGGTCTTGTCCCCACCCAAGCCCTGGGCAGACACTCTAACACGCTGAATCTGGCACACGCATTTCTGCTGAGTTTAACAGACACACACGGGTTACTCTGCCTCACTGCACAAAGCAGAAGGCAAGGGGCCACCCCAGCTGTGTTTCCAGGTACCCTTCCTAAGGAGGCACCCAACCTACCAATCAGCAGTGTCTTGTCCCTGCCCCCTTCTCAGGGCTGAAGGGGAAGCAATTAGCAAAGAAGAAAACTCTCCTGATCAGTCCCCCCACTGTGACTCCAGCTGAGGAGTTCGTGTCCTTTCAACCATGGAGGCTGCATCCTGAGTTTGAGTCCTAGCAGGGCCCTAATTGCCCCTAACCAGAGGCAGGCCCTCAGGCACTTCGCCTTTCCTCTCTGCACCTCAGTTTCTTCATCTGTAGAGCAGAAATGAAAAGCCCCATCATGCTTCCCCCATGGACAGACATAGGGCTGAAACCGGGGGAGTGGAAGTGCTCGCTAGAGAGTGGGGACAAGAGCAAAGGAGTCCCAGGGGAGGAAGGGCACAGGGCACTGGGAGCCAGAAGGCGCAGGGGCTCATTTGCAGAGGTCGCCCCACAGTTGCCGTTGTCTCCCCGCCTCACGGTCGATGTGGTGAGAAGCACAGAGTTGGGAGTCACCCTGGATTCAAAATCTGCCCCTGCAACTCAGGTGTATGACCATGGACCGGTTACCAACTTCCCCATGCCTCCATTTCCCCATCTGTAAGTCAGGGACCCACCCTATGCTCACAGGCTCTTTGAAGGACTGAATGAGATGAAGCCCGAGAAGTGCACAGGCGGCGGTGGGCGCTCGGTGAGTGGCAGCCGTGGCACACCACAGCAGTGACCTGCTCTGATCCGAGGCTTCCTGCAGGTCGGTGGGGCCGCCGTCCTGGCTGTGGGAGTGTGGACCCTGGTGGAGAAGAGCAGCTACCTCAGCGTCCTGGCCTCCAGCACCTTCGCAGCCTCCGCCTACATCCTCATCTTCGCGGGTGCCCTCGTCATGGTGACTGGCTTCCTGGGCTTCGGTGCCATCGTCCGGGAGGACAGGGGCTGCCTCTCCACGGTGAGTGCCGCCTTCCCCACTCTGCCCCGCGCTGTGGCTGGAGGGAGGGAAACCCGCTGGGGCCTTGGGAGCAGAGCCAGTGCGCCTCACCCGCAGCCTGTGCCTCCAGGCAGGCCCCTGCACTGAGAACCCCGCCAGTGACAGTGGCCCCAGCCTGTAATCTGAGTCCTTGGGAAGGCTGGAGGGGCCGCTGCCCTTGGGTTGGCTGTTGGCCTCAGCCTCCAGGCTCTTAGGAGCTAAGCCAGGAGGGTGCTCTCAGTCCTGGCCCAGTTAGGGGCATCCTCCCCACCTCCTCCTTCCCCTCCTTCCTCTCCCCTCCTCGCCCCTCCTTCTCCTTTTCCTCCTTCTTTTCCTCCTCCTGTTCCTCCTCTCCTTCCAGATTTTATCATGATGATTTCAAAGCTACGCAAAAATGAAAAGAATGTCATGGGGAAAGTCTGTCCCATTGCTCAGACTCAGAAACACTCACCTCAGAGCCAGTCCTGTTTCCTCTGTGCCTGGTGCCTCTCCCACCCTGACCCCCCAGGCCTCTCCTCATTTGTAAATATTCCAGGGTGTACCCCGGAAACTTAAGGGTCTCTTTCTAGAAAAATAATGACAATACTATTATCACACCTAAACACAATTAACAATCATTCCTTAATATCATGAAGTAACCAGGCAGTTTCATATTTCCCCAATTGACCCATAGACTGTTCTTTTTTTTTCTTTCTTTTCTTTTTTTTTTAAGGTTGTTTGAATCAGAATCTAAATTAGGCTCACACATTACAATTGGTCAGTTTGCCTCCTGGGGCCTCTAAACGCCCCCAGCAATCTCTCTCTCTTTTTTTCCCTTGCGATCTGTTTGTTGAAGGAACGGATCACATGTGCTATAGGTGCTCCCGGTCTGGCTTTCCTGATGACGTCCCTGTGAGGTTATTTAATGTGTTCTCCTGGTACTTGAATCAGAAGCTTGATCAGACTCAGGTCGGATTGTTTGGGCAAGAGCATTTCCTGAGTAGTGGTATGGGCAGCCCAGGCTCCTTGATCGAAGTCCTCCTGCAAAGCTGGCTGTCCTCACCTGGCTCCGAGTGTCTGGAGAGCAGGCCAGGGCAGACAGCAGGGGCAGAAGCCAGAGTCCAGTTCAGGACTGCCAGGCCAACCCTGCGACTCCCAGGCACCTGCTGCCAGAGCAGGCTCCTCCACCCTTGACTCCTCCTGAGGGCCAGGGCCAGTGTGGGCAGGGAAGGCTGCAAAACATCAGCAGGATGGGCAGGGCCAGAACCGGTCTAAGTCTCCACAGAAATCAGGCTGAGCCTGAAGGAGTCAGGTGTCAGGAAGAAGCCCTGAAGGGCGGTGCCACCCCTCCCCGCTGCTTCCCTGAGTGCAGTCTCATGTAAGCGCCCCGCCCCCTGGCAGTCTCAAAGACAAGAAGGAAGACCTGAGGGTCTGTAACTGAGCACTCTGCTCTCTGAGCCACTGATCACAGCCTCCCCTTCTTCACTCCCTTCTTATGTGACCCAATTGCTAGATCTGTCCCACCATCTAGAATGAGCCACTAAGAAAACAGGTGTCTCCAGGCACAGCCTGACAGGCATGTGGTCTGACGCCTGCGTTGGGGGACCAAGCCTGTGCCCAGGGCTGTGCAGGGGAAAATGGAGACTTAAGGAAGGCCAGGACCTCAGGCTCGCCTGCAGACCTGGTGCCGACCTCTTGCCCCAACTTCCAAGGGTCAGCAAACAGAGGGGCCTTCTCATCCCCCGGGACCTCGAGGCAGGGCCAAGGCACAGGGGCTGATGGATTCCTTCTTTACCCGCTGCCTACGTTCACTTCCATCTTACACAAAACTGAAGAATTCTCTGGTCCATCATCACTACCCTAACACATCAGAGAGGCACCAGCTCAAAAGTGAGGTCAGAGAAAAGTGCACACATGCATGCAGTCACCAGCCCCGGGTTGTGGGGCCAGGGCTAACAAGCAGAGAACTGCTAAGCCTGGCAACTCCTTCCCGTGCTTTTCCCTGCCCTCCTCTGAAAGACCCAGAGACAGAGCTGGCCCAAGGACAGAACCCAGGAGAAGCAGCGGGTCCTTAGTAATCTCTGTCCTGGCATACCAGCCGCTGAGTTATTGAGTACTTCATTGTCTAAACCAATGATGTAGCTGTGAGATCTTTCTTGGGCTAACACAAGCAAGACTTTTAAAACCCAGGCTCCTACCTAGAGGCAAGTGGTGTGGTCAAGGCAGCTTAAAAGTGTTCTGTGCCTTCTGGAGGTTCCTTCCTGGTCTCATTGCCCTTTTCTCAACGTGTGTCTTAACTTCCTTTTGAAACCTTTAATTAGCTAAGAGCTGGAGGAAACTCCAGAGGAGAAATGCAGAGATTCTAGCTCTAGAAGCTCTTTTCAAAGTGGTCTCTGAGAGGAGAAGAAAGATGGAAGACCAGGTGTCTATAGAACTTGGACCACAGAGAGGGAGAGGTCTGGCACCAAAAGTTCCCAAGAACCACCACAGAGGGCCATCTAGCTCCCCCAGGCTCATGTCCGTCCTGCCCGGCCCTTCCTCCTAGCACATCTGCAGCCCCTCAAAGTCACTTTCACAAGAAGGAAATGTTCATCAGGGACAGGAATAGCACATTCTGGTCACTGCTTAAATGATGATCACTTGGTGTCGGAAACCTGCAGAGCGGAACTGGAATGGGGTTTAAATTATTCACACCAGCTCTTCTTTTTTAGCAAAGGCTGCATGAGAGAGCCAGAAAGTTCAGGCCATCTAAGCCCAAGGCCAATGACCAGGACAGATACCACCCTGATCAAAGGAAAGGGATATTTTTAGAGTTTTGAATATGGGCTCTGAAAACTTTTATGATGGATGGTGCAGGCTAAACTGGGTCTTTCTCAGGAGTTCTTTTATATTTATGGGACAGATTAAAAGATAAGAAATTCTAGAACCAATTTCTGAAAATGAGGGGACTCCAGGTTGCAACCCTTCTAGCCAATACACCCAGCCTTGGTTAACCAGGGCGATAAGGTCTAGAATCAAGGACTAGGGCTTGGGAGTAGATTGAAGGGTAGCTTGGCCAATGTGCTCTGGGACCCCAGGGCAGTCACTCGGCCACTCTGGCTACCCTGATATCCCCATCTTTATAGGGGGTGAGGTGTTAGAATATTGAGGAATTACTTCAGGTCTTAGGAAATGAGTCATTATATTATATAAAGATCATAAGATGTGGCTATAATTGCATTTACATCACCATCATGATGGCCAAGCTCCTCTGATAAGGAACCTAAGTAAATGGAGTTATTCATGCAGGCCATCGCTCCCAGGGTCCCCACAGTTCCTCAGCCACAGAAGGGGACTTGCTGGAGGCCACATGGCCAGAAGCTTGAGCCACAGCCTCTTCTGCTGCCCCAGGCCAGCTCAGTGTCTCTCCACATGGGAGCCTCCCCACGGGGAATAGGACTTGCCTTTCTCATGGCCGAGGACCCAAGGCCTGCAGGCCAGCTGAAAAACGAAGCAGCAAGGTGAGCACCAGAGGCCACTGCCCTGGCTGCTGCCACCAGACTCACTCAGAAGTGGAGATCGTTCAGGGTGCTGGCATGCAACAGATGTTGGCTCTGTGAGTGCGCCGCAGGAATTGTCTGCTCCTAGTTGGAGGAAGTTCAGTTATGTGTGGGTGGGGGTCACCCACAGGGGACTCTCTGTCTCCCCTCCCCTAACCAGGGCCCTCAGCAAATCTCAGAGTAGGCCTGAACCAGGTGAGACCGTGTGTGTGTGTGTGTGTGTGTGTGTGTGTGTGTGTGTCTGATCTGTGTCTGTGTCTGTGTATGCATTGCAGGAAGAAGGCAGGGCATGGTGGGTAAGCAGCATCTGTTTGCATCCCCATTCCAGAAATTTGTTTGGGGGTCTCTGCAGGTGTCTTCCTTTCCCAGTGACATTTCACGCCTGTTGATGTCACAGTGAACCTTACTGCACAAGCACACCCCCGGTCCCCAAGGATGGCCTGGCGGTGAGGAAATTGGCCTGCATGGAAAATCTCCTCCTGAGGCCCCACGCAGGCACTTGTGCAGGATGTTGAGAGCGGTCAGTAGTACTACTTTACTCTCATGGGGCTGATGGGAGAAAAGGGCCTGTGGAGACAGATGGGTCATTTGAAGAATCACGCATGCCTCACTTTGCTTGGAGCTCCTCACTGGGGAGCCAGAGCTGACTGCATTCCCTGCCCAGAGCTATGGGCAGGGGAGAGGCCAGGACCCGCTTTCCTTCCCATCTGCCCTGCCTCTTATTCCCCTCTGTGGGACCAGGACAAGAGTGGTGGCTGGACAGCTGTCTGGACGTGCTCCTCTCCTGCCAGTCCTGGCACTGGCTCTGGGAGGCTGTGCCTCCGTCTGATGTCAGCGCCTGGCCCCACCAAACCATACATCACACTGCTTTAGGGGAGCTTAGAGTTGATTGAAAAATGAATCCCAGGAGACAGAGTGATGGTCGTCAAAGGTCATCTTTCATACTAGTGCAGCTGATGGGAGCATGTGGCTTTATCTCTACATCAGAAGCCTTAACAGCTCTTCACCTCACTAAAAACTGCCTCACTAAACTCATTGCGTGGTAGAGAGCAGAGAATATGGCATCCTGAGGACAGGCTGTCTCAGAGGAGGGAAGGATGCCCTCCCACCAAACATATGAGGAGCAGTGAGGAATGAAAGGGTGAGAAGGGGGGTGTTCCTCTAGATGTCCCTGTTGGGAAGCAGGAGGCCAGGAGAGAGGACACTTGACCCTGACACGGCATGTACAGATGGAGCAGCAGCACCAAGACAATCTTCCCATCTAAGCCCTACATTGTATGCAGAAGGCCCAGAGAGGGTGAGTGATTCACCCAGGGTCACATAGCATCTTCACAGAGGGAAGCTGAGCCCAGACTCCCAGGCCAGGCTACCTTGTGTGACATCACCTTTTTCTCTGGCTGGTACCATTCTGGGCTCAAGACGTACCTCCCTTAGGCTGCAGGGGATGTTCCTGATCACTGCCCACCTGGAGCAGCAAACTTTCTATGCACAGCAGTACTTACAGCTGGTTAATTTTCACCACCTCCTCTCTGATTTTTGGCAACTCATGCACCATTTTACATTGATGAGGCTGCCTAATTCGTCAACCTCCACAAGCACTTCCAACACATTTCCAGAATCTTCTGCTTTACTGGGCACAAGACAGGATGAGAAGGGTAGGAGACACAAAAGGGACTAAGACCCGCTTTGTGGCTTTGAGTCCAGAAAGGAAGACAAAACGCCTGTGTTAAAAAACAAAAGACCACATGGAAGTTAAATTCCTGTTTGAATTTGGTCAGAGCTCTGACCTCCCTGAGCCTTAGGACTCTTCCTAACCTCTAGGCAAGGCAGGAATTTCTCTGGCTCAGCCTTCACTTTCCCCCTGTAGCCAGCTCTGTTACCATCACCACTGCTCTCCTGGGGTCCCTGCCACTATGCTGTGTCCTACCACTGCCCGTGCACATCCCTTCTGTTCCAGGCATGTGCACAGGTGCCTGCAGGGTGTGCCGTGTCTCTCCCCATCCTGTGAGAAGACAGCCCCTCCAGGGGGCTAGTAGGAGGCAGTAGTCGGTCACTTCCCCCACACCCAATCCACTGGGCAGCAGCATCCCCTACTTCCCCAGGTTGTGTGTCCCCGGGGGGCATCTGCTGGTCACCCCTCAGCCAGCTGGCCGGGTCCTGCTGTCCTCTCTGGAACCTGCTGTCTCAGCCCATTCTGTCTGGACTCTTAGCAGTCCTCGCTTAATATCTAGTGGATGCCTGTCTTTGGCTTGTTGTTCTGAAACTGTGTTCCCCTTCCATGAACCCTCACAGTGTGAACTTCGCACTCCTAACCCTTTGGCTGGGACTTTGGACAGCCTGGGCTGCAGTCTCTTGACGCCTCATGAATATCCCCTGCCTCCCCACGGCCTCTTCCAACCTCCCCACTCAGTCAGCCAGCTTCCGTAGCCCCAGCCCTCTTCTCTGCTCCCAGCCCCTTGGGCCAGAACTGGATATGAGCATCAGCCAGAGCACGCCCCAGAGTCCTCCTGTAGAACAGCCCCAGGTGGAGTGGCTGCGTCCCAGCATCCAGCGTGGCTGTGGTTGGATGGCCCAGGCTGTGAGCCCCTGGGAAGGAGCCAGGAGCCAGGAGGGGTAGAGGTCACCTTCATCCTTCCAACAGTGACATCTTGTTGCAGGAATGGCTTGAGGCTCCCAAATCCACATCCTCTTTTCTGCACAAACAGGCCAGCAGCTGCACCTCTGAGCCGCAATTGCCTCTAGCCGGGTGGTTAATTGCCAGAAAATCATGCGCCCTGAGGTCATTGCCGCTTAAACAGCTGGCTCCATCTTTTCCTATTTGGCCTTGGTTGGCCTGAGCTGCCCGGCCCTCCCTCGCCTGCGCATGCTGCTGTAATCTTCTCACACACGGCCAATCAGGGAGCCTCAGGCTGAGCTCCTCTCCCCAAGCTTGACCTCGGCAGCATCTCCCTTCTCTTCCCACTGTTGCCAGGCTGCCCTGACACCACACTAGTGCCTCTGCCCCCAATCCCACCTGCTGGACACCTAGCCTCGATTTTCTGACTGTGGCTTAGTTTCCATCTCTAACCATGCTGCATGGTGGGCAGACAGGAAGAAAGCTTTGGCGAAGCTTCCTCCTTTACGGCAGAATCAGTCCAACAGAGAAATTCCAAAAGTCCAGTTGTATCAAGTGGTTAAAACTTACCTCAAGGACAGAGCCAGCTGGGGCCGAGCACAGTGCCTCTGCCCCTGAAACTATACCTAGGGCTTAGCTTGTCCCGTGTGGTATGCATCCCTCTGAAGACTCAGTTTGTAATTAGTCACCATACTGTCACAATGAGAAACATCCCTGCAGATTTCCTGCAGAGTCTCTCATTAAGGAAAGTATTGGTTTGGTTCAGAGAGTACTGTGCTGTTCCAGCTTCACTTTGGATCTATATATAGTTTTAGAAAATATCCAACTTCTAGTGCAAACTGTTCCATTAAAGAATTAAAGGAAAAAAAATTGGTGAATGGTACAGGGGAAAGATGACTGTTGGGGTCCCATTCTGTGATTACCAGACTGGTTCCTTCTACCTTTGGGGTCCCCTTTGGCATGTTTTGAAATGGCATCATTCTTATTGAGGGCCATTGGGGCAGAAGCCACAAAAGCTTGCTTTGGAATTGTCATTCTGCCTTCTGTCAGTCCAAGACTCAGGTGATCCCTTCTGGAATGACTGGGAGCAGCCCTGAGAGCAGGGGCAGGCCAGGCACAAATACCTGAGTGGGCCGGAAGTCGGAAGTCAGAGAGGGGCTGGGGAGCAAGTCAGACTCACACCCATGCACCAGGCCTGTGAAGGCAGAGCAAGATACAGGTCAGAGCCGGAGGGCACACAAGGGTCAGAGTGTACGTAGTCCCAGGAGCAGACCAGCGTGAGACGCACGAGTCCGATCAGGGTCTAAAAGGTTATCAGCAAAGGGAGGCCACAGTCAGGAACTTCTGGCTCAGGGAGGGCTCTGTGGTCCTTGCCCAAGCCAAGGCTTGATGGCTATCAGCAGCAGAACACAGGCGGGGTTGGAGCAGCAACCCCAAGACAGGCGGCACGGAGAGAGCAGAGGCCTCACTTGTGTTTGGGGCACTGTGCATGCACACACGGAGCGTCGCCCAACTTGTGCATACAGTGACTAGACTCTGAGATACGGCAGGCTGGCTCAGGGAGGCGAAGGGCGAAGGGGGCAAGCACAGGCGTTAGAGCCCAAGGTTGTGACCCTTGGCAGAGCCGCTGCTGCGCCATTGCTAGCTGTCCCCGTGGAAGAGGGCAGCCTGGCCGGGAGGAGCCCCCTGGAGCACGCCTGGCTGGCCCGCTGGCACTGAAGAGCAGGGACTGAGTGAGGGCCAGTGAGAGACCTGCTGTGTCGGGGTCGGGAGTTTCCTGGATTTCCCCTTTGTCTCCATCACCACTGTCATTCCTCTCCTGACACCTGTATCCACCCAAACCTGCTGACTGCACCCTGTGGGCTCAGCGAGCGGGCCCCCCACCCATCAGCTGTTAAGGGACAACAGCAAGTCAGCACACAGGTTCTGCAGCACGAACCGCTGGGTCCAGTTCCAGACTCAGCCGTGTTCTTGCCGAGTGATTTGGGAACAAGCTACTCCAGCTCTCCTGCCCACGTGCACTGGCTTCAGGGAGGCTTCAGGGAGGTTGACGCTGCGCTCTCGTGGCTGTGCGCTGGGTGGCGCTGTGCTCCAATCCGAGGTGGGAGCCGTCCTGGGAAGTGCTCACAGAGGGGCTACACGTGGGAGAGCTGACGCGTCACGGAGTCCCTGTCATGGGGGCCACTCGGGTGATTGTGCATTGACTAGGCTGAGGAAGAATTAATTATTATTATCTTGCGGGTGCGGGCGGGTAAAGGGTGCCTTTCCACTGCTCCCACTGCAGAAAAACAGTATTTCCTCTGCTTCTCCAGTTTGACTTTGAGAAACAAGGCCAGCCACCTGAGGTGGGTTATGGCCTCCTAAGCCATGGGCCAGGGAGATGGGTTCTGGCTGCCCCTTAAGAGAACGGGGGCTCTGTTGGAGGAGCCCGGGCCCTCCCCAGCATGGTTAGCTGGGAGAAGCAGGATGGCCTGGGGCCCAGGAAATACTGACTCCTTGGACTGTTACACAGGGTATCTGGGAATATTTACAGACTTTTATTTAATAATTCAAAATCAACACCCAACTAAAAGGCAAAAGCTAATTCCAGAACCTTCTTTATGCGTCCTAGTCAATCTGTTATACATCCTCTCTGGCAGCTCACCCCTCGCCCCCCAGCTCATTGGGGGCAGTGGGAGGGACTGACAGCTGCTCCAGACAACACATAGTCCCCAGGGAAGCTCCCAGAGCTCCTGGGATGTACCTGGCCTGGTGGCATTCTCCCCGCTGCACAGACCCTTTCTTCAGGCAGGGTGCTGCAGAGGGGCCTCCCGGGCAGGCACAGAGCAAAGCCCCTTGCATTCTTTTGTGTGGCATTCAGGCTGCTCAGGGACTGGATAACGGTCCTTAGACCTTTTTGTGTCTCCCACAGTGCGCAGGACACATATGCAAATCAAGTCCCAGCGTCAGCCATAGACCCTGAGAGTTCCTCACAGTGGGGCTGCCCTGTGCCCCTGGCCTCCACCCGCTAGATGCCAGTGAACTCCTCCCAGCTATGACAACAACAGCAAAATAGTCTCCCTGACATTGCCAAGTGTCCCCTGGGGGCAAAATCATGCCAGGTTGATAACCACTAGTATAAATTAAAGGAACGATTCTGTGCTTCCCACAGATCAGGAGATGAGGCTCCTGTCCCCAAGCTCTGGCATGCTCTGGCCAGTCCCCATTGTGTCACGACGTGCTCTGTGAGATGCACACGTACATCTGAAAGCAGGCATGTTCACCGAGCCTGCAGCTAGAGCCAGCGCCACTCCAGTGGCCTCTGTTTCCCAGAAGCTCACGGTCATGCTGGGGAGACCAAGGGGTGCCACCTGAAGCAGAGCAACCTCTGCAGAGCAGTGGCTAAAGTTATGTCACTCATCCAGTCAAGGCCCATAGGAACTGTCATGGGAGGGGCAGCATGGCAGGCAGGTGAAGGACACAGAGGCAGAGCTAGTCTAGTCAAGGAGAGAAGGAGCAAAGCAGAAAGTCCCCGTGTCAGGACATGGAGGCACTAGGACTGTGGCGGGGGGTGGCAGCCACCGCCGGCCTGAGGTGGTGCAAACAGGCCACCACTGAGCTTCAGGTAGACACCTGAGGTCCAGGCAGGGGACCAGCGAGGGCAATGGCTTCTGGGTAGGAAACTGTGTGTGGGAACAGAAGGAACGCTTCCCAGAGCTGCACAGCCAACTGCACCCTAGGTCTCTTGAGACGATTTGGCTGGACTGCAGCAGTCTGGGAAGGCTGGGCGAGGCGAAGGGCAGAGTGGCAGAGACAGCACTCTTAGAACTCATGGCCTCCCATGGCAGACACTTCACTAACCTGACTGGAGGCGCAGGCCCCGCCTCAGAGTTGCCCAGATTCTCAGTAGGGGATTCCAGCAAGTACAGCCTGCCTCTCAGGGACTGTCACCCAGGAGCTGTGACTCAGGGCCTCCCCTGCCCGGGTGAGTCACACACCTGCTGCTAAAGCTGCTGCCTGGAGCCAGAACCCATGCCCACCGAGCACCCAGTGGGTCCACTCCCTGCCGCCACCCGTGGTCCCTCCAAAACCCGAACCTGGCCCTGGCTTACGAATCCTCCATCTTTACAGCTGGAGCTCCGGGCAAGAGGGTGCCCTTCCCCCTCCTGCCTACTCCGCCAGGTTGGAGGCACGCTTGATGCCTGGGGCTGGCCTGTACCCATTTAGCCAGCCATTAAATCCCGCACACGGTTCGGTGGCTCTGCCTCCCCAGCCAGGCTTCAATAGCAGCTGTGGCAATGGCTTCCCAGAGAACAGCACATCACTGCCACGTCCTCTGGGCCACCTCCATGTGCAACCCAAATCCTACAGCAGCGAGAGAGAGAGAGAAGCCTCCCCCGCCACCCGTGGAAGGAAGGTAGCGAGATGCTGCCCTCTGAGTGGGCAGGGGCCTGCGTCCTTCTGTTTAGTGACAAGCGCCCCATCATCTCTTCCTCCCACACCCCAGAGGGTACCCAGGACAAGAGCTGTCCTCAGAGGGCCTCGGCAGGGCGGGGGTGGGGATCACTGTGGAGCCAGCAGGAAGGCATAGCGTGTCTGAGAGGAGTGGTGGGTCAGACACATCCCCAAGGCCCTGGACTGGGTGTCAGTGCCGCCACGGTCTGTCCAGTGGGCTGGGCAGCTCCCAGGAGGGCAACAACCTGGCCTGGGCGACTCTGCCTGCCACTGGCTGACAGGTTCGGCTCACTTCATGCTGTTACCCATGGGCTCTGGGAGCAGGAAGCAGGTCAGGTCACTCTGGAGCATAATTCCCCTCCTGCTGGGTCCTCCTAGGGGTAGGCAAGGCAGGATTTGACCAACTGCTGCTCAGTCCCACAGGCAGGGCCACCGTGTATGGCTCCGGAGGTTGTATCTTGTACAAGGAACTAGGGAAAGCTGAAATTCAGATGGCCCAACTCACTGAGCCACATTTTTCTCATTGGAGCACATTTTTCTAATTCACACCAAGGTGCCAGAGGTCACCATCCAGAGCCAGCAAGTGGCAGACCCTGGACCCAAGTCAGCTGACATTCCAGCCCCGTCCTCCAGGTTTCCGGGCCCTGTGTGGGATCCAGAGGCTCCTCAAGCAGAGAGGACCAACCACAGACCTCTCAGCCTCCTGCCTACATGGATGATGTTCAGTACCTTCCGAGGGCCCAGGCACACACAGCCCCCTGCACCCAACCCCTACCCATGGCAGGAAAAGCGCATGGGGCCCAGGGAATGTGCCCTCTTGGAACCTGCCTCAGCCTCCCCGACACCTGTCCTCATCTGGGCGCCCAGGAGCTTGGAATGCCCTGAGCAGAGAGCCTGAGCCTGCACAGGGGGCCTGAGGCTGGTGTGCCCACCCCCCACTCCACCACACCAGCCTCCTCTACACCCTCATCTCATGGGGGGCTGTGGGGCCTGGGCCTGGGGGAGGGATGGACCATGCTCAGCTGTGCAGGCAGAGGCCTTTCCTGGTGCAGCATAGAACCCAGGACAGGAAGGGAGAGGAGCCAGGACCCTCCGTTTGTACTCTTGCCTCAGGTCCCACAAGTGATTGGGGACAGGCCCGGCCCCACTGAGAGACTGGGAGGTTTCCCTTCTTCTTTGATGGTGGCCAGCTCCTGTGCTGGGAGCCGATGGGCTCAATACAATGGCTGAGGGAGACGTGGGCGATTCATTTCACATAAAAGAAAGCCTTGCTCTTGGGTCCCAGTTCTTTCTCCACAAAATGTCCTCTTCCCTGTGTCACTAAAGTCCTGCCCTTGCCAAGGCCCCTGCTGGGGTCTGGGAGCCAGTGAGGCAAGGCCTGCAGGCCCATGGACTGGCATTGCCTCTGACCTGGCCAGTCAGCCCCTGTCCTCCTGCTGTCCTCGCCCCGTCAACCCTGGGAGCCCCTGCCAGCTGCTTCCTCCTTGCTCACATACCCTCTTGCCCACATTCTTGCCATGCTTGAACTCTGGCATTTTAGAGCTCACCCTTAGGCTGAGCCTTCCCAGCAGCCCAGTGATTGAGTATTCGTGGTTTGCTCCCCCCATGTGGCCAGGCAGATGGGCAGTGCCTGGAGGGAGGAGGAGACATCACCCACCAGTGCTTGGGAGTAGGGGGCATGCTTGCCCAGAGGGGGCCAATTTCAGGCAACAGTACTCCCCTCATCCTCCTCTCTCCCCGCTTCTTTCCCTCTTCCCTCCTGTAGCCTGATGCATCTCCCTCACCCTGCCCACTCCCAGTCACGTGGGCTTGAGATGTAATTTCTGACCTGTTGGTTCCTTTAACAACACACGAGGATCCAGCAGTGTCCAGCCTCCCTGACTATAAAACCAGGTGGGAGTGGGGGCAGGATGCAGGCCCGGCACAGCTGAGAGCACGGCCAGGAAAGCAGCCAGCAGCATCAGCAGGGCTGTGAGGCGTGCGGAGCAGCCCGAGCCTGGAGAAGGCCAGGCAGATTTAGAGCCTCTGTGCGATACCCTTTCAATGCGCTCTGCCTGTGCTTTTCCAGAGCCTTGGCTGCTGCTGCCCAGCTGGCCCCTATGCTTCAACCAGATCCCTGAACTCAAACACCCATGCTATCAGGCACTTTCCAAGTTTTGCATATGCTCTCCCCTCTGCCCGGCATGCACTTCCTTCCTTCTTTACCTGGCAAATGCCCACTCATCCTTAGAGATACCAGTCATGTGTCACCTCCTCCAGGAAGCCTTCTCTGACTGCCCTTTCCCATCAGGAGCCTCCCGTAGCTTCTAGGGCTTACCCCATAGTAGCATTTATACTCACTCGTTATACTCACTTATCTGTCCCTCTACCACCAATAACTTCAAGAACAATAACTGTCTACTTAAAATAACTGGCATAGACTAGGTATTAAATAAGTATCAGATGAGTGGATGGATTAACAAGCTAACAGCAGAACAGTGAGGGAAGGGGTGAGCAGGGAACTCCATGCCAGGAGCCAGCAGAGGTAGGTATGCCCAGAGTTGCTGGGAAGAGATGAAGATGGTCTGACAGGTAGCCCCACCTCCCTCCGGGCTTTAGGAAAACATTTTTCATAGAAGTTCTGAAGTGCCATCTGCCTCCCAGCCCTGATCCCTATGGTGACCATTTTTTCTCCTTGTTCCTAGTACTTCTGCCTATTGCTAGTGATCTTCCTGGTTGAGCTGGTGGCCGGTGTCCTGGCCCACGTGTACTACCAGAGGGTAAGTGGAATTTCCTCCTGCGTTCCCC
This sequence comes from Furipterus horrens, assembly GCF_987537825.1. NCBI lineage: Eukaryota > Metazoa > Chordata > Mammalia > Chiroptera > Furipteridae > Furipterus > Furipterus horrens. The sequence goes on along the minus strand of NW_028327174.1, from coordinate 98,440,355 downwards.
ATCAACACCACAGGGGGCAGAGGTGCAGAGTGATGGGGAAGCTGAGGCAGCTGCACACGGGGGCGGTCCCGTCTCCCAGGCCCCAGCATTCCTTTGCACATCTGGGTCCTGCTTCCTGTTCCAGTAATTCTCTCCTCCATCTGTTGCTGCACATGTCTTCATCATGGGAGCCAAGGAAGGGGAGCTTCCATGGGAGGTGAGGGGCCCTCTTCCCTTCTCAGGAGAGGTGATATTAAGTCAGCTGTCACACATCCAAGGGGAAAGGCTTGGGCCAGGGCTACGTGCCAGACTGTGAAGACAGCACCAGGCCTTGTCTGCACGGACAAGGATGAAGGGGCCAGGCAGGACCTCTCCCACTGGGTGCCCACTGAATCAGGGGTTGAAGGTCACAACCAGACTGATATTTGGCTGGTGGAGACAGATGGCCATGCTAGTTGTTTCAAGCCAGCACCTATAGGACTGATGGGTGCCCACAGGATAATGATTGTGAATACTTTGAATGTCATCTGATAATCAAAATAAAAATCAACAGATATTTAAAGTATCCGTGTGCCTAGGAACTGTCCCCTGCCCTAGCCTATCTCTCAGCTCCACCCACGACACCTCTGCCCATAGGTTAGGGCCTTGGCTTCTTCAAAGTGGTCTCCATAGCCCTGTGTCTTGGGGCTGCAGGTCCTGTTACAGCTGGCGTGGTATGGGCGCAGGCCTGGGGACCGGGATCGAGGGCGGGTGGTGTGGTGACCTCTGTGATGCCACCTTCCCTCTCCATCCTCCAGCTGGGCGATGAACTAAAGCAGCACCTGACCCGGACTTTGTCTGAGCACTACGGGCAGCCTGGAGCCGCGGACATCACCGCCTCAGTAGACCGCTTGCAGCAGGATGTAAGCCGCTCCCCGGGCCCAAAGGCCACAGAGGCGTGGGCACAGTCCTGACTGCCCCTTCTGTTTGTGTGGCCATGTGGCCCTGGGCAAGTTACCTACCTCCTTGCAACTCCACAGGGAGGGTGTGGGCGTGAAACGTGTGTGTACATGTTGGGCCCTACCGCCCCAACAGCGCTGCACTGAATCCTGACCTTCCTCCTCCCCAGCCCTCCCCCACACCATGGCTTCCTGACTCTCTCCTCCAAACCCCGCCCTGCTGCCTTCCACTCTGGCTGTCCCAGGAGAACTCCATCGCCTGGCTCCGTCCGTCCGTTGTTGGGGCTGCTCTCTTCCCCTGGGCAGGGACTGGTGGTGACAGCTGAGGCCCCATAAGGGTGAACTGCAACGGGCAGAGGTATTGCAGGGAAGCCACTGAAAAAATTGCCAGCTGTGCACCATCCAGCAGAACACTGGGGGGCAGCAAAGTGGTCTCTCCTTTCCAAGGAGATACCTCTTGGGAGGTATCCAGGGAGATGCCTCCTGGGAGGCCCATGGTCCTGCCAATGAGCAGGGAATCACAAATAGACCTCAGACCTGTGTGATCCCAAATGGTAGCCACTAGCCACAGGTGGCTATTTACTACACAGGTCAGTTCCTCAGCTGCACTAGCCTCATCTCAAGTTCCCCATAGCCGCTCGGGGCCAGCGGCCGCCCAGTTGGGAAACACAGCTAGAGGGCATTTCCGTCATGACAGAAGGTTCTCTCAGGCAGCTGGGCCCCAGGAGCCTGAGGGCTCTGTGTCTGAACATTTGAGGCAGCTCCCCCTGCCCATTCTGGTGGACTTCTCCCTGCCACCCCACCCCCACCCAGTGGTCTCTGCTCCATCCTGTACCTACAGACCTGGCCTGAGGCCATAGTCTTTTTGCAGGAACAAAGGCAAGGAGAAGTAAAGGGTGGTGGGCTTTGAACTCTAGGGGCACCTTAGTTCAGCTAGGGAGGCACCTACCCCATATCTCTGAGACTCACGCAGCTCCCCATCAGCTCCCCACATAGGGGTCTCTTGTCCTCCCAAAAGTGTCACCCATGTACACACAGGTGCACCCACACCCTGCTGTTCAGCCCAGTTAAAGCTCGGCCCACACTTGTTGGGCCTCCCGTGTGAGGAACTGTGCCCAAATCCCTGCCCTTGGCCGACAGGCGACATACAGTCAGTGCTAGGTTGGGGGGACCCTCAGAGTGGGGAAAGGGTTGGGGAGGTCGCCTGAAAGGGCCAGGAAGGAGGTTGTGGGTTTGCCCAGGTGGAGAGGATGGGAGGGTCAGGCTGGGAATGAGGAGGGCACAGCCAGGAGCGACGCTGTGCCGCTGCCGGAATCCATCATGGGTGGGCGCCAGGGCACATGGACCTGGGCCTTCGCACTTGCCAGGAACATTGGACCCGAGGGGCATGAGGGACCATGGGGCTGAGCCCAAGTCTTGGGCACGAGGAAACGGAGCCCCAGGAAGGCCGTGGCACCGAGCCTCACCTTGCATATCTGAATGACACCCATCTGCCTTTATTCATGCCGTTATAACAATGACAGACAGTGGGTGTCTCTTCCTAACTGCCAACCCCACGCAGGACACTCTTCCCAGTGCTCTCTGGGAACCGCCTCTCAGTCCCCACAGCAGCCGGTGTGGAGGTCTTCTGTTATCTCCATGTATAAGTGATGCAACTGAAGCACGGGAAGGCTCCACTACCTGTCCAGGTGACATGCACGCAGACACACGGACGCACAGTCCCACATGACTCCTGGCACACACCCCACTATTCCTGGCTCTGTCTGCCTGACTCCTCAGGGCAGCTCCCCACTCCTTGGACCTCTCCTGGCCTGTGAGCAGAGCCACTAGGCCCTTCCTCCCTCCTCTGCCACACACACACCCTGCTGTCTCTCCTCCTGGACCACAGGGAATGAAAAGCTTTGATAGGCTCCTGTTTGAGCCCAGCGCTGAGCTTCACTGCCAGCACACAGTAGGGCCTAACAAACACCTGTTAAATATACTCAACGCACCGCCCACCCCACGGACACCTCACGTACCACAGACTGCCTCAAAAGTCATGTTCTGTGGCCAGTGTAGGGACTCTTAAGTCCCAGCCCCAAATCAGAAGGGCGAGAAAGAACCAGTTTCTCGGTTTTGAATCACCTTAGACCTGGCTGGCAGGAGATACTGGGTCAGATCCAGCACCCACCCAGGCCCCGCTGCTCACCACTGAGCTGCCCTCTCTGGGCCTTCGGGTACCTTCTGTGTCCCTGCAGGTCTGGGTGCTATGAAGTTGCAAGGCCTGAATGGGAGCCTAGAAACCTCTGGAAAGGCTGGGTCCCTGTTCCGGGGGTTCTGCCTCCCCGAATGACCAGGAAACCAGAGTCTGCAGCCCCACACTCCTGGGGACCCACCTGCATCTACCTCCCTTACCCCAGGGCACCAGCATGTTCTCCTTCAGGGTCTTGGCTGGATGTCTAAGGCAGCAAACAGGTGACCTGCAGGCAAATGCTGCCTGAAGAGAGACCAGCCTCCTGCTCCAAAGGGTCAGGGAAGAACCCCAGGGAGAAGAGAAGGGCTTGGTTACTAGTTGAACAGCAGCCCTGCTCCCCGTAAGCACGCAGCTGGGGCCACCCTGCACACTCCTCACCTCCACCCTCCGCCCCTCTTCCCAGTTCAAGTGCTGCGGCAGCAACAGCTCTGCTGACTGGCAGCACAGCGCCTACATCCTGTCCCTGGAGGGCCAGGGCCGCCACGTGCCCGACAGCTGCTGCAAGACCGTGGTGGTGCGCTGTGGCCAGAGGGCCCACCCTTCCAACATCTACAAGGTGGAGGTGAGCACCTCAGCTCCAGGGGCCCCCAAAAGGTAGGCCCAGGGCAGAGAGGTGTATGTGGGGTGGGAGTTGAGCCCCCTTATCTATTGGCCAGACACCAACAGTGCTGGGCCTTGAACAGTCCGCACAAAGCCCTGTGGACATGCACCTGCTACTGGAACATCATGGCTGGTCCCTGGGTCACTCAAGAAGCCTGTGGGTTATTGAAAGACTGACCCAGGCCCTTTAAGTCTCTGGCCTTTCTTCTGCCAGGTGGATACAGCACCTCAGCCAGCCCTTCCCTCCCCATCCTCGCCCGCTTCTGGGTCAATGTGTGTGACCTGTTGTTACCTTTCAGGGAGGCTGCATCACCAAACTGGAACAGTTCCTGGCCAACCACCTACTGCTCATGGGGGTGGTGGGCATCGGGGTGGCCTGCCTGCAGGTGAGTGGAGTGGGGTATTAGGAGAAGGGGCTGTCTAGGAGAGTTCTGAATCCCTCTCCCGTGGGCTGCGACCTCAGACCACCAACCCTCTGCACACCAACACTCTGCCCTGCCGTCTTCCCCACTCCCCTTTGCCTCCAAAGATGAGTCACATGGTCACTCTCTTCCCCAGAAACACTAAGAAAAATGCCTGGCTTGGGGGTCAACTTGAACTTGTAAGGAACAGAGACCTGAGGAGTATGAGTGTGGGCTCAGGTATGTGCATGCACCCTCTGTGTGTGCACGCGCGGGTGTGTGTGCAGCCTGCTGAGGTATGTACAGGGCCATTGGTGGTCTGCATGCACCATGGTGGGGCTGCACGCAAGTGTATGTGTTTAGATACACTTGGGCATGTGTGTGTGTGCATGACATGCAATCATTCCTCTGCGTGTGTGCACACCTGTGGATATGTGCCACCCGCTTCCTGCTCTGAGCGTGAGCCATGTCCTGTGCTCTGGTTCCCCACTCCACCCCTCTCCCAGCCACCATCCTGGAAGTTAGTGTTACTCTCTTGGGGCACTTGAGTCAAGAGTCAAGAGGAGAGGAGTCAAGAGGGGCGCCCCCAGGAGCAGGGGCAGATACAGCAAGCAAGGGCCCTGCATGCACACCACATCTGATACTCCTACTTCAGCCCAGCAGGTTCTAGAGAGAGCCCAGCCCTGTCCTGCCCTTCCCACTGTGGGCACTATAAGTGCCGTCTAGGGCAGAGGTAAGGGCAGTGGGTGCATGTCAGAGGACCTGGGTCCAGTCCTGCCTCTGCTTCTGTGCGACCTTGAGCAGTGACTTCCCTGCCCCTCAACATCACCCACAAGGTGTGGATTAGTTCCCCAACTGTGTAAGGGCCAGATAAGAACAAGGTTAGCATGCAACACCAGCAGCGCCTGGCGGGGGGACGTCTCTGTAAGTGGAAACTCTGCAGACTTAAGATTGGCCTCAGAGACTTCCTTCCATCGGACCCCCACGGCCTGAGACCCAGGCCCAGCGAGCAGCAGCGTTCTCCCACTTCACAGGTTGGGAAGTTGAGACCCAGAGAGGAGACTGCCCGAGGATCTCATCCTGAACTGGCACCTAGGTCTCCTGGGTCCTTTGCTTTCCCAACCCCCCTTCCTCAACACAGTTCCTTGGAAAAAGAAGCATGAGTGGTGGTGGCCAGCCTAGGGAGCCTCTGCTCTGGCCCACATCTGTCTGGGTGCCAGGAGGACCCAGCTGCAGCCTCGCCTGCTGGGCCCTAGCCCCTGGAAGGGAACCAGAAAACCTAGGGCTGGTTCTTGTACCTCTAAGCCTTAGTTCCTCATTAATGATATGCGGCTAATTATGCTTAGTTTGGTGACCAGTGAGAATCAGCAATATACATGTAAACCACGTGGCTCACTGCCAGGCAGATAGCAGGTGTTTGGGAAACAGCCCCCATAATTATTTTATTATTTCCACGTGGCACATTATATCTCCAAAAAGCCCTGGTCATCCTCTGGCCAGACCCACTTGCCCCCTTCACCCCCAATCAGCAGCAGGCCCAGGGAGCCCAGGTGGCTCTAACCTGTACCTCCCCAGGGCAGGCCTTCTGCCCCAGAGGCTGAACCCAGAGCAATTGCCAGTGGGCCTTGGGGAAGGGGCTGCTCTGCATTCTGGCTCCTGAATCAGCTGAGGTTTCCATAAACCCGCTCTCTACCTCAGGTACTGAGGGTGCCTGCGTGGACGCTGACCAGGTTGGGACCATACTCTCCATCCATTTCTTTCTGACCTCTCTGGCTGGGAGAGCATTGTAGAAGCTGAAGACGAGGGCAATGAAGCCAAGGGCAGTGAGGGAGGGACAACCAATGTCCTGAGCCTGAGGTCAAGGTGGTGCAAGTACACCTGTGGGAGTGACGTCGAGGAGGCCAGGTTGTCTGGCAGGGTGCCTCCAGGCCCACAGGTGCCTCCCCCCACTCTCACACCCCCGCCATGACAAATCTTGGTCCAGCTCACTGTGGAATTGTTCCTAGTGTCTCCCCGAGAGAGCATCTCCTGGCCACCACCAAGGACCCCAACCCCTTGTCCAGTTTCTCCCCTCTGTGCCTCTGAAGCTGGCTCTGCAGCAGACAAGCCTCGGGTCACAGCTCCCTCTGCTGACCAGCGCTGGAACTAAGCTGCCCAAGTCCAGATCAGTTGCCAGCCTTGAAGGAGGGCTCACACCAGGCACCTTCCCCACAGATGTCCAGGCTGGCACTTCAAAGACCCTCGAGGCTCAGGATGGACAAGGCCAATATAGTGGCAGAATGCTTCCCTGGTCCCAGAACTGGAGGAAATCTAGCCTGAAGTCAGAGGTTTTCCTATTGATAGAGGGGGACTTGAGGCTCAGAGAGGGATGTAGCTGTACCCAAGGCCATACAGTTCCAAGTAGAAGTTAGCCCACCCCAACCCCCACCCAACATTCCCACAATGCAGGATAGAAACATGCTGCAGAGACCAGAAAACTATCTCACACAGACTGAGATTGGACTCTGCAGAACATTAGGGGAAACCAAAGATCATTTTGGAATGGCTTCCTGGTCCTTCCCTGACGTTCTTGATAACAGCTAGGTGCTGGGTCAGAAACCTCAATGGAAACTGAAAGCATGCTGGCTTTTCTGTTAAAACATGTGCCACATGCTGCATCCAGACTGGCTGTCAGAAGGGGGCAGCACGTCCCATGCAGACTGGGTCCAAGCAGCCATCTCCCGCTCCGGCAGCCAACTTGCACGTTTTCTCTGCTCACCATGGCGCTGGCCGCTTGAGTGCCTGCGCTGATTTCTGCATGTCCCCTGTCAGGGAGGAGACATTGTTGCTCACTCAGGCATCCGGATTGTCGGGGGTGTGTACACATGCGTGAGTGCATCCATTACCCCTCTGCACTGCATGCATAAGGCTGGTGTGAGTGCGCGTGTGTGTACATGCATTAATGAAACTCTGAGCCACACACCTCCACCCTCACTGTGCCTTCCCTGGGAGGCACCCAGAACACACATCTCATGTAGGCGTGCGCATGCTGGGGAGCTCATCTCCCCCGGTCTTCCCCCGACATGAGGTGTGCACTGTAGGAGGTGTAGCCGCACGTCTGTGCTGGTGCACCTGCTCCCTCTGGCTTCCCCCTTAGCAAGGATCAGAAAGACCCAGATAACTCCACAGGACACATCATTAAACTTCAGTGGGGAGGGGAGACAGGGAAGAGGGCACGCTGCATGACACCTCGTGGAATGGTGGTGACTGCCACCTGCTTAAAGCCAGTGGGAGACAGAATAACCTCTTCTTTATTAAAGACTTTATTTATTCATTTTTAGAGAGAGGGGACAGGAGGGAGAAAGGAGAGAAACATCAATGTGTTGTTGCCTCACACGCGCCACCAACTGGGGACTCAGGCATGTGCCCTGACTGGGAATCGAACCAGCGACCCTTTGGTTTACTGAGGCCAGCACTCAATCCACTGAACCACACCAGCCAGGGCCAGAATAGCCTCTTAAGCCACCTTTGGGCTTGTGGTTCTGAGTACGTGAGATGGATCAGCTCTGCTCTTACACCAAGTCTGAAGGCTGAAAGCTGTGTTCACAGGGCCCAACCATCCTCCCACGCTGGGATGGAGAGGACAGAGGAAGGGGAAGAAGAAGGGGGCAGCTTCCACTAACTTCTTAAGCCAGCCCGGCAAAGAAAAACCAAGAGCGTACCAGCCCAAAGGAGTCTTCCCCAGCCATCCTCCTCCCATTGGTCACAGCAGCTATTGGGAAGCTTGGGGAGGGTGGGGCGTGGCTCCTACATTTGCAGAAGTGCACCTCCACCCGTGTGCACGGGACAGTCGGGTGGCCCCAGCAGTGCCCCTGTCCTGCAGGCTCCAGCAGCAGCATTGTCAGGAGCACGATCGCAGTCGTGGGCCTCCTTGGTCTAACACACCTTCATCTTGTCCTCTGTGCACCCTTGGGTGGGAGGAAGGAGAGGAATAGGAGGGAGGAAGAAGAGGTGAATGAAGAGCAAATGAAGGTGGGGGAATAAAGGCACTCTGTGGTGTAGAGACAGGAATGTGAGACCAGGAGGAAGTGACTGCCCTGTCCGGCCATGCTCTGGCAGGATGCTCCAGCCCCTTCTTGTTCAGCGGGTGGGTGTGACAGAGGGGCTGTCAGGCAGGCTCCTAGGGCTGGTTTGGTGCCACATTCCAAGGTGACTTTCAGGAAAACCTGGAGATAGCTCTGGGTGCTCCTCCCAGAGCCTCGGTTTCCCCAGTGCCTTCTGTACATCAGCCAAAATCGACGATGGCCATGGGTTCTGCTCTGGAGTCAGAGCAGCAGGAAGCAGACACGCTCCTAGAGAAAGGCTGCGCAGGCAGCCAACAGGCGGCTCCGGAGAAGCTCTGGGCCACAGACCAGCAGCAAGGGCTGAGCTCATTTGTTTGTTAACCATGCAGAACCTCAGCCTCCACCCAAAACAGGGTCACCGGGCAATTCATTCCCATTCAAGTGTGAGAAATACTGCTCTTGGATAGTAGTTCTCAGAGCATGTTCCCCTCGCAGGTGGCCCCACCGTCACCAGGAGCTGGTCAGAATCGCAGAGTCCCAGCCCCCCACCTCTGAGTGGGACCCTATCCTTTATCAAGGTCCCCAGGTGTGCACCCATTGTGAGAAGCCGCACTCTGGGGCACGGCCCAGCCCTGACCCCGTGAGGTCCTGACCTCTCTGCCCCCTTACTCTCTCCACACGACAGACCTGCGGAATGGTCCTCACCTGCTGCTTGCACCGGAGACTCCAGGTGCACTTTCACTAATGGCCAACCGTGCTGCCCTCCCACCACCTCTCACGAGGACAGGAGCCCAGATCCCATCTGCCAGACCTGCGGAGTCAGCATCAGCTCACCCAGAAGCTCCCAGAGATTCCCTCGGAACCCACCCCCTTCGCACCCACTAAATGCCCAAGACCGCAGCTCCTGTGGTTCCCACCCCAATGGGGAGCCCTCGATCCCTCCCTCCGCTTCTGAGAGTTCAGTGCCAGAATCCCTGGGCACGGGACTCACTCTGTCAGGGACAGCGGCCGAAGCCCCTCACCAGACCAGCCCCCATGAACCACAGGAAGGTGAGAGTGCTGGGCTCCACCCACTCCCAGCTCCTGAACCTACAGCGAAGGCTATAAATCTCGACCCCTCTGGACCCAGCATTGAGCGTGACCCCCACCAGTGTTGCAGCCCTCCTCTTGCCTCCGCCCGGGCTTGGGGTGCGTTGCTCTCGCCTCCCAGAAATGCACCAGGGTGGGGCAGTTCAGGTTATCTCTGTCCCCGGAAGACCCGGGTCTTTGATCTGCCCACCCCCAAGCCTTCTCGAGGGAAAGGAGCTTCTTGACAGCCTGGTTCCTTCCTGCAGGGTCTTGGGTGGAGAGAATGAGGTGAGGCAGCTGGGGGCTGGCTTTGGGCAGTGGCAGGCCTGACGGCACTGCTGGGCAGGGAGCTGGCTACCCTGGCACGTGCTGCACCAGGACCCTGCGGCACCTCGGGGCCGCCCCCAGGAGAGGGCGCCCTGGGCGGCCCAGCCCCGGCCCCAGCCCCATCCTCCAGTAATCTGCCCCGCAGGAATCTTCTGTCTGGGGTCTGATGCTCAGAAATGCCAGGATTTTAAACCTTCAGCTCTCAATGTAGGTGGGTGTAACACTGCCTCCTGATTAGACCAAATCACAGACCCTGCAAAGTTGGAGCCGCTGAGAAGGTGAAGCTCCAAGTAGAGGAGTGCTCTGCCCTGCACCTCGCTTGTCCTGGGTGCGCACTCCCTGACCCGGAGGCCACCACCATGCAGCCTCCAGGGACCTCAGTTTCCCACAATGAACACAGTCCCTTCCTTTGGTTCTGTCTCACATCCCTGAATTAGGCAGGGAATCTTTAGGAAGAGCTTTCCCAGATAGTAAGAGAGACAGAAAGCAAGTCCTAGAAAATACAGGGTGTAGGTGCTGGCAGTTTTCCAAGAACAGGTGTCAACTCCTAAGACAGCCCTAGGGGCCCCCTCAAATGGCTGTGGTGAGCGGGCAACTCTGACAGGAAAACTTAACACTGGCTCCCACGCCTCCCAGGTCCTGTGCATCCCTCCTGGGGACCCTCTTCCCCCCCCCCACTCATGAGAGGCAGTCCCTTGTTATGCTGAAACCAAGGCCAAGAAAGGTCACCCCTTGCCTCCCCACTCATTCCAGTCCTTAGTCTGATGAGCTCAGCTCTTGCTGGGCTGTCAGTCCTGGGTGAAGGGTGTTCTCTCTCCCATACATGGGTCACCGCTGTCCCCAGTACAGCCCTCAACTGAGCAGCACCTGCACGCCCTCAGAACAGGGATGGCCCCATGCCCGGAGGGAAGGCCAGCCTCCAGGGGCAGATTGCCTCCCCGCCTTGGGGACTCTCTGGGGGCTGTGGGGACCCTGGCTGGCTTTGATCTTCCACCTAGAGGACCTTAGGGTGGCTCATGCAAATGTGTTAGAAGGGAGACCAGCTTTCCCAGCAATCCCAGACTACACCAAAGACAAAAGAAACGGTCATGTGATTGTCTTTGCTGCTCTCCAACCTCCCGGGATTCTTTGCAGGGCCAGACAGCAGACCAACAAGTCTCACCAAATGAGGGCCGAGAAAGAGAGAGCTGTGCACTTCCTGCAGGGAGGCGGCTTTGTGAGGGAGGGGCAGTGGCTGTTACATGTCTGCCCCTAGTAGGGTCCCTTTCTTCTTTACTGAGGTCACCCAGGCCTGTGGAGATGGGGACAGAGGTGACAGGTGGGTATCCCTTGCGCAGCTTCGTCACTGGGGGAGACCAGGAGAGTCAAATTTTCTGCCCCGATCTTCTGTACTGTACTAGGCGGGCCTGGTGGAGAGCAGGCTAAGCTGTGGTTCCCCCCTGGGCAGTGTCTTGTCCAGATGCTGTTGGAGGACGGCTGGCTGGTCCAGGCTGCAGAGAGGGAAAGAACAGCCCAGAACTTTTTGGAACTCTGACCTCCTTGTTCACTCCAACAGCCTGGGAAATGAAACCAGGTTAGAGGAAACAGAAGCAAGTTCCCCAACAGGCATGCCAAGGCTTGCATCCAGAGCTGGAGAGCTGTCCCCCACAGGGGTGCCGGTCTCCCCGTGAGCACACAGATCCGCACTAGGATGGCTCTCCCAGGTGCCTGCTCAGAGGCGGTCACCATTCTGGGTCAGCGCACCTGCTGAAAGCCAACACAGTCCTGCACAGGCCTGAGGCCCTGGCACACTGGGGCCCAGGAAAAAAGCCAGCATTTTGCAGAGGTCTGGCCACAGCAGGTGCTGGAATAGCCAATGGCCAAGGTCACCACACCTTGCCCCTGACCTCACCGATGTGCCCTTCCCCCCCTTAGCTCACAGGGGTTGTGCAGAGAGGGAGAGGGAGTGGCGCATACCCCCACTGCCTGGGTGGCCTGTGTTTGGGGACACAGGAGGGTAACTCGGCCTTTGGTGAGGGGACCATCCTTCTCTTTGTCCCTTCCCCCTCCCGAGCCCTGGGAGCTCCTGAGGCATAGCCCTATGGGGGCGGTGCCCAGGACCTCGTGTTTACTGAAGGCCTACTGTGTGCTACATCATCTCGTAGTGATTGCAATAAGAGGGTGTATTCCCCTCACTCTACAGATGAGGGAAGCAAGACTTGCAGAAGAGGCTTGCTTGCTGGTCAGGAGCAGTGGCTGTTGTCATGCCGCCCCCTCTCCCCAGCGTCCCTCAGTTCTCTGTCTCTGTAAGAAACTGTCAGGCTGATGTTCAGGAGCCATGTGTCCCTCAGGGGGTGTAGTGGAAGAGCAGCAGCCTCCCAGCCCCTCACTGGTGGGACGGAACCCTCCATCTGGCCCCGCGCTGGAGCCCAGCCCATGTGCAGCTGGAAGAGAAGTCTAGCTCCTTTGGGCTGACAGCGGGACCCTTGTGGCACAGTGTCTCGGGCAGCAAGCAGGCACTCATGGCCATCGCTCACAGGAGCGCCTGGCCTATCACCGCCAGTGCCAATGCTGGCACCAAAGTGAGGGCAGACCTCCCTCAGCAATTGGCAATCAGAAGCCCCGGGCCCATGTGGGGACCATCGTCTGGGGCACGGAGGGCTGGCCAGGGAGCAGGACATGCCTCTCCCAGCCCCAGGAGGTCTCTGGCTCACAGAGCCACCCTGGCAGGGAGGGGGCGCCCTGGGTGGTCAGGCTGCCTCTCCTACCTCCTCCTCTCCCTCTGTTGCTGATGCTGGATCTCTGGGTGGGCTCAAGGCGGGGTATCTCGGGCTGAGGCTCCCATCAGGCTGCCCACCCTGGGCATGGCCATAGGCCTGGCCTTGAGGAGGGGTGGGAGTGATGTGCCCCCAGGACCCTCATGCCCCATGGCCAGTTTTGGTCTTGGAATCTGCTGCTCCAGGTCCATCTTCAGAGGCTCAAGGTAGAGTATGTGACTTAAAGCAGCTACTTTCACTGCCACCTATCCCACTCCTGGCTCTGAAAACATTCTGCACATACAGGCCACTTTGGACCTGGGAAAGGAATGGAGGAGAAGGTGAGGTGGCTTGACTGGCTAAGGAAGAACCCCCATACTTTGTGTCACCACTGGGTGGCGCTCACATCCGCCAAGGATGCTGGTGATGCCTTATCTCCACCTTTAAGTTCTCAAACTTGACCCTGCACCAGGATCACCCCAAGGGCTTTTCAGCACCAACTGCCGCCCCCTTCTTTTCCTGCCAGAGGGTAGAGCCAAGGATTTGTGTTTCTAGCAAGTTCTCAGCTCCCAGGTGATGTGGATGCTGCTGGCCCTGGAAGCACACTCCAAGAACCACACAGCAGGAAGGACACTTTGCCACCTTCCTTTGTATGTCACAGTGCCCAGGGTGCAAAAGGCCCTCATGCTGTCTAGCTTGGGTCCCACTCTGTGAGAGGGTGGGATGAAACAACGCCTCTGTGGGCAGTTCACTGCCAGCCAGGACAGTGCCTCTCCAGCTGTGCATTCTTGCAGCACCTGCCCTGCCCTCTGTCTGGGACTTGGAGTGGGACTCAGAGTGGGTCTGTGGCCCTGGTTGGGAGAGAGGTGCCTGGGTCCTCTGCCCAGAAAGGAACAGGCTCAGTCCAGCCTCATTCTCCCGCCACCCCCTTCCCTGCTCCATTCTTGTCGACCCGTCTTCTCTCAACACAACGCCCAGCCCTGGGCTCCATCCCTCAGCCCTCTGCCCCGGGTGCTGCAGACGCCCAGTGCAAGTGCCACATGTATTCCCAGGCGGCCCAACATTCCTGAGGCTGGATCGGCTCCTGGAACCACCTGTCCTGGACATGGTTGTCACAATATTCTGGAGACAGAAGTTGCCTTAACCTACCCCATAGACATTGCTCTAGTTGTAAACACACCCCCTCCTCAGCTGGCCTCCATGTGAGCCCAGCCTTGCATGCTTGGGGGCCTGATAATAAAGGACTTGTACTAGGACTGCCTTCTGTTGCTGTTTTGCCTTCCCTGCAGGGACATCCCAGGCCTTTGGCTCATCAGAGGTGCTGTGACCCAGCACCCTACGTGCTGAAGCAGAGGGATGGGGCAGGGGCAGCCCTGTTAGGGGCCCATTGACCACACTGATTAGGGTCCTGCTTGCCCTTCTGTCAGTTCGCAGGCTTACTGTTTGCACTGACCTCACCTTCCTGTGTCATTAGCTCCTGGCAGCAAGTGAGAGCCAGGTTCAAACACGTGTGCCCGAGTCGTGTTCCTCTCAAAGCTCTATGCCTCTGCTCAGCCGGGTTTCCCACACCGCCGGCCATGGTGCCCAGACAGCCTCTGCTGATGAGCCTGCGGCCTGCCAGTCCTGCAGCCAGTGCAAGGTGTGGGGAGACGTCAGGAGCAAGGGGCCCTCTGGCCGGCCATCAGGCTCCCAGCAAGCATTTCTAGCTGAGACACACACACCTTCTACTGCTCTTGGACCCCCAGCCCATCTCACTCCAGACTGCTAATGTCTCCCCACCTGGACACGTCCGCACCAGAGTGAGGCATTTTTCATCCCAATGCAAAAAGACGGCACTCATATGAGGCAGAGGAGCTGAGCGCACCAGGTTGCCCAGTAAGGAGCTAAAAGAAAGTAAATGCGTTGTCTTCTACGACATAAAAGACCCATTCTATTTCCTTCACTATTCTGTCTAGAAAACTTGCTTGAGGTGGGGAGGGGTCAATGAGGGAGCCTGAAGAGTACCTGCGTAGGCTGGACGATGAGGATCTCAACACAGAAGGCTCCAGGGTAACGTGGGGGTGGAGGGAGCCATTCACCTGGCATGAACCTGAAGAGGGCCTGCCCTGCTTACTTGCTGTGCAAGCAGATAAATCCACTTAGGTGGGACCCACCTTTCAGGGGGTCTACATCTCCTGGCCCTTCTCCTGTGTCTCCCAGCCCCTTTGGTCACGACCATTCATGGAACAATCACAATGGCTTTGATATCAGGCAGGAGAATGGATCCAGTTTGGGGCAAGTCCACGGTCATCTCTCTCCTAGGCCCCAATGTCTGCTCACCGCCACCATCATTATGAGTGTGAGTGTGTGTATGCATGCACATACAAGCACACAAGTGTGCCTGTAGAGGGACTGGTACCCCTGCAGGCCCCTCCCTGCCCCACATAGCACTGTGGGAGGCTGCCTATGGGGGCCTGGACGCCTTTGCGGAAGCTGTCACCCCCGGTGGCTGTCACTACTTCCCAGCAGGAGGCAGGAGAATGTTCTCTGTCAGCTGCCGCAGGGTGGGCCACTTCAAGCTGGGTGGGACTCTGGTTCCCACTTCTTGTCCCCACCTGAGAATAGAGAGGCTGCCAGGAGGGCAGGGGAAACACAGGGGCCAAAAGCAGAGATCAGTCCACTTCTTCCTCTTCCTCCTTCTCTTCTAGTTTTCAATTAAGCTCTTCATGAAAAGGTCATAAAATAAGTTTCTTGTTATTATTCACTTCTTAAAAACAAATCCATGAGAAGCTGGTGCTTTCCTTCTCCTCCGGCTTCAGTCACTGGGTGAAACCTGGCCGGCACTGACTGAGCAGGAAGGAGAGGCCACTGCAGAGGACCCTGTGGGAGCCCGTGGCTCAGGCTGGGGGTGACGAGGGCATGCGTAAAGCTTGAATCTGGCCCTTGCCATCAGCCAGGTGTGAACCATGTCCCTCCACTGCAGACAGAACCAGGCCAGCCAGAGCCAAGAGGGTTAATGTCCCCGTTAGCCTGGGCACTCCTTGAAGAAGTCATGAACAGTTCCCTGAGTGGCTCATGAATCCCTAACTAGGCTTTAGAGGACCCCAAGTTGGGAACCAGAGATCAAATTCAGCATGCTCTCCCTGAGTTGTCAAACAGTAAAATAAGAAGGCTGGATTCTCTCTAGAACTTGGGTTTCTTGACAGAGAAAAAGAAATAGATTGAGATTACAGGAATTGAGTGGGGAGCGTTAGGGTGGGAGGAGGGGGACAGAGGGCAAGGAGTTTCTCAACGCCATTAAATGACAGAACATCATTGCCAGCGGTGTCCAATAGGCCCTGCTTTGGACACCAGGTGAGGCTAGGTCCCAGAACTCTGCAGCCACCAGGAGAACCTCTGGGCAACATGCTCTCCCAGCCAGACCCAGCCGCAGACCGCCATGAGGCCTTGTTATTGTGGTCCCTTTCTCCGCTGCATCAATGGGCACCAAGGGGGACAGGCAGTCCCCAGTGCGCCCCAGGGACTCTCAGCTACCTGGCAGTCTCTGGGCCCACAGAAGGGAAATTCCAGCTCCAATCAGGGAGCCTGGCTTGGGCGTGTCCTCTGACATGTTGCTGTTCTTTTCATTAGGTTAAGGAGGCATAATAGCCCGTCTCCGAGGCTGTCATTAAACTCGGCAAAGTGAGATAGCTAAATCAATAGCCTCCCAATCTTTAGTAAATGCTTTAAGAAGAAACCATTGTAATGCCAATATTTTTGTGCCCAAAGTGACATTCATTTAATCTGACTTCCCTCTTGCTTCTGCGGATTACTGAAAGCTTCTAGGGCTTGCCCAGAGCCAAACCGAGGCATGGCAGACACTCTGCACATCCACCTCCTTTTGACCGCTCACTCGCCCTCCCAGATCACCCCCCTGTGACCCAGCTTTCAGCCAGGGGGATGCTCTCCCTGGGGGACTCAGATTTGACCACCTTCTTGTCTAGCACCTACCTTGGCCCAGGAACAAGCTGGATGTCTTTACATACATTTTCTTTTTCTTTTTTTAAGTCGTCGTCGTCGGCAGCCGTCCGTCTCGAGAGACGATGGTGTAGCTTCTTAAGAGTCTATCTGCACCGCCGAGAATGGTTGTGCAGTCCGACTCGGGAGTGACACGGTATCTGTCTCCTCCCGTGTTGAATCGACATCTTGCGATGACGCTGAAGCTACAGAGCCTGGGCAGGGTAATATGGAGGGTCTGCTGTTGCCCATGCAGTAGACCCCCCCTCTCTTCGCAGCTGAAGGGTCCAAGGGAAAGACGGAGTCGATACAGCTTGGCTTCAGGTGCGCCGCAGGAGTTGCCGGTGTTGACTACAACGTCAAACCGCCTTAGGGACTCCGGCTCCGGATTTTCTGTCGGGGTTTACTCCCTTAGCCTTTCCCCTGAAGAGGTATGCCGCAAGGCAGCGGAGGTTTTTTGGAGTCAGAGTTTTCCTTCTCTGATGTACCCTGACTGGAAGATCGAACCAGCGACACTTAGCTCGCAGGCCGACGCTCAATCCACTGAGCTAAACCAGCCAGGGTTTTTTTAAGTATATTTTATTGATTATATTGTTACAATAGTTCCAATTTTTTCCCCTTTGCTCCCCTCCGCCCAGCATCCCCCTTCCCCAACAATTCCCTCCCCAAGTCCATGCCTGTGGGTCGTACATACAAGCTCTCCTGCCTCACCCTTTCATATATTCTTCTTCTTTTTTAAAAAAATAATTAATTAGTTAAATATTTTAACAATGAAAAATAACAATCCCTCCCTCTCAGACTTAAGACCCTTTACAATCTTATAAAGGACAATAGGCAAAGGTCTCAAGCTCCTCTAGCTGCTTCAAGCTGGACATGGTCGTCGTCCTACCTACCCTTGGGTCAAGAAATCCCTAATAAGAGTGGGGGTGTAGAGGGGAGGGTGGCCTTCCCACAAGGGGAAGGATCGTGCAGACTCCAGGTTGGTTGGCTGTCCCTGGACAACGGCATGCTTGGTTTTAACAGGCTGGCATCCTTGTTGTATTCTGGGGGCAACAGGGTTAAAGGACATCATTCAATCCGTAACCACTGGGTGACAAAAGACAGGTATTAATTTTTCAATGTCCCATATTAGGGAAAAGAAGGGCTTTTTTGGAGGAAGGTATGCCAGGTACATCTCACCTGTCCAAAACCCTTTTGCCCATTATACTTAGTTTGGACTGAGGGAAATATTTTAGGTTTCCCCCCTCTCAGGCCTCTGGGCTCTTTCTGTCCAAGTCATTAGGATAGAAAATAGAAACCAGTTTTAAAGTGAAGCCCACAGACCACCCCGTTCTTCACCAACCCAGCCACTTAGTTCAGCCAAACCATTGAGTCTCAGGAGGCAGCAATGCAGACAGGATTAAGTGAGGCCTATACGTACAGACAATCGCTCAGGTAATGAGATCGTAGGCTTATGCCCTCTGGTTCAATTTTGCTCATTTGTTTGTGTTGTTCATTAGTTTCCTGTAACAGGTGATAGCATAAGGTAATTTTCTTTTGTTGCCTGGCTTATTTCGCTAAGCACAATTCTCTCTAGTTCCAATCATGTTGTTGCAAATGGTAGAAGTTCCTTCTTTCTTTCAGTACTTATTCATTGTCATTTTCCCCCTTTGTACTCGTGTTCCTCTCTGTCTCTCTCTGTTTCTTCATCTTCTTAAAGCAGACCCTTTAGCATCTCTTGCAATGCTGGTTTGGTGGAGATGTATTCTTTTAGCCTTCTTTTGTCTTGGAAACTCCTTATTTCACCTTCCATTTTGAATGAGAGCCTTGCTGGGTAGAGTATTCTTGGTTGTAGGCCTTTGTTTTTCATTGCTTGGAATATATTTTGCCATTCCCTTCTGGCTTATAGTGTTTCTGTTGAGAAATCTGATGATAGCCTTATTGGAGCTCCCTTGTATGTTATTAGTTGTTTCTCTCTTGCTGCTTTTAGGATTCCCTCTTTGTCTTTGAATGTTGGCATTTTAATTATGATGTGTCTTGAAGTGGGCCTGTTGGGGTTCATCTTCATTGGGACCCTCTGTGCTTCCTGAACTTGCATGATTCTTTCTCTCTTCATGTTAGGGAAGTTTTCTGTCATTAGTTTTTCAAAGAGGTTTTCTATTCCTTGCTCTTCTTCTCCTTCTGGAATTCCTATGATACGGATATTATTACGTTTCATGTTGTCCTGCAGCCATCTTAGAGCCTCTTCAGTCTTGTTCAGTCTTTTTTCATTTCGTGGCACTGTCTGTGAGTTTTTGTCTACATTGTCCTCCAGCTCGCTGATCCGATCTTCTGCTTCCTCTAGCCTGTTTTTAATTCCTTCTACTGTGTTCTTCAATTCAGAGATCGTATTCTTCATTTCCTCCTGGCTCTTATTGATAGCTTCCATGTCCTTTTTGATGCTGGTATAATTCTCAGTAAGTTCCTTATAGTTCTTCTGGAGTTCACTGTAGTTTTTCTGGAGTTCCTTGTAGTTTCCCTGGAGTTCTTTGTAGTTTCCGCCGAGCTCATTGAGCTTCTCCATAATCCATGCTTTCAATTATATATCTGATAGTTTGCTCCCCTCTATTTCATTTAGCACTCTTTCTGGGGACTCCTTTCCTTTCGATGGGAGGTTGTTTCTCTGTCTCCCCATTTTTGTGACTCCTATTGTTTTTTTTTTTTTACATACATTTTCATTTCCTCTTCGCAGCAAATCTATAAATGTATTATCTTCATTTTGCAGATGACAAAACCAAGACAATTTAAATGGCTACAGGATGACAGCTGATGTGGACAGTGGCTGGGGAGCAGGAGCTTACCCAGGCCATCCAGCCCCCAACCAGCTAACCCTGTACCGTGACAGCTGATAACACAGTTGTGGTCAGGACAGACCTAGATGGTGTCTAGAAAAGCATTTTGTAAGCTGCGACACTCACAACAAGCAAAAAGAGAGCTGTAATTATACCATGCTGGTCTCTGCCGTGAGCGGAGCCCAGAAAACACACCCACCCTCCACTTGGTGAGAACCATTAGTCAACTCCACATGCAGTCATCCACATCAGACCGGATGAAGGGCAGGAGTGCTCTCTCTCCCCACACGAAGTCTAGTCAGTCACCAAGGCCCGTCAGCCTCGCTGTGGGGCTCTCCAGCCTGGCTTTCCACCATCCCACTGGCACTTCTGAGGGCGGCGTCACCTCTCCTGAGTCACTAAAGCAGCCTCTCCCTGACGTCCCCACACCCACCCTGTTCCCTCAACCCTTCTCCACCCACAGCCATGGTGATGTGAGGTCTGAGCTGGTCACACGGGCTTCTCGCCCCTCAGCAGCCCTCATGACTCTTAGCTTAAAGCTCAAACCAAACAGCCCCTTCACCTTCTGCGCCCCAGCCCCAATGACATCGGCAGGACAGGCCTCCCTGCACTCCTGGCTGGGCTAACTCCTCCATCGTCAGTGCTCAGCGGCGCCCTGACTGAGCCGGGGGAGTCAGCGGCTCTCCCGCCCAGCGAGCATCACCATCAGAGCGCTGAGTCACAATCCCATTTAGTGCTCTGTGGCCCCCTCCGGATTGGGTCTGGGCTGTTCACCACTGCATTCAAGCTGCTTGGCACAAAGCAGTATTCAGGAGGTCTTAACATGGTGAACACCTCAGTCTCTGCAAGCCCTGCCTGGGCACGGGCTGTTTTGAGGAAGTTCCTGTCCGTGAACTAAGCCTGTTTGCTGCGGCTCACAAGCCATCCTTTCTCTCTTGCCCTTTGCTGGGTGCCGATGGGAGGCAGCTACCTATCCCACCGCCTCACACAACAGTGGTCGTCTCAGCCACCCCATCCGATGGGCTGAAGGGCCTAGCTGAGTCTCCAGGGGAAAATGATGCCCAGCCCTGTCCTCCCAGGGACTCTCCTCCCCTGCCTAGCCAGGCGGCCTGCCTTCCACGGCTTAGCTCATCTGCCCAGAGCCCAGTGCTAACAATAGTCAGTGCGCTCCAGTGCCCTGGGAGCCGATGGGCTTTACTATCCCCCAGAAGCAGACCGCACAGGGGCCCAGGGGGCATCCCAGAGGGCAAGAGTGAGAGCCAGAACAGGCAGAGAGGAAGTAGCTTCCACCACTTTTCTATGGCTCATTCATCCTCAGAGGATGATGGAGGGGGCCACCTGTCCCTCAGCCATGACCAACTCCTGACCGCACAGCCACAAGGCCCCCTCCGCTCAGTCTCCAGGACCCCATTCCGGCTGGGCCTTTGACAGACGGGTCACCTCAGACTCCTCAGTCCTCAGCAAATCCTTGGAGGCTCTGGGACATAGCGGCTGCAGGGTGGGGCCCCAAAGGTTGGTGCCCCGAGGAGGAGGGAGGGAGCCAGACTTCCATGCATGGAGGGGTTGAGAGATGTCGCTCCTGCCCCCATCATACCCATGCTGCACATTCGCCCCTTTTTCCCAGCCCCCAGCCTGGTACACGAGGTACAGCAATGGCCCAGGGCAGGAATGACATCTGAGCTTCTCTCACCTGCAACTTGCCATGTGACTACAGCCACCAAGGAAGCCGGGAGGCCCCTCCTGCATTGAGGTGGCACAATCAGTGGGCTCGTGGCTTCAATGCCTCCCTCCCTCCCCACGGACTATCCCACACTGACCAGGTGTTTCTGTGCCCCTTCGAGGGCATTTCAGAGCCACCTAAGAGAGTGCCACCCAGGCAAAGTCACATGGCAAGGCCCCCTCACTCCTGGAAGAGACATCAGGTTCAGATGAAACCCAGGATCATCAGAGGGCCTGGGGGGAGAGTGCACCTAAAACTGACAGTCCCTGCCCCTACAGGAAGCCACCATGGCTTGCCCCCCTCCCAGCACACTGGGGTTCTTGGCAGAACAAACATGCAGGTGTGAGTGGCCCTCTCATGCAGAGAGTTGGGCTACCTGGACAGGCCCTCAACCAAAGCTGCATCATGTCACCAGGCAGAGGGGGTGCTAGGACTCCTCAGGCACCCAGAGGGACCCCCCCAACCCAGCAGATCTCTAAGAACCTGGGCCCAAGCAGAAGAGATGAGGCCCCGGCTGTGGGTGCTATCTCGGACAGAGGAGAACAGGTGTTTGACCTCCCCCCACAACCCACCCCACCCTGCCGGTCTCTCATGGCAACCACGACATGAAGTCAGTCGGTCACGGTTGAGTAAACACACACACTACAAAGAGACAACCTACCTATGCTTTTGACACGTTATCAGTTTTTATTTAAAAACATGCTAAAAACATGGCGTTCAATAAAGCCAGGACCAGGATGAAGGAAACGCAGATACGGCATCGCAAGCAGAAAAGTGCATTGGAAACCAACAGGCGTGCTCCCCTGCGCTCCGTGCCGCCCCGGGGCTGGGCACGGGCCCCGAGGCCTGGGCCTGGGAGTGCTCAGTCAGGGCAGGAAGGCCAGGCCCCCACCTAGACCACTGCTTCACTGCAGGATGAGGAGGGAAATGGGAGAATGGGAACACGAGCAGCCAGACTCTGAAGGGCTGAGGGACACAGCGCAGACTCCACGCACCTGGGCCCAGCTCCTGTCCTATGCCAGATCCCTGCTAGTTAGCACCTCCACCGGTGGGTGGGCAGGGGCCAGTCATTTCCATCCATCTGACTGCTCTTTGGCCACTAAGTCAAGGAGGGATGGCCACCTAGTTCCAAGTCAGAACAGAACATCTGTGTGAGCACCTAGGTGGGCTCAGCAGCCTTTCCAGAGAGCGAGCCGAGAGGCAGCCCGCAGGGAGAGGGCGGGCACTGCTCCGGCTGCGCGTGCTGGGGGACACCCGTGCCCGACCCCCGCTGCAGAGGCACTCGGCCCCTACGCACTCGCCTCCCTGAGACGGCTGCAGAGGAAGGCTGTGCAGGCATTCCCCTGAAGTCGCCTACAGGACCCTGACCTTCTGAGCCTCCTATAAACCACCTGCAGCAGACCTGATAGAACTAACTCTGACTTCCGTGAGGGAAGCCACGATCGAGGCTTTCTGCGCAGTGTGGGCCAGACACGGGGCTGGGAAGAGCACCCTGGCCCACGCACGGCGCCTTCCACCCAGCGTAGACTCGGCCAATGAGGGAACAACCAAGCACAGGGTGAGGCGGGAAGGGGGTTTGGAAACTGTGGACAAGGCTCTGCAAACATGAATGAGGTGGGGGGCTTGCAGATGAAAGGGGGTTTGAGGCAAGGGCTCCAGGGCCAGAGGATGCCCCTGAAGCCCCAGAAACAAGACTGCCAGGGAGACTACACAGCCCCCAGGGTGCTAGGCTTTTGCTGCAGATTTTAACAAAAATTAAAAGTTGCATTGATAGGCATAAACAAACCCACCCCACCGCCACCCCCTGCATAAACTCTATGCCCCAGGTCCCACGGTGCGACTCAAATGCTTGCTACATGTCTCTCTACCACGGCCCAGGAGCACGTCTGCTCTGGGCTCTGCAGGACGGGGTACCTGGGGAGGTGGCTGAAGCTCCTTACCAGGAAGACAGGCCAGGGGCCCCAAAGGCAGTTTTGCTCAAATGTGTGCTTGTCCATCCTCCATTCCAGGCCCCACCTTCCCAGCTCTCCCATCTGCACCAGGGCTCCCGTCTCAGGGGGGCAGGAGGCTTTACTGCCCAGCTGAGACCACTCTATTCCCCACCCTCCAAACACGTGCATCCTGAGCTCACCAGAAGCTCTGTACTCCCAGTCCTGACTGCACTGCATTTAAGGCTAGTGGAGTTGCTGGCAGGGTGGCCAAGTCTTGGCTCTTGAAACAAACAGGTGGAGGCCAGAGAGATGTGGGGCTGGTAGGAAAGCTAAGTATGGAGCCAAGGGGTGGAGGAAAGGCAGCCACCCGTGCGGCACCACTAGGGAGGCGCACCAGGTCCTACCTAGCTAGTGGGGAACTTTTCCAAGCTTCATTCCATGGATTCTTGACCTTTTCCTTAACTGCAAAATGCTCGCTTAGACCAGCGCAAGTCCAGGCGGGGCACCCTGCTGCGCTCCAGTGCCCGGCCCACCCCCTCACCTCCCAGGCCCTGACTCAAGCTGCTTTTGCTCTGGGGCTACTTAACAGGATCCAGTCTGACGTCTCAGTTTTCTGTACTTTTCCCTGGAGTCACAGAGGATGTGATCGCCAACCACCCCACCATCAATGTACCCCAAGGACCTCCGGAGACGAGGGCCCTGGGACCTGGATGGATATCTCTCCCTTCCTCTCAGCAGGGACTCCGCAGCCCAGTGAATCTGGCTGGAATGACCATGGGCACCATTTCCACCTGCCCCTCCTGACTGTCACGGGTCCTCTGCCACCATGCGAGCAGCAACCCCTCAGGACGGCTTTCCTTCCAGCAACAGTGTGAGATAGTGAGCAGCAGCTGACCTAGAAGTAAGTGTCCAAGAGCTTCTAGCAGGAATGTCTGTGAAATCACTGGGTCTGCAGAACCTGTGGTGGGAGGGCCCACGTGGGGGAACTGGGAAGCCTCCTGCCAGCAGAGGGCAGGAGGAAGGAAAAAGGGAAAAACAACGACTGCTCATCAATGAAGTAGAAGGACCCACGACTGCTCCAGCCATGTTCCTGGCAAAGCACTTGGCCAGCCTCCCAGAAGCCCCCACTTCTCTGGCCTCTTGCACCATCATTCACAGACACATCATTCCTGTGCAGGACGCTCCTCCACGTTGCTTCCCGCTCCTCCGTTTCACCTCCGCTTCCAGGCTCCTGTGCCAGATGCCACCACGGGCAGGGCGCCGTCCTGGCTGGCCCTCCTCTCAGTGTGCTCTGAGTGCAGGCTGGCGCATCCCGTCCGAGCACCTCCTGAGTGCTGCACAGTGGTGTGTCCTGACTGAAACCAGACGGTGTCCTCTCTCCCACCCATCTCCCACCCTCAGGGAAAACAAAAATCAAACCGTTACAGAAATCAACACAGTAAAAAGTTATAAATCAGAAAGCTAACCCTAAACTTATCTGAGATAATATTCCTGAATAATCACAATCAGAGTAAAATAAAATAAAAAAGTTACACTGTAAGGTATAAAAAGCCTGGGCAAGATGCCCCCTGGGACCTTGGCCAGAGGCGGCCTCTCCCCCTCTCCCACGGGGCGGCCTCTGCCGGGCAGTCTTTCCACCAGGAGGGAGCCCCTGCTGCTCCCACGCAGGCACCGTGTCAGTGTGAGGAAGGGCGGGGGCACGCTGCAGTGCCCGGGCCTCCGTGAGCACATCCCCTGTCCAGCCCTGTCTTCTTTGGCAAATACACAGATGCAGGAATCCGGGCACCCCCAGCACCCCAAGGTCTCTGTGCCTCCTCCTCCCTGGCCCTCCACCCCAGGAGGCTGAGGCGGGGTGGGCGGGGAGGGTGGCTGCAGGCGGTGGGGGCAAAGGTCAGCAGTCTGGAGTGCGGGCAGGCAACACAAAGCTCAAATCCCCTTCCCTGGCACAGTGTCCGCATGGGGGCCGGGGCTGCTGCCGGCGCTCAGGCGTCGTACTTTTTACCCGTCCGGTGGATGTGCTGGAAGAGGGTCATGGAGAAGGCCATGCCTAGAATCTGAAAGACAGGAAAGGGCCTTAGACAAAAACCCCATGGCAAGGGCCTAACACAGGTCACCTAAAGCCAATGGTACAACCACTTGTGTGCTTGAAAAACATGGGTGGAATGCAGCCCGTGGTGACCAGAGGACGGCACGCGGTGAACCGCTCAGGGCCACACAGATGAGCGCCACTCCTCAGAGCAGTCTGCACAGAACGCAGCCTCCTAATTCCAAGTGCTGTGGTGAGGCCTGATGCGCAGAGGACCTGACCCTAACGGGTAGTAACGAGGAAGTGAGGCGGGAGAGGGATGTGGCAAGAGCATGAAAACCTGCGGCTCTGGATCCCACAAAGCGCTGCCTTTGGCTGCAGCAGACGCATCCTACAATGAAGCTTAGGACAACCTCCTGAGTCCTGAAGGGGCAGGGAGTGACCCAGAGCGAGGCAGGAGGCAGCCAGCATGGGGCCTCACAGTCACCACAGACCCTGTGCCGTGGGCACAGGCCATGAAGCAGGTGACCTGGGGACGCGGTGCCTCTCATGGCTCTCTCTTTCTTAGTGTTGAGGCATAAATGGAGGAGGCCACGGCTGGTGAGCACAGCTCCAGGGTTCTGGTCAAGGGCCAGGCCTGAGCACAGGCAGGCCTGCGATGAGCCCATTCTCGGTCCCAAATAGGCCCCTGCTTCCTGCGAGTGCATCCAATGTCAGAGCTCTGTGAAAATGACAGGCTCACCTGCTAAGCTTGCAGGCACTTGGATAAATCAGACATGATCAGGACCCCAGAGCCAAGCATTTATGATAAGAAAGGTAACTTCATGCAGGAGGTCAACCATTTTCTAATGGACCTACCAGTCAAGCTCAAGTGCTCCAAGAGGAAACAGGCCCTGAAGATGCCTGCTAACCAGGGACAGGAGCCACATATAAAGGGCACAGGAGGGAGCCTAGGATGCGCACATCCCCCAGAAGGTCGGGGGTCTCTGTTCCCAGCCAGAGGTGTTGGCCTCACCTTCAAGAGGAGAGGCAAGGACTCCCTCCTCTTTCCTCACCATCATCTCTGCTGGGCCTCACAAAGAACAGCTGACATTAAGAACTTGCTAATAACAGCTAACATTCACTGAGCACTTCCCATGTGCCAGTACTGTTCTATGCCTCATGTTAGGCACATTAAATTCACCTAATATTAACAAGTGGCATGATGATGATACCCATTATACTGATGTAGAAATTAAGGCACAGAGGCTAATCACTGTGCTGGGGTCACATATACCCAATAGATGGTGAGACAGGACTGACAGCTGTGGAGTCTGGCCCATGAGCCCATGCTCACAGTCATTACTGAGGACTCAGGTTTCGTTCCACTCAGTGACAAGGTAAACACCACTGTGGAGTGGGGACAGGTGTGTTCCCAGCACACCCACACATGGGCTTCGTGCAATCCAGCATCAGACCCAAGGCTCAGGCAGCGTGTGAGGAAGCCATGCCGTGTGGTGTCTGCAGGGTGAGGACAGGCATCAGAAGAGGCCTCAGAGCAGAGCCGATATGCACGTGGACGTCAGGCTGCCTGGGTCAGGGATGCCACTTCGGGCGTTTGCTTCTCTCTAGCTGGAATGCCACGCGGCTGATGGCGCGTTTACCTGCATGATAAGGACGCACATCCCCACTGTGCCGAGCACGTGCTTGTTGTCATCAAACCACGTCTTCACCTTTTCATAGCAGCCCTAGGTAGCGAGGACCACAAGGTTAAGGGCCCGGCATGACGATGGGTACCCTTCCTGCCCAGCCCCCACCACTTTCTCCTCCAACCCTTGTCCTTGCTCTGTCATTATGTCCCTCCCTGAACCCCAGCCTGGTTCTCCTGCCTTTGAACAGGCCTGCCCTGCCCAGGGTTCCACCTCAGACCCCTACCCCATGACACTCCCAACTGCGGGGCCAGGCTCCCCCTGCCATTTTCCACCTGCCTTCTGGCTTCAGTCCTATGTGCCCCCCATCCCACTCCACATTAGGCTAATTCCTTGGTGCCCCAGGACACCCTCCCTTCACCCGTAGGTGTCCTCTTGCCACCACACAGGCTCCTGGGAGAAGGACCCAGGGAAGTGGCCTCAGGCCTCACCGTTCTCCACAACGGGGTGGTGCTGTTGCGCCCACAGCCCTGGGAGTTCTCCATGCAGCAGCGGTCGGGGACCGTGTTCTCACCCAGCACCGGGTACCAGTCTGTGTAGTCGGTGACGCCACAGCAGCGCATCTGTGGGTGGGGATGCGCAGAGTCAGACGTGCCATGGCCTGCCACCCTCCTCTGAACCTTGCCCTGTCCAGGGCAACCGAGCCTCACAGAGCTGCCACCCTGCAGTCCAGTCCTCACTGGCCTTCTTGTCCCTTCTTTTGGCCTCAACTAGACCCTCAGGGGAAGTAAGTGACAGCTCCTTCCTGGAGGCCGGAGCATGGAGGCAGGAACACTGCGGGCCCCTGGGAGCTGGGCACCAGGCAGGCGTGCTCAGCCCTCTGCTCCCCACCAGCACCCCTGGCTCTGCTGGACTGGCGGTCCCGGGCTGCCTGCCTGCCCCTCCATGGAGCTCACCACGGGGCATCCTGCCTGTACTGACTTGTCCTCCTCTTAGAATCAGAGCCTCCCTGCCTGAGATGCGACCAAGGAGGCGTAGCTGTTGCTAAAGGACTAGGAAGGTCTGTCCGTCTCGATTACCCGTCCTTCCCAGCTCCCTGTGCCCACTGAGCCACTAGCATGGCTCCCTCAGGCCTGCCCACTCCTGCACCCAGGCCCTGCCCACCTTCCTTCACTCACTCCTTGTCCCTCTCCAGCTGTATCCCACTGTACGGTATCTGACCACCAGCAGCTGTCACTTAAAATCCAGGAAGCACAGGTGCCCCACTCGGTCCCTGGGGTTATCATCACCCCTGCTCCAGCCACTGACCCCTGCTGTGTGCGGTCAGCAGAGCTGCCCGGCCCTCACCTCAGCCTGGATGATGTTCCAGGCATTCTTCAGCCCCACGTTGTTCTCCGTGTTGTACAGCAGCAGGCCTTCTTTCAGGTCCTTCTTGGCATTCTCGTTTACCTGTCAGGGTGAGGCAGACAGACAGGACGGTTGGGGCCAGGATGCAACCTGCCCAGGTCAACTAGAACTTCTGGCCACCACTCCCGGATTGGGGGAGGGGCCTGGGGTGGGCTCTGCTGGCTCCGTGGGGGTGGGGAGCTGGGGCAGGATAAGCTCACACTCTCAGCTCCGGTCTGCACCCACTCACGCCCAGGGGAGCTGCACTCCTCAGGCCAGGGCTGGAACACTCGGAGGCACGGAGCCCAGCTACACACACAGGCCACTCTGTCACCCCACCCACGACACCTGCCGCATGCTGCCCCTGTCAAGACACCCTGGGAACCAGAGAATGGCAGATCAGTCATTTTGATCTTAGGTCCACGCCTTGTAAGCAAGTAACTTGCCTCAGCTTTCTCTGTAATACATATACATTTTGGAATAAAATGTCTACTTCTGGGGCTGCTGTGAGAATTAAAGGAAACAAGTGTTATAAAGAGCCAAGAACAGGGCTGGCATAGAGGGAACTCTCATGTTATTATTTCTTCCCTTTCATAAATGCAAAAGAATTAGTTTCAAATCCTAATAACAACTCTGCCTTTCAGTGAGCCCTAGGCAAGTACTTCAGGGACCCAAGGAACAGGTGGCGGCATGGCTCCTGGGCACGCACTGAAAGAGCCTGCTCAGCGCTCAGGGTCTGAGTGCTTGGCTGGTCATTCTTGGGAGAACCAATAAGAGTTTCTCCAAACTGACTGGGAATTATCTAGGCTGGCAGGCTGCCAGGGGTCACCCTGCCATGCTCCTGAACCCCGTGGTGCAGCCTGGGAGCAGGCGCTCTGTCCTCAGAGGTCTCCGGAAAAGAAAGCGTAGCTTCCCTTCCCTGTTAGCCCTGCCCATGGTGTCACCTGCAAAGTGCCTGAATGTTTCTGAAGGGTTATCCTCAAATAACCCCCAACCACTTAATAAGGTCTAAATCCCTTCTCCAAGTGGTCAACACAAGAATACTTGCGTGCTCCCAGTGATGGGGAGCTCACTAGTGCAGGGGCAGTCCATTGCATACCTGGATAATGTGGAGGGCTCCACTTCCTAAAACTACAGAAGCTAGTAACCTCCCCAACTCGCCTTCGCTGTGCTGCATGCCAAAGCTTTCATCTGGGCCTTTCCCAGCTCTCTAGGTCCCCCTCTCCTTTCCTCACATGTGCCACCTGTCAGTGCTTCTCCTCTGGCTTGCCCCTGTTTGACCCAACTCCAAGAGCAATGAAATTCCGTAAGCCCCCTCCCTTCCTGAAGGCTTACCTTGTCCATGTAGACAAAGAAGAGGATGAGTAAGATCAGCTCTGCTAGGAGGATGATCAACAGGACGATGAAAAACTGGAAAGAGAAGGTGCAGGTGTGGCACATGGTGGTGGCCGTGGCCAGGAGTGAGGCACAAACAAGGACAATGGCAGGGAGGCAGGGGACAGGTGACACGTAGCCAGGGCTTCCTAGGTATGAAAAGGCTACCTACTTCCAAGGAAACCCACATAGGTAGGGGAGGGATATTAAGTAGATGCCAATCAAGGGGACAGAGACAACTAGGGCAGAGGGAGCCAATCATGAGGAAGAGGAAGGTGGCAGGGCAAAAACATTCTGGAAGCAATTTCCGTGGGCTCAGTTAGCTGCTGTTTCCAGGCCTTGCCTGTCGCTATGGCCCCCACACAGAATGACCCAGAGTTCAGAGGGCTGGGTGTGGGGTCCAACTTACACTGAGGAGGAGGCACTTGTTTTCCTTGATGGCCCCCAGGCAGCCGAGGAAGCCCGTCACCATGACAATGGTGCCTATGGCGATGACCAGGTTGGCTGCCGACAGCGAAGGGAAGCTTGGGGAGAAGGTGGCAAAGTTGCCTTGGGACACGGACAGCCAAATGCCCACTCCAAGCAGCCCACAGCCACAGAGCTGGAGAGAAAGGAAAGCTTGTTAGACTGACATTGCTGATACATTCACTGCCAGGGAACCTGAAAGACTCCGTGTCCCCACCCCCAACTCTGAGATACAGAAAAGGTGAGAACTGGGTTACGGCTCAGACACAGTCGCAGCCTCAAATCATGTCGGCTGTGTGACCCAGACAAGTCCCTTTAGCCTCTCCACGTCTCCATCTCCTCATCTGGCAAACAGGGTCATACAAGGGTCACTAGGGTCACTCTGAGGATCAAATGAAATGAGACACAGGCAGAAGCAGGTGACAACTGTTGCAGGCCCTAGATGCATGTGAGTGGCTGCAGTTACTCCACTTGGCCGGGGAGAGGCCCTAGCATTCAGGAAGGAGTCCGGGGGAAGGGTACATGGAGGTCAGGGAAAGCAGTAAGGACTTGTCTCTGAGGCCAGGAGGAGAATCTCAGAGTCCAGTTTCTCAGAGCCAGACCTTCCAGTGACTGGAACCTGTTGCCCTGACCAGAAGGGCCATTTGCCCACTGTTCTCAGGAGCCTGAAGAACAACTTTCCCACAGACAGAAAAAGAAAAGGACTTGTTGGGCTGGTTGAGAGGCTGACTGAGGAGCTGGCTGATGTGTAGGGCATAGCAGCTCATCAATGCCTTTGCCATCCAGCAGGTAATTCAGCAACCAGCACTACAGGCCTGAAAAGCAACTCCTCAACAGCACCCCTGGGGCCGCTGATGCCCCTCGCTTCACCTGGGGAAGCTTCGGTTTCATTGGCTGCAGATCTCCACGTCTGCCTTACTTTATGCTCTCATATAGCTGACACACGGCTCCCTCCTGCTGCTGAGGGGAAGTCTGCAGAGTCTGAGGAGCCAATCAATCAGTCAACCTACAGCACGCGGCATCCTGTGCCAGAAGAGCTACAACAGCTTTAGAGACCTGCCTTCTCCGGGCCTCTGCTCGTGCTGGATAGGAGCAATAAAGCAGTAGCATCTACCCCTGGCATTACACACTGGTGGCAAATATGATAAATGGTACAGGAGTTCAGAGGACGCAGTCATTGTCCTGGTTCAGGATGCCACTGGGTGGAGACAGTCCCTCAAGGAAGGGGCGGCTTGGGGCATGTGGAGGGCAAGAACGTTTCTTCCATGCAGTTGCAAGTGCAGACGGAGGGCTGGGGAGAACAGACACGGATCTGAGATCTGGGTCCAGCTGGTTCTGGTTGTGCCACCTTGCAAGCTCCTTTGATGCTAACTGAGAATAACAGCACCCACCTCCTGGACTGCTGTGAGAATTTACATGGAAGCAAGCAGGGGAGGGAAGTGGGCGGCAGTGAGTGGGTTCTGGTCTCTGAATGCATTTACTGAGCAGTCCCTGTGGGCCATGAGCTGTGCTGTGACCCCCAGGAACCAAACCCAGGAGGAGACACAGATGTACCAGCAAAGACAGGGGGCCCACAGTCCCACACTGAGCCCTGCTTAACAAGTGTCAGACCCCCTTGGAGTGCCTGATAAACACCTGACCCTCGTGAAGGGGGCGGTCCCACAGAGGATGCAGGTGTTTACACAAGAAAGGGTCTCAGGAATTTCAGGTGCAGATATGTGCTGTGAGAAAAATAAGAGTGGGTAAGGAGTTACGAAGTACCTGGGGACAGAGTGGTCAGGGGAGGTCTCTCAGAAAGGTGGTGTTTGAGTAGGGACCCAAATAAAGAGAGGAAGTGAGCCATGCAAATATCAGGGGGAAGTGTTCTCACAGGGAACAGCACTGCAAAAGCCCAGAGTGGGGAAGGAGCCTGGACAGCCAAAGTGCAGCAAGGGGCCCATGTGGCTACAAAGGAGTGATGGAGGTGACAAGTGGCAGGGGACCAGTAGGCGGGGTGGCAGGGGACGGATGAGATAGAACCTTACAGGCATCAGGACAGAAAACGTGGGCGCTGTTTTACGGGATGGGAAGCCTCGGAGCCGGGGAGTGGCATAATTTATGTTTTGTACAGATCACTCTGGCTGCTGCTGGGAGGAGAGCCCAGTGGAGAGCACCGGGGAGCTGAGATGGCAGTCAGGAGGCTACTGCTCAGGCTGGGGCCGTCCACCACCAGTGGCCACGAGGACTGGTCAGAAATGGTCTCACTTGAGATGTTTGCAAGGCAGTACTGACCGGACTTGCTTGGCTTTAAAGAATGAGTAAGAGTTTAATGAATGGGGATACCAGGTGGTTCAGACGGGGCATGACAAAGAAGTTGGGAAATTCACATGTATTACTAACAAAGGCTGTTCAAGGGGTACAGGGGGGTGGGAGTTACGTAAGTGGAGCAGCTTCCTGGGTCCCCCACTCTGTGGAGAGGGGTCTTGAGCCTCCTATACCCTTCAGCAGCCCCAGGCAGAAACAGGGCAAGACTCCCAATATGTGGGCACTCTCAGGCCCAGAGCATTCACTCAATGGGGCATCTCTAGCTTTGCCAGGGGAATAACCCCTGCAACCACTAGGTGGCACTCCAGGCCGGGTCAAAAGCTCTGGATTTGCCAGTGAAGGGCTGAAACTTTGACCAACTTGTCACTGACTTTCTTCAGTCTGGTCAGTGTCTATGCTGCCGTCTCAATTCTTCTTTCATTAATCATACCATGGAAATCCATGATCCTCATGAAGATTTATAGCTCTAAAAGAAATACCCTGGAATGAATAAGAGGAAAACCCGCTGCTGCCAGGTCACTCGCTGCTATAGAGAGCTGAACTTGGCCTCCTAGAGCTGCAGAATGACCCATCCCCCTGCAGCTGCAGACACCAGGGTCTCCAGGACCCTCCCCAAAAGCCAGTGTTCACTGGGAGTGGGCCTGGTGGAGTCCCCTCTGTGCCTCCACTCTCCGTTTTCCTCCCAGAGGAAACTGGTGTGAGTTCAAGGAGCCTCCATTCAGGAAAAACTCCATAGTTCAGAAGCTCCCAGGAGCTGGTCATTTCTCAGAACTGCTTCTCTAGCTTCTCATTGCGTGGTCTTTGATTTGGCCTGCAAGCTTCCCAAAGACCCACCAGCAGCCTCCCTCCAACACGCTGAGAAAAGGGAGCTTTCGTATCCCTTCTCACTTCCTGTCCAAGGTCCCAGCATGCCCCAGTCTAGAGCCCAGGTGAGATCTGCTGCCTACAGGTAGGGCAACCCTACCCAGCCTGTGTCTAAGCCTGGGGTTGGGGAAAGGCCTATGTCTACTGAGGGAACGAGACCCCTGCACTCTTCCATATCCTCAGGGGCCTCTGCTGAGATGGACCCTGTGTCCCCATCTCAGATGACCCAAAACAGCAGAGTCTCCAGGCAAAAATCAGGCTCTAAGTCTGCAGATAATGACAATGAGAGGGGACAGGCAATTGTCACAGTGCCAGGGTGGGCCTGGAACCTGGTTTCCGGGCGTCTGGCGAAGAGCCCCTTGCCCACTCCCGCTCCTAGGAGACTGAGTGCACGCTGAGCCCAGGCCATCCTGTGGAAAGCACCAAGACCCCACCTTAGCCCCTGTCTCATGCCCAGATCCCAGCCATGCTCCCCTCCCTGCCTCTGGCCTCTGTTTTCAGCCCAGCCTACACTGAGCTATGTGAATCCTTTTTCCAAAATGCCTCTTTCATCATGCTGTTCCCCTATGTGACCTTAAGATTCTTTAGCTCTCTGAGGTCCAATTTCCTTTAAAATGTGGGATCTGAACTAGAGACTTTCTCAGGTCCCTTCCAGCACAGGTTTAGACAGGCTTAGCCAAGGCTGAGACACAGGGCTTTCATCTCCTAGCCCCGTGGTTCTCAGCCAGCAGCGGTCTTGGTTCCCGGGGACACCTGGCAATGTGCAACACATCTCTGGTTGACAATGTGGGGAGGGACTGCTCCTGGCGTCCTAGTGAGTGGAGGTCAGGGGTGCTGCGAAACATCCAACAATGCATAGGACTGCTCCCCACACAGTAAAGAACTACCCAGCCCCAAATGTTAATATAGGAGAAACCCTGCCCTAGCCCCATCCCATGCCAGGTGTCCATCAAAGGAAGAACCTGGTGTGTTCCCTCTAAGGGTCCTGGCTCCGAGAGGGTCGACACAACATGAGAGGAGAAAAATGCTGGGGTGACCCCATCCAGGGAGCTGGCGAGGGCCAGGGCAGAAGCAAGTAAGTGGCCAATATCTGGTACGTGGCCGTGGGCAGGAGGGAGGAGCTGACAGCAGAAAAGGTTTGCTAGCAGGAGGGCAAGAAGACAGGAAGTCAACATCCACGGCAGAGCAGGGGGCAGGGAGAGGGTGAGGCAGCCATTGGAGAGGGGCGGAGCAGAGAGGGGAGGTGCCAAGCACAGGAAGGAGGCAAGGTCTTCAGTGGCAGAGCCAAAGATCAGGGCCAGAGAGCTTAGCTGGTGGCATTCGGGAAAATTCCCTTCCAAAACCAGAGGGTTGTCTCAGCTGAGATGACTGAGCAACAGTCAGTCCAAGGCAGGAAGAGACCGGGGTGAGGGTGACTCAGGGGACCAGGGGCCAGGATCCAGCCCACACTAGCACCAACTGATCCAAGGTCACCAGCTGGGCCTGGTCAGCACCCCACCCCAAGCAGGAGCTGGCCCAGGGACCACCTTTCCCCTTGTCCCTTCCCCTAATACACAAGAGAATTTCTAAATTCAGAGCTCCAAATAAATCCACCTCAAAACTTGAGAAAATGAGTTCCTACTGTTGCATTTGCCATGGCCTTGATCTCTGTTAGGGCTGGGATTTGGGTCTGTTCTGTTCATTGCTAAATACCTAGAGCCAGAGCAGTGCCTTACCCTTGGCAATGCCCTCGGCTCTCCCTCCTTACAGAACTCTCCTGTCTGGGCCCCTTCCGAGGGCCGCCTCCGGGTCTTCCCGTCACCCTGGGGCGCCTCCACCAGGTGCACAGCAAGTAAGCCAAGGCCAGTGGGGCTCTGGACAGGACGTGAACAAGCACTCCAGACTCACCTCATTCATCAAGCCTGCTGTAACTAGCCCATGTTCCCATGGCACTGTTCCTCATCTTCAGTTCGAACCATATTGATTTGTAGTTTTAATATATGCTTCTGCCATGTATCCTTATGTATTTTTCATGCAGGCATTCCATTTCTCTGGGGGGTAAGGCCCATAATTCCTGCCTCAAACCAAGTTCCCTTCTGAGCTTCTATCCCTGCTCACACACCGCCAGCCACTCCCTGTGTCCCCTCATACCTGCCAACAGCCTCTCTCCCTCTTGTGGCGAGGGCCCTCCCTGGGGGTGACCTCCTGCGCCAGGGCCGGACCCAGAGCCGGGCACATCAGGGACCACCCTTCTGTGCAGACTAACACCCACCCCCGTTACACCAGCCCTTCCAGGGCCAGGGTCGTGTCTCCTTCAACGCAGGGCCCAGAACATGCTACATGCATACTGGACAGACGGATGGGTGGGTGGGTGGGTGGGAGGCGTGGAGAGAGTCTGAGCAGAATACAGCCTGGGAACAGGACCAGACCCGGCACAAACACCCACCTGAAGAAGAAGACCCCCCATGCACCTCCTCTTCTCTACTTCTATTCTAGAACCCTAGTGCCCCCAGCTACTCCCAATTTACCCCCTTGGCTCCAGTTGCCTCTAAGGTCCCCTCCGCACTTGCCCCAGCACCCCTGGAGCTCATCACACCCTCTGGCTATTTTCACCCTGCTGCCTCATGTGACTCTACAGAGCCCCCCGCACCCCCAGCCCAGCCCCTGCCGCCTCCCGTCCTCCTCCCCTCCTCCTGCCTCATTCCCTCTTTACTTTGCAGGAGCTTCTCACACACTAGGTCTCAGCACTCCCTAACGCTCTTTATGAGCCAGAACCAAGCACAATGTTTAATGGCATTTAATAAATGAGTGTATGTGGAAAATAAAAAGAAAATCAAAGTGACTTTAATTTCACAGCCTGACATGTGGCTAGTAATGATCCTGCCTGGCCCTGGAGAAGCCGGCCTGCCAAGAACCTCATCACTGGAAGAAGGGAAAATACATCAGTGCCAGGAGTGGGGCTGCGCCTTTGGTTCCAGGTGCCCCTCGCCTCCAAGGGGCCCGTGCAGCTCATTCATCGTCACAGCTATACAGGGGGCAGACCAGCTGCTAGCTCTATGTGGAGCAAAAGGATAGGCCAGAGTCACAAAGACAGCTTTGCCAAAGTCCCCCAGCAGGCAGGAGGACCAGAGCACAGAGCGGGGATGGCCACTCAGTGAGGCTTCCTCTGGGTGAGCTGTCCCTGGCCCCGGGCCGTCCAGCCCCTCCTGGAGCACCCCAGGGTCCCGGCGCTCACCAGCCCACCAGATGCTCCATTCCATTTACGCACAACTCGAATTAGTCTCTTTGTAACTCAAGAATCTACTCGCCTGTGGCTAATGTGCCTCGGTCCCACTTGTGCCCAAGAAGCCCGCCCAGAACAAGTGGCAGCCTCTAACTGTCCGAAGGCTGGCGTCTAACATTCCTCCCCAAGCCTTCTCCTGGCCTATTAAAGGGCTTTGAGATCTGCCTCCTCCTTTGAGTCACCTTCCACTGCTCCTCGCTGTCCCAGACTGACAGTCACAGCCCAGCCATGGAGGGACCGGCACAGAGAAAGACACCCCTCCCCTCCTCCACGCCAAGCTGTATACTGTGAGCAAGGGCGGCGCAGCACAGTTTTGTTTATCACATGGCGTTTGTGCCTAACTTAAGGCCAAACGGCATGATTCCTCAGTCCTTTTTTTTGATCCCACACTTTCTCTCAAAGCTTCCAATTGTCTTCACAACTTCACTTCACAGCCGCCAATATCACCAGCTTGCATAGGTGACAGGGGGATCACACCCGTATTTCTGAACTGAATTTTCCTCCAAATAACTATTACATAAAGCATTTGCATATCTAAAACCCAGTTACACTTTGATGACTGCAGAATCAGGTTATTTTCTATCTAAAATGGGTCTAGAGGAGGGCATTTCAACAGGGCCCAACATAAGGGATGCTGTGTTGGGAGCTGCAAGTCCTGGAGGTTAATAAAGCTCTTAAATCCCATGTTTCCAGAATCCACTTCTCTCCAGTGAACTTCGCAGGGACATTGAGAATGCGGTAACCCCTCCCCAATTCACCAGAACACCCCATCTGTTGAGAGTAGGTCCCGTTACAATACCTTTTAGAGCCTAAGACTCTAAAAAGTCCATGGGGATGAGAGTCTGTGATGAGAGGGATCCCATCTGAGACTCTGAGGACAGACAGCCCATCCTGCCTTCCAGTGGGCTGAGGGTCCTGGGCAGGGGGAAATACCCAGTTCCCAGTGATCCTGGCCCCCAGAGGGCTGCTCACAGGGCCTTCTGTACTTTGGGGTGGAGTGGGCTGGGGCGTGCAGGTGGGCCTTGCTGAAGCACTGCCCATCTGCTTGGGCTTCCTGGCCTGGCCTCAGCACGGAAGGTATCTGCCCCGCCAGGGGCTCACTCCAATCAAGGCATCTGTGGGACCCAGAGTGACATAGTTCTGGGGTGCAGGGAGAATCTGGGTCTGTCCCTGGGCTTCAAAGGCCAAGGCACTGGTGCCCAGATTAGGTCCAGTCCCCAAGACAGCTGATGCCTAGAGAGTAAGGCGCAAGAACCAGACATGGGGAGGAGGCGGGGTGCCCACCTGTGCTTTCCCAACACAGTCCTCTTAAACTCCCGTCTTCCACAGCCATTCCTCTGTCTGGGAGAAAGGCTTGCAGAACAACAGAGCTCACCTCCCCCACCTCCACCTGCACCCCAGTTCCCAGGCCATCTGGACTCCTCAGCTCTGACAGCAGGCCCCAGATCAGCTTTCTCAGGTGCCAGCATCTTGCCATCTTCTCAAACTGACCCCCAGGCCTACTTGCTCTATGGAGACATGGAAAAGGAGGCACCCCCAAGGGTGCCTGAAATGTGACTGAGGCTGCCAAAGGAACAAAGCCTGAGG
The DNA here is from genome assembly GCF_987537825.1 of Furipterus horrens. Lineage (NCBI taxonomy): Eukaryota > Metazoa > Chordata > Mammalia > Chiroptera > Furipteridae > Furipterus > Furipterus horrens. The sequence continues at coordinate 98,402,699 of NW_028327174.1, read as the reverse complement.
AACGACCCCCAGAAGGACCACAGAATGATGTGTGGCTGGATGTCAGAGAGTACGCTGCCTTGTAAAGGAGGGATCATTCACCAGTCCATAAACATCGATCCACGCCACCACTGCAGCCCCCCAGGCAGGCCTCGAGCTGTGGCAGGGCTGCCTGTTCCTTCCCGTCAAGCCCATTCCAGGCTCAGGTGGGCTGGGGTGGGTGGAGGAAAGAAGGGACACAGGGAGCACTTGGACCCCAGCGTTCCCTAGCTCGGCCCAGCCCTTCCTGCTCACACTCCCTGTTGGCAACAGGAGGACGGAGCCCTGACAGGGAGATTCTGCTCAAGACCTTGGCAGATTATGCAGGGTGAGCACACAGCTGTGTTTCGTTCCCATTCAGGAACACACAAGAGAGGATGGGCCAAAATGCTTAAGGGGCGGGGGAAGGACAGAATTCCCCATAGAGAGGCTGACAGTTCAGTCCTGGCCCCCCTCGGGAGATTCTGTTCCCTGAGCTAGTCTGAGGACTACCCTTTAGTGGGAATGCTGAGAGGAGGTGACCCTTGTAAGTGTCTTTCCCCCAAACTCCAGAACTTGTCAATACTCGACAGAAAACAGCTTGGAGCCTCAGGCCACCCATGCCCTGTTATTGTCAGGCAGGGTGCTAGTGTGGGAAGGGGTGCTCATTATGCTGGCACAGTGAGGTGAGGGTGGGGTTGTACCTGTGCCCCCACGGGCCACAGCTACCGAGTTCCTGGGCCCAGGGAGGAGCCATGGGGAGACAGCCTGGGACCACAGCATGAGGCACGGTCTGCACTCTCAGGGTCACTGTACATTGGGAGCCACAGTGCCAAGGACTCAGAATAGCTTGTCAGAAGAGTCCACAGAAGGGGTTTTCCAATCATCGGCATACTTTTTCCTTCCTGAATTTGTTTTATTTTGTGCATCTGAGGAGAAAGATATTTCTGACAGCATCAAAGCACAGAGTAATATGTGAAGCCAGGGCTGCTGTGGGAGATAGGGATGGATTTAAGAAACCAACCTTCAAGGATCACATTGAAACAGGGGCCACCCGGGCTCCCCCGAGGAAGCACAACTATCAAGAGCCCAGACCTCAGGCCTTGGGGCCCAGGAACAGCAGCGTGCCGAGCAGCTCTGGTGAGGCACTTAGCCTTCCTTGCTGGGACGTTTCTCCGCTAGAACACCGGGGCAGGAAAAGCACCTCCCGGCACTCAGCAACACCGAGAGGACGAACAAGATTATGCCCGCCGAGTACTTTGTGCTCCTCAGAATATGAATATCATACATGGTATTGTGCTAGTATTAAAACTCCTGGGAAAATGCAAGGGGAACAAGACAAGGATACCTTGAATTTGCATCACATCTTTCTGGCAAAGAACTCAATCTGCGAGACTATAACTCATCCTACAGAATGGGGAGGGGTGGGGCCTATTCTCCCTGTTTGAGGAAAGGAGCCCACTCTCCAGGGGTAAAGAAAAGTCACAGGGCGAAAATCATCCACTGCTGGGTGCGTCTCAGCAGGACTGCCTCCATTCCGCCCATCACATAACGGAGGCCCCTTTAGTAAATGAACAAGAACAACCTTCTACAGGTTGAGTTTGGCAAATCACACTATAATTACACATATAGATATCAGGAAGGACTGCGGCTAACAACCAGGTCCGTCTCTGGCTGCTGCACAGCCATCCCCACACACCTTTGCTACAGCCCTTGGACTTGGCCAACACGTGACTGGCCTTCTCTCTGGGGAGCCTGTGCCCACAGCCCTATTATTTATGCTGCTAAACAGGAGCCGTGGCCACCCACGCCAAGATTTGGCATTTCTGACATGCTTTGTGGGGGATACAGGCCAGTCAAGTTCAAGTCCCTCTGCCAGAGTTGTCTCAGCACCAATTCAAGTGACACCTGAGATCCCTCCCCACCCTGTGCCAAGCTCTACCCATCTCTTCATCCTCTGGACAGAACGGTAGACCACAGCCCCGCCCTCAACTATTCAGGACGTGCCCCGCAATTCAGGGTACTCTGCTGAGAGCTGCATGGCCACAGTCTCACCAAATGAACTTGTGCAAGGTCACAGAGCTTGTCCACGGAGGAGCCATGCCTTGCCCCCAGACCCCATGGCCCGTCTTGCCATCTTAACTCCTTGATGCCATGCTCCTGGGGACAGTGAAGCGCTAGCGCTTATGAGCACCGGCCACATGCCAGCTGGGTTCTGAGAGCTTTGCCTCTCCTGCCTCATTTAATCCTCTCAACCCAATGAGAGGTTTGGAGACATTATTTTTGTCCTCCTTGTTTTATAGATGAGATAAAAAGGCACTGGGAAATTCAGTGGTGAAGGAACACAGGACATCTGGCTGCAGAAACCCTGCTATGACCCATCATGTCCCAAACAGGCCAGAAAGGTGTCTCCTGGACACGCCCTTACTTGAAGAAAGGAAGGCAAGCCGTGCTGTGCTGTATGTAGGCAAGCTCTGTGGCCTGGAAGCCACCTGTAGACTAGAAGGGCAGAAAAGCAAAGTCAGGACGGGGCAGCGCTGCAGTGGTGACGAGGATGACGGGGACGACAGTGCCGGGAATCACACTGCAGCTGAAGCTGGCACTTACTGAGCCCATACTGCATTCTGGGAACTGTGTCAACCCCTTCCCACAAAACCGCACAGGGTAGTTACTACTACTGCCCCCACTTTGCAAATGATCAGAGGTTACGTATATTGTCTAAACTCACACGTGGAGTAAGCAGACCTGGGATTTTAAATCAATTTGCTGCGTCTCCAAACCCTGTGATTGTAACTTCTCTATGCCTGCTACATTCAGACCTAAGAAAAACTCCAAATCTCATTTTATTAAACATTTTTTCAACAACTTTCTAGCCTAATCTGAATTGAGGGAAGTGGAAATGGGTGCCCAAGAGTGCAGGAAGCAAGCACCACCCCAGCTGGGGGTGGGGGGCAGCGTCTGGGCCTCAGGTGCCTGGCTGGCAGGTGACATCAGGAATGGCAGGGTCAGGGAGCAGAGAAGGTGAGCAAGGGTGGGGAGCAAGTGGAGGCGAGGACGTGTCCTTAGGAGCACCAGTTTGCAGGGAAGGGCGTGTGTCCAGGGTGCACATGCATTGGGGGGAAGGCAGCCAAGGTACTCCGCCTACTTCGCTGATTTAACCAGAGTTGTAAAAACTGTTGACTGTTCTCTGCAGGAGGAAGCAAGAAGGAACAAAATAAACTAATTTGGAGATCAACTGACCTCGCTTCTGCACCTACATTTCCACAAAGCAAGAGAGTTTGTGCGAATAACCACAACCCCGTGCCATTCGTCTTTTGGAGAGTCCTTTCACGTCCACCGTCTCCAGCCCGTGGTCCCAGCAGACCCATGGAGAGTTGTTGCCCCATTGTACAGAAGAGGACGCTGCAGCTCACAGGAGCGGAGCCCTCATCTCCTACCTGCCTGTAAGAAGCAGGGACATGAGGAATACTTACATCTGACCCACCAGGAAATGGAGCTTCAGAGGAACTCACAGAAGCAACTCAAAGACTTCCCGCTTTTCAGAAAGAAACAAGGGAGGCCTGACTGATAACTGACTCCTTAGACCCTTCAGCAGGGTGCCTTAGAGGTACCTGCCCTGAGCTGGTTCCATGGTGCCATGCTGGCACATCGGAGCAAAAAATGGGTCTCTCCTCTGGGACACCCAAGCCAGCTGGACTGGAAATGCTAGGCCAAAAAAGCAGCCACAACGCAGAAAAGCACATGGGCCAGTGCTGAATGTTTGGGTCAGGGAAAGCTGGCAATGATTCTGGCCTTGGAACTAAGTAGACCAGGTTCCCTCATTTACCAGCCAAGGGAATCTTGGAAAATAATGTCTCAGGTGCTGGTTTTTTAAATGGGGGATTAATGGTACCTACTACATGGAGCTGTAATCAGGATTAAATGAGATTCATGAAAATAAACTTCCTAGCACGGTGCCCCGTACAAAGCTATAAATGGGAGTCGTTAATAGTATTTATGGCCTGCAGTCCTCATTCACCCAGAGTGCTGAGACCCGGCAGAGCACCTGTAAGCCAGCGGCCAGCGACAGAGAGGAGCCCTGGCCAGGCTGGAGTCCAGCCACTCCCAGCCCCCTGCCCGCGCCCCGGCAGTGGCTGCGCAGCATGCGCCCGCCCAGACATGCTTTTACTCACTCTTCGTCTTCCCATTCCCCAGCCGCCCATCTCCGGGAGGCAGCTTGCTTTCCCGATTTGCAAGCCTGCTTTCTTTTGGCAGGGAGCTGCTGCCGTCTGTGCTCTGGACCGTAAAACAAGTTTTCATCAATAAATTAAGATAAGCGGGAAGCCAGCTTAGGAGGAGGCAGGCTGAGGCAGCAGGCGGGTTGGGCAAGAAGTCACTCTGTGACCCAGAAGGGACCACAGTGAATCCAAAGGAAAGCGGGGGCTCACGGGCTCCTCTCCCTGGACCCCGAGGGCCCCGCTTCTCAGAGGAGGTAGACTCAGGTCACCATGGCTCCCTCGGGCCCCATTCCATCCTCGGGGCAGGTTAGCAAGTGTCAGTCACTTGTAAAGTCAGGTCTCAGCAAAGATCTGAGCCAAAATAATGATCCCAATCACTGCATTAGACAAGCTAAATCTCAGACACTTGCCTGCCCAATCATTAACACTGGCGAGCAGCGTCTGAAAATAAAATCGTTCTCACAGAGCTTCTCCGCTCCTCATTGTGAACGCTCAGGTCCCCCAAATGCACCTTCCACACCTCTGCCTCCCTGTCTTGATCACAGCATCTCCCCCAACCCACAAAGTCTTCCTCTTTTCACCGTTCTCGATCCAACCCAGAGCTTCAAGGCCCAGCTGAAAGCCCACTGCCTCCTCCAGGCTGGCCAACCCCACCCTGACCGCACCTAACACTCTGCAGTGGTTCTAACTATCTGACCACTCATCAGCCACCGAAGTTCCCCGCCTGGCCGGTACTGACCTTTGCTGGTGTGTATCCAGCCTACAAACAGCTGCACAAGGCAGGCATCTCCCTCAACCCCTCTGTGCATTTCCCTGGCATCAGGCTCAGTGTGGGGCACAGAGAGGCCCATGTTTATCATCAGCCAGGTAGCGACTGAGTGAGTCCCAGGGAAGGAGGGGTGTGGGAACACTGAAGCCAGGCAAGTTTCAGCTCGGCCGCAGGCTGCCTCCCACCCTGGAGCAACGGTACACAGCCCCCTCCAGTTCCCAACGCTCGTAAACAGGCCGGAGCATATGGCAGGAGAGGGGCCATCTGTCTGTCCACCACCACACACAGAGAGGTGTGCGGCTCTGCATATGTTTGAGTTAATGGACAGAGCAGTGTGGTGAGCCCCAAACAGTCCAGCACACCAGTCACAAGCTGCTCATGGCCGGGAATCTTGGGCAAGTTGACTTCACTCCTCTGAGCCTCGATTTCCCACCTATAAAACAAACCCCTTCCCGCCCCAAGATCCTAGAATTTCACTTCTGCTCGGGCCCCACCCTGGCTGTGTGAGACAGGTAAGGTGACTGTGATGATCCACTGTACATGAAGGCCTCGAGGCTGCGTGGTCTGCCCGTGAGCAGGGAGGCTAGAATCCATTCCCTGCCTTGCTAAGAGTGGCCCCACTTCTCTCAGGGAATAGAGAGTGCCAGGCCCTGAGCTGGGCCTGGGAAGTGCTGTGTGATTTACCCTCATCCCCTTTTGTGTGGTGACATCATGACCCAACCCCCCCAGAAAGGAAATGGGGACTTGTGGAGGTGAGACTCGCTCAGGGTCTCGCAGTCATGGGCCCCATCTGATGCCAATGCAACGCCCTGCCTCAGGATCCGACCATTAAATACACCTAAAGAGAGAGGGAGCAGGTGGCCAAGTTTCAGGCCACAACGACTGCTAATTATGGCCCAACCTGGATATAAATCAGAATCGATTACTTCTGAGTTTGGGCGATTCCCATACGTGGAAGGAGTCTTCCCTCCTCTCCTCCCACAGCCACTCCTGAACCACACACACACACACACACACACAAGCATGCGCGCACACACGTGCATACACACGATAAGCACTCCCTCCACCAAGACTGAGTGGAGGAAATGATACCATTTTATAAAGGGCAAACAGGAGGAAATAACCTATATGTTAAATTGTGAGCTGGCAGGAGGAGCTGAGAACAAAGTTCAATGAACGGAACAGAAACATATTGACAATAGCAAAAAGAAACAATTACTACGCATTTTCATATGAGATTCTGAGGAATAAATTTGCTCTAGCTTTTGCTTATTCAACAGAAAAAGAAAAAAAAAGAGCAGTAGCCAGGGAGGGTAAGGACGCAGCAGAATGCAGACGCTTGCACTTTGCGGCTCATCATTTCCCTTAAGCTCTCGAAAGAGTGGGAGATACAGGCTGACACAGGAGTCAGAAGAAACAGAAGTAACACTGCGAGTGGAGAGACTGAGGATGCTTCCTGCACAAAACAGACACCCTCAAATTAACAGGGAGAGGTGATTCTCCCATCCACTTGGCAGCTTTGCATCTTTGGAAGGAAACGTTACTAATAAAAGAAAGAGAAAGAAGAAAGATTTTACTTGGAGATGGAACCTTTAAGGTTTGTGGCTCAGCTGCTCAGGGAAGCTAGAGTACGGCTTCATTTCAGGAAAACCCTCGACTGCAAAAATGAACCTCCAAGACAGTCCTATACATTCTGCCCCTTGTGCAGAAAGCAGGTCACCCAGGCTCAGTCAGTGCCGGGACCACTGCTCTGGGAAGGGGAATAATTCCATGTAAGAGGTTTTCAACAGTCCTGCAAAGCAACATGTCACTGGTCTATGAGCGTGATATTGTGGGCGCTGGATACACAGGTCTTGAGTGGGGATCTTGCCACCTGCACCTGGTGCACCAGGACGGGGGTCAGTTCATCGTGGAGGTGCCCACACTACCTCTCAGCTCAGAAAATGCCTGAGACCCTTTGCTTGCACTGAAAGTATTTCTTTTCCATGGTGTCACATGCACTCTGAAATAATGTCCTCTAGATCAGGTGTCCGCCCAGTCTCCTGAAATGTGCCTCTCCACCTGTCCCCTATTGTAGGAGCACGTTCCTCCATTTATTCTTCCATCCAGGAGTCAAAACTTGGCTCTGGGGCCAGCAGTTATGAGCAAGGCTCTGGATCTGGAGTAAAGGCCTGGGTTCTGAATCCCAGCTCTGCCCCTTAGCAAACGGAACCCTGGGCCAGAGGACCTCTGTGACGCTGACTCCTGTCTGTAAAGTGGGGATAGTAATGCTGTCTCCCAAAAATACATGTGGTACTTACCTTACAAGGTTGTTGTAGGATAAAACTTCCAAAGCTCTCAAACAAGAACATGGCCTGACACCATATACGTTCACTGCCACCATCATGATCCCATGACCCTTCTGCCTCTCATCCATCCCAAGCCCTTCAGCTCCCTCCCTGCAAATCTCCCGCATCCACCTCATCCTCTCTGCTCCCACAGTGCAGCTCTGGTCTCCTCTCCTTGGCCTGAACTCTGGGAAGCATCCCAGTTGGCCATCCCACGTCCTCTCTGTCACCACCACAATCGAAACACTCCTGGAGCACATAATGCCTCCTCTTCCAGACTGCGGAGGCTCCTGCAGCCCACAGATGTTGCTGGGGCCCCTCAGCACGGTGTTCCTTTGAGACCCACAGGCTCATCTGTTCATTATCATCACTCTGCTGTCCCATACAGTCCAGAGTACTCGGCCCTCTGGGATGTGCCCCACACCTTTAGCCTGTATGCGTCTCCTCTGGCTCTTCTCCCACCAGCCAAGCCCTCCCCTCCACCCCCTACAGGTCAGAAATGCCCACCCTTTCCAGGAAGTCTGTGACCTCCATCCTCCCTTCTTCCCACCCCTGTGCACCAGAAGCATGTACCACCTTCCTCACAGCACCTAACACATTCTACCCTACAGATGTGCATTCCTTGTTGGTTTTCCTAAAGTCATTCTCACTTTCATTTCCTACAGTGCCTCACACAGAGTAGGCTCTCAGGAGGTATTTTTCAGGTTGAATTATGTTTGACACAGGCAAGCTCTCAGCAGCACGTGACTAAGATGGTGCGACTTGTTCTGTGCGGCACCCAGCTGGTACTCTGCGGAACAGGGTACCGCCACTTAGGCTGTCAAAGACAATAGGGTCAAGCCAACCCCACTTCCACAAGTACCAACTGTATCCAAATTCCTCCATGGCGCAGAAATGGTGTCATATCAAATGCAGCTAGTCCCCATCCCAACCCCAAGGCCTGTGATCACAAGGGCTGCCTCGTGCTGTGTGGCTCATTCATGGCATTGTCCTGCTTTCTTTCCATAGCTGAGATCAAGCACACACTACACCAGTGACTGTGTGTAGCGGCGCAGGGACCTCGCAGGACCTCAGCGTGCTCAGAGGGACTGCTGCCCTGACTGCCTTGGTGCAAGCGGGCGCCCCCTCTCTGGGTTCTGACTCATACACCCACTTGTCTTCTTCTTCTTCTTCTTCTTCTTTTTTTTTTTTTTTTGTTAATCCTCACCTGAGGACATGTTTCTTAAAACTGATTTTAGAGACTGAGGAAAGGAGGGGGAGAGAGACCATCGATGTGAGAGAGAAACATCGATTGGTTGCCCCCTATATGCATCCTAAGGAATTGAACCCGCAAACTTTTGGTGCATAGGATGATGCTCCAACCAGGTGAGCCACCTAACCAGGGCTCCATTTGCCTTCTTATTACCTCCACTTGGATGCCTCATGGGCATCTCATACTTAAAAGGTGCACAACAGAAATGCTGATGCTCAAGCCATAGGACTCGAGAGTCACCAGTGACTCTTTGCTCTCCTCCATGTTCAACATCATCCACCAGCCAAGTCCTGCCAGTTCTCCCTCCAGTTCCAGTCTCTGATCTACCAATTTCTCACCACCTCCAGTTGCTACCATCTCCTCTGGGAACCTCTGCAATATCTTCTGTTTCCCAGAGGTCCCTCTTGCCTTTCTATAACCCGTTCTCCACAGAGCAGCCAGAATGGTCCTCATTCAAATTTCCAACAGTTCCCCTTCACATGTGGAACAAACTCCAAATCCTTTCTCATGGTCTTCAAGACCCTGTATGATTTTGTCTCTGCCTCTCTCGCCTCCTGTGCTCTGTTCCCACCTACTAGCCTCTGTTAGCTTCCAAGGCACACCACACTATTTTGCATTTGGTGTGTCTTTTATCCAGAATATTCTTCCTTAGGTAGCCACACAGTTGTTCTTTCCTACCTTTCAAGCTTTCCTTGCGTCCTTCACATCTTGTATGACAATGCTGTTACTTTAAATGCATGTTTATCTTTGCCTGCCTTTCCCACTAGAATGTGAGCTCCATGAGCTCAGAGAGCCCTGACTGGCTCATTCTGCATCCCCACAGCGCTGCATTGTGCCAGGCACACGGCACAGGCTCAGCAAACGCCTGTGGGAGGGAGGGACAGAGGGAGGAAGGACACCAGTTCTTGAGAACTTTCCTCTAAAATGGCATTTAGTGTTCGTGGATTACACTTCTCTGGCATCACCAAGCTCCTGGAAGTGATAGCAGGGAGATGAAGTGCAGCACAGAGAAAATGCCACAGGATGTGAAAGGCTCTGACAAGTGAGAACAAAAAGGACCATGGGCTATGAAGTCAACAGACTTGCGTGAATTAAAATCCCTACCCTGACTGTGCAACCTTACGAAAGCACCTTAACCTCTCTAGGCCTTAATTCCTAATTTCCAAAATGGAGACAGCAATTCCAAACTCATAAGGCTGCATAAGCACAGTGCCTAGTATAGAGAGGATGCTCACACAGAATTCTCTTTTTTCCAAGGAGGCAGGGGGATCAGACCCACATACTCTAGTTACATGAGTACATCCTCCTGCTCCCCAGATGCTGGGCTACCACGGTGTCGCCAGCACTTATGTGTCAGCTGCCTCATCTCAGGATCTCACCTAAAGGATAAGAGGCAATGAGGGTCGATGCAGTGAAGTTGCCAGAGGGCTCTGGAAGCATGCGATGTTATTCGCTGAGACTGTGAACACACTGGCCTGTGTATTCAGACTCTGCCAAGACTCTCTACTGAGAGTCACTGAGCAAAGTCTGCTCCCACACCAGCCCACCATCCTCCACCGTGGCTTGGGAGAGAATCCCAGGAGTAAGCGCTGGGCTGTGGGGGAGTGGGGAGCACAACATGGCGTTTTTCCACATTGCTTGGGTCCCAGGGTTGCCCCAAGCTCCTTGCAGCCTTAGTGGAAGGGGGAGGAGGGAGGATAAGAACTAATTTGCCTAACATCTTGTTCTCAAATGCCAAACATCAGCTCAAAACCCAGGGGAGGGGTTGAGGCTCCCCCTGCCCTTAGTTGCTCACTCCCTGAAGGAGATGATAAGTGACTGCTCAAGCCAGGAATGTTCACTGAAGTCTCTCTCCCTCCAGGCTTCTTGGGTCTACTTCTCCTTCCCATCCCAAAGGAGAGGACACCAGGGAGATTTCAAGCCCCAGAATATTTCCTTGGCTGGGGAGGACATATCCTGGGCCCACAGCACTAAGACTCAAAATGAATCTTGTCAAAGCTCTCCCTTTCTGTTCCCCCAGAGCCTGTGGGCTAGGGTACCGGGGTGCAGGTTCAGCCCGAGGCAGAATCAAGCTGCACCTGCAGCGGCTCAGCTCTAGACTAAGCCTTGAGACCCTATACTTGCCAACACCATCCCAGCATCCCTCTCCTCCCTGTCCCCTCAATTATTCCTTCTCAAACGGCCTTTCTCCTGCCATTCCCATGCTCAGGAGTTGCACCAGCACCCCTCCGTCCACAGGAGGAGTCCAAACCCTCCGGCCTCACAGTCAAGGTCTCCATGAGCTGGCCACAAGCCCACTTCCCAGCACACCCCACAGTGAGCCATTTCACTCCAGCAAAACGGAGCGGCATGTTCCATCATCACCAAATATCCCCTTGCTCAAGTCTCTGCCTGGAAGACCCTTCTTCTCCCGACTCACCCCACAAGATCTGCTAAAATATTTCCCCTTCAGAGGTATCCTTCTCTGATGAAGAGCATTTAAAAAAGAAACTGAGGGAATAAAATCCAATCCTCTCCATTTCTGGGCGCCTGCAGCATAAGTCCTCTGTCCAAAGTCCCATGACTAGTCACACTTGGTGGTCAGAAAGAAGCTGTTGCAACAGGTAAAAAGTGCACGTGGACCAGGACAGACAACGAGCTGGCTCTGGAAACCCTGCTGAGATGCCGGCAAGAGGGGAGACAGGAGTCAGGAGTGGAGGGGCCTGGCTTTTAGCAAGAGAACTTGTTGGGGATAATTTATTCCCACAGTGTCCCAGCGGGTTTCAGCTAGTTGAGCTTATAATGGAACAAGCAGTCACTGTCATTCTTGGATGCCACGGCTCCATGACGGGGGAGTGAACGCTGCAGAGAGACAGCAGCCATACAGCAGAGGACAGCCCATGGGGGAGGCGACACTCTGTGGGGACCAAGTTTTGCAGTCCTGGGAAGAGGGGTTCAAAGAAACCCAAGAGTATGGACTATGAATCACGGTGGGAAGTAGAGCAGAAGCCCCAGCTCAGGGAAAGAAGGGGTCAGACTTGGAGGAGAAAGCCTAGCCAGAACCCCACACGAGCTCCTCTCACGTGGCTGGCAACAAAGAACTCCCCCCACTGCCTCAGAGACCCCCAAAGGGGTAAGGAAACCTACCCTTACTCTGGAAAAAGGGAGCAGGAAACCCCCAAATCCAGTATACTGCAGGGGGAGGCTCTCTGCTTTTACTTACAAGGGCTGGGACCTTGGTGGACAGGGTTTCCTAACTCAGACCCCGGAGGGAGTGGACAGATGGGGCCGACCTTTAATGTCGCCTGCCTGGTACTTTTCACCCAACTCACCCCTGGTTCCCAGGGTATAAGCTACTTCCCAAGGAGAAGTCGTTTCTCTCCTCATTGACTAAGGGCTGTCCCGGAACAGTCCTCCCTGTGGGACAGCCGTGTCAGAGAGGGGGCCACACAGCGGAGTCCAGTTTGTATTCCAGGAACTGGTCCCTTGAATGGACCTATTGAAGTCCAGCCCATGATGGCTGTTGCTCTGTTTTAGGCAATGTGGAGTAAGTAACAACTTTGGGGTTCCTCTGCAGTCCCCCTAGAAGAGTTAACCTGGCCACAAAGTCAAGATCAGGGGCGCCACTAGGGAGCTTATCTGACCTCCTGAAGGGATTAGCACCCGGCTCAAGAAATGCCAATCAGCCAACAGGGCTGAATTTAACCTCGGCTATCCCTCCCAATCCTCGCCAGGGCACTTTCAAAATCGACAATTACGCTAGAGGCAGCTCGGCTGCAGCCCATCATCAGCTATTTATAACCCACTCGCCTTCTAGGGGGAACCAGACACCTCCCATCACGATCAGGTGCCGAGCACCAGGCCTGTGGCCTTGGCCTCAGGGACTCCTCCGCACTAGGCTGCTCCCGCTAGGACCCCTCAGGGGCACCTTCTAGGTTCCCAGTGGCCCTGCCCCGTCATCTCTGAGGGACTGAGTACCACGGTCAGCAGGGCCTCACGTTTCCTGGGCAGCCTCTTGTGATGACCCCAGGTCTACCGTCAGGTGTAGCTCAACTCCGGCCTCTCCTACCAGCTCATCAATGGGCCTCAGGACCTGACTGTCCAACCCTCCAGCTGCCAGAGCCCCCAACTGCTCTCTTCCCTCTTTCTATGTTTTCATCACCTCCCTGGCTCCTGACAACCCAACAAATCGAAGGAAAGGGCAGAACAACAAAAAGGGATGGGAGTGGGGGCACTTGTGTAAACAAGCCTTGAATGCGGAACAGGTTTAGTCCTGGACGCTGGTCTCCCGCCTTCTGTAAAAGATGTGGGTGAATGAATAATAAATCGCGGTCCACCCAGACATCAGAATAGTATTCAGCACTGAACAGAAATGAGCTACCGAGCCATGAAAAGACATGAAGAAAACCTTAAATGCATATTAGTAAGTGAGAAAAGCTAGTCTGAAAAGGCTACATACTGTATGATTCCGACCATATGACATTCTGGAAAAGGCATGGTTATGGAAACAGTACAAAGATCAGTGGTAGTCAGGGACTGAAGGGGATAAAGAGGTAGAACACAGAGGACTTTTAGGGCAGCGAAAATGCTCTACACGATACTGTAATGGTGCGTATGTGGCACTACACATTTGTCCAGACCCTTGTAGTGTATACCAAGAGTGAACCCTAAGGAAAACTATGGATTTTTAGTTATGATGTGTCAATGTAGGTTCATCCTTGGAAAAAAAAGAAGAAGTACCATTTTGGTGAGTGATATTGATAATAGGGGAGGCTGTGCATGTGTGGGGGCAGAGGGTATGTGGGAAATCTCTGTACCTTCCTCTCAATTTTGTTGTAAACCTAAAACTGCTCTAAAAAAAAAAAAAAAAAAAAAAAAGGTGGGTGACCAGCCAACAGCTCTATCTTCAAGGATGTAACTGGCAAGAGAAAGATTGTCCTTCAGCTGAAGCTAACTAACGGAAGCAGATGCCCATACCTCAGGTATGCTAAGGGGGTGTCCAGCTTTGTTCCTACACAGTCTGCACCTCTACAGACCCTCATCTCTCGACCAGTGAGAATGCTGACTTCCCAACACTGCTGTATCCTTAAGAGGTCACTGATTTGCTTGTACAAAGACTGCATCTAAAGCATGTTTAAAAGCATGTAAAAGATACCTTATTCTAAGAGTAAGCTAAAGGGAAAGGTTCTCTGACTGCTGGGTTACTGGCTAGATACCTCAAGAAGTTCTTTCTGAAAGCCAGTCATTCTTCTACCACCAAAAAGGGAAATTCCATGGGTGATTCTATGAAACTAAAACAGGCCCCCTGCTGCCCTCCTCATACGAGGGTTCAGTGGCCATATCCCTTTGGGGTGGCACAGGGACAAGCTCACAAATATGGTGGCAAAGGGCTGAGTGGGGAGAAAGCGCTAGAGAAAAGTTTAATAATAGAGCTGGGTTGGGCACAGCCCGTTTCCTTTTTCAGTTGCCCGAACCGGCTGCTCCCATTACGCGATGTGGCTGTGGGCAGGGAGAGTCAGCTGCTGTGGAGACTCAAACCCAGGTCAGCCCGGGGGCCACGTCTCCTCAGGCCACCCCTGGGAAGGGTCCACATGCCGCAGTCAGATGAGGCCCATGCACAAACTCACTGGGCTCACCTAACGCAGCCTCTCTATAAAAAGCCCAGAGCTGGCCGGACAGACAGAGCCAGGCCGGAAGCCCCAAGGTTGACTGTCCCGCACCCATTGGCCCTCTAGCCCAGCCACGTGCCTCACCCGCATTGTCTCTCTTGACTGTAGAGTGCTATTTTGGGCTCTGGGGGACAAAGGGGAGCTGATGACTGCAGCAAGAAGCCCACATAGTGGGCAGGTTGGCGTCAGAGCAACTCTCCTGGCGACAGGGCAGCTGCTGCCCTCTCTCCAGCCTCTCCCCTATCCCCTGGAAACCAGCAAATACAATTCTCTCAACAGTCAACACACGTATGTATGGAACATACATTCATGCAGTGGTTACGGACTACAGAGAGAAATGTTCACGTGGAAATACGCATACATGCCTGTCACCATTAATGGGGCCATTCATGGAAATTAACTTGGAATCAATATTAAAGGACAGGACTGGGAGAGGCAGGCTTGAGAGCATAGCCTCTGGCAATTCACAGTTCATCTGTGACTCATCTTTCCTATCTGTTAAATGGGTTTAATAACAGTACCTCCTTCAGGGTTGTCATGAAGCTAAAATAAGTTAATGTACAAAAAGTACTTAAAACAGTACTTAGTAAATGCTCTAACAGCACTGGATATTGTCATTGTGATTGCCATTGCCAGCAGCAGCAGCGCCAACACCAGGGTAGACAAGACAGAGCCCAAGTAATTCACATTAGCTCTCTTTTTGGTGGAGAAATGTGTTGAGCATTTGGCGGAACTCGGGCAGAGGCTGGTTTAGAAGGCATCTGCAAACCTGATCCAGGGGAAGGGCAAAAGCAAGCACCAGCAGCCAGCTCTCTGTGGACCTGCGGACTGCTCTCCCCTGCTTCTCCTCACCTCTCAAATGAGAAGGCCTCTTCCGCATTCAGGCCTTCAATGTGGGGGTATGTGGAGGGCACCTAAGCACTGAAAAAGTATAGAAAAGAAGCTTGAGTCTGGAAGGCAGTCAGTCTCCGGCCCAAAGGAAGCAAGGCAGGGCCTGACCCAGGGGTGGCTCCCACCAAGCCTGGGCTTCAAAGATCACCAGCACTGCCACCGTCCAGGGAGCGAGGCCTGTGCACTAGGCTCTGGGCCAGGTGTTTTAGGTGCATTATTCCATTTACTCTCACACCAGTCTGAGGAGGCACACTCTATTATCCAACACCCATTAGCAGGTCCAGGATCAGTTCCCAGCTCTTTCTGACTCCTTAACCCTCCCCTCCCCTGAGGGACATCAGAATGACCCGGGAAGGTTTCTGACACTGAGGATGCTCGTGCCCGCCCAGGACCTGCTGCATGTCAGAATCTCCAGGGCTGTAACCGCACCTCTGCCCAGCCAGGAGTAGGCTCCACTGGGCTGAGACAGGCAGACAGAAATATCCCCAGGGACACGCTGCCCCTGGAGACCTCACATGTTGTGGCCCCTCTCCACTTTTCCTCAGGAATGAATGCCCTATCTCCACTACCACCAGCATCCCATCCTTATGACAGGGGTCCTGGGGACAGTGACCAGATTCCAATCCCCCTCGATCACACGCTCTTTGAACCTTTAATAAAGAGTGACTATTTCCCTCCTCAGTTGATCCTGGGCTGATGGGTGGCCTGTCTCTGGGCTTCAGCATCCCTGCAGGTGCACTTTGTCCGTGACGACATTCTGTGAATTCTACACGGGCTATGAACGTCACAGCAGTGGCTGGTGCAGTAGCCAAGCTCACCACGCACTTATCTTTGGCAGGCACGTCCTTTAGACCATTATCTCACTGCATTCCCCCCTGCAACCTAGGAGGTGGGTACTACTGTCATCACCCTTCACAGATGAGAAACCGAGGTTCAAAGAGATTAAGGAACTTGCCCAGTGAGAGGCCTGGCAAGTCAAATCCAGAATCCAAGATCTTAAGCACCAGGCTATATTGGATCCTTCATGAATGATTACTACTACTTTGTTCATTGAGCTAGCAGGCAACATCATAAGTAATTGAACCGCATTTACTGCCTATTTCTATCATTTTTTATTATTTCTTTTTCTTTTTTTTTTTTTTTTTAAGGAACTTGTGACTGATCAGAATAGGCTGCATCTGGTGGGGAGAGTGACTTCAGGAAATAAAGCAGGATGACAGGGGCTCAGCAGATGTCCCAGACGTGTTGAGAACCATTCTCCAAGTTGCAGGAGCACTTTGACAGGCAGGACAGGTCATGTGAGAGCCCATTTTCCAGGTGGGGAGAATAAACAGGGGCGTCAAGCAGCTGGCTCATATGGCAATCACAGCAACGCAGAGGAAAGTGGGACAGACTGGTCTCCCAGCACCAGTTCAGGGCCCACCAGGGAACTGTGAAGACCCTCTTCTAGACTGCTCTAAAACAGCCCTGTCTCCCACCCCCTGTGCCCTCCCCCCAAGATTGGTGTCCTGGCCCATGGAGGGGAGAAGTGACAAGCCCAGCAGCCCCACAGGGTCCTGTAGGGAAGGGTCCTCAGCTGAGCCTGAAAGGCACCTCCGTCCACTCCCTTCAGTTTAAAATAGGCCATGGGGTTGGCTGCCAAGATCCAATGCTCCTGGCAAACAGGGTTATGCAGGGCAGGGCAAAAGGAGGTTTACAGATGTGAGTACATGAGACACAGAGTTTACGCTTGTATTATTATTAATTAAACATTGTATTTTTCCATATGAACAGCTATAAACTTGCTTTTGCTCCACTCTATATTTCTGGCTACGCACCATGAAACACTGAACTGGGGAAGGCTTTCCAAACCAACAGCTGACTCCCGGCTGTGATGACAAGACGATCCTGACAGAGTCGGCCCGAGGCCCGGCTAGTGCCCAGCTAGCGGCAGGCTCCCTGCATGTGTACAGTAGGGGGGGCTCAGGGAGCACGCCGACTGCTATATAAGGGCATGGACTGGGGGGAGCCCAGGGGCCTGGGATTTCTCTCTGGCCCCAGCAAGCACTCACACTCGAGCAGGCATGTGCGCACACCTGCCGCGGATGAACATTCCTGCGTGCCATTCCCTGGCCTGGAATGGGCTTCCCCATCTTGCTGCCATCACCGTACCCTCCAAACACCGTTCCAGTCTCACCTGCTCCAGGAAGCCTTGCCAGAGGCCCCACCTCTCTCCAGCCACACACCAGCACCACCAGGGTGTGAAAACCATGTTGCCCGTAGGAATGGGTGTGGGAACTGGAAATGCAGGTTTTAAATATGAGAAGGACTGACGTGGTTCAGTGTCTGGACCTATTCTATGAGACTCTGGAGGGCAGAATGGAGTGCCCAGGGGTTTGAACCTGTAAGGTGAAAAATGATTAGCTTTTACTTAGCTTCACTTGCCCAGAGACTCAGGACAGACCAACATGGTAGCTGCCATTGGAAGGCTGGGCAGAAAACTCCATGGCCACCTGCAGGAACCTCCGCTTTGGGGCAGGGGCTGTCCCAGTCACTTCCTGCTCTGTGTTCCCACGTTACATAGGAACTCCCTGAGAGCAGAGTCCTCTTTCCAGGTCAGCTGTCCCAATTCAGAGCCCAGTGGGCATTCAATCATAGGACGAAGTGACTGTCCAGTTCTCAGGGGCAGCCAGCTGGTGCTGACTTGATGGTCAAAGTGGGAGGCCCCAGGCAGCCCGGGGTAGGAGAAGCTGAGAGCCCACTACTCTCTGTGTCCTTTGCAACAAAAGACTCTCCCACATATACACCTAGAAACTCATCAAAAGGTGAAGAGTAGTTATCTCTGGATGACAGCATTATGAGTGATTTTAATTTATGTACTTTTTACCTCTCTACTCTTTCCAGTATTCTTCAATGACCACATAGTAATTTTATTATCAAAAATAAACTTTTAAAAATAGAACCACTTCCTTCTCCCCTCTCAGATACCCCCATCATTAGTCAAGATCAGCCCCTCAGAATCTCTGCCTTCTCTTTTCCCCTTCCCCCAGTATGGTCCCACATACCAAGGGAGATTGGCACAATGCAACCGGATTTCATTTCTAGGTCAGCTTGTTGCTGGAAAAGTAACAGCACTTGGCTTCCCTGTTTTTCAGATGCTGGACGCATGTGGCACCCAGAGGCTGCACGCTGAATGTTGTTTTCCTTCTCATGGTCCTGGAAGTGGTCTCTGCCATTGCTCTTCATGCGACCAAGGCTCCCTAACCACTCCTAAGACAGTCTTTGACCTCGAACATGCCTGCTGCCTCCTCAGGCATGGACGGTTCCTCAGCAGAGTGGGCTGTACGACAGAGCTGTGCAAAGGGAGACAGGCTCCCTCAGGAGATGTGGGCAAGAGGAGGGCGGAGGTGCCAGCCTGGTTGGAGAGCAGATGGCCTATGGTCAGCACTTCCCCTTCTCCCCTGGCTGGTCCCACCCCCTCCTCTGCCAATTCTGTGCAATGCTAATTGAAACGCAGCCTTCAGAGGGCACTTATTCCTTTTTGGTTGTAGTTTAAAATCATAAACTAGAAAAGGTTCTTACTTCTAGAGACTCCCTCACTGATTTCTAAGTTGTGGGCAGGTGATGTCAGTCCCCTCAAGTCCTGCCTGTGTAGCACTCACTAGTTTATTATAACTGATCTGCGTAACTTTCCTCAGGACAGCATGAACCAGTGTGAACTAGTGACAACTACTGCTACAACCTGCTATTACATGAGACTCGTGTGCTGTGTGTGGCAGGAGCACAGGAGTAAGGAGGGTCGGAGCTTAAGTGTGGGGACTAGGTGAGTAGGTGACAGCTGGGAGTCTGGAATCACTGGTGAAGTAATTTTTTTAAAGGAATCTAACAATCCGGAGATCCTTTAGGAACTCTGATCTTGAGATGGATGGTACCAGTTCACACCCAAATCACTGTGACAACTCCCAAAACATGAGGAGTTGGGGGGAGAAAGAATGATAGGAAGAAAGAGGACAAGAAGAAAAGGGAGGCCGAAATGAGGTGCGAGTACATGAACCGAGCATGGCGCCATCCCCACCTGCTACCCTGTCTGCTTCCTTCTACTTGCAGTCCCTCCTGGCTCCAAACCCCTTCTTCAGGGCAGGTCAGTGTGCCCATCACACCACTCCCCGGGCCGCCCGGGTCTGGTGACCTACGATCCTCACAGAAGCCTAGGAGCCAAGCTCTGCATACCTCTAGTGCTCCGTCACAGCACCAGGAAAGGGTTCTCATGTCACAGGCACGATGCCTGAGCCAGCTAACCTGGGAGGGGCCATATCTGTGGCTGCTGATAAGCTGACCTCAGCACAGAGAGCTGGGCCTGGGGGTCGGAGCAGAGACAGGGCTTCTCGTGGTGCATCTGTGCAGTGGGAGGGTGTCCTGTGTGTGTCAGTTATGGTAGAGCCAGGGTGCAGGACGATGGCCCTGCCCTAGGGTGCCCCAGTTCTAATGGGGAGGCTCCCTCTCACACAGCAAACACACGAGACACACAAGAGGCAAGTAAGAAAGTGAGACATGAGGGCAGATGCCTAAAAAGCTGTGAACTCCTCATTTTGGACAAACAAAGCTGAAGGGGGGATTAGATCAAAGTTTGTAACATCATGAAGGACGACAGGGCGAACAAAGATCTACCTGACACATCCTGAAATAGAACCTCAGGCATCCCTTGTTGAAAGAAATCATCTGAGGTGAAATAAAAGGCAGTTCAGCTTTACACAGTGGGCAGAGGCAAGGGGCTCTTTACCAGACAGGTGGCACAGGATAAAAACACAGCTAAGATCAAGACAGCTCAGGTAAATGCAAGGATGATAGAACCATGTGGACCATGAAAGGAAGCAGGGATGCTGGGGCACTCACGACCTTCGCAGACAGCCAGCCCTGTGGCAAACACCAAGACAGCCTGCTTCTGGGTGGCCTGCCAGGTGCCATGTGAGAGGAGAAGGAGCTGTCACACAGCTCAGCAAGGTGCAGAGAGGAAAACACAGCTGATTTTGAGTCAGACATCCAGGGTTCAACTCCAAGCTCTATCACTCACTCCAAGGTTTTGAGTAAATTACATACATCTCAGGGGCTGTTTCCTCATTTATAAAATGAAGTAAGGATGTCTTCCGTGTAGGGGTGATTTGAGGATGAAACCAGATAACCCACGTGAAGCCTGGGAATAGGACCTATTATATGGGAGGTGCGCAGCAAATAGCCACTAACCATGATCCATATTCACTTCACAGATAAATCAGATGTTAATCTTCCCACAGGAACATCTACATGCACCGAAATGACCAAGGTATGAGTGAAAACTACTAAGGATTGTAGGAGAGAGAGAATGTGTAAGAGAAGTTCAGAGATTCCACCTTGAGACGTTAGGGAAGATTTCATGGAAGTGGTGGCACTTCAGATGAAACCTTCAAGGAAAAGGAGATGGGCATGTACTGTGCAGATAACTGGTATGGGAAGACTCGTGGGCAGGAAGGAAACTGGGAGTCATAGAGCAATATAGACAAGAAATGGGACAGGAAATGACATCTGAGCACTTCTTGTAGGCCAACCAGGGTGCAGTGTCTGTGACAGGTAGGAACAAGGAACAGTGAGGGGTGTATGTGGTCTACACGGTGCCTGAAGTCACCAAGAGAGAGACTCAAGGTTGGACGGTCCAAGTGATGGAGATGGAGGAGCATGAACTCAGCTAGTTTCTGAGGGATGGCAACAGCGGCGGCGGCAGCCGTGGAACCTTGTGTGGGAGTAAAGAGGGCTAAGGGACTTGGAAAAAGAATCCAGCAGCTGTGAATCAAATGAACAAAGAGAAACTTGGGAGAGGGAGACCAGGAGAAACCCTAATGAGTGGGCAAGAGTGGGTCAGTCCTGAACTGCGGAAATGGCAGTACCAACGGACAGGTGGGACAGAGGGGAGGGGCAGACAAAGGTTTCAAGCCTGGGAGCTGGGCAGGCAGTGGCACCTGCTACTAAACAAATAACAGAGGACAAAGAAGGGCTTCTGAAGCCAGAAGATTCAACTAGTGTGAAGAACCAGTGGAAGATGCACATGGAGACACTGGGATGTGATTGGAAGTGGGGAGAGGGAAGTCTGCAGATCGGGTGTCAGAAGATCTGGCTCAGTCACACACTGTGGAACCCCAAAATCATATCCTATCAGGGTATAATCAAACAAACTGTGGCTTAACCATTCCGTGCCTCCGTTTTATCACCCCCCAAAATGAATGAATTATTCGACTTCACAGGCTGATTGTAAAGAGTAGACATGATATATGTAAAGATGTAAACCACACAGCACTTTATAAATGTCAGATGTTATTATCAGAGTTCAAGGCTGAAACCAAGAGGCTGGACAGCTCTGACAAGGGAGAAAGAGAAGAGGAAGAGGGGAAAGGCCCAGAGTGGGGATTTTCATGCGTGTTAGGTCAGGGCAACAACCAGTCTTAGAGAAAGCAGAGAAGCAGACAAAATAAAATAAAATAAAACAAAAAAACAGGCAAGTGCAACATCTCAAAAGTCAAAGAAAGAGAGCAGTATCTCCAAGAAAAGGCCCCCCAGTCCTCCTCTGCACCTACACCACCAGCCCTGGTTAGCACTACACACAAGGAATGACTCCCTCCACCTGTCCTGGAAAGGAAGACCCTTTCAAAAGGTAAGGAGAATATGTGCCAAGGGGAACCGGAGCAGCTTGAAGAAAGTAATGACTACAAATGTAACCACAGGGTGTGCGTGTCCCTGTGAGGGAGATCTCATCAAAAGCCCAGGGGACAGACATTGTCAGAAAAGAGACATTCAGGAACCATCTGCTCACTGGTTATAATGAAGGGGCTGTTGCTCTGATGTGCAGAAGTCAAGCAAATCCATAGGAGAGGGGGCAGCAAGACAGGCTGTCTGTCATCAAGAGGCAGTCTTAATTCATCATCCTCCACACGCTGCCATGCTCCCCACTGGGGAGGGTGCATGAAAGGTACACACTGCCCTGTCCTGGCAACAGAAACCCATAGGCTTGGGGGCGGCCAGAGAAAACAGCAGGGCATTTCAGCAGGATAGTGGGGGAGCTCTCCTCCCACCCAGCACTGGGAAATAGCCCAGAAGAAGGTTCACAAGGGAAACAGAGTGCAGGGCTGGTGCAGAGATCAATGGAGAGGGGGCTGGGCAGGCACCAGGATGGGAGCTCACCTGGATCTGAACCTTCCAGGCCACGCTATCCTCAAAACCGGACAACCAGCACAAAGGAAAGATGACAGCAGAGAATGAAGTTGGCTATGTCTGCTCAGTGGGTGCTTCTCTGTGGACTGGGATGCTTCATTTCTCTCAAGGTCTCTTCCCTCTCCATGTCTGTGGGGAGGCTTTGAGACCTTGCCAGTCATTTCAGCCTGACAACTCTCTCGGGCCTTCCTGGGCTTTCTCCTGTTCTAGAGACTCAGAGAATTGAAGCAGAAAGGACCTCTAGAGAGCTTCTGGTCCCATCTCCTGCCTCCAAGCTGCCCTGTACTCCGACATCACAGATGGCGGGCGACCATCCTTTGCAGGGGCAAGTGGGCCGGCAAATCCCATCAGCCGTAACCAGAGTAACTGAATTGCCCCTCTGTGACTCTGCCTGTTGTAAATTCCTCAGGCCTTTGTCAAATCATTTCTGGTATAGTTTTCATTGCTCATAGCCCACAGTAATTCCCCAGATGCCTTCTCAATAAGCTCAATGACGTTCAACACAGTACACATTTATTGAGCGTCTTCTATGAGCCCGGAATGTAAGACACTCCTCTGCCCTGGACAAACTCACACCCTTCCTTCCACCATTTCCCAAGGATCACACCCTTTTCAGATCGCCCTTCACCCAAGAACCAAATGATCCATAAACACACTACAGACATTCTACCCTGCAAGCTGCCCCACTTTGCCCAGGACTCACACCGCCCAAAGAATAGGCTCAGTGTCTTTGCCTGTGCCCTCAGGAACAAAGATGCTCTCCCTACCAGCCCACCCTCCTCTGTGAGCTGCCACGGGGGCTGGGGTGGTAGGATGGCCAGGAGCACTCTAAGAAGGAAGGTAGGGAAGATGCCAGTGTTGTTCTAAACAGCCGGCAGAGTTGCAGACCCAGACCTATCTTACTCCCTTTCCCTCCAATATAACTAGGCTTCCACTCCCCTTGCTTCCCCCCTTTGGACATTCAAACGAAGTCTGAGAAAAAGAAAACTGAAAAACATGTCTCTCTCTTGGCAAGGGCCAGCTTTCCCTTTCCATTTTCCGGGTGGAAGCCCAGGAACAGCTTCGAGGACATCCATCTGTCCTTCCTGCACCCCCTGGACACCTCCCTTTGGCAGTGACCCGAGCACAGGAAATGGGCCTGGCACCTTCCAGGGCTGTTCCACCGGCTGGCAGGTGCGAGAAACATGCCTTGGTCCAGGCATCTGCTCGCTCACTTGGCCGCCCCAGGATGGTCCGATCAGAGTGGTGCCGAGTTCCAGAACCAGGCACTGCCAGCGAGAGGCAGAGGAGTAGCGCCTGCCTAGGGCTGGAAGTGGGCATGGATGGTACTTAGACTTGGGGCGGTCTGTTCTCCTTCCTTCGCCCCAGGAACACAGCGCCTAGGTAAGCTGGGCTGCAGCACACAGACTGTCCCCGACAGAAGCCTAATGAGACAGCCATAGAACTCAAAAGCTAAGGCAGTAAAAGGGAGAGAGGTTGGGTAGAGGTGGGTACATGAAGCTCCAACAGCGTGGTGCTGGATCCTAACAGACAAGCTGGGTCGCTGTCCTCAGGAAGGGGAGGGAAAAGCCAGCCGCTCTCACCAGGGAAAGGTTCCAGAGCCTGGCAGGAGCAAGGGATACCAAGTGCACCACATATCCTCCTCTCCCTGCTATTGAACTCCAGCTGGATTGGCCCCTATTAACCCTTTCTCCTCCATCCCCTGGCTCTCACACCCATGACTAAAGAGACCATCAACCAGATGGTCCCCCCCAGGGCAGTGGCTGGAAGCTTACCATCTGGTGGGACCTGCTGCCACCAATGCTCCCTGCCTGCACTGCAGGGGACCCAGTAGAGCATGGGGCGATGCAAGAGCCCATTTTCCCGGAGTGGACATTGCCAGGCGCTCCTCAGAAGCCCTAGCGCACACTGCCAGCAGCCTCTCCTGCCCCCATCTTTGTACCTTGTGCCATCTGAGGAGGACTGGGACCCAGTTCCAGGTTGATAGCTGGCACAGAATCAGGACCTGGCCTCCCCAGTTGGGCAGAGAGATAGCAGGTGGGGCCTCCATACACCTCACGTCCTGAGAGAGCCATGGGCTCTGTGGAAAAGGTTAAGGGGCTTTGGAGGTTCAGAGAGATAAAGGGAGGCCCAGAGTGAGCATGAGACCTGCCTGGACTTGCTCATCCATGGGGATCAGGGTCCCTGTGGCTGATAGTCTCATGGAAAGGGCAGAGTTTGGGTCAAGATGGTTGAGTCACAGAGACACCTCTCTGCCACCAAGCAGACTGTTGGAGTCGAAAATAGCCTCGTGAGCATCTATCACCTTGGAGTACACTGTTTGGGGCAAAGTACCCCAGACATGCCTGTTGCTAAAGCTTATGCCCAGCAGTGCACAGCAGATAAGCTGAGAGGGCATATCCTGGCCCCAGGGCCTAGGCATGGGGCAAGTAGAGGCCAGAGCACTTATACTGCCAGCCAAGGCCTGGCCAGAAAGACTTTGGTTCCTGGAGTGCAAGGCCAGAGGGTGTATAGGGGCAGATGAGCCCAGGATGCCTTGCAGGGGGCAGCTCAATCAGAGAAGACCTCCTACTGTCCATTGCAGACCACAGAGCCGGGCCCTCTGCTGTCCTGAAAGACTGTATCAGAGAAGACAAAAACTCAGTGGGGCTTTTCATGTCCCTCCTCAGCTAAACCCGGGTAAGGTAGCCCAGGGAGAGGGAGCCAAAGGTGGGTGGCAGAGGCAGGCCTAAAGGCTGGCTGCTCCTTGCTTGCTGACGGCCCATGACTGAAGCCGCCTGGGCTGTGATCTGGTTCTGCATTAAGCAGCTTAGCCAAAGGCCCTGTCTCCTCGGCTCAGGGCTCAGCTGCTGGGGAGTGAGGGGAGCAGGGCAGCCCTGTGAAAAGTGTGGGCTTTCAGCCAGACAGAGCTGGTTGACCTGAGCTACTGTGAGAACCAAGTGAGTTACTGAGTTTCTCTGAATTGCCTTGTGCACAAGGAAGGACAACGCTAGCCCTGCCACCGGCAGCTGCAGTGGGAACTCAACGAGGTGGCAGGGGTAAAGGCCCGTGCCACACTCCACGAATGGTGACATGACGGCAACAGTGGAAGACGATGGGTAAAACCGACAGAAAACGAGATGAACTCAGCTACTGTCCGGTGACTCGGGAAGGAAGAGGGTGAAAGAGCTCATGAAAAAGTAGGATGGTCTGTATAGGGTGGTCCTTTCATCCTGAGCCCTATCCCCCCAGTAGTCTCCCCACACCCCAACCTTCTCAGGCTGATCCAGAGGCTGTGTGAGAAGGCCTGGGGATGCTCCATCCTCCTACAAAGCTCCCATTTGCATGCCCTGCCTCTATGGACAGGCTCATGCTTCACTCTGTGCAACAGGGACATGTGCAGGGTGTGGGGAGCAGCCAGCACAAAGGATCCTTGGAGATCATACATATAATCAGTGAGACCTAAGCCCAGGGAGAAGGACTCACCCAAGACCTCAGGACATTTGAGGTGGAGCAGGGACTCCCCACTCTAGCAGCCGTCCCTCCACCACAGCGTGGGCAAGCCCAGGGGAGCCCTCGGGCCCCTTGCTTGTCCACTGCATTCTCCTGCAGAGCCCTTTGTGACCACTGAGCATACAGGGAAGGACAGGAACAGTCCCTATCCTTGTAAGCCAGCAGGGAACGGGAAAAGAAAACACCTGGCCATCAGGGGCTCTGCCCAGAACTGACTGTGGGACCCCGAGTGGGCCAACTCCACTCCTGGGAGCTGCCCTACCTAGCTGGTGGGTAAAAATGTGCGATTCACTGCTAGTGTGTGTGGCAGAGGAAGCTTAGTGCCAACAGGCAGGCTGGGTGCAATCCCAGGGCACCAGGCAGAAGGCACACCCACCCCTCGGGCCTTGGCCATGCCCACCCCAATCCAGGGAAGAGCAGGTGGCAGAGCCCTGGCTCAGGCTTTGAATGAGCAGTTCCAAAGTGCTGGGGCCAACCTCTTATACAGGCTTCTCCCTGACTACTGAGGAGCAGTCCTGCTGAGAACAAATTAACAATAATGCCAGCCCCAGGGGACCGAAGAGGCCCTGAGGAGACCCCTGAAGCTGGCCAGCGGACCACCAGAGGTGGCAGGGAGGCAGCAAGAGGACAGGTAGGAGAATGCTCTGAGGAGTTCTAGGTCTTTAGGAGAATGAGGGAACTTCTCCTCCCCCAGGGTCTCAGCCCCCCACATGCTAGAGCCCTGACTCAGCAGCTGCCTGGCAGAGATGGTGAGGAGGGGGCAGGGGAGAGGACTCTGCCCTCCACTGCTCTTCACTCAGGACACAGCACCGCTAGCAGCATTCCATTCTATACTGAGCCGAGTGACACACCAGAGCCCCAGGCTGGCAATGCCCGGCCACATCCCCAGTCCCACAGGGCACACCCGGAAGGCCAGTACCTCCACCCAAGGTCAGGCCACAAGCATGGAGCCCATGCCCCCCACTCTGACCATGACTGGGATAAGAGCACTGCACTAAGTCAGGGTTCCAGTGCCCAACCTCACTGTTTTATGGAAAGAAACCGAGGCTCAGAAGCAAAACGCTTATGTAAAAATTACATAGCCCATTTCTCAAGGGCCGTTTTGAGTACCTTTGTGATGTCCTTCCAGTCTTATGCAGTCAATGTGTATATACCTACATATTTTTTTAATTTAGGAATTTAGTGTATATACACTACAGCAAACTCTCTCCTCATTTAAAATGATACTGTCTGGTGATTGTTACATGACTACATGTGCTTGTTGAAACTCAGAACTGTACTCCCAAAACAGTAAATTTTAGTGTACAAAAATATACTATTAATATATTGCAAACATTTTCTCCCCTGTCATTTAATAATTTCCCAAGCTCACCCAAGACATCATGCTTTATTTAACTGTTCCCCTAATGTCAGACAGTTAAGTGGATTTCAATTCTCCTTTATTACAAATTGCTCTTTTGTGAGAACCAACATATAACATTTTTAACAGCATTTCTGATTATTTCCTTGGGATGGATTCTTAAACGTGCAGAGGACAGGGCCATTTTTAAGGCTCTCAATACCCTCCACAAAGTTGTTTGGTGCAAAGGTGGTGACACTTGACACTCCCCTGAGCACCGTGTTATAGGTTTGCATCATGTAAGCAAGTATCAACTTAAAAATCTGTGTACATTTGAAAGGCAAGAAAATAGCAGAATATTATTGTCATAGTTTAAGTTTCTTTCATTACTAGTGATGGTATGCTTTCTTTCTTTGTTTATTGATAACTAATAATTCTTCTTACACAAACCTAATTACAGCAACAGCCAGCAAGCTGCAGCTCTCAAATATCCATGCCATTTTACTTATTGTTATAATATATCAAATACACATTAAATCACAGGAGTTAATATTATCCTCATATTTAACACTACGGTAAAGTAGAAAGAGGCATGGGGTAGCATAAGAAACACTAGATCTGAAGCCAGACAACCCTGAGTTTAAATGCCTACACCCTGGCATACCAGCTGTGTGACCTTGAGGAAGTTATATAACCTCTCAGCTTCAATTTCATCTGATGTGGAATAACAAAATAAAACCATAGTAACTACCTCTCAGGGTCCCCATGAGAACCAGGTGAGGCACTGTAGGGCCACACACCTGTGGGTGCTCGACAAAAAGCGATAATCACTGCAATGGATGTTACTGATTCGCCCAATATGCAAAGCTCCCATTCTGGGAAATGAGGAGGGAGGAGGGAGATGCCAATGATACTGGCCTACATCGCTATGATGCTGAATTACAATGTGGTGTTCCAAAGAAGGCCTTCGCATTGGGCACTTTACAAACAGAGCACTTCCTTTTGAGGGTTATCAGTGGGAAAGCAGAGGAATGGACCCAATGACCTTGGCTTTTCCTCCCCAGGAGACAAGAAAAAAAATTCAGTATTACCATAAGCTTCAAACTCATTTAGCAGGAAGCTAAATGAGTAATTTCTCTCCTGCTTAGGGGGTGCCAGCGTCTGTGTAGAGGGCCCAGTGCTAATGGAACAGAGAGCAGCAGGAAGGAAAGATGGTTAGGGGATAAGGGGCCTACACTGTCCTGTCCAGCGAAGGCTGGTGCTCTTGGTGAAGGCTGTGGCTGGCTGTGGCTACAGCTACTGAGAAAGGACAGGTATCAAAGAAATCCCAAGACACAGCTTCATGGCATAAGTTCCTCTCCCCTACCTTCTCTAAGGGCTGGCAGTAGGGAGTGTATATTCTGAAAACTTGACAGCTTTAGTAAGGAAGCCCAGAGCCTCCCTCCGTTCCACCTCCCACAAAGAAAGGTCATCCCTGGGAGCCACAAACAGACAAGTCCAACCAGCTGGGACACAGGCAGGTGGGGAAAAGTGCCACCTGCCCAAAGGATCAGGAAAAGATCAGTCAAACATCTCCTTTAAGCAAGAAAACAGCCATTTAATGGGCAAGGGAGACCCCTCTCCCAGTCAGAACACTGGGTTACCCTGAAAGCCATGATGTTGCCAGGTGAAAAGCAGTTCTGATGCATTTGCCAGCGAGGTAGTGTAACAACCAACAAAAACATGAGCTTTGGAGTCCTGAGGTCTGCATTCAAATCCTGATTTCCTTGCTGCCCAGCTGTGTGAACTTGGGCATGTTACTTAACCTCGCTGAGCCTCCATTCCACATCCATAAAATGAGAATACCAACAGAATCATCTTCACAGGGTTGTGTGAGGGTTAAGTGGGGTAAAGCATATGACGTGCCTATTATAATGCCTGACATAGAGCAAGGCCTCAGTAATAGAAGCTATTGCTGGTGTTCACCAGGGGAGATGGGGAGTACGAATTACGGGGAACACCCTCCGGGGCTGAGTTCTGACACCTCGTGGACTGTCAAGTTTCCGATGACCACCTCCCAGGACTGCCCCCTGGGAGAGCTGGCCTCACAGTTTCCCACCTCATCCACACAACCCACACCCACCTTAGCCAGCAGGGGCCTTCTGAATCCAAGCACACCCTGAAGGCATGCAAAGCATAGCCCTGTGTGACATGATAGGGGGTCTGGCATTCACCTGAGAGCATCCCAGAAGAAAGAAAGGGGCGTGGGGTAGATGAAACAAAGGAACGGTAGAACGTTGAAGCTGAGTGATGGTTGCCCGAAGGTTCATTCCACTATCCTCTGTGTGCATGTTTGAAAATTGCCACAATGAGAAGTTAGAAGAAGAAAAGGAGCTATTTCATAGTACCAGCCCCACTTTCTGAAACCTGTTCTTGTATTTAAGGTCTTGGGGAAGCACTACCTCTCCCAAACCTATAATCCAGGTCCTTTCGCCTTTGTTTCAATTCAGAACGTCCAAACCCCAGTCATCCTCCTAACCCCCACTCAGCTCCTTCCTTCTGTCCCTCTGCAGCCTTCTCCCTGTCAGGTGCTGTCAGAGTTCCCAATGATCATCCCAGAAGGCCAGGTCGAGGACAGCAGACTAGGAACCAGGACAGACATCTGGGTTTAAGTCCCAGCCACCACCGTCTGCACTTACAAATAAAAGCCCAGCAGAGCCAGAAGAGAGATTTTCAGCAGTCACTGCTGCTGCTACTTCTAAAAGGAAAAAAAAAAAAAAAAAAAAAAGCCCCTCTTTCAGCGACAGTAAAGCTATGATAAGGTGATTCCGATGGCTGACATGGCCCACCGTGATCATCATATTACTGAGGAGGAGAATGAAAACCAAGAGCAGTAAGGGGAGCGCGCCGCTGCACAGGTGTGCCCTGCGCAGATGATAAGCCTGAGGCAAGGAAGGCTGTCAAATTAGTGTGAGCAAGGCACCTGATCAAGATGAAAAGAAATGTGTACATAATCCTAGAAGAATTTTGCACTTAGATTGTTTCATATATGAGTTTAAGTTCTTTCTCCATTTTAGAGCCAAACCTGGAAGCCACAACTGACACATAAAGGGTTAAGCTATTAAAAAAATAAAAAGGAAAAGATAAATGTAGAACTCCAACTTAGAGGTAAGGCTCAAGCAGAGGCCTTAGCTCTACATCAAAAGATTAGCAAGAAATGTTTTAGGCTGAAATAGTGTTTGAGATTTGTGTGGTATATATGTGTACTTTTAGTGATCCCTGCTTCATCCAACTTTTTTGATGAACTATTAACTGGGCCTGATTAACTCAGATAAGAGAGTTGTTACTTGAAATACTGTGTTTTAGGTGCTTATTAAGTGCAAGCCTTTTGCAAAACTCTGAATTTACAATCATCTCATTTAATTCCTACAAGAACCCTTTGGAATATTCTTTCACCCAGGAAAAAAAAAATCACCTATTTTGTGCCCCTCTCCAAAAGGTGCCTGAGGCAGGGAGGCAGCATTCCCAGTAAGGATGTCACCCCCCATCGTTCCCCACTGGGCTGAGATTTCTCCCTCTTTTCCCTCCCAAGATTATGGGAGTCAGGCCTACAAAACAGGAGGCTCCTAGGATCACAGGACGAATCAGGAGCCCTTAGGCCTTTTTCCAGCCAATCCTGCAGTGCTAGGGTGACTGTGGAGGATGAGTTCCCCTGCCCCTCTCAGAGCTAGCACAGAGCTACCTGACCCCCTCTGGGGAGTGCCAAGCCCTTGGGGAAACTAGAAAGAAAATGCAGCAGGAAACCCTGAGGATGAAGGTGCTGAGTAAGCACAAGGGTTTGGTCCCACAGCCCACCAACATTGCTGTGCACAGCCTGCATGCCCAAGGGTGGCCCAAGTTCACCAGGAGCAAAGCACTAACTAGTCCATCTGTTGCTGTGGTCAAAACGGCTTCAGCTGAATTTGCCCAGAGTATCTGCACACTGCCCTACCAGGGAGTGGGGATGGTGCTGGCAATAACCTTCACCCCCATCTTTTGAGTGAGAAAATAAGGGCATGCAAGTTTGCCCTAGAACAGAGGATAAAGGACAGCTGGCTTTGTGGTCTAAACCAAGAAGTCCCGACTCCCAGCCAGGGCTCTCCTTGTGAGACATGGAGGCTGACATATTTTTCTGGGGAAGAGCACCATTTGGGGTTCCGTTTTCCTGCTAGCAAAGGACAAGGAACCAACCCTGACAACTCAATATCATTCACAAAGGGCACCACAGGAACAAACGCACACCACAGAACACAATTCAGCACAAAGCAGGCTGGCCCCTGGCAGCTGCATTTTGTGCTCAGCCCAACATGTCCCAGGGTGGGGCAGGAGGGGACTCTGAGTGATGCCCAGGGAAGGAGTCTGTGCCAGCCAGATTGAGGGAGCACAGCAGAGTGAGAACAGCAAAGGATGCAGACCAGGGTGTCAGGCTCAACTCAGCTGCTTCTAACCATCAGCCTGGGGCAGATGACTAGGTCTCTCCAACCTTTCATTTTCTTACCTATAAAACGAGAATAATGCCTCTTCTTTACAGAAGAGATAATAATGTTTTCTAAATTGTAGGCAACATGAAAAACTAAGGGAATATTCTAGCCTTTCTCTTGAGGATGGGGGTGGGGAGAAGAGGGAATGAAGAGGAGAGGAACTCATTGGAAGGATCCCCATGAGGCTGAGATTTTGAAACCCAACCTGCTGGCTTAACAACCCAGCCCTTACATCATCGTAGGAAACTCAACCTGCGGCAAATGTATAGTGAGTTCACACACATGATTAAAAAGGTTGTTTGCAAAATTCACACAGTGGAATGAGCTGCAGATGGCGGCAGTATTGCCCTTCCACAGCAGGCAACAGCTGGCTGTGTGGACTCAGACAGCTGGAGGGGAGCCGAGCAAATGCCCACTTTTGACTTTAGAAGGGGTGGGAGCATGCTACCCCTGCCCTCTCTGTGGCTGGTGACAGAGAGACTCCACAACATGAAACCCTAAACCACCAACTGTCATTTGTTCCAGAGAGATCAATCAGGTTTTCAATCCCAACTAGGGAGGGCAGGGCAAGCCCAGAGAGAACAGAATGGGCTGAAGTGACCAGCTCCTTCAACAGGAGCCTGCCAGGGGAGTTTAGCAGCCCAGCTCTGGGAGTGCCCTTTGAGAGGGAGGAGGGAAGGGGTTTAGACTTCCTGAGGTCTCTCCCTGCTGTAAGGTCAACAGGAGTAAGAGGAGAAGGGATATAAAATTCAAGGACCAGAACCTTCTCATGGCTTCACAGCATGCTTTGTAGGTCACATTTTACCCAAGGGGGCATCAGCCTGTCTGTCTTTAAGAGTGAGCCACCAGAAGGCAGGGTCCCAGGACTCTCTGTGTCACTGACTTACAGTTAAGTAGGCAACATAGTCTACTTTAATAATGTGATGAAGCCCTGGCTGTTGTGACAGTGGATTGAGCGCCGGCCTGCAAACCAAAGGGTCGCTGGTTCAATTCCTAGTCAGGGCACACGCCTCGGTTGCGGGCCAGGTCCCCAGTTGGTGATGCATGAGAAAAAAACCACACATTGAGGTTTCTCTCTCTCTCTCCCTCTCTCCCCATCTCTCTAAAAATAAATAAATATTTTAAATAATAAATATATAGATAGATAAATAATGTGATGAAAGGGACAATGTTGGTCAGGATAACACAATGAGCCTTTGGCTCCAATTCAAGATGTGCCCTCTTTGATATATCTCACTGCCTCAGGCCCTTCCCTTCCTAGGCCACACTCCATCCACATGCCAGCAGCAGCCCCACCTGCTCCAGAAAGCCCTCCCCCCCATGAGTCATCCACAGCATGGCCTCTCCCTGCACTGCTCACCTGCCTCAGCTGCTGCTCCCCAATCATTCTGTTGGACCACCATGTGCTCCCTGTGGGCAGGACCCCATCTCTTATGACATTTCTCAAATGTCCCCTGCAGTCCAAAGAACGCAGAGAGTGCCCAACGACCATGTCCACGACTGGATCTGAGCCTGCAGAGCTCTTCACACACTCACAGAATGAGCTGTGTCCCTGCATGTCATACCCACCCTCTGCCTCCCGCTGAGCTTGGAGAAGAGTCATCAGTCTCCTGCCAAACTCACCAAGGCCTGCACTTCTGGATGATTCCCCTACAAAGGTTGGGGAGCACAGACCCAGACTTACTAGTCTCTTCTCTACCCCACCTCCATTTTTTTCCGGTCCCCAGAAAGTCTCAACTAATCTCTCAGTAAATACCACAGGCTGTGTCAGATTCAGATCCAGCCAACTGCATGCCAGACACTCTTCACATAGCATCTCGTTGACTGAGAGAAGCAGCAAGGCTGCGGTGAAGAGCACAGGGGCCAGCTGGGCTGAACTGGCTCTGCCACCACCAACTGTGTGACCTGGAGCAAGCTACCTAGCCTCTCTGAGCTGCAGCTGCTTCTACTGCAAAATGGAGGTCCATACCACCTCTCCCTCGCGTTTGTTGTTGGAATAATGTTTGTAAAGTGTCTACAAATGTCTGATGCTTTTTGAAAATACTTGATAAATGGTCATTAAAATTATATTATTGCACCAATCCTCCAAAGTAAATATTACTGTCTTCTCCCTACCAGTATCTCTGAGCTCAGAGGTATCAGGCAACTGATTCAGAGTCGCAGAGCTGGTGCTAAGGGGACAGAGATGGGTATTTGAATCCAGGTCTCTGACTTCAGGCACACTGTACTTGCAACACCATAGGCTAGCAGAGGACACTAAAGGGATAGAGAGACAGTGTGCTCTCAATCCTGGGGACGTTCACAGCCTGAAGTTAGGGACCAAGTAGCTGTGGGACCCTGGGTCAGGTACCTCTATCCGTCCCTGACTTCAGCAGCTCCTCAGGAATCTGGAAAATGAGGCATGAGCTTATCAAGTCTCTATTTAAGAGGACTGGTCTTGCTCAAATTAAATGCTGTTGCAGCAGCTAGGCCAAACCCCACCAAAACTAATCCAATTAGCACCTGTTCTCCCCACACAGGCAAAGTGGGAAGGTGCTGAGGCTGGAGCCAACCATGAGCCTTCACACATTCTAGCTCCACAGGAGAGCAACAGTTTGGGCACCACCCTCTTCACTTGCAAATAGCCAGCAATCACCAGAGGGTGAGAGATGGGATGCAGTGGGCCCTTTTCAAATTATAATGCGTGCACCCATCACACCCAGTCTTGCCAATTCACTGAGACTCTGGTTACATTAGACATGACCTCAAGGAGAGCAGGCACTTTCACAGACGTGATCTCATTTGGTCTGCTGGACCACCCTGGGAAGGACATACTTTTGTCCCATTTCACAGACGAGGAAACAAGAAAACAGGATTTTTCAACATCACACAAACAGAAAAGAAAACGCTAGGATGCAAACCCCACACCCTCAGGTTCCAGACCAGGGTCATTTCCACTACAGCATGCGGTTCGTTTGCCCTCTCATTCACTCATTCATTCATTCACCCTCCGTTCCACTTGTTCCTTCATTCACTCACCTCTATTTTTCCCCCCAAAACTGCTATAGGTAGTTCATGACCTGAGTCATTTACCTACTACTACCTACTCTTGCTGCCTGAGAAAACCTGGGAGACGGGATAGTGCTTTTCTCTCCTGCAGATCTGCCAGGATGCTGCCCTCTCCCAGGCTCAGCAGCAGAGCTTACAGAGCAACCAGCAGCAGACCCTCAAGTGTTGTGGGACAGAGCCCAGGCCCTCCACGCTCTGCTCTGACTGCAGCCCCGGCCTAGCACGTGCCCCACTACTACACAATGGAGCTAAGAGTTCTGTAAAAAAGGAACACATAACCTCCCAGAAATATGGCTCTGGGAATGTTATTTTTGGTCGGGGCATGGGATAAAGAATGGTAAAGAAAGTAGACTGTCACCTAGCAGGTGCATGTGGCTGGAGTGGATCCAGCCAATTAATTAATAGTATTTATCGTGCCCAGGCTGCAGGTGGGGCACAAGGGAGCAGGAGACCAAGGCTCTGCCCTCTTAAGGGTCTGGTTGCAGGGAAGAGACACACATGTAGGAAGAGAACCATGTGATCAGGCAGGAAGCACCACAGTCTACAACAGAGACATCAGGTACTATGAGAAATTCAGAGCGAGGAAAGGTGCCTGCAACTGGGGACAAAAACTTCACTCATACCACATAATATAAGGTAGCCATCAAGGACAGCCAGGATTTAAATCTGGGACGGTATTAGGAGATTAGTCAAAGTACCTTCTCAACACCATGACTAATTCAGAAGACTACCTTGATCCTTCCCAATCTTAACTAAATATTTCATCTTTTTTACAGGCACTTGGCAGAAGCTCCAGGATGGGAAAGCAGAGCAGTAAATTAGATCTGTGAGAACATCTCAGCCCCAGACACACACGTGCTCCCACACTCCATTCATCCCTTCTCTGTTGTGAAGTAAAACCACTACTCCCCAATACTGCTGTGGGCTCAGATCGGGGGGTGCTGGAAAACACCCACTGTGCTACTCAGCTTTGGGATTATGTCTGCAGAGACCTGGCTGCTCACCAGGCTAGAACAGGTGCAGCCTGTCCACCCCACAACCTCAGTCAGAGAAAAGCACACCTGACCTAGCCCAGTCAGCAGGATGGCTCATCTCTTTCTTCTGATCTGATGTACTTCTTAGAAGATGAAACTGCCCCTGCCCCACAATCTTGCAATTCCACTTCTAGGGATATGACCTGGAGAAACTCTTACACATGTACACTAAAGAAATGCGCACAGTCAGGAATGATGCCAGCAACTTTGTCCATGATAGCCAAAAGGAGTAAGAAATGACAAACTGTATATATTCACACAATGGAATATTATGAAATAGGGAAAATGAGTGAACTATAGCTATAAACATAACATGGACCAATCTTAGCAACACTGAGTAAAAGAAATGAAAACAACACAAAGCTCCTTAGAGTCCAATACCATCTCATACAGCTCAAAGGCACATAAAACTACAGCATGTGTTGTTTAGGGGTATATATGAGTGGCAACATTACAAAACCAAGGCAAAAGAATAATAAAAATACAATCAGGAGAGGGGTCCCCCCCTGGAAGGAGGCCAGGGGCATAGGGATGGGGGATGTCAAATACTACTTAACAAAATAACTTCACGTGCTTGCTAACTTGTTAAATTAATAATTTAACATGGCTGTGGAAGCTCAAGAATTTGCTGATGGTTTGCTCAGAGACTGAAAGCAACCGGTGATGGGTGGAGTTGGGGAGAAGACACTGACACAGGTCTGCCAGCCAGTTGGAATTTCTTGAGCATGTGGGTTCCCACCCTCCCTTCCTGGAGTCCTCCCCTCAGTTTTCCTCCCCACCCCCTGTAGTGAGGTAAAGGCATCTAAAAAGATGAGAAGGAGCAGGGGCGTATAGGCTAGAGAGGACAAGACTGGACAAGAAAGCTGTCATAAGTAAGAAGGCTGGCCACAGAGAAGAGGAAGTACTGTCTTTCTAGAGAACAGACCAGGCCCAGTGAGAAAGAATGTCCCACAGCCAAGCCATCCCAGATGGAGTGAGAAGGTGGAGTGCAAAGCTGGCGCTGCACTGTCCACATCTGATAAGGGAGAGGGCCAGGGTGCTACTACAGCACACAGACCAACTGCCACTCCAAGAACCAGGGAGGGCTGAATGTGTCGGCATCATCTGCGATGCTTGATAAACAAGCTGATTGCCGTTTTCTACTCCTGACAACAGAAAGCCTCTCCAAGGGTTGGACTTGTGAGTCAACAGTCTGCAAGCTTCCCAGGTGATTCTGATGCATAGCTAGGCTCAAAACCACCAGATTTAATGTCTTTTAAGTTTTCTTTTAGTTTAAGATTCTGTAGACCAATGGCGGGGAGCAGGGGGCGGGAAGGGAAAGCAAGAGGGCAGGGAATGTGCTTCCAGTTCTAGGTACCTCTGATGATCCCACCCAAACTCCTCCTACTGAGTCCTCACCCCACACTTCCACTAAACTGGCTTCATATCCTCTGGTTATTGGAAGGATTTTAAAAGTAAACAAATTAATTTCATGATAAAAAGAAAAAAATATTTGGAGGTCAGGGAGAAAATGTTTGGGGAGGAGACTACACACATTTCCCAGGGTTTACCATCACATGTGAGGAGCAGGTACTTGGTCATACAAGGCACCCTGAGAGCTCGAAAATCTCTGCCCACTGCACTTCTAAAGCTTAACATCCTCAGACCTGTAAGAATGATACCAAAAAGAAAGACCCAGGAGTACACCTCAGGACCAGACAGAAGTGACTTCTGGAGAAGCTGGGACTGAGGTCCTGTGGCTTCCGGGCCCCCTCCCAGGGTCCATGTAATTGTGCTGTTGCATTTGAGATAAGACTGGATACTTCCAGGGAGAGGAGAGAAGCTGCCCTGGCCCGAGACTGCCCCATGGAGAGCCGGCCCCAGGCTCAGGGAGCTCGCAGTGCCGAGTGCTGGCCTGGCACACACTCGACAGCGGGTGAAAAGGCAGTGGTGGGAGGAATCTTGGAGTCCAAACGGCCCCCAAAGTGAAAGGCCCTTCCCAGAGCCAACAAGAAACCTGACCCAGGAGATCATCTGAAGGCGCCGCCTGCCCACGGCCTGGAGCGAACCCCATCCAGGCTCCAAAGCGAACATCTGTTGCCCTGGCACCAAGGCTCGCCAATTCCACGTGAATTTCCACCCACCCTGCCCCTCCCAGCTCCAGCCTTTGCTCCTTGAGGTTGACCTCTTTAGGGTGGGCCTGGCACAGGGCACAGGTAGGTCAGTTGTAATGCTGGGCTTGGCACCTCTCTCTGGTGAAGTGGGCTGATGCCAGAAACTTCATCCCAGCCAAGGCCAGAGCCAGGCCCCGGCTGGGAGTGCTGTCTTCATGGACTGCCCACCTCAGAGCATGTCTGATTCTGCAGTGGTAGCAGCAGAACCACTCTTCCATCTGAAGGAATCGTAGGACCAGTGAGCTGCTGGGGAGCCTAAGGCCCAGACAGCGCAGGTGCCTGGCCCTACGTCACAGAGCCAGGGTACTTGGGACTGCCCCTGCCCCTCTCACTCCCATCTGCCTCTCTCATTTCTGCACCTGCTCTTCTGTTGCCTTCTTCAGGGATGAGAGGCGCCACAGGACAGAGAGAGAAAGAATGTATGGCATTCCCTGGTGAGAAGTTAAAATTAAATTACTCTTAAAAATCCACAACCCTTACATACCCAGGCACATGCTCTCTTGACCAAGCACCGTCCTCCATCTGTGGCACCCTTTACCTCCCAAGCAGCTGATGTAGGTCATACTGGGCCTTGGCAGCAACCTCCAGCCCCTCCCCATCTCTGCAGTTCCAGGCAGGAAGGGGCACACAGAGACTCTACTGGTTTGGGACCTCCACATGGGCATCAGGGAAGCCTCATGGCATCCGTAAGGGGTCTCAGGCTAACCAAGGAACAAGCAAGCCTTCCAACAAATTGGTCTTCCTCAGGCAGCTGAGAACCAGGAGCAGTTACCAAACAGGGAAGAGAATGGGGGAGTGCTGGAGATGAAAGGGGAGAGCCGAGGAGCAGTTAGCAGAGTAACCAGGGGAAAAACCCTAGGGTATGAGGCAGCGTCTCCAAGAGCTGAGAAACCATTGTTCCATCCCCGTTCTAGAAGACTGTATCCTAAAGTGTTGAAGAGCATTCTGCAGGCACCTACTGTTTGCAGAGGCAGCCACAAGGTAAATGCCTTACTGTCCACTAGGAACACTCAATTCCAGGGCACAAAGGGCAAGTTCCGGTGTGGGCTGCCCTGCAAAAGAAAGACTATCCATTTGGTGGTGGAAGAAGGGCCAAGGAGGGAACAAAATGCTGGTGACATATTGACAGGGGCAAGCCCACAAGGGACAGAAGAATTGGGACATAGGACTAAACATAAGGGAGACACATGGGCTTTGCCAGCAGAACCCCAGAAAGGCCTGGGAATTCACCCTGCCTCCCAATCTTCAAAACTCTTCATCCTCTTATTAGCCAGTCTGTGATGCCTACCACCTGGGCCCAGGTTCCAAGCATCTCCAACCAAAGCACGAGCAGGCTCTGGGGCAATCCTGGGGAGTAACAGGTGGTACAGAGGTGGGCATACCTCTGTAAGGTGCTGCAGAGCCCATTGAGGCAGGTGCTGGGGGGAGTCGGGGAGGGGAAGGATGGAGAATGAGCTGAGGGAAAGGAAAGGAGCCACACTCTGCTCAATCGGGTCCTTGTTTCCTGCTCAAAGACCAAGGCCCAGATCTTCCCCAAGCACAAGAGGCAAATTTGTCTGGCCCAGGGGATCCAGGACTGGCTCTGACTTCCCACATAGCAGCGGGTTCCTGAGATGTCTTTGTGATAGAAGCTGGTGCAGCAGGGCCTGCCTGCCAAAGAAGATGCTGCTGGGATGGAACTGTGAGGCCAGCAAGGGCTTCATCTGCATTCAGCCCAGGCCGCACGGGGCAGGAGGGAGATGTTGCCATAAGCCTGCTTTCCCTGAGTTCCAGCTTGGAAACAGCCTTGAGCTCCACCTCAAGGCAACCCCACAAAGTACCCCACCCCCGATCAGCCACGTTCACAGGGTTCTCAGTGTGGCCCTGGCCCTCATTGCAAACACAGGTCCTGGTGATAGCAAGCCCCAGAAAGGAATGCTGCAGAGGGCAGTTAGGCCAGAGGTCAGGAGAAAGTGTCTGACCACCAGAGAGGAAAAGCAGAAGGGCTATGTAGGATTTGTAGAGAGAAGGCCAGTCAGGAGGCCAGAAGAAGAGCAAGACAACCTGTGGGTGCTTCCTCCAATCCCAAGTTTCCCAAGTTTACAGATGGAAGGACAGGATACAATGTAAGGGCTACAAGCCCAGTACAGGTTCAGCCAGAGGCACGCTCAAGGGCCAAGCCATGATGCCACAGTGTCAAGAGACCCAATGCAGGATGTCATCTTCCTGGTTCTCCTGGCTGTTGCTTGTTCCCAGCCCCCACCAGCCCCTAGGTCTGAAATGGGACCAACTCCTGGTCCTGTGTCCATAGCACTTGAGGATGTCCAATGTAGTGTGGGCTGATATGTGCACATCCTAATCCTTGGAACCTGTGACTATGGCCTTATTTGGAAAAAGGATCTTTGTGTATGTGATTAAATTAAGGATCTTGAGATCATTCCGGATTGCCTGTGTGCCTTTATAAATGTCCTTATAAGAGAGAGGCTGAGGGAAATTAAGACACACGGAGGACACTGAGGTGAAGGCAGAGGCAGAGGTTGGAGTGCTAAAAGATGCAGAAAGAGACTAGAGTGATGCAGCCACAAGCCAAGGTATGCCACAGCCACCAGAATCTGAAAGGGTTGCCAGGGGGACTGAAACCCTGCCAACACCTTGATCTTGGACTTCTGACCTTCAGAACTGTGTGAGAATAAATTTATGTTGTTTTAAACCACCAAGTTTGAGGTAATTTGTTACAGCAGCCACTGGAAACTAATACACCCTGGAAGTGAGCTGTGGCAAGTTTCCACCAAGAAACATGCCTGAGCATCAACCAGTGCCTGGGCTGAGGGGCTCTGCCACCTGGGAATGGGGCCACTCCCAAAGGGGATAGGCAGACAACAGGGGGTGGGGGACTCTGGAACCCAAATGCTTAGGTATTACCCGTGTTACCTTGTTATCCAACATCTCTGAGCTTCAGTTTTCTCGTGGATAAAAAGGAATTGTATTAGTACTGTGTCACAAAGTGGTTGTGAGGAGAGAATTTTTTTGTTTTTTATTTTATTATTTTTTGAGGTTTTTTTTTTTAATCTTTATTGTATATTTTTACATTACCTTTTAGTCCCTTTACACCCCTCCTCCCCACCAGCAGTCACCACACTGTTGTCCATGTCCACAAGTCTTTTTTCTTTTTTGCTCAATCTCTCTACCTCCTAACTTCCCCCCTACCCACTAGCTGTCGTCCTGCTCCCCATCTATGAGTCTGTCCCCATTTTCTTGTTAATTCAGTTTGTTCATTAGATTCCACATATAAGAGAAATCACACAGTATTTGTCTTTCTCTGACTGGCTTATTTCATTTAGCATAATGTTCTCCAGGTCCATCCATATTGTCACAAGGGGTAAAATTTTCTTCTTTTTTATGGCCGAGTGGAATTCCATTATGTAAATGTCCCATAGTTGTTTTATTCACTCATCTACTGATGGGACACTTTGGCTGCTTCCATATCTTGGCAATTATAAATAATGCTTCAGTGAACATAAGAATGCTTATGTTCTTTTGAATTAGTGTTTTGGGTTCCAACATTTAAGTCTCTGATCCAGTTTGAATTTATTCTTGTGTGTAGTGTAAGAAGGTGGTCTAGTTTCATTTTTCTGCATCTATCTGTCCAATTTTCCCAACACCATTTATTGAATAAACTATCTTTAGCCTATTGTATATGCTTACTTCCTCTGTCAAATATTAATTGACTATAAAGGTATGAGCTTATTTCTGGGCTTTCTATTCTACTACATTGATCTATGTTTTTGTTTCTATGCTATTATGACACGTTTTTAATGACTATGGCCTTATAGTACAGTTTGATATTAGGTAGCAATTCCTCCAACTTTTTTTTTCTTTCTCAGGATCGCTGTTGCTATGCAAGGCCTTTTGTGATTCCATATGCATTTTTGAAATATTTGTTCTAGTCCTGTGAAATATGTCATTGGAATCTTGATAGGAATTGTATTGATTCTATAGATTGCTTTGGGTAGTGCGGGTAGTACAGACACTTTAATGATGTTAATTCTTCCTATCCATGAACATGGTATGTACTTCCACTTATTTGTACCTTCTTCGGTGTCTTATAATTTTCTGAGGATAGGTCTTTTACATCCTTTATTAGGTTTATTCCTAGGTATTTTATTCTTTTTGAAGTAATTGTGAATGGGATTGTTTTCTTGATTTCCTTTTCTGTTAATTTGTTATTGATACATAAAAATGCAACTGATTTCTGGATATTAATTTTGCTACTACTTTGCTGAATTCATTTATCAGTTCTAGTAGTTCTTGGTGGAATCTTTGAGGCTCTCTATGTATAGAATCATGTTATCTGTGAATAAAGGCAGTTTTACTTCTTTCTTTCCAATGTGGATGCCTTTTATTTCTTCTTCTTAGCAAATATCCCTGTCTTGTTCCTGATCTTAAGGGGAATGCCTGTAGTTTTTGCTTGTTGAATATGATGCTAGCAGTGGGTTTGTCATATATGGCCTTTATGATGTTTAGGTATGTTCCCTCTATTGTCACTTTCCTGAGAGTTTTGATCACAATGCATGCTGATAATTTTTTTGTTTTAATCCATGTAAAGCATTTAGCAAAGTATCTGACACAGAGTAATCACTCAATAAATATTAGATGCTATTGTTATATCCTTTAAGGGAGCCATGAAGACCGAATGAGAAATGTATATGAAGTGTCTGCTGAACAAGGAAGCATCACAGGAATGCCCACTGTTAGTTACTATAACTTGGCCGAGGCTCTTTGCTGCATAGCCCACACAAGTGCACCGATT
Source organism: Furipterus horrens (assembly GCF_987537825.1). Lineage (NCBI taxonomy): Eukaryota > Metazoa > Chordata > Mammalia > Chiroptera > Furipteridae > Furipterus > Furipterus horrens. Next base: position 98,360,029 of record NW_028327174.1, on the reverse strand, counting down.
GTCCCTGTTCATGAAGCATCCTCCCTGCACCTGTCCTCAAGCTCCCCAAAGGGACTAGGCCCACCTGAGAGTGAACACACATGTCCTCCTACCACACACAGACCTGACACAGGGAGGACATGACCCAGGTGGGGCAAAGGGGCAAGTGGGTAAGCAAGTGGTGTGAAATGACACGAGAAGACGAAGGTTGGGAACTCAGCCCCCACCCAGGCAGCCTGATGCGCACACAGTCATCCACACCCTCACCCCCTGCCCATTGAAAACAGCTCTGTCCCTTCAGGCATCTCATCTTGGTGTCTCAGAGAGCCCAGGGTTGTACAGGCCATGAGAACCATGTGCCCCAGAGCTGCTCAGAGGCCAGCCTTGTCGGGAAGCTGAAGCAGCTCTCCAAACCTTCCCCAGCGGTGCCAAACAGCCCAGACTGCATACCCTTGGGAGACACATTCAGCCCCAGGAAAACCCGGGACACATGCACGGCAGATAACTACTAATGCTGCTCTGGGGCTCTCAGTCTCCCTGTGCTGGTTGAAATTATTGTTGGCTTCAGTTCCTGCATTTAATTTTTCACCACTAAACAAATTATTTAGATATGCCCACTGTGGTGTTTCTTACCGGTATACAGAGGCCAGATACAAGGTGGTACAGGGCTCAGTGTGTCCCCAGAAAGAGTCAGCCCCCACTACCACCCAGACATCCTGGTAAATGCCTGGGCCTCTGCCCCTCAGTGTCTCACTAGTGAATGGGAAGAGGACCTATCAAGCCTTCTGTATGAAAACTCTCGGAGGTCCTTGGAAAGGATTCAGGTCACATCTTAGGAGGAACCCTAAAATGTGAACACACCTGGGAGGCTTGAGACTCTCCATGTCTAGGAACAGAGCAGACAGCAGTCTGCCCAGAGGGAATAAATAGACTAGATGAGCCTGTAAAGACCCTCATGGCCAGAGGATTCAGGAGTAGGCCCTCCTAAAGTGTGAATCTCCTCAGGTATGAATCTGACCTTTTAAGAGTTAATCATTCCCTAAGAAATATCCTGGCCAGCTCCTTGAACTTGTGGGCAAGTTGGGAACATTCCTCCTTTCAAAGTCCAAGGACCAAGAATGGAAGGTTATCTTCTCGAGTCTTTAAAGAAGTTTCTCCCCGTATGTGCAATATTGAGAAAACGGCCTTCTTTTCCAACTCTGCCATGCACTACCCAGTACCACCCACTCCTCATCACACACATTTCCTTCCCAGTGCTCAGCCAGAGCAACCTCCTGTGCCCTCCTTCGCCCCAGTTTCCAGTCGGCTCCTGTTCCCTGCCCCCATCCTGACTTCAGCAGGAGATGCTCAGCATGAACACTGAGCCCTCTCAGCCTTGAGTCAAGCCTGGGATATTGTTGAGCCCTATGTGCTTTACAATGGTCAGAAGAAAGGAAAACAGTCCCCGCGGGCTCCCAGCTTGACCCAGCAGGTAGAATGAGCACAAGTGAAACATCCCTCTGGGTCCCCTTGGCATGAGCTCCTTCTTCCAGCAGAGAAAAAAGTATCCACCTACCCTGGGAATTCAGCCAGTGGCCCATGGCTAAGGAGTGGCCCTGGTCACAGTCCCTCTGATGAGTATAACCTACATAGAAAAAGTCCCTCCTGCTTCCCTAGACTTAAGGCAATTGCTCAGGCCTGCCTTCCTGTTATTATGGAGGAGAGGGGACTGTTTCCCACCTTTTTAAAGCTCCGGAACCAAGCATGAGTCAGGCAGTGTACAGGGATGCATTGCTCATCTTCCCATGAGGATGCAACAATGGCCAACATCCCACAGGGACCAGCTGTGCTTCCACCTGCCTGCAAACTGCCCCTAGTCCCAGCGTCTGCACATACATGCCTCCTGCTCTGCTCTGAAACACCATGTCCCGTCTTCTGTGTGATATCCTTGCAACCATCCAGCCCTCCCAAGTGCTACTGACCTCCCCAGCCCATGACTCCCCTCACTCCTGGGCTACTGGGGCAGGCCTATAAGCTGGGGAGGGCCCAAGGACACCAGAAGAAAAAGCTGTGCCTGGCCTGAAGTCGCTCACCTACACTCACCTCGAGTGCAGGGAAAGCATTCCCAGAGTCCCCACCTTAAGGCTGAGGGCCCCTCCTAGGTGCTCCTATGGTTTCCCGTGTTTACCTCCATCACAGCTCTTACCACACCATGTCCAGAATTGACTCCTTATCTGTCTCTTTCCACTGGAACAGGAGCTCTTTGACCACAGGGGCTGTGTCCCCTCAGAGCACATCTGTCCCCACTAGAACCAGATAAAAGGTAACACGTACACTGTAGTGACTGAGTGAACCACTGAACAATTTCTGAAGTCCTGACTGCCATGTGGAGACAGGCATAACTCCCAGTAGCTGCCTGGTAACCCTGACCACTGCCCTGTGCCCCCAGCAGCCACACTGGCCCCAGGTGGGCTGATCTGTCTAAGGCAGACCTGCTTTCACCAAACAGGAAGCACACTGCTGGAGCGAAGCCGACAGAACTGGGGAATCTGTCAGGGGGCCTGCACTGACGTCAAACCAGACCTGACAGCTGTCATTCCCCCCGCCCATCACGTGGCCACCCTGGTGCAGTCTGTGTCTGAGAGTGAGCAGGCTCAGACTCCTCTGAAGCTGGGCTGTTCAGTCATGCACACGGTTCTTGCCTCTTTGGGCAAAGCCTTCCCAGAGAAAGGGCCCAGGAACCAATTCTCCTTAGCTTGGCTGCCATGGTGTAAGAAACAGCTCTGGACAGCAGCTGGGACCTGGGGTCCTAGTCCTGCCTCTGCTGCCAGTTGGCTGTGATCTGCTGGCCAAGTCCCTTTCCTTCTCTGGGTCCTAGCTCCCTCTGTAAACAGAAAGGGCTCCGAACTCCACTCCCCGGCTCATGAAAAGGCCCAGCACAGTGTCTAGCAGAGCAGCATAGTCCTCAGTGAGGCCATGCCACTCCCCAACAGCCAGCATCATTGTATTATCTGTAAGTCAGCACAGGTCCCAGGGGAAACTGGATGCTTCCAAGGCAGACAGTGCTACCTGACCCAGCCATAGAGAGAGATAGAGGGACCTGGTACACACATTCAGCTATGGGAGGATGAGTAGGTTGAATCTGTAGTAGTAGGGATTCTAATTAGGTGGAAGGAGAAACTCCTTTCCTATCGATTAGAAAACATGCCTCTTTTTAACAGGGAGCTTTAACATCGATTAGTATGAATCCTACCTAGAGAAGCACAAATCCAGTTGAAGACAGAGAAATGAATTGGGCAGCAGTTGTCAACCCTGACCATTCATGAGAATCCCCTAAAGAGCTTTCAGTACCTAGATGCCCAGGACATAACCCAGACCAATTAAACTGGAATTTCTGAAGCTGGAACCAGCACTAGTGTTTTGTTTTAAATCTACTGTGTGACTCCAGTGTGCAGTGCAAAAGAAGAACAGCCATGGATGCCTGGCTGTGCATTTGCCCCTGAGGCAAATCAGTCTCCTAACAAGCTACTGCTATTGCCGCTGCAAATTCATGCTCCAAAGTTAAAATGCTTGGACTTCCATTCTCTCAACCAATACTGAAACCAGCACGTAAGCAGTGTTTTCCCCAGTTTATAGGTGAGAAAATGGATGAACTGATCCTAGGAACTGCTGGGAAGGCAGGTGCACAGTGATGACCTGGCCTTCCATGCACTTCTTTACCCTAAGGTAAGAGAGCCAGACACACACAGGAGCACACACACAGCCACACACATAGATGTACACACAGGCACACAAAGGCATGGGTGCAGACGCACAGGCATGGATGCAGATAGACACACAGGCAGACACATAGATGCACACACAGGCACACAGGCATACAAACACACAGGCATGCACACACAAAGACACACAGAGCCACCACATACTACATTAAAGTTCTTACGGCTGTCCAAAGCGTCACAGCAGCAAATTGCTTAAAAAATACACAGTGAAAGTTGGGGTGCTTGGAGCAAGCAATGACACCAATGAGATCTCTGCCCCACACCTCCACTTTAACACAATCATCCCCAGCCCTACTCCTGACAGAGCCATTCATGACAAATCTCCACCCACGGCTGGCCGTGCTGGGGGAGGGCTTAATGTTGAGCTGTGGTCAAATTAGCTGGGTAGAGGACACGAATTTCACTGTAACTGGTCCTGTCTGTCCCAAGGAGGACAACTACCACACATTTCTCATGCTAATGTCATCCAACTACCAGTGTACTGCAATTACTCTGCATCGATTTTAAAGCCGACTTAGCACAATAGCAGCTTCTAATTTGTAAGCAAAACCATGGTGGCATAAATCAAACTGTTAGAGGCAACGCCCCTGCTGAATGCTAATGAGGCATTGATAGACAGGGGAGCACAGCTCAGGGACTGGGCCCCAGGCGGGTCAAACCCCCCCCCCCCAGATGGCCAGTGCTCCCTGCCCACATTCCTCCCCTCCATCCACCTTAGCCTCCATGTGCGTTTCCGGTGGCAGCAGCTCCCTGGGGCTGGTTGGCCGGAGCTGTGATTAAGGGCCTACTTTTCTCTCAGCTACAGGACAAAACCCATCATGAGAAGAGAGTGGCTGGTCCTGTGCCCCAGCATGAGGCCTGAGGGATGATTTAAAGACAGAGCTATAAATCGTGGGAGAACAGGACTTGGAGGCCAACACTGGTGAATCAGAGCCTCTGGTCCCCACTGCCAATATTTCTTGAGGACCCACTAGAGAAAGGGCCCTGGATTTGGCATGCTCTTGGCAAGAGCATAGGCCTACAGAGCCAGGACACGGATGAGCCATCCATCACAGGGACCCCACACAATATCTGATTAGGATCACCTCTGGGCAGCATGAGGCTCAGGAGATGCAGCCAGATGTAGGGAACAGAGATGTAGCCAAAAGCCAAGACCCCTGTGACTCCATTCAGGTGCAGCTCTGTGGGATACAGGGTGGCCTATTAGCTAGCAAGGGAGAAGGTCTTGGGCCTGAAGACTCGAGCTGGCAAATGCCCAGGAAGCACTTGCTACCCATCCCTTTGCCACCATCACAATCCAGCCTGGGTAGGGTGGCCAAGCCTGTCAGTTGCTGCTGCTCCTAACTCTGAAAGTACAAGTTATGTCCAAGGCCAAACCGGCCTCACCTGGGATGGAGCCAGGGCCCAATGTGCAGGAAGTGGGGATCCCCATTCACATAGCCTCCTCTTCCCAGGGCATATGGCCATGCTCCTCTCTGCGGAGCCCAGGTAGGGCCAAGCCCAGTGCTGTACCTTGGGCATAGTAGAAGTTCAATAAACCATTTACAGAAGAACTGTCAGGGAAATACAGCAAAGAACCATGCAGAGTTCTAAGGAAATGTGTTCCTAACAGAGCACCTAAGATAGCTGCTCACTTTCTTTCCAATACACTCAGTGTTCCTAAAAGGACACATTTTACAATATCAAACGGAAAGCTTCAATTGTTTAGATATCTTTAATATTTCCCTTTAACACAAAATAATGTCTCAATATGACAAGGCAGTCTAGCCACAACAAGGCAAGGATTAGTTCATCCCTGTTTTTGTCAGTCTCAGCATAAGCAGGTAGCTGAATGAATGAGTCAGTGAATGAATGAACAAACAAATGAATGAATGAACAAGGGAAGTATGAGTAAAGGATAGAGTGAGAAACATAGAGAGTGGTCTTAAAAGAGATGTCCTTCCATCCACCCGCAGCTGGGGAGCCCCATGTCCCTGGGGCTTCCCTCCCCTCCTCCAACCACCAAGAGCCAACAAACTTGCAAAAGGTCAGCTTGATGCCAAGTCTTCAAGGCTCTCCTGAAGAGCCATAAAAGGCAACTTGAAATATCTCTCTGCATCTTTGGAAAAGAGCAACGGGTGAAGCATGGCTCCAGGGTTGGGAACCATCTCACAGGAAAAGGCCAGCATGCTCCTCATCCAATATCTATGACAAGAAGGGCCCTGTCCTTTGACGACATGAACCCAGAAATTGCCCTGCCCTTCTCACCTGAAGCCCCTCTGCTGACAGCCTGGTATGTTCATCCCCAGGGGGCAGGGAGCTGTCCCACACCATACTGAGACAGCCCCACTTCCCCAGCAAATGAGGACCATCCCCGACAGGCCAGGACAGCAGGGTGAAGTCTCTGGGCCCTACTGTCAGTCCCAGGAAAACATATCAATATCAGATTCTTCCACAGTACCCAAACCTCCCGCTCCCCAACAAAGGGCCCTGGTTCAGCCTGAGCAACAAACTCTACATGTTCCAAAGAAGCACCTCAGCCAACATTTGCTGAGCTACTCTGGGCCGCAGAGTGTACATGTGGCAGCAGAGAGACAGAAGTGAGGTTCAGCCCCCAGGCAAGGGCACCTGCCATGTGGGTTCCTACCCATGAGACTTGCAGCCCACCAGCCAGGTGCCTCCCGTCTATCCCAGACCCACAAAAGGACATCTGGGATGACGCATGCCCAGAGATCTACTCTAATCACATTCCTTGTCGTTACCAGCCTGGGACAGTAAAAGACAATATAGGGGTTAGGAGCATGGAAGGTTCTGGAAAAAGCCAAAGGAGGGACAATACAGGTAAGGTAAGTACTCAGACCAAGGTCCTGTATAGTATATAGTATAAGCTCCCAGAAATGGAAGCTGCTGTGGGCAACTCTTCCAAGAAACTTCCTAGATTTATTCCCTTTTTTAAATCGTCCTTTCCACCTTCCTTCTATTTCTCCCTACTCATCTGCATTCCTAAATTCATGAGCGAGATGTATAAACAAACATTTATAGTCTTAAAAAGGGTCTCAGTTTAAAGAGCTGCCTGCCTGGCTGATCCTTTGCTCCCGGCCATTGAGCCTGCCACTGTGGCTGAGTAAACGTAGCTCTCCCAGGAGGCGCTACTCAAGAGAAACATAATAACAACAATGTCAAACTAAGCAGCAGCTAGCCTTCCTCAAGTACTATGCTGAGACATTCCCTGAAGACCTCATCCAATGACCCAGAGGTAGGCTGTGTCATTGTCACTGTCCACAGAAGAAACATAGTGAGCCTGGATGGCTGACAAAATCAAACCCAAGAACGTCGGACTCTGAGCTCACACTCATAGCCACCACCATAGCTACTACACCCCCCACCCCAGCCTGCTGACAGGAAGGCAAAACACCTGTAAAACCCTTGTCTCCAGCACATCACTCTCCATTTAGGGCCTCTGTTCACAACAGCAGGGCTTGGACAGCCAGCAAGGGCAGCTGTCGGCTGGATGGATGGCTCTGGTAGCCACCATGTCCACCCTGGCTCCCAGGACCTCCAGACCCCTCCTTTGGGGTTCCCAGCTATATTCCAGGGCATAAATTGCCAGGGAGAGAGGGAAGAAGAGAAATATCAGGTTGTTTTTTAAATGACCCAGATTCCAGCCAGATGCATTTGCTATTGGCAGCAGAGAGCCATTGGAGTAAGAACACAGGCAGCTGGCGATGTCTTAATCACTGTGGAGAGGAAGGGACCAGGCAGGCTCAGCCCCGGTGCTAGCGACCTGAGGCGCTCTGCTGTAGTGTGTGCCCTCACTGCCAGCTGCCCCTGTGCTCTCTCCCTCCTTTCCCTTCCTTCCTTCCCCTTCCTTCTCAGGTCCTGCTTTTGTGTTTCACTCCCTCTCTGCCAAGGCCCTACATAGGGCATCCAGTTTCCCCACAAACATAGCTTAGCCCTGCTAGCAAGGCCTGCCAGCACTGCCCATCGGAGCCCCACTCCTACCCATCCAGGTCCCTGACTGGTCTGGCTTATACTGGCCCTAGCAGCCTCTTCTCAGCCCTTCATTGGAGAGTTCAATAGGAGGTTCCGACTGCAGTTTAAACACTGAGTCACCCGAGAGCATCCTAAAAGCTTAAAACAACCCCCTCTGACTTCCTTGCCCATCTCCACCTGAGATCTCAAAGCACTCAGCTCTGGGAGCTCACCAGTCAGTCCTTTTCTCCCTGCCCTGAAGGAAGCTGAGGGAGGGGGAGGTACTGAATAACTCGTGGGCATTCTGCTGAAGAGAAAGCCAAAACAAAGCCTAGAGAAATGAAGACCCAGCTGAGGACATGAGCTAAGAACAGAAAGCAGGCATCCACACCTAATTCTGAACACATTCCTCAAGTCACTCTGCCAAGGAACATGGCTTTGCCAGCCCAGCAGGCATCATCTGTCCATACAAACCTCGTGGGCCCCAACACACCTATCGGGTGCCATACAGTGGCTGAATCCTCATCATACAGTGTTTCAGCTACTCCTGGAACCAACCTAGAAAGCAGGTTTTATTAGCCTATTTTGCAGATGAGGAGGTCAAGGCTCAGAGAGCTAAGTACCTTGTTGGGTTCATACAAACAGTAAGCAGCAATGCCAAGAGTGAAGCCCACCTGTCTGTTTCTAAAGCTAGGGCTCGTCCCACCATATTACCTTTCACTTGCCAAACCAGCAACTAGAACAGTCCTGGTAGAAGGAAACCAAGGGTAATCAGATGCAGGGAGCAGGAGTAAAGGGTAGGGGCAGGGGTGAAGGGCTGCCGTAGGAGTGCAGGCAGGGGAGAGCTGAAGCTGAAGGAATGTAGTCTCTTTGTGTTCTGATTTCCTCCTTCGCCTCCCAAAGGAAAAACTCTCTTTCACTTTCTGGGGCAAGCGAAAGGTAGAGAAATGTGTCTGCAGAGCAGTGTGAGGCCTGGAACAACATTCACCCTGACCCCTCTCAAAGAGCAGGCCACTCGCCCCCACAGGGCCCCTCACTGTTGCCTCAGTGGCACAGAGAGACAGCAGAGATCAGGTCCTGGATGTGGTAGGGTTGCCCCCACTCCCTAGCTCCCTTCATCATCCAGAATGCACAATCCAAGTCCAACTTCAACCACGTCAGTGGGCGTCTCCACCAGGGGAGCCAGTTCACACCTCAGTCCTCACATTCAAGGCCAGGGCCATCAGGTCGGGGTGGCACAGAAGGCTCATCTCCCTAGTTATCTCATAAACATGAGGTGAAGAGAACCCAGAAGGGAGAGAAGCATGAAGAGAAGTTTCAGAATACCAAAGAGAACTAGAAGGACGAGGAAAAATAACTCCAGTAAATTAAATAGCAAAGCAACAGGTTGCCCTTTGAGAGGTGTCTCTTAGTCCTTGGCCCCATTCACTCTCCTCCCAGCCCCTCCTCCAACCATGGTTCAGAGACACATCCTGGAAGCCCAGCCTCTCCCGGGACTGGGGTACTAGCCTGGCCTGAAACTTCACGAGGGCCCAGGGAGCCTTCCACAGGTCCAGACGGTCCCTCAGAGCCCAATGAAGCAAGGGGCTGCCATGTCTAAAGGCTGGAGGTCAGGGCCCTGACAAAGGAGGTTCACCCTTCCCCCAGGACAGACGCCTGCAGTTCTGTGGAGAAACTGGCCCAGCACGGACTTCCTTGGGAAGCAGGGAAGGGGCACCCGCTGAACCCTTACGGATCCACACAGCCTGATAGCAGCCAGGGCACCTCGTGACCACACCTAATACAAATGGGTCCGTGCCTATTCAGGCAATCTGGGTTCCAGTGGGTGTACCACAGCTAAGAAGGCTACATCCCTTCTCCATGTGACCTGGACCCTCAGCGTAACACCTCCCCTCTCCAAAACTCAGTCTCCCTAAAAGCAGAATAAAGCTAATGACTATCTGGTAAATTTCTCTGAGGAGATGTTCAGACACAATATAAAATACTGGTCACAGGAAAGGCTAAAGCTGGAAAAGCCCTCTGGCTCCTCCTGTCCGGCCCTCCAGCCCTGCCTCCGCACGAACCCACAAACCAGTCTGATTGCCCAGGGTGTCTTTGGACACCTCTGGGGGAAGGAAAGGGTCTTCCCTCTCCTCAATGTGTACCCACAGTGATGGGGGCAAATGTGAGAGCTCTGCTCAGTGCCCTGCCCCCAACACCTACTTTGACATCTCATGGTTAAAGCAGAAACCAGTAGGCTTTGTCTGAGGTTGATCAGCCTGGCTCATGTGTCCCCGCAGGGCAGACAAACCCAAGCAAGCAAATTTGCTCTGACTCCTGTCAATCAATCAAAGTGCTAGATCCACAGGCTTGAAGACCAGCCCCAGGCCAGGTGAGGGAGGGCCTGCCCGAGAGAGTCTTCCCAGTGCAGGGTTCTGGGAAGCAGCCAAGGCCAGAGCTGTGTGAGGAAGGGCAGGGTGACGGACAGGGAGTTAGCCCTTGGGAAAATGGGGCCAGCTCCCCATGACCCTGGACATCTTAGTAACCCCCTGACAGAATAAATGATCCTGCACAAGCCAGAGAGAAGTCCTGGATGAATCTGTAGGGCATCTGTGGTTCCCACTACGCCAACCCCTTTTCTCCTGCTGACCTACCACAGAGCTGCAGCAATGCTGGACGGGCTGCCGGAGTTAAAGGAGCAGGTCAGCTCCCGCCAGCACATCTCCCGGACATCCTGTACATGGGGTTCATAGAGTGCCAACCACTGCAGGGTGCCTCGGCAGGCAGCCTTCAGGAACCATAATCACATACAGTAGTCCCTCTCTATATTGCGGTTCACTTCTCACAGCCTCACTGTATCGCAGGATTTTAAAAAATATTACATTTAATTATTTATCGCGGATTTTTCGCTGTATTGTGGGACTTCGCGGTACTGTACACATATGTTGTTAAAGTTACGTAGGTTTCAGAGTGTAGAATATGTTTAAGAACATAAGTAGTGTTTATAAAAGTGTGGAAAAGGTTAATAAGGGAGTTGGAAAGGTTAATAAAGGCCTGGGAACGGTTTATAAGTGTGTGGGAAGGGTTTATAAAGCCTTAAAATATATATAAATACTAAAATAAATGTAAGGTCCCTACTTCGCAGATTTTCACCTTCCACGGGGGTGGGGGACCTAGAACGTAATACCCGCGATAAGTGAGAGAATACTGTACTCAGTCCCACGCTGAGAGTGGCTGCCTGTGTGCAGCAGAAGCACCTCAGGGAACACACTGAGCAGCTTTATGGCCCACTCAGAAACGGGAAGGTGGAAGACGGGGGCAGAGACAGACAGACACAGAGAACAATAGGAAGTAAAGGACAAGCAAGATAGTAATCCCAATTTATGTGAGCATCACCCTTTATAGACTTCAGACAACTTTCTTTTAAAAAAATATTTTATGTATTTTTAGAGAGAGGGGAAGGGAGGGAGAAGGGGAAGCAGAGAAATATCGAGGTGAGAAAGAAACACCCATTGGATGCCTCTCGTACACGCCCATCAGGGATTGAACCAGAAACCTAGGTATGTGCCCTGACTGGAAATCAAACCGGTGAGCCTTTGCCTGGGGTGCAATGCCCCAGCACTAAACCACACCAGTCAGAGCCAGAGAACTTTCCTAAAGAGCATCCCAATGTATCCTCCTGACAATTCTCCCAGGTTGGCCGACCAAGTGTTAGTTTATTCCCACTTTACAGATGAGAAACTGAAGTCCAAGATCCTCACAAGAAGGCATGGCAGAGCTGTGAGGGGAACCCCCACCACCACCACCAAGGTCCTTCTGATGAAGGCAGAACTAGGACAGAGGCAGGGGCTGTAAGAGAAAGGGAGACACAGCCAGCAGCGGCAGAGAGCTACGAATGAAAAGCCACTGCCCGGGAGCACGTGTGTGTTCCCCCGCTGATGACACCCGCCCCTGATGCTGACCCTCATGATCACACAGAGAGGGCAGGACAGGTTCCTGGGAGTACCAGGGGGATGAGGGAGGTGGCTAGGGCTGCCCCAGACACAATTGGGATGCAAAGTGGTGCCAGAGAAGTGCAAAAAGAAAGCTCTTCCTAAGGATGAATGCTGGAGGGTGGAATTGGAACAATTCGTAATTAAGGCTTCTAACAATAGGAAGGGAGCCATGACAGTTGTATGTGTCAAAAGGGTGCTGAGCTCCTCTCCCTAATGCGTTAATAAAGCAGCCCGCCCCCTCATTACCTGCTTCAAGGGTGACAGCCATCCCAGGCAGGGGAGAGGGCAGGCAAAACCAACCTACTGAGTGGCTGAGTCTCAGCCATGACCTCTATCTCTTCCTGTCCTGGAGTGAGAAACGGGGTAACAGAGAAGAGTCTCTCTCTGCCGCTGAGTAAGGAATCTGAGGTCTACAGAGTTGGAGAGCACCGGAAACATCCAGCCTTGAACCCAGGAGCCTTGTGCCTACACCCAGCCCTGCAGCAAAGCAGCTGCTGCCTCCCCTGTCTGGGAGCCTCCAGGCAGAGCAGAGTCGGGGACAGTTTTGTGAGGTTGGGCAGTGAGTTCCCTGCCACAACAAGGACACACCCAGCCCTGCCCAAAGGCTCCTCCCTCACTCTGGGCCTCAGTTTTCCCACTTATGAGATATAAAGGAATCATCGCTGGCCCCTTACTCTACCAAGGCTACGACAAGAAAGATAAAATACCTCGAGAATCATTAGCTTCTTCAAAACACAAAGGGAACAAGAGAACTGTATAAAATCACAAAGTCAGAGCCCAAAGGGATGAACTGGTCCTAGTCTATCAATGTCCAGAGAGGGAAAAAACCTTGCCCAGGGACACACAGCAAGTTAACAACTCAGCTGGGACTGGAACTCAGGTCCTTGTGACCCATCCCCTGCTCTTGGCCATTCCACCGCTCTGATCCCAGGCACAACCGGGAGTTAACTGGTGTAACAAACTCACTTCGGAGGGTGGAGGTGGTGAGTACACCATGTTGCTGGGCCCGTCAGATCTCACAGGCTATTGGAGGGTCTGCCCAGCGCACGCCATCCCGTCCAACCCTAACAGAGTGTGAGGAGCCCCCCATTTAAAAGGGAAGAGAGAATAAATCGTCACTGCTGAGAATCCTGTCAACCTTCCTCCCACAGCTCCTGATTCAGACCACAGCCCTCTACAGAGCAGAGTGGCTTTTTATGAAACATGCACTTTTCACACAGACTCCCCTCCTCCCAGCAGGCAGGCTGAGAAAGGGGCAGAGAAGGGGGGCTCGAGGGGACGGGAAGCAAGGGGGCCTGGTTCTCTTTGGCTGCCATAAATGGTAACAAATCGAGCACCTTGTGTGCTCAGCTCTTCTGACTGCACCAACGTCCTCCCCTCCAAGGGTCCCCCAACCTCGTTCCCCACCAGCCCCCAGGGCCCCAGAGAGCTGGTCAGGACGGGTGCCCTAAATGGGTCAGACATCACAGAGCTCTTTGCCAGAGCCCAGGCTCATTGACCTGATAAGCTGTCAGTCTGATTTGGGTCTGAGGAGCTCTTGCCCACAGGCAGGGGGAAGCCTCCTTGAGTGAGTCGGGGGCACAGTCAGGCTTCAGAACAAAAGGGACCACCCAGAGACACTCTGGGGGCTGCTGCTCACTGCAGGGAACACAAGGCTCGGATCCTTACCACCAGCTACTGTCATCTCCTTAGATTCCCCTACAAGTGGACACCCCGAGTCTGCCAGCCCGGGCCACACCCACCACGTTCCCCAGACCTCAGGGTGTTACCCAGCCCTTCCACCTGAAAGTTCCTTACACCTGCCAGGTACAACCCAAATGCTGTCATTAAAGGGGTCCTCGCCAATCAGCACACTGCTCTACTGAAGCAATTCCTTGCCTACCACAATCTGGTTCAAGACCCTTTGGCATTAGCTCCTTTCTCTGGTCTCTAATATCACCTTATTTTGCCTGCCTCCTCCTCTTCTGTCCTCCCCGCTCTTTCTGCTTGTCCAGAGCCCCTTCGCCTGACTGTTCTCCTCCAGAGAACCTGCTCTCCTCAGAAGACAGATGGCAGGTCCTGGACATGGGCATCCCAAGGCTGCCCTCCACGGCCAGCAAGAGCACTCAGCACTCTGCCAGGGCACGACAGGTACTCAGTACCGTTGTCCCCTCCCATACCAGAGAGACCCACCCCGACGGCACTATGCCTCCATGCACATTGCATTCACGGGTTTGCACACACAGCAATGGTGAGCATGAGTGAAGGTCCCGACCAGGTTCTCATCCTACTGACCTCAGGCTCCCTGCTCACCATGCCTCCCACCCCCAGTGGGGCCTGGAAGGCTGTCCCTCCCCCTCTCCACATGACTAGATCCCATTCCTCTGCCAAGGATCAGCTCCCATCCTGCCTCTTGCCCAGAACTTTCTCCATCCACCCGGCTCTAGGCCAGAACCACTGATGCTCTCACAGTTCGCCCTTCCTGGGAGCCAAGGCAAACAGGGAAACACACCAGATTATGTAATACTGTGCACTGTTTATGAGTGCCTACTGTGTGTGACAGGCAGACCATAAGAATTCTGACATCAGTCCTGGCTGGTGTGACTCAGTGGCTTGAGCACTGGCCTGCGAATCAAAAGGTTGCTGGTTTGACTCCCAGTCAGGGCACATGCCTGGGTTGTGGGCCAAGTCCACATTTGGGGGCATGTGAAATGCAACCAATCAATGTATCTCTCGCATGTTTCTCTTCCTCTCCTTCTCACTCCCTTCCCATCTTTGTAAAAATAAATAAAGTCTTAAAAAAAAAAAAAAAGAACTCTGACATCAGTGTTCTCATCTAAGCCCCACTGCGTTGGGATGGAGGATGAGGAACTCAGGAACTGGGTACTGAGGACGGCTGGGAAACACACTACCCCCCTGGCCAATGGCATACATGGACTTTCTCTGGGAGGCTGCACCACCTTCCTGCACTTTCCTAGACAGCAGCTGGCTCTTTCCAGCAAGGCCAAAAGCTCCTTGAGAGCATGGACATAGCTCATTGTTTCCCCTATGGCATGTAGCATGGGGCGGCAAACCGTGGGCCACCTCAGGACTCATTGGCTGATGGCTGAGAACATATATGGGGAATTCAGAGACTCAGGACTGAAGAATGTCAAGAAACTCTGGGGCAAGGGAAACGCACACCCTAGACCATCAGTTGACCCTGCCAGTAGGCCCAATGGCAGTTACCAGGGTGGGTGAGGAGAAGTGGAGACAGAATAGGATCCATGAGCGTGGCTTGCTGGGAGATGCCCCGAAGGGTCTCATGGGTCTGAGGCAACCTACCCCTGAGCAACTCAGACATACCAAGATGGCACACCAGGTGCTGAGCAGATCAGAGGAGCCCCCAGGCTGCTGAATCTCACCCAGAGAGGCAGACCAGGCAGCCACGCAAATAGCCAGAGCTGCAGGATTGGGCTGCTCTGCTTCCCTGGGTCTCAACCTCCCCATCTGCTCCTAACCTCTCTTGCCAGGAGGTAGGGAGAATGTGTCTCAGAGGATGAACTAATTGCAGCAATGGCATCAGGCATTTGGGGGGCAAACCTCTTCAGATATCAACCATTTTTTTCCCTTCCTCCTTCTTTCAGCATGAGCACCCCTTTTTCTTCGGTGAATTCTCCTCCTCTGCAGTGCATACAGCCTTGTCCCACTGGTTAAGGTGCTCTGCTCTCCCCTGGCCACAGGCGGGCACGTGACCAGCCAGATTCGCTCCTGGGAAGCCAACTCTTGAGCAGTGAGAGCTAAGAACCAAGACAGCAGGAGCTGATGCATCCTGACAGAATTATGTTACCAAGCTCATCATTAGGTCCCGATGCCCAGACCCCCAGAGAAGCCTGGCTTCTATCCCTGTGTCGGGCCTGTTGCTCAGTTCTCCTTTGTAGCCTCTGAGGCAACCTTGTATCCTTCATAAATACTGGAAGATCCACAGACAGAAAAATAGGAGTAGATAGAAGAAGAGAAGGGAAAAGAAAGCTGGGCAAACAAAAACAAGAGACATCTGCTAATGTGATTTGCCCCCTCCCCCATCACATGTCAAACAACACTGCTGAGCTTTGTTCATTGAGAGATAAATATCAGTGGGGAGATATATATCTGTTCTCCTAAGTTAGCCATGGTTGGCATAGAGTGCTTGCAATCTAAGATACCTCACTTATCCAGAATCCATCTAGGAAATAAAATGCCTAAAATGAGGATGCAGCTTATACTCAAGGGTCACACACACTAGGAGGGAATTTAGCTAAATATACACATTCATATATATAAATATACACCCATACTTAAGACTATTAATGGGTTTTGAATGTTTATATATTCATGCATATACATACACACACACACATGTAAATACAGTATTTTATATACATATGTGCACAAATATACATAAATATGTATGTGGGGAGGGGGAGCTCTGAGAATGTACAACTTGGGTACCTAAGGGGAAGATGCAAATGCAGAACGAGGCCAGTGAAATATAAAGTGGATTTTTTAAAGAAACCCTTAGGAACTATACTGATCTGGCTGGCCTCATCAAGCATCATGGAGTGGCTGAGTAACAACCACCTACACCGTGGGCATGCCCAGAATTTGACCACAGTGCAACACGGTCAACCAAGTACCGGGAAGTCAAACTCCATGGGAACTCAGCACTCTGGAAATGAATGCAATGAGGTGATGGCATTTTCCAGAGTGCTGGAGGAGAGTGCTGTACATGGCTAGAAGGAACGACTGGGTTAGGGGAACACCCATAAGGAGCTTCCTAGAATAAGGACAGATGGCCACAAAGCCACCTTCCAAGGCAGTGTGCATGGGTGGCTGCAGTGGTCCTGTCTGGCTAGGTAGGATATTCCAGCTGGAGGCCAGTATGGCTCCCCAATAGCATGGCGCCTGTCCTTTAGATGAACCCCAATCATTATTTAAAGGGTGTCACCTGCAAGGGGCATCCCATTATTAGCCAGTCCAAAGCCCTGCCTCTTACTTAGCATTCCTGCACAGTCCAAGTCAGCCCATAATCAATACACATTTACTGAGCACCTACTATGAGCAAGCAAGGCAAAGGTGGCAGGATGAAGGGCCCTGACACTCACCCCTTCCTGCTCATGGCCATGGCTGACAACAGCTCTAGCCTCAGTGTCATCACCTACACATAGATGCCACTGCCCACTCAGTGTCTCGGAGGATTTAAAGTGCCTAGAGGACTGGCTGTCCACTGATCTAAGAAAGTCCGTGATGATCACCAGATGGTCACTTCTGTTCGGAGTTGGGGCTAGGGGGAGGGAGGCACAAATCATCAACTGAGTCATATACAAATATGCACAACTCAGCTCCTATTATCCCAGGCTGCACTGCACTAAACTGGAAGTACAGATCCAAGAAGAGTACAGCCTAAAGTTGGCAGGGAAAGGAGCTGAGTCAGGATGACTTCCCAGAGATGGTTACAGAAAAAATATAGGCTTGGGGGTCTGGCTGACCTGGGTTCAAATCCCAGCTCCACTACTTTCCAGCTCAGTAATTTGGGGCAAAATACCTAACCTTTCAAAGTTCCATCTTCCGAGAGATGCTGTGGAGAGTGGATGAGGTAATGGGGTAACCCAAGGAAGTGCCCAGTACTAGACCTGACTGTCCACTCCTAGGGTTCTCAGCATCACCACATCTGATGGGGGGATGGCTGGAAGAGCTGCTGGCCTTCCCCTGGGCCTCTAGCCTGAACTCAGAGGGGAGTAGGGTGGTGATAAAAGCATGGAAGAGCAGAAGTCTCTCCATAATAAAAGATATGTAGACCTTCAGGGAGACCATTATAAAACTTTACAGAAAGGCATTAAAGAAGGCCTTATACATGGAGTATACCATATCCGTGGACAGAGGTACACAATTGGAATACAACTTATAACCATAAATGGAAATACAGAGATAGCAATTCTCCCCCAGTCAATCAACAGATTCAATGCAAGGCCAATCAAAATACCAACAGGATTTGGGCAAGGAGCAGGGAAGTTGATTGATCACTGGTTTTTAGTGAAACTAGACAAACTGATTCCAAAATTTATGGAAAAGAAAATATTATGCAAAATAACTAAGGGCCAAGAAGAACCAAAGCATTCTTGAAAAAGTGTAAGAAGAGAAGATTTGCCCTAGATGTGGAACTTATTTTAAAGCAATAGTAATGAAGACAACGTGGTACAGGCACAGACAGTGCGATGGAAAAGACACGGGCGGCATTACGTATGAGTGCGAAAAGGCGGGCCAGCCAATCAATGGTAAGACAACTGCTTGAGGGGAAGAGAAATCAGAGCCCTGCCTCACATCATACACAAATATAAATTCCAAATATATTAAAGACTTAAATGTAAAAAAAAAAATTTTTCCAGAAATAATTATAGGAACTCATCTTTAATCATGCAAATTCATTCAACAATTCATGAGTGCCTAGTATGTTGTGACAAGCAATGTCCTATTACCAAGGATATAAAGACAACCGTGAGACATGTATTTTTTTAAATAAGACATAAAAAGTAAAACCCGCCCTGACTGATATGGCTCAATGGATTGAGTGCCGGTCTGAGAACCCAAAGGTTACCAGTTCAATTCCCAGTCAGGGCACATGCCCGGGTTTTGGGCCGGGTCTCCAGCTGGGGGTGTGTGAGAAGCAACTGACCGATGTAGCTCTCACACATCAATGTTTCTCTCACTCTCTTTCTCCCTTCCTTTCGTTCTCTCTAAAAATGGATAAATAAAATCTTTTCAAAGAAGAAAAGTCTAACCTAACAGAAAAGAGAGATTGAGAAATTTGACTATGTTAAAACAAAGAATTTCCGTATACCAAAGGAGCCTATGAAGAAAGTGAAAAGGCAAGCTATAAACTGTGTATGTGTACACATAATAGACAACAGGTCAGTACACAAATAAAATCCTAAAAATTAGTAGGAAAAAGCAAACAACTCAATAGAAAAATAAAGAAAAACATAAACAGGCATTTATAGAAAAGAACGGTTAATAAACCTATGAAAAGATGTTCACCAGTGATCAGAGGAATGCAAATAAAAACATAATATAGCATTTTACACCCACTGTATTGAAGAATGCCCAGAACTTTCCATTTTCAATTGACATTCTACTGGTGGAAACATCAACTGATACATCCACTTTGGAAAACAATAAGGCATTGTCTGATAAAGCTGAAGTGCACATATCCTAAACCTCAGCAACGCCATTCTTTGCGACATACCCTAGAAGAGTTCTCTTCAAAATGTGGTCCATGGAAATGCTGAACAAACACTTAGGAACTTTCTATAGCAGTCTGATACCACCAGAACATCCAAGCACATGATCAATGGACTGTTTGGATGTCGGGGAGTCACCTGTGCTTTGAGCTGTGTACTGCTCATGCTCAGTAGAGCCACATCTGAGAATTGTAAGTAAAAAAGCTGGTCCTTCATAGATACTTTTAGAAGCACTGTCCTAGAAAATGTTTGCATATGTATACTGGGAGACTTGTCCAAGGTATTCACAGAAGCGTGTTTAAAAAGAAAGAAATAACCCAAATGCTCAGCCCTGGAAGAATACACTGCAGTGTATGCACACGGAATGCCACACAGCAGTGAAAACAGATGCATGGTGGCCACACAGATCCACATAGATGAATCAATAAATGTAATATTGAATTTTGTTTAAATTCTGAATG
Organism: Furipterus horrens; assembly: GCF_987537825.1. Lineage (NCBI taxonomy): Eukaryota > Metazoa > Chordata > Mammalia > Chiroptera > Furipteridae > Furipterus > Furipterus horrens. The sequence continues at coordinate 98,340,668 of NW_028327174.1, read as the reverse complement.
ATTCCATCTATCAAAAGTATAAAACAAGCCATGGAAAATGATGTGGTGTTGAAGGAGGCCTATGTATGTGGAAGAACTATAGGGAAAGGCACTTAAAATTTAAAGATCTGGGTTCTCACTAGGGAAGAGGTTGGAGGCGTGGTCAGGGAGGAACACACGGGGGCTTCATGGGTTTAGCTAATGTCTTATTTCTTACACTGCAAAGTGGGTATATTTTCATTACATAATTTTTAAACTGTATAAATTTATGTGATATATATTTTAAGTGACCGTTTTTCTGGTTAGTGAAGTTACCTGCACCTTGAGCCCCACATGCCCTACTGTCTTTTAGTCAGCTACTCAGCTCCCCCGACTCATGGTCCAACACTGAGTGTGCCAGAGGGATGACCTGCCCTCGGAGTGGCCAAGGCAAAGGATCCATGGGGACCCTGCAATACGACCACCAGCCTAGCTGGCCTGGTCCTGGCCTGATTCACTGCACCGAGAACAAAGGGAGGCAGGGGAAGGATGTGGACTGTCTCAGAAAGGGATGGCCAGAGGTGAGTGCACAGGACGGCAGGTACAGCTGCTGGCCCTGGGCTCTGAGACCATTCCCCTGCCCCACGGTGCTCTACCTCCATCTTCCAAAAGATCCACCTGGACCTCCCAGTTCCCCATTCCTCCCACATATCCCTAAGACCAGAAGACATTCAGAACTCCAGCCTAAAGACACATCTGGGGCTGCTACCAGAGCTCCAAAGCACTGTCCAGCACTGTCACTCCAGCCCCGGGGCATCTAACGTACTGCTGGAGGGGCGACCTGTTCCCGTGCTCTCGCTGCAGGAAGTGGAGTGATAATAACTGCAACTGCCAGTCATTGAGTCCAACCTACTAGGCCGCCTGTTAAGCAGTGTACCTACATAATGCATGTGTCACCTCATCTGGGCCCCGTCACAGTCCTGTAAGATGACTGATACTGCCATAGAGGAGGAAACCAGGCACCAAGAGGTTAAGGGAACCTTCAAAACATAGAGTTCTTGCTTGGAGACTGACTCAGGTCAGTGGGCGGAGAGGAAGGGGACCATGGCCTCTGTTCATGCAAAAAGTTGCCTGGTTGATCTGAATCTACGCCCTAATAAAGAACCCCTGGAGCAGACGGAAAGCTCTCTGAAGGCAGGAGCCATGTCTGTTCTCCATGGCCAGTCACCGCTCCCATCAGCCACTCAAACAGGGCCTCCCTGCATGGTACTGATGTAGCAGCTGCCCAAGCAAGGGAGACGGTTTGAAACTTCAGCTCTCACCTGAAGTCCTGTGCCTGGTTAGAGAAAAAGGTAGGGGGTAAAGCCATATCTGTACCCTGGGCTGCTCCCCCAGCGGCAGCCCGGCTCCCCCTCCCAACCACGTGCCATTTCTAACATCCTTGCCCCACCCCCCACCAATTCTGCTAGCAGATTAGCTTTCAAATGTGAGCAGGGACAAAGCTGGCTCAGAAGACTTAACTCTGCCTGATGGGTTTAGCTCAGCTTCAAAGCTTCCTAACTGGAACCAAATATGCGGGCAGATCTCAGCCAGAAGGGAGAGGCCAGAGGGGGAACAAACAGGGGCACCTCCGTAAGCTGGCTTACCTCCAGCAACTGCCTACCGCCTGAGGGACACCACAAGACCTGTCGTGGTGGTCCCCAACAGAAAAACAAAATTTCCCTTTCCCCAGGGACTAGAGGCGACTGAAGAGCACCCCCAGGTGCTGGTGTGCACTGCACAGCAGTGCAGGACCACCTCATCCTCAGAGTGCAGGCCACACTCCCCAGCCCAGGAGGCCTCTCCCCATTGGCACCACCCAGACTGATTCCACCCTTTGTTTCTCTGTGTTCAGCCCATTTCACACACACAGGGGGCTCTGTCACTCCCATCGGACTGCAAGCCCTCCCCTAGCACAGGCTCTGGATCTACCTGTCTCCATCTCTCACACCCTTCTTCCTTGCCCACACCGCCATCCTCACCTACCCAGCAAACTCCTATTATTTCTTCAAAATTCAGGTGTCACTTGCTCTACTCTGTTATCTCTGTATCTTGTCTCTATTAAGCAATATTAATTACTCTATTAAGTAGCTCTACTGAGCACCTACTGCTCAGAACTATAATTATCTGTTTATGTTTCTGACTCCTCCATGGAACTCTGAGCAGCTTGAGTTTATAGCAGATGTTCAATAAATGCATGCAGTTCCCACTAGCCACAGAGCAACTGATCATCCCCTTCGATAGAAGAAACAGAAAAGACCCTAATCCACTCATTATTTTTCCTAAACTAGGTAACTAACTCCTAAAAGAAACACAGTTTGTGTTTTGCTCCCATTTCTAAAGGAAGCAAACATTTTAGAGTGGGAGTCAGAGAGCCATCTTTCAGGGGTGGAGAAAAGGAAAGGACAAGTTGAATCAGGCCACCCAGATGCTGGGTCCAGGCCCGCTGCTGCCCCTCCCTAGAATGCTGGGATGGGTGTGGGGGGTGGCCCTGCTCTCACCCCTCTATTGGCAGCCCTGTGTTCAAATGCTTGGTGGAGGATGAGCCAGCCAGATGACCTCTCAATTCCATGACTTCCTGGCCCAAGAAAGCTGATCTCCTCTGTGCAAGCCCAGTCAGCCCGTCCTCACCAACTGGAGCCTCATGCGCATGCAGCGGGCATTCAGCAAATAGTTGCGGCATGAGTGAACGGACTCAACTGGGACCCCAACAGCCCAGTAAGCCCCAGAGCTGGCCTCAAATTCAGCCAAGGGCAGCCAGGCACATGGAGGTATGGCATTGGGGGTAGGGTGAGCCCTCCCTCCCTCCTATATACAACCCTGCCCCCCAGTTCACCATCCTCAGAGGAGGTGGGTGGTGTTTTCTGAGTTCTTCACCGCCCCAGGGGGTGGAAGCCAGACCTGGGTGCTTTCCTCAAGGCAGCAACAGTGCTCATCCTGTTTCAGCTGGGACTTTCTCTTCTCTATCCTCTTCCTCCCCACCCACTCTTGATTGACACCAGTGCTGGCTCTGACATGATTTAAAAATAGATATTAAGACAAAGAAGTTTAATTTTTAATGTTCTGGAAAGGAAGTGAGCACAGAGCCAGCATTCCCTCACAGCCACGTTCCAGGGTCTCAGAGCATCAGTCAGGCCCTTCATCTGCACCCTGTCCCCCAAGCAGCGCCATGCCTAACACACCCCGAACATCTGCCTGTAGCAGCCATGTGGGGGACAGCCTGATGACTCACACCAGAGCACTCTGTGGAGCCTCTGAATGCCTCGCACTGTCCAGTTTAGCTTACATCTCCCGTTTGGAGAGGCCAGGTTTGAACCTGTCCTGCTCAGACCCCTCAGTCTTCCATTCCCAGACCGAAGGCACCCCACAGCTTCCTTATGACACCCCAAGCCATCCAGCACTGACTATGCACAGACCTCTGTCCTGTGCACCACAGGGAGCCACGGGGCCCACAGGGACAGTTACAATGCGGCCAAGCTAGTGCAAAGCACGTCTCAGACACGGCTGGAGAACCTTAACCAAGCTGCCTGCCACCAGAGGGCCAGTGAACGCTCTGAGAGGGGCCAACCAACGAAGACCTGACCCCACTTAAGGGAGGCTAATCAGAGCCCCCATGGCATCGCTGTGCCAACACTCCATCTGTTCTAGCAGACGCACTGAACACTGACTCCTTAGCTAATTGGCCTTTATTGAGGGAGAACTCCACTAGGAATAGACTTTCCATTGGGGCCAGAATGTCACTGCTCTGCCAGCCATGACTTAAAGACATGGGACAGCTGTGCTAGCAAGCATGAAAAGTGACCATTATCCAGAGTGGCAATTATGCCAGCAACCCCAGCCCCTCCCCCACCCATCCATATCAGACAGGAACTTGACTTGGGTTGGGAGAAGCTGAGCTGGGATCAGATTTGCTTTCCTGAGAAGGGGACTACCCCCTCTTCTCAGAGTGAAAAGCTCTGACCCTTCTTCGCCCTCCTGTTGGAGCTTAGATTCACTTTATCTCTACCTGGAGGATTCTACCAGATGGCCTGGGAAGACTCATGAGATGAGCTGAGGGAAATGCCCTACTGGTTCCCACTGCTTTGGCATGGGTTTGACTGGTGGACGTGCCCTTCAGGATGGAGAAACTTCTGCCCAGTTCAGCCTCCTGTTTCCTTTCCAAAAAGAAGCCAGCATTCTCTTGGCCGTGAGAATCAGAGTGAGGTGTGCAGTGGAAAAGAGGAGGTGAGACCCAGTCAGATGTGACCACTGACTGCCCCCTCCTCAATGCCCACCATCTGTATCAGGCCCTGGGTGCCGACACGGCTGGCACCATCTGGCTGAAGTAGGCATTGTCAGGAGCAGCCTGGACCCTCACCCCTACCCTGAAGCAGAGAGGCACCCAGCAGCCTGGAAGGCACCTGCCCTTTTCATGGTAAGGAAGAAGAATATTGGCAGTATAGCTCTGCCTCCCACCCCATCCCAGTGATGTCACCCAGGCCCTCGCCAACACCAACACCCTAGAAGCCCCACCCAGTGGCAAGGAACCGGGGACTCTCACGCCTGTGAGGGGTTGCAGTGTAAGACAGCTACACTGGGAACCCTCCCAGCAGGCTCTGAGGAGAGGCAAGGGGTGTGGTGGCAGCAGTGGGTTTGGAGAACTACCAGGTAGGCTCCGGGATCTAAGGACGATCTCTACTTATTGATAGCAGGCCACAGGTTCAACTCTAATGCCTCAGAAAAGCCTCCTTTTGGGATCTGAGCCATGAGACTAGAAAAGGTGATGGCTACACAATTCCTGACAGTTGCACTGGGTCCTGAAGGAGCCCGCTCTCACCAGCCCTGCAGATCTCCTCACCTCTTCCTTACCTCCGGTCTTTCCTTCCCTGTGTGCACTAGAAAGAGCAGAGGTATCCAGGGGTCCTGCTCACCTGCCTTTGGCCCAAGCACTTTGTTTTCTCATGTAGCTCTTTCCTCCATTCCTTCTCCCATATCAGGCCCAACTACCTGGCCATGGGAAGTTGTCATTCCAATAGAGCTCAGTGACCCACTGTGCCCAAATCCTGGCTAATGCCCTGCTACACCTGCTCTTCCAGCTCCCACTAAGCACTCTTACACACAGACACCCATTTCTTTTTTGCTAAATTTCCATCTTCCCTATGGTTTATGTCTTATTTCATCATTTCATATACTACTAGCATAAAAAACCTGGGTCTTTAAGACTCAATTTTTTTCTAGCTCATAGCATGTCATGGGAATTCTAAAAATATTAAGTAATCAGACAAGTGAGATTAGGAGACAGTCATTCCTTACCTGGTAAAAGAGTAGTGGTGGTACTTTCTAATTAAGAAGAGACAGCAAGTCCTCTCACTACAGACCATAAAGGAAGGCCATTCCATCAACTAGCCCACTTACCTCTACCAAGCTTTTCAGGGATGATGAAAGAGCCCCTTGTCACCCCATGGCTAAGGTGCTAGGAGAGCCTTCATCATGGACAAGTCCCTACCAAGTGGGACTTGGAAATCTTGGTAACACAATTAACATGTGGATTTACTGTTCTGGCACTCCATTCATCTGAGGAGGTCCCTAAATCAGGAGGTCCTGGAGAAGCCTCAGCAGTTATACCCACTCCCGCCAGCAGGTGGCGGGGTGGGGGTGGGGAGAAACAGGGAGGTACTGGCCCAGGCACTGAGTGAGCATTCCCAGGAGGGTCTTTCTAGTAAGTGTTATGATATGCACAGTGGGGCAAGACAGAAAAGCAGGTTGACTTTGAACAAGAACAAAGAGGGAAGCTGTGCACAATGAAAGGGCAGTGTTCATGTAAACCATAGGCACCAGTACTTGGCTGACACTAATCCTGGCCAGTGAGTCAGAGGACCAGGAGCACTTGCCCAAAGGTGGCCACAAAATCATTCTCGACATTCCAGTGGTTCTGCCCCAGTTTCCACAAAACCCTCACCACAGGACAGGTAACACAATGGCTGGAGGGCCCCAGACCATAGAGACATCTGGGAAAATCCAACTTAATCTCAAACCAGGCTCATCTGAAGAGAAGTAGCAGCCTGTGCATAAGTCAGGGAAGAAGGGTCTCTCCCCAGAGAAAAGGCAAGGGTGCAGGATGTCACCTACCTAATGAAGTGAGGACATGAGGAAAACCAGCACAGCAGCCCCACATTGGGCTAGAAAGGATACCCAGTCCTTAAGGAACAACAAAATTTAGCCAAGGTCACAAAAGAAGCGAACACAGAACCAAGACTAGAACCCAGACTTCTTCCCACCCAACATGAATTTTCCCCTCTGTGGGAAAAGTCACCCTCCCCCGCAACACACCCAAAAAGTTTTTCTGTTAAAGCCAGTCACTTCCCACAAGTGTTGAACACCAAAACACAACTGCTTCTGCCCAAGTTCACTGTGAATGACTTTCTCCTGCCCCTCAGTGCTCCTCCTGGACCACAGGCAGCTGACAGCCTCCAGCCTGCGGGAGGACAGGCCCTGGGGCAGAGCCAAACATCTGTGCTGACTGCGTCTGGGATCTGGTGAAGAAAGGCGGAGGCAGCAGTTGGGATGAAGGAACAATTAGATATAAAGTTAAGAAGTTTTCAAGTTTGCCTAACTGGTATTTTTTTCCTGCACAAGTGTGCGAGCTGCATCCACACAGCCTCCAGAATCACAGAGGTCAGAAAACAATTCCAAGCTGCCCCACTCACTGATACCTTCTCTAAAAAACAATCTCTCACCCAGGATAGGGCACTCCTGATTGCCCCCCCACCTTGTCCCTTTCAGTCTCTGGGGTTCTCAAAGCAGGAGCACATGGTCAGCTGGCTGCTCCTGCCCAGGCCACTGCAATCCCTCAAAAGCAGCTGCCTGCCACCCGATGGCAGCATCCCTTCCTTACCCTCCTTTTCCACATGAGCCTTAACTCCAGGGCATAGCTGCAGGCTAACAAGCCAGTCCCTTAACTTGGGACAGGTGCTATTCCTCCTTTTGCTGGGGTTCCCTGACAGGAGTGGATGTGACCTCTACCACTCCCCCATGTCATGCCCCTAAAGTGCTGCAGACAGTATTCTTGCGCATTCAGAGGGAATACAAGAAAAAGCTCAGAAGATCATCCACACTTGTGCCTGTCTTCAACTCAGGGTCACAGCTGTTAAAAATTCTCACCCCACACCTACTTCTGCAGCTTATCCAGTCAGAGACACTTCCAGAATGGGTTTCTTATAGCGGAAGGAGGTAGCAGCAAATTTTGCCAGCCTCCTAGGAGTAGAGCAAGTCTCTCCTAGAAGACAGGCAGGTTGGAGTCTCCATTAAGCCATCAAGTACAGAGAAAGGAAAAGGAAGATACACGGATGAAAGGGAAAAAAATTATCTTAAAAAAAAAAAATCAACACCATTTACCATTGTGCAGAAGCAGAGCAATGCAGCACCGAAGAGGAAGAGGGTACAGAAGAGGCGAGAAGGCAAAGGGAGGGATAAGAGCAAGGACTTACCCAGAATATCAAATTGAAGAGGAACATCATGTACTTCAAGCAGCAGAGGCAGCCCCTGGCCATGTTGCACTTTTTAAATTCTAGGAGAAAAACAAATGACAGGTCCAGGTAAAACACCACATACTTGCTGCCTTTGGGGGCATTGTACTTGTCGGTCTTAACGCCAGCCTCAGCGCGGCTCTGGCCCCGGGAGCCCGCGGTGCCATAGAAGGCGCCGGCTGTGAAGCCACGGCCGAACGGGCGGCCCGAAGTGGACGGTTTGGCAAAGTCCGAGTCCTTGCTGTCCAAAGATGGACTCCGGTGGATCGAAGAATCCTCGCTACTCGACTTCTCCATGCTCGAGGTGTTCCCGGGGGACGCAAAGGGAGGGGGGCATCGCTCCCGGAGTGGGACAGAGGGGGCGCCCAAGTGGGGCGCGGGCTGCCTGGTGGAGCCTTGCACGCCGCCGCTCTGTACCGGGGCGCACTTCGGACCGGACCTCGTGCACAGGGGCTGCTGCCCTACTCCCGGCCGGCTGGCCCGGGAGGGCTCTGCGGCTTGGCCTCTCTGCGCTCTCGCGAACGCTCTCCGGAAGCTGGCTGGCCTGCGTAACTTAGCGTCTTTGGGAAGGTTGCAATTTGACTTCTCCTTCCCGAGCGTCAGTTCGCCTCCCGGTGCACCGGCCGCTCCACGCGAGGCACAAGGGCTCCAGGATCCAAGCTCCCAGGGCACACACCTCGCCCAGCCCAGCCCCAGCACTGAGCCCCGACCACTTTGTGGGCGCTCCGCCTCCTTTCGCGCTGGGACTTTGCGGAGCTGCTCGCCAGCCCTGGGCTGGGCGGGCGCGCCGCGGACACTGCCGGAGGATCTGCCGCAGCTACCACCGCTGGGCTTTCCTAGAGAAATCCCAGCCCCTACTCTGGACTCCGAAATCGCCTGGAGCCCCCTCGCCAGGCCCTCGAGCCCGCCCCCTGCTTTGCATTCGACCAATGAGCGAGAGATTTGCCAGGGGCGGGGGGAAGGGGGGTAGCCTCCCCCTCCCCAATGACACCATGTCTTTAATAGGATTAGCGTTCTGCTGTGTGCCTACACTTGTGCGCTGCGAACCCTCGCTAAATGTCAAGGGCTCTAGAGCCGGGGGTAAACCGGAACCTTCATGGAAGGCGCTGGTCTCTTCTACCGCAGGAAAGAGGGCGGCAGAGGAGGGGAATGACTCGAGGTACCAACCACCCAAGGAAACCAGAGGAAAGGGCTGGGGAGGATTGGAGGGGTAAGGAAGCGTGGCCAGTGTCGCCCTGGCCGCCGCCCCTTGTGCACCAGGGCCTGTCTCACCCGGGGCACACGGTCTCCCGGTTGCGCGCGCGCACACACACAAACACACACACACCACGATTTTGCACACGTGGGTCCGGCTACGACATACAGGGAGCAGGGACCGCAGGAGCGGTGTGAAGTGTGGGAAAGGCGCTAGAGGCCTCCGCGGGGCGCGCACCACCCTCCCCGCCCCCTCTGCGCGAGCACGTGAGGCTCCTGCAGCTGCGCGAGTCCCCCTCCCCCGCTCTGCGTTCCAGGGTGGAACTCTATGCCGGCTGGGACCCGCGCAGGGCCGAGGAGAGTAGGTGGCCAAGGTGGGGTCCTGCTTATAGCAAGGATGATGCAGGGCTGCTCTTGGACGTAGGCTGGATCCTCTCCCATGAGGAGTGCATATATGGAGATGGTCAGGGAAACAGCAGGAAGAAAGCTCTTGCTAGGGGCTTGGGAACATGCAGGAGGAGCTTACTTCTACGGTAAAACACTGCGCCTGGGGCAGCATCCCCTGGGCTAGTGCAGACCTGGGCTACACAGTTAGCAAACAAACAAGACTAGAAAACTTGGGGAAGGGGTGAGAAACCTACCGCTCTTTTCTGTCATCAGCAAGAGAGTATTGAGAGCACCTCACTGAGGGCAGGGCCAAATCCTAGGAGTCTCAGTATCCCCAGCACCTAACACTGGGCTTAGGGTCTGGGGGGACGTGGGCTACACCAGGACGGCTGAATAGAAAATTCATGCCCTCTGTGTGGTGTGAATGTGAAACGGCATCCCCAGATCCCATCAAACACTTCTACACCTGGTTTGTGTGCTGAGCACAGGGCCAGGCCCTTGAGGAAACTGATGTAAGGTGTGCTGCTCCCTGCCCTTCAAACACAGTCTAGTCAGAAAGACAGGAGGACATTCATCCCCACCAGAACAGAGCTGAAGAGAGAGGAGCATGCACTCTGACCAGAGGGACTTGAAACCCTCATCACAGGACTGCCGCAGTGGCCCTGCACCTTCCAGCCTGCACCCTCACTGGCTCCCATGCAGGCCTACATCCTAGGGGTGTAATCACTTAGGTTTTTTCCAGGGGCCTGCAGAGGTGTTGCTATTCTGAGCCCCATTCCCTCTCAGAGAGCAGCCCAGCAAGGAAACCTAGTGTATGTCCCAGCTGTGGCACCTTGGCATCTTGCTGTCTCCTGGTTGGGCACTTGGTCCTGTGGGTCTACAGATGAGGGGAAGATGATGTCTGGCTGGCTCCTCACAAAGCCCACAGCCACCTGACTGGAAAGTTAACATCTTTTGTTCTCTTCAGCCTAGACCACCAGCGGGCCCCTGAGGGCTCATGGCTGCCACTTCATTATTACAACATTACTTCTTTGATTCTCTTCAGGTGCACCGCGAAGGGGGGGGGAGTCTGCTGCATGGGCAACAGCAGACCCTCCATATCACCCTGCCCAGGCTCTGTAGCTTCAGCTTCACTGGAGAGGACACTCCAGCGTCATCACAAGATGTCAATTCAACACGGGAGGAGACAGATACCGTGTCACTCCCGAGTCGGACTGCACAGCCATTCTCGGCGGTGCAGATAGACTCTTAAGAAGCTACACCATCGTCTCTCGAGACGGACGGCTGCCGACGACGACGACTTCTTTGATTCAGGGGAGATGACTTACCAGTGGGACTGAGTCCAGAGACCTATTCTTCACTTTTAGCTCAGTCTGTAGCTGTGTGATCAAGGGCAAGGTGGTTTGCCTTTCTGAGCTCCCATTTTCTCCTCTTTAAAATGGGGATTAACAGAGCCCAACCCCAGAGGTGTCCTGAGAATAAAGTGAGCTGGCACATGTGGGAGCAGTCCCAGGACTATAAGCACCAAACGAATATAAGTGTCTGTTATTGCTAGTCTCACATGGGGCGGGGGCGGGGGGGAGACTTGGTTTCAGCAAGAACCCTCCCTGGCTGGCCCCTTCTACCTTCTTTTTTATTTTTTCTCTCTTTTCTCCCCAACTCAAACCTTGTTCAGTGAGAATAGCCTCCCCACTGTCATTCCTCCTTCATTTCTGATTATAAATGGATTTGTGCCAGTAACTATTTCCTCAGCAACTGAGGACCCGGGTGGCAGGGGGATGCAGAGAGAGTGAAGGACAGACAGGCAGGTAAAAGATAAAAGAGAGGAGAAGGCTGCTCAGTGTAACAGTTCTACTCCCTCCAGGTCATGTTTGTCCAAAGGGCACTGAAGTCCCACTCCTCAGTCCATTAACAAAGTTTTGGTGAGATCCCATCAGGGTACCTAGTTTAGTCTTTATCAGAATAATAAGAGCAACCCAGGTTTATTTTAAGTCCTCACTATACACCAGGTACCAGGTTTCAAATGCAGTAACTCATCACAACGCTATGAAGTAGCTAAGGTTATTGGCCCATTTCACAGGTAAGGAAATGGTGTGATTTCAAAGCCCGTGTTCTTTACTCTTTTGGGCTCTAAACCTAGTTCCTGCCCTTGGGAATCTTCCAGTCTAAGAGACAGTATCTAAAAGCACACAGGGAACCTGACATCACATGTCCTGATAAGAGGTCATTAGATAAAAGGACCCCGAATAAGAGGCAAAAGGAAGAGGTGTGGTTGGGGCAGTGCTACTGGACTGATGATCAGCTAACTTGAATCCCCAAGGAGATGGACTTGAGTTATCTTACAGGGGGTTGGAAGAAGGAAGAGGGTGCAAGGAAAATGTAGTCTGCAAGCCAGGAAGCTAGTCCATGAAAGGAGACAGAGCTGGGAGAGGTACCAAAGGAAGGCAAATTTAGCCCCCTTACGAACAAGCCATGCATTCACAGTAGACTGTTCATCACAGGCAGGATGCTGCCGAGCAAGGATCCTAGAAGATACACAGATGTGCGAGACATGGCCATGGACCTCAGGGAGCTCACAAGCTAGCTGAAGAGACCAGCCTTTACTCTCACAGACCATGACAGAACCAGCAAAGAGCTGTTCCTTGGCCCTGCCCTTGCAGAAGGGCTATCTGGAGTGGGTGTGGATGGGGTGCCAAGGAGGAGCATTAACTAGGAAGGAGTGGGTATGGTGCACTCAGGGGCAGTGAGAACTCATGCCTGAAGCATGAAAATGTGCCTGGGAGTCAAAGTGAACTGTGCCAGGCCTTACATGAGACATGAAAGTCTGGACTTCACATGGCAGCTTCCCAAGCAGTGAAAGTCTGGACTTCACGCAGGAGCTTCCCAAGCAGTGGGTGCACATGACAAAATTAGTGCCCTGGGGAGATGGGCCTGGCAGCAGATGGAGGAAAGGCAGGTAGACCAGTGCTGTGGTTTACCTCAATTTCTTAGGTTTTGGGTACAGGAGCCACTAAAGAGAAAAGGTGAGTTGAGCCACCATCTCTCCTGCCCCCTCCTGATCCTCAACCACTCACTGTGCTCAGAAGAGCTGGAAGGTACAGACTGCCCTTTAGGATCCCTAAGTATGTGAAAAAGACAGTGCTGCCTTTTCTTTCATTTTTTTTTTTAAATAACAAAAAAAAAACAATACAAAAAAAAAAAAAAAAAGTAAAGCAAGTACAGAATTCCCAGATGGGAGAAAGAGAAGTGAATACATGAAATCAACATGCAACATCTCTGCTGACTGACAACTGGGGAGATGTGGGCTTTAGAGTAAATGCCAAGCTCTCTGCCTCTTGCTGAGTTTCTCAGGCTTGCAGCACGAGACAGAGCTCAGTCTTTGGTCTCCCACTCACCCACACACAATCAGAACTGATGGGCCAACACAGATCCCCTTCCGGACCTATGCTGATTATTTCTGTATTTGACAATGTGTGCAACTGGTGAAGTATCCTGTCCCTTTAAACTTGAAACAAAGCAGCCTCACCCAGAATTTACATTAGCCACAAAGTGGTACTTGGTATCCTAAGGAATATGTGAGATGGGTTGCCATGGTAGAAGAAGGGAAACTCACCTCACCCTAAAGTTTGAACTCCAAAATTGAGATCTTCAGCAATATAGAAATACTGTACTTGCTCAGCAAACAATGTACCTACAGTGCCAAGAGACAAGGCTGCAGAGGTCCCTAGCAGGGGGCCCACATCCAGAGACGTCTGCATGCAGATTCACTCGGCAGGGGATGGTGAGGAAATTAAACTTGGCCAGGACTCAGGAAGGACAGTAACAATGATGGTGAAAGGGTTGGGGTACAAAAGAACTGAAGGTAGTTTTGTTTGTTTAGTTTCTGAGCCCAGTAAGGAAAACAAACAAACAAACAAACAAGGTTTGGCTGCAGTGGGAGGGATCGCAGTTAGATGGAGGAATGGATGACTTGCTCAGGACTCTACCCGGGGTGGTTCAGGTACCTCTTTCTCTGTGGAGAGGCCTGATCCTCCCTCCTTCAGGCCCCCCAGTTCTCTGTTCAGGCTGCAATTACAGTTTGCCTATCTGCCTCTGCTCTGGCCACTGGGCTTCGCAAAGGAGGCAAGGGCTGTGTCTTAATTATTTCACCCCCCTCCCCCCAGTACCTGTCACAGTGACCACCGCAGGACAGGTACTCAGAAAATGCTGTTGGGTAGAGGGAAAAGGAAGACTACCAGGCCTAAGCCCTGCATTCTCTCCAAGTTCATTAACCAAAGGATGGAACCCGAGCCAGAAATCTATGGAATTGTTCCTGGAAAGCAGGATATCTGAAGGCATCAGAACCTGACCAGGGAACTCAGAAAATGTAAATGTCCAGCGACAGATGACTGAGTGTAAAGGCCATGCAGTCAAATATTTTGTTCATGGCCACGTCCCTAGCACATAGCCTGGAATGAATGGAGACATGGACAGACAAACATTTATGAACCACAGAGCCATTTTGGAGGACGAGTCAAGAAAGGTAGGAGGTGGGAAGACAGGAGACTGAGACAGGAACAAGACAAAGCACAAGCTGCTCTGGGCCCCACCCCTCCTGGTGGGTCACACGTTTTGGAGGAACTGTCAGGATGATGCAGGCTGCCTTCATGAGAACCACTGATGAACTTGTGCGGACTCCCCAGTGCTGTAGCTATGTCTCAGAGTCCAAGAGCTGGCTGTGGTTAGCCCCGGCCAGAGGACACTACTGGCTACTGCGAAGAGACCCTCAACTGTTGTGTCCACACTCCACGAATGACAAGTGAGCACACTGGTCAGAGCATGTACTAGTGAGACTGTGGACAATTAGCTTAGCTCCGAGAAAAACAGAGTCACAGCTATGGGTCAGCCATATTCTTCCTGACCCAGCCATGAGTACTACAGATGAGGCTCCTAGATAGTGAGGAGCCAGCTGAGAGGTATGGATGGATGGTCACAAAGCTAACACCACTCAGCACACCTTCCGTGCCCTGGTAACTGTGGGTCAGCTGGGTCTGGCCCTGTGGGAAAGGATGACATCTACTCAGGTGCCTTCAGTGACTCCTGTCCATACCCACCACCCAGCCCAACCACAGGGAACAAATCTCTGGCAAAATAATGTCATGGAAACACTCCAGACTTTGGGACAGGTGTATAGCCAAATCCCATCTGGAGTTACCCAAATGCTGGGCAACCTGCAATGACCACTTACCTGCTCTGTACCTTAGTTTCCCTAACTATAAAATGGAGATGATGATGAATACCTTCTCAAGAAGTATGTAAGAAAATAGAGAAGAGGGGGATGGAAGAAGACCAAAAGGGCAAAGGGCGTCTAATACATGGTGACAGAAAGAGATTAGATTTTGGGTGGTGAGCACACCATGCAATATACAAATGATATATTATGAAGTTGTACACCTGCAACTTACATCATGTTATTAACCAATGTTACCCCAATAAATTTAATTTTCTTGAAAATGAAAGAAAATAGAGATGAAAGGTTATAAACGTAATACACATAGCACCTGTCTGAAAATGTTCAATGAACTGAGGCACTATTATCATTAGCAATAATAATTATTGTTATACTAAATATGGTCCCAGTCCCCATCTAATTATAATGTAATTGAACAGAGAAAAATACAAGATAATACATACTCAATACAAAACGTTCTGTGGCTCAAATTCTAAGGGTAAGCACCAGCAGCTCCTCCTCCTCAGCTCCTTTCTCAGTCAAGAGTCCCTCAGTTCTGGACCCTCTTCTCCTCTACCTAACATTCCTGCATTTGACCATTCTTTCCAGTGCCATGCACATGCTGGTGACACCTAAGTGGTTACCTGGGCCTGACCTCTCTTCTGAACCCCAAGCATGGATATGCAACTCCTACTTGGCATCGCCACTTGGCTGTCTCAGAGGCAGCTCTAATTTCCCATCCCCAAAGGGACTGATATTGCCCCAGCCCTGCCGCCCACCGTGGCTGTGCCCTCCCCTTAGCAATAAACAGCCTAAGCACCCATCCCATTGCTTATACCACAAGCCCAAGATCCACCCTTAACTCCCAGTTGTCACTTGCCCCACCTCCAACCAAAGACAAGTAAGTCCTGTCCAATGAGTGCCTTCCACTTGTAGCTATCCCCACAGGCTCTGTCGTAGCCCAACCCTACATATCTCTCACATGGCTCCTGCAGCAGTCTGAACAGAGCTCATTCCGTGCTCCTGCCCTCAGTCCACTGCACAGAGTAGCCGACACAGTCTTCTCACTTATGTTGCCCACCCGCTTTAGTCCCATCAAGTGGCTTCCCATTTTACTGAGATTATGATCGTGTGTGTGCACATGTTTGCTATTCTACTTTTCTATTATAACCCAAAGTCCTAAAATAACCTTGAAGGTCCAGTGTGATTGGCTCCTGCCTACCTCTCCAGCCCCATTTCCAACAATTCTCTCATTACGCTCCAACCAATGAACTCTCAGAGCTCTCTCTCCTCAGAGGCTTTTCCATGCTCTTCCCTCTGCCTGGAATGCTCTTCCACCACCACTCTGACTCAGTTCTAATCATCCCTGAGCTCTTGTAAATTCTTCAAAAAGTCTATTTTGGTTTTCTGACTGTCCCCCTTCTATTTAAATGAAAGCTCCCCTCCCCATCAAACATACAGTCTCATGGCACCATCTGCCTCTTTCTCTCATAGCACTCACTTCAATTTCAAAGTACAGTTGACCCTTGAACAAAACAGGTTTGAACATGTGGGTCCACTTATACATGAATTTTTAAAATAAATACTGTAAATATATTTTCCTTATGATTTTCTTAATAACATTTTCTTTTCTCTAGCTTACTTTATTGCAAGAATACAGTATATAATACATGTAACATATAAAATATGTGTTAATAGACTTTATATTATCAGTAAGGCTTCCAGTCAAGAGTAGGATATTGGTAGTTAAATTTTGAGGGACTCAAAAATTGCATGTTAATTTTCAACCATGGAGGGGGGCTCTGCACCTCTAACCTCTGCATTGTCCAAGGGTCAACTGTACATGTTTACTTGACTGACAATTTGCTAATTCTCCTAATAGACCATAAACCCCAGTGCAGCAGGACTAGGTCTGGTTCTCCCACTACTGTGTACCCAGCACAAGGCATGATTAGAAGCAGAGGCACAATAAATACTTGAACAAATGAACAGGAGCTCAAAGGAGGTTGTGTGTGCATAGGGCTTCATGAGCATTCCTGTTGTATGGTCACCTTACACCAAAGGAACAAAGCATCAGGACACCAATTACCTGTGTGGTCCTTAGTTCCTCACCTACAAAACAAGGAAGCTGGGCTAGCTGGTTCTCAAAGGCTCCTTCCAACCCTAAAATTCCCACCCTGTGAAATGGGAGGGACCTAACGCAGCACTTGGAAAATGGGCAGGACTGGACAGGAAGAGGGCAGGAGGAAGGGCATCCTAGTAGAGGATGGCTAGGCAGAGCCAGAGTACCCAGGACATTTGGGGAGGACACATCCATACATCCAACCAAAATGAAGCTTCACAGACAGTGACTTGAAGGGAAGGTGAGGTTGGAGCAGAGACGACCCTAAATGCCAGTTAGAAACCAGCACAGAAGCTTCCTCTCATCAGCCCCATCCCCTGCACCTTATTTGGCCTATCCACCAACCAAAATGAAACCACACTGAAGTCTTCCCCACCTCCTGGCATTCTCACTTGCTGCCCTCTCTGCCTGGACAGCCTTTCCCCACATGTTCTGACTGGTTACCTTCCACAGTCCAGGGAGTATCACTATTGCTCTTGCCTCTTCTGTGATATCTGGGGAGGCAAGTTGGGGTCTCTCCTTGGAGAACCAACACGCACTGAGCCCATCCCACCAAAGTGCTGCCTGTTCACTGTCCTCGCTGCCCCCTCTCCCAAGACTTCGAGCTTCTTGAGGGCAAGGGCTGTGTCCATCACCTTTGTATCACAACCCCTGGCATAGAGCCCATCACATAGGAGCTCTTAAGTCACCACAAACACCTGGATAAAGTAGTGAGGGCCTTTGTGGGGGCCTTGCACAGGAGAGGCTTTATGCAAGGAGCAAGAACTGCCACTCCCAAAGGACAACAGTCTCCTCTGTTGACAGGATGGGAAGGAACAGCAGAGGCTAAGCCCTGGAAGCACAGGATAGCAGCCCACCCTGTGAGTTGCCCACCCTGGGCTCTCATGCCCTTTTTTCCCAGGAATGTCCCTGGAAACCAGCCCCATCTTTCATTCCAAGGACAATCAGCATCCCCATCATATCCCTAAAAGGGCCTGGTGTGTGAGGTGTTGTGCTGGACAGACAGGTGTACCTGCACTCACAAGCATGCACACACTGAGCCATCCACGCCTAAGAGACAGAGGAGAAAGATGTATTTGCTCTTAGTACTTATCAAGGAGGGCAGGTGGCTTTGAGAGGACGAGATAAGGCCAGACCGCCAGGCACGGGGAAGTCTGATGAGCCTGAGGTTTATTGCCACGCACCAGTGGAAATCTACTGACCCATCGAATCCAGTATTCCTAAACCGCTTCAGAGAACAGCAATCTCTGACCCAGCATCTAGTCTGCCTCCAAGGCCCGCTCTGCAGCTAGGACCTTTTGCTGGTCCCAAAACTGCTGCCTGCTGCCTCCGCTCTTCCCTCTCCCGCATGGAGCCTGGACCTCTGCAGGAAAGAGCAGCATGTGCACAGCACTTGGAGATGCTCTAAAGAAGATGAAGCAGGGACAGTGCCCTGGATTCCGCCTGCTCTGAAGGCAGCAGAGGAAGGGAGTCTGTACACGACTCACCCTAGCTGAAGAGAGTTGAGAGGTGCATGAGGGAGATGGGGGGGGCGGGGAGAGGTATGGAGTAGACTTGGCTGTCTGAGGACTCACAGTCTAACAGTGCATGAAGTCATTTCTGGTCTCTGAACCTCCACTGGCCACTCTGTCAAGTGAGGCTGCAGCACTGGCCATGGTCCCATTCAGCATCTCTTCTCTCCGTCCACCCTTACCACCTCATCCTGACCTATGTCCATGCAGCTAAGTCATTCAAGATGCCTCCAGCTGAGAATCAACCAGTCCTTCCCAAACGTAGAGGTATCTTTCTCCTCTCAAAGTACTGGAGGTGAAAATGGTCACAGAACAACCATTAATCTAATATTCGGGCTACCAAAACTCTTCTTTCCAAAGTCTCTTTTAGGTTGCTCTGGCAGAAAGTCATTCCTGTTGTAATCCAACCATAACCAACGTGTACCCAACACGTTCACCGACCCACACTGCCACACGTGCCCAGAAGGCAGTCAGCATCAGGGGCACAACCTCCCTCCCCAGGACCACCAGCCCGACCCCTGCCACAGTCTGCTGACCTGGGTCCCTGCCTCCGGCCCTTCTCATAACTGACCCTGCCACATGCTGCCACCATCACTGTCCAGAGAGAGCTCTGGATACTCCACTCTGTCTTTTTTACCAGCTCAAAAGTTTCACCGGCTCCCTAGGGATTTTACACAAATTCTCAAACTTGACATTAAAGACCTTCTTCCCTATGTGTTGTTGGCCTTATTTCCCACAGTCCCTGACCTGTGCCCTATGCTCCCAGCAATCAGAGCTCCTCGGTCTTCCTTAGACACAATTGCCACTTCTCTGCTTCCATACTCTGCTCGTGCACTGCCCTCCACCCTTGAGGGCTCCGCCACCCATCTCAGTCTTCAGTAGATGGCTCAATGTTCTCCTCAAATGCCACATCCTCCATGGAAGATCCCCTGATCCTAAGGATCCCCAAACTAAGGGTCCCTCTTCTTGTTCCTAATCTCAATTTCAGGGCACTGATCTGATTCTGCCTTGTGTCATGGTTGTTCGCATGAATGTCTTCCTCCAAAACTACCAGAAGCTCCCGAGGAGACAAACTCTCCTGTGTTCCTCTTGTAGCAACCAGCCTGGCTTGCTACGAGATGAACACTTCAGAGATCCTACAGAAAACTGAATCTTTCACGCAGTGCACACAGCCCCCAGGCCTCATCCCCACCCACACTACATGTACTCACCTCACCCAATGCTGCCCTCACCCTATCTGGCCGGCGTTCAACTTCTGAGATCAGCACCATTTGTCCTCCCCTCTAGAGGACCTCTCTGGGGTCCCCCACCAGATTCAGCCATCTCCTGAGCCGCTGGGAGATCAGATACCCAGCCTGGAGCTCAGAAAGTATAGCTCCGAGAGACCCAGTGTGTCTGAGTGGCTGTGTGTCACTGACCCCCAAGCTCCAGTCACCAGAGACACTTCCACAGCCCAGTCAGGCCCAGTGCCAGGCACACCTGCTCTGCCCCTTCCCCAGCTGCTGCCTGAGGAAACGCCGGCCTACAGCCTCAGCCGCACAGGCACGGCAGGGGCCTGCACAGGAGCCGGACCATGACTGCACACTCTACTCTGCGGCCCATCTGCCTCCTAAAAGGACAGCACAAGGCAAACACACTCATACTGCAGGAAGCCAGGCAGAATGGAGAGCTGGGGCCCAGGCTCAGCTCACACACTTACGTCTGCGTGACCTGGACAAGAGGCTTACAGCTCTCTGAACACAGTACACATTTTTTGAATGAACAAATTAATGAATGAATGAGCACACTTCCATTTCCTCATCTGTAAAACAGGGCTGGGTATGATTTTGAGGAATAGGGACTGGGAAACTGCTGTATCAAGTGGGCAGTACTACACTTCAGAACTTTCATCCACACACATTACAACCATCCATCCATCCATTTCATATGAGCACGACATAAAGACAACATTGACACTGATTACTAACCACCAAGGGTCTCCTGAGCACCCACTCTGTGCCCCTCCTGGGCTCGCCTCTGTGGATGGTACCAAGGAGCACCGGCCCCGAGAAGCTAATGGTCCATCTGGGGGGAGAACAACAAAATGAAGGACAGCACGAACCCATGCCAGAGGGGGCAGTGCAAACTGAGTACTCAGAGGACCTACCCAGGGAGGCCTGGCCCATCAAGGAAGGCTCCTTGGAGGAGGCAGATGCATGCTGGGCTATCCTCCCATTGGAAGGAGGGCAGGAGCGAGGGGTCCCAGATGCCTGAACTTATGAACAAAGGTGTATTCATCGTGAGTCTTACAGCTTTCGTACACATGACCTTCACCATACTCCTCCATGATACACAGGCAGGGAAGTCATCCCAGTTTATACATGAGGAAACTAAAGACCAAAGAGAGGAGAGCTAATTAGCAGCAGAGCTGCGACTAGAACCTACAGCTCCTGCCCTCCAAAACCACAGCCCAGGTATAGTAGGGATCACAAATCAGTGCTGGGCAGGTAAATGTTTAACCACCATCTCTCCAAGGGGAAAAGCCACAACTTCCAGCACTAGACAATTTCCATGGTATAAATACTCCCACCATGGCCAGCAGCAACCTACCCATGGCTTAACAACCAGCTAGCAAATTTCCTGATTATTCACTAATAAGTTCTCAAGAACCATACACGTAGGCTTCAGCAAACCACTCTAACAGCCCAGATCCCATCCCTTCAGAAGAAACTCCAAGGCACAGAGAAGAAACTCAGCACCATCCTGCCCCTCCTCGCCAGGAGAAAAAGTCTGGGAATAGGAATAGAGGCTGGACAAATCATAGGGAAAGAACGGGGTCCCCACAGGCAGCCTAAGAACAGGAGAAAGACAACTGAAATGAGTTCCAGTGTTACCATGACCCTATAATGAGTCAGATCAGGTTACTCTGCTCAAAACCCTCTAATGGCTTCCCATCTCTCTCAGAGTAGGAGACAAAGTTCTTACAAGTATTTGCACAATTCACTCACACACATACACACACACCCCCAACCCACTCACTCTGTCCACTTTGACCATACAGTCTTTGCTGCTTCTTACGGCACAGTCTTTATGCTGGTGGTACCCTCTACTGGAACATTCTTCCCCTAGATCTCTGCATTGCTAACTACCTCATCTCCTTTACACCTTTACTCAAATGCCCCCTTCTCAGCGAGACCCTCCCTGCCCATCCATTCAAAGTTGTATTGCCCCCAGCACATTCAATCTCTCCTGCCCTGTTCTGCTTTCTCCATAGTTCTTATCCCCACAAACAACACAATTTACATTTTTACTAATTGAATGTTTATAATCACTCTCCCCCACCAGAGCAAAGCTTCATGAGGGCAGGGATTTTGTATGTTTCAGTCATTGTGTATTTCTACAACTAAAGCATAGCTTTACATATTATTGGTACCCAATAAATATTTGTTGAATGAATGAATGACTGGAGGAGGTCTCTGCCAAATCCTCTAGATGCCATCTTGGCTTCCCAAAAGGAGGCAGCTGGTGAATGGAGGAGCAAGTGGTTGGTGCCCACCCAGGTGGGACTCAGGATGCCTGTGTTCTCACCCTGGCCCTGCCACCTGTGCCCTCCAACCCACCTCTATGCTTCATTTCCTCTCTTCATTTAAGCTGAATGGGAAACTACATGGCTCACTGTGGGCAGTACCAAAGGCCAGAGCTAGGGCCAAACAGAATGCCCAGTCTGAAAGCCTCTGAGCTCTGCAATGGGAGCGCTGAGGTCAGGTTCAAGGCATTCCCTTAAAGTTCTTAGGAGAAACCAGCTCTTTCCTCCTCTCTGCACTAGCCACACCTGAGCCCCCACCCACACCAACCCCTATCCTCTAGCCAGAGCCTAGAAATAAATCCCGAAGAACACTCTCCAACTCAGTGGTTAGATCCAGCAAAGCCCCAACTCCAAGCAGCTGCCCCCTCATGCCTCAGGCGGGTTCCCCACATGCTAAGCAGCCAGATCATACTGCTATTTTAAGCTCTATGGACCCAGCTGTAGCACGTAGCCACAGCGGGCTGGCGGCCCGGGCTGGAGGTAGAAGAAGCTAACTCACTGAGAGTGCTGACCTGAGGAGCTCTGAATGGGAGAAAGGGAGGGTGGGCCATCTGTAACCGTAGTCCCTCTCCGGAAGGAACGGAAACTCCCAATCCACACCCTCAAATCCACCAGCCATGGGAAAATGAGTCAAGCGCTGCATTAGGCACACCAAGATTCCACTTCTGAATGTGACCCCCTGAATTTCCACATCAAAATCACTCCTAGCCCCACCCTGCCAACCCCCAGAAATGCCAACAAAGCTACTAGCACAGTAACCACCTTCCAGGACCTAACAATATAAGACAGACAAAAATGCAGACTGAAGAAAGGAGTTAATCTTCTATTATCTGAGAATAGCTTATCCACCAAGTCCCTCTCCAACTCCTTCCTCTCTTCCACTCCAAACTCTACTCTGTGACTCTACACTAGTGCTTAGGCACATAGCCACACTGAGCAAATACTTGTTGATTAAATGTATTCTAAGACCAAATATGATGAAAATGGTCTCGGAACGACCTATTTTGATTACTATGATCAGTATCATCATTACTACATACATTCCTTCTTACTTCATTGGGCACCAAAACTGAGAATAAAGACCATAGAATCAAGGGACCAATAGAGTTTAGCAACAAAACAGTGATGCCCCACACTACAGCCTGTCCAGGGAGGAACTTCATCCTGCCATTACCCAATTCCATGCAGATGGTCACACTGTGGTCCTAGGAAGCATGTACCGTGATGTTGTGCAACATGGAGACCCTGCTCCAAAGGATGTCCAGCAACCACAAGCTGACTTGAGAAGCAATGCACAGAAAAGAAACTCTAGTGCAAGTGATTTCCACTCCTAACTTCACGCCGCAGGACATCAGCAAAACCACCTGGGGCGGACAGGTCACGCATGCCTGGGGCTCCCTGCAGCACCCTGCAGCTCTAATTGCTCAGTTTAAGCAACATCAGCACCAGGGAAAGAGGAAAAGAGAATCAGAAGGTGCTGTAATGAGGAAGCTCTGGGACCTCTCTCTCTGCTACCACCCTATCTCAAGACTAAACCTGCCACCCACACCTTAAAGAAATAGATTCACCACCTGGATTGGGGGGAGGGGAGAAATCCTTTTTTGTTGGAGGAAGATCCCCAAAGTTATGGGTCTTCCAAGATCACTTAGCTCATTTTTCTCCTCCCCACCCCTCCCCTGGCTTCAGTCAATCCAGACAGACTCCTCTGTACCATAATTATAAAAGCAATGACAACAGCTATCTTTAAAAAAAAAAAAAAAAATGTATACTGGCCAAAAGGATTTCACATAAGTGAGCCTTACAGAAGTCCTAGAAAGTAACTGCAGCATGTATCATTGTATTGAAGGTAA
The DNA here is from genome assembly GCF_987537825.1 of Furipterus horrens. NCBI lineage: Eukaryota > Metazoa > Chordata > Mammalia > Chiroptera > Furipteridae > Furipterus > Furipterus horrens. The sequence goes on along the minus strand of NW_028327174.1, from coordinate 98,317,328 downwards.
AGTGACTTGCACCAAGGTCAGTCACTGAGTGGGCTAGCACCAGGTCTTCAGACCTCTAGTCTGGTATTCTTTCCAAAGGCCGAGTTCCCTTCAGAACAGCACTTCTCTCACTGTGGTTCCCAGGCCACCTACTTTCCATCCTTGGGTGTTTGGTATTAAATGCAAATTCCTGGGTACACTCTGGCCTTATCGAGTCAAAATTTCTGGAAGCAGAACTGTCATAACCTCCTTTATTAATAAACTAAAATATGCTATAATTTGAGGGTCCTTACTGAGAAGGTTGCTGATTGGATATAACTGGCCCTTCCCTTCACTACCCAAGCAGCCACTCAAGTCCCACCACCTCTAGCAAATCTTCTAAGTCTAGAGGTTTTGGGGGTGTAAGGCCCCCCTACTCCCCCCTTTGGTCTGTTTCCTGAAAACACATCTGCACGTAATCACCAAAGTGACCCTGATACATTTCTGTCAGTAATCTGAAGTCACACCAGCTCGGAGACAATCCTGGCCAAAATCTTTCCTCTCCAGCAAGGACATATCTGCCAAAATCACCTGTCAGCCCAAGCACATACTTGTAGACATGCCTCATGAAGAGGGATGCGGAGGGGGAAAAGGGAGGGAAAGCAGGCCTAGGTCATCCAGGGCTGCTTTTCTCTCCCCTTTGCATGCATCACCAACAACACAGGGTTTTGCCTTGAATGTTCATTTTCTGATGCTCCCTCACCCCAACAAAACCAAGGAAACTGACACCCAGTGTTTCCTGCATCAGCCTCATGACAGCTTTCAACCCGTTCCTGATCATCTGTGCTGACCCTGTAGCCACCATTCTGTCTTGGACTCAGCTCCTGTCTGGCTGCTCCAGCCCCGTGGAGGGCTGTGCAGCCTGGCTTAACTCTCCGTCAGCTTGCTCCAATTCTAGGCTTCAATTAGCATCCTGTCCCTTGTATGGAGGCTCCTCTGACTGATGGCCCAGTTACAGATTGCCCCTCCTCGTGCTCCCCCGCCACCTCTTCCCTCCTGCCCCACTCTCACTGCCTGCTATCCTGTGCTCACTGATTCAGCCTAGGCAGCCCAAGAGGGCAAGTTTCATCTTTGTAAATGTACTGTCAACTGCAAGAGAGCACGAGTCAGAATCCTGCTATGTCCTCTCAGCATCTACCACATCCTGGTCATGTGTCAGTGACTCAATAGGCACTTGTTGAATGAATGAACAAAGTCTGAAAATCTAGCCTAGCCAACTCTTCTGGTGGTATCTAGTGTGAGCAGTAAAGGAAAAAAGAAAGGGAATAAAATCACAGGCAGAGAAAGAACAGAAAAAGAGAGAAAACTCACTCACCTAAGGCCAAGAGCAAGGCAATCAGCTCAGAGGGCTGCAGGCCCAAGGGGGCCTGTTGGGTGTGCTGACAGCTTGCCCACCTCCCAACCCCTAAGGCCCCTACCCTCAGCCAATAATCAGAACTAGCAAATTAGCAATTTCTCGCTGCACCAGCAGAGCATCTCCCAAGCAGAAAGCCTGTCTGATTTGGATGAATTAATTGAGGAACTAATTTCCCTAATCTGCACCTTCCTAGCCCACCTTTCAGAGAGGGATGGCAGCAGCCAAGGGAGGACTGGCAAGGGGCTGTCAGAGCAGGAGGAAAGACCGCTTGTACCTTGGGATCCTGCAGCCTTCTACCCCAGTCCCAAGTTGCCAGAAATTCCACCCTATCCCACATCACACAAAGCCCCTCACCCCCAAGCACTTCAAAGCCCCTTCATGGCCCGCCAAGACATGCAGACCTCTGAGACAAGAAGCACACACATGTTCAATCGGCTTATATAAGATCTGTCCAGAAAGTATCCAGCCATGCACTATTAAAAACAGAGCTGTTTATTGAAGAAGATACAAGATATACTCGTTGTACATAGGATAATGACGCCTCAGTCCCCTTCAAAGTAGGCAGCTTGGGACCTCATACAGTTCTCACAACATCTCTTCCACTGTTCAAAACACTCTGCAAAACCTTTGTTGAAATCACCATCAGCTGCCCCATTGTATTTTCCTGAATCTCATTTACAGTCTGAAATTTCTTCCCTTTTCAAGGTAATTTTAATTTTGGGAAAAGCCAGAAGTCACGGGATGCCAAATCTGAGCTCTAGGGGGCCTGAATCACCTGGGTGACTTGATGTTTTGCCAAAAAACTCTGCATAAGACATTATGTTGCCCTGAGTGGTGTGGCTCAGTGGATTGAGTACCATCTGCAAACCAAGGCTCACCAGTTCAATTCCCAGTCGGGGCACATGCTTGGGTTCCAGGCCAGGTCCCCAGTTGGGGATGCATAAGAAGTAACCACACATTGATGTTTCTCTCCCTTTCTTCCTCCCTCCCTTTCCCTCTTTCTAAAAATAAATTAAATCTTTAAAAAAAAAGACGATGCATAAGTGGGCACGTAATCATGATGAAGCTGTCTAATCACCAGCTGCCTATAGGGCTGTGGCTACTTTTGTCGTACGTATTGCATCTCTCAGCTGACAAAGAACATTAAGGTAGTACTTCTTATTAATTGTTTAGCCTAGAGACGCATACTTGTGATGGACAACACCTTCCCAATCAAAAAACACAATTAACATGGACTTGATCTTGCTGCGACTTTGCCACAGCTTCTTCAGGCATGGAGAACCAGATTTCCATTGGGACGACTGGGCCTTCATTTCCAGATCATAGCCATAGACCCACAATTCATCTCCGGTTATGACCTTCTTGAGGAAATCTGATTCACTAGTCATTAGTAACTGCAGCATGCTGTTCCTTATACTCTAGTAGCAGAAGCCACAGAATGAATTTTGCCACAAGAAGTTTCATGCCAAGATTCTGCACCAAAATCTTGGACACAGTAGTTTTTGGAATCCCCAGATCAGCTTCTAGTTCTCCCACTGTCAGTCACGAATCTTTGCTGATTGCAGCCCATACACGTTCAATGTTCTCAGGTGTCCTACTTGTTGCAAGCCTTCCAGAATGTGGATCACTCTCAACTGATTCTCAATCATCTATGAAGTGTTTGGGCCATACTTTCATTTGTGTTGCACTCATTACATTGTCCCCAAAAGCATTCTGAATCATCCCAATACTTTTCTTACAGGAATGTTCAAGCTTAATGCAAAACTTGATACAGATTCATTGCTCTGCTCACTTAGTCATTTTGAATGCAACAGCCACAAAGTACAGGCTCACTCGGCAGCGTCTCATGCCCCCACAGACTAGTACAGTGAAGTTGTCATTGTTCACATATGCACATTCCAGTCCATTCTCATTGGCTGCCAGGTTACATCAATGTTGTACAAACCATTCTTGTTATAGTAATAATGGCTGGCCCACTTCCAGCCAAGATGGAGGTGCAGGTAGATATGCTGCATCTCCCTCCACAAGTAAGAAGAAATACAACTACCTCAAAACTGGAGACAACCAGAAGTTCCAGAAAATTGAGCTTCATGGAAGTCCAATAAATAAAAATATAAAGAAGAAATACTCATCCAGAAAGGTAGGAGAGGTAGAGCCGGGGTGGAGAGGATGCGGTGTGGTGGTAGCAGCAGCAACAGTGACAGTGGCCAGCCAGCAGAAAGCACAGTTGCACATTAAAAAAAGTAGGGAGGGAAACCTAGGTTGTGTTCCCAGCACCAAACCAGGCAACACAGCTCACAGTTCCAGAGCTGGGGAAAATAAAGCCTCATTGCTTCTGACTGTGAAAACCAGTGGGGGTTAAGGTGGAGGAAGAAACTGCTGGTGTCTCAGCAGGGTTCGTTTGTTTAAAGGGCCCTCACAGTTCTAGACCATCCACAGACCCACCCACTCTGTGAACTACAACCAGGCAACAGCTAGAGAGGCTCCAGTCCCATACGGAAAGTGGAAGAAGAGTCTGAGAAAGGGGTGAATGCTGAGCAAGAGGCATTGTTCCCTCTCAGACCCTTCCCCTACATACAGCACCACAACGTGGCAAAATGGGTTGCCCCACACTGATGAATACCTTAAGCTCCGCCCCTTACAACATAACAGGTCTGATAGCTCTATCTAAGACACAGAGGCAAACACAGGAGACGGTCAAGTTGAGAAGATAGAGAAGTAAGGCCCAAAAGAGGAAACGGATCAAGGTTCCAGTGACAGAACTAAGCAAAGAGGAGATAGCCAACCTAACAGACACAGAATTCCAAACACTGGTGATAAAGATGCTCACAGACTTGACGGATATGCTTGAGTACAGCAAATGCAAAAGGGAAGAAGTGAAGGCTATGCTAAGTGAAACAAAGGAAAATCCACACCAAAGCAATGCTGAAGGGAAGGAAACTAGGATTCAAATAAGTGATTTGAAACATAAGGAAGAAATAAACAGTCAACCAGTACAGAATGAGAAAACAAGAATTGGAAAAAATGAGGAGAAGCTTAGGAACTTCTGGGACAACTTCAAATGTGCCAACATCCAAATTATAGGGGTGCCAGAAGGAGAAGAGGAAGAGCAAGAAATTGAAAGCTTATGTGAAAAAATAATGAAGGAAAACTTCCCAAATTTTGGGAAGGAAATAGAAAAGTCCAGGAAGCACAGAGAGTCCCAAAAAGCTAGACACAAAGCGGACCACACCAAGACACATCATAATTAAAATGTCAAAGGTTCAAGATAAAGAGAATCTTAAAAGCAACAAGAGAAAAGCAGAGAGTTACCTACAAAGAGGTGCCTACAAGACTATCAGCTGATTTCTCAAAAGAAACTTTGCAGGCAATAAGGGGCTGGCAAGAAGTATTCAAGGTGATGAAAAGCAAGGACCTACAACCAAGATTACTCTATCCAGCAAAGCTATCATTTAGAATGGAAGGGCAGATAAACTCCTTCCCAGATAAGATAAAGTTAAAAGGGTTCATCATCACCGAGCCATTATTATATGAAATGTCAAAGGGACTTATTTAAGAAAAATAAAATCTAAACTATGAACGTTAAAACGACAACAAACTCATGACTATCAACAACTGAATCTAAAAAATAAAAACTGAATCCTACTAGGCAAACCAGAATAGGAACAGAATCATAGGTATGGGGGTCATTTGGAGGGTTATCAACTGGGAAGGGGAAAGGGGAGAAATGGGGAAATGGTACAGGGATTAAGAAGCATATTTTTTAGGTACAGAATAGACAGTGGGATGTTAAGAATATAATAGGAAAGGATGAAGCTAAAGAACTTACATGCATGAGCCATGTACATGAACTAAGGGGGATAGGATTGCTGAAGGGAAGGGGGGTAACAGGCGGAGGGGAGCAATGGGCAAAGAAATTGGGACGACTGTAACAGCATAATCAATAAAATATATTTAAAAAGTAATAATGGCTGGACTTTTTTGTATACTAGCTGTGGCTCCAGTCTTGAACTCAGGCACTCATAGGACACAGCAGGCAGTCTTTCAGTAACAGCAAGGGATGGAAAAGAGCAGGTGGAATGAATCTGGGCAAAAGACTAATGGGAATCACAGAAGACGCAGCTGCTAGAAAGGGCTGAGAGGCAGCGATGGGCAGTAGGAAGGGCACGTGGGATGGCTCAGAAGAACCAGGTTTGAGTTCCCGTTCTGTCTCTTAGGGACTGTACCCTTTAACCCCTGTGAGCTGCAATTTCCCTTCTTCCATGGTTGCCCTAGGGTTCATGACCCCACTAAGAGGTACTCACTTATGTTCAGTCTCCTCCCCTCTGCAGAAATTCCCCGAAGAAAATCCTGCACAGGCCACTCTCTACACTCTGCTTAAACACTGCCTGGGCCAGAAGCTGGCCAGGTAGCCTTATCATTTGTGTCACTAACTACCATAAAACTTTGCCTTAATTTGAACCCACTTGCCTGTCTCTACTTTCTAACTTACAGATGTAAGAATGGTGTGGAGCGACATGGGCCATGAAATCAGTTACATCAGTATTATCAGGTTGGTGCAAAAGTAATGTCTGACTTCTTTAAAAGAAAGTTTAAGATAATATTTATTAAATTTGTGCCTCTTCTTATAATTTTTTGATGTCACAGTGACTGATTTATATCTTATTTTTTTCAGATTATCAAAGTATTATTCATAAATGCCCACAATATTTGCACCCATGTTCGTCCCATCTAAAGACCACATTAAAATGTTTTACTCTATGAGTTTCATAAAGGTGCCAATGCAAGTACAGCAGCAAAGTCTATTCAGAGCACTTATGGGGACGATGCAGTGACTCAAAGAAGTTGCAAGAGGTGGTTTTCCCATTTCCGAAGTGGGGATTTCAGGTTGAAAAATGAGCCAAAAGATGGTTGTCCAAAAAAACTTGATTACGAAGTTCTGGAAGCTGTTGTCACAGAAAACCCCACCACTACCTCTAGGGAACTTGCAGAACAATTTAACGTAGCCCATACAACCGTACTACGCCAACTGAAAAGGATCGGAAAGGTTTCAGTAGTTGGAAGACGGGTCGCACGCGAACTGTCTCCAGAGAATCTGCAACAGTGTGTTGCCCGTTGTGAATCATTGCTTTTGCAACACCTTCAGGCACCATTTTTAGGTAGGCTTGTTACAGGTGCTGAGAAGTGGATCCTTTACCATAACGTTAAATGCTGCCGATCATGGATCAGTCGAGGAGGAAGAAGAGTTCAACAACCAAGAGGAGGACTTCATCCAAAGAAGATCACGTTGAGTGTATGGTGGGATACGGAAGGAACTGTCCATTACAAACTGTTACACAACAATCAAAGAATTACTGCTAATCTTTACTGTGAACAACTCATCGTAAGCAGCTTTGAACCAAAAGCTACCCTCCTTAGTCAACAGAAAGGGTGTCATCTTCCATCACGATAATGCTCATCCTCACACAGCTTGACTCACCAAAAATTTCTTGAAAGAGCTTGGTTGGGAAATATTGCTTAATCCTCCATACTCTCCTGACCTTGCTCCTTCTGATTATCACTTGTTTCGGGGACTACAGAACCATTTTGATGGTCTTAGGTTGACATCAAGAGAAGAGGTTGAAAATGAGTTGGACTCATATTTTGCTTCAAAACCTAAAGAATTGTACAAGTGTGGCACTTATAAGCTAGTTGACAGATGGAATGAGGTTCTAGAAAGCAAAGGAGGTTATGTTAATGAATAAATATTTTCATAATCATGAGCTTTTTCATTTTTAAAATAGACTTCAAAATCAGACATTATTTTTGCATCAACCTTATAAATCCCAGCTGTGCCCCATGACATATTACTTAACTTCCCATGCCTCAGTTTCCTCATCTGAATTATGAGTACAATAAATGCCTAACAACCCAGAGTCAATGATCTATGAGCAGTGCCTGATTCGGCACCTGGCACATACTACACTTAATAAATAGTAAATAATATTTCTCTTCATTATCATCATCATAATTCTTCCAGCTAGTAGAATTAGTTCTTCCCTCTGGAGCTGTAAAGCAGGGGACTGATTCCTCTCCCAGGTGCCCACCTTTCACAGTAAGAAGGCAGTTTCAGGTGCCCTGAGCCTTCTTTTTCCCAAACAAAACATCCTCACTTCTTGCCACTGCTACTCTTGCAGCAACTTGCAGGCCTTCTGCCACAGGCCCACTCTGCTCCTTGCCTTTCCTGGTCTGCCAGTGCACTCCCCAAAATGCAGGCCCTAAATTCCCACATCTGATCAACGAAGTACCCGGAGCACCTGGCGCACAGAAACATCTGGTGACAGAATATTCTGCAAATGAGCTGAACACTACTCCATGAAAGCTGGACATTGTCATTGGTAATAGACTGTGGTATCTCTTGCCCGGGACACTCTGTTCCCATTAATGCAGCTGGACATGAAACTCCCTCACAATGAGAATTAGCCCACGCTCACAGGAGATAACCCTGATTGGTGCTGGGGCCAGCCTGGGTCTCACATCAAGCATTTTAAGGCAGAGCCCCCTTCCATATTCCTGCAGTTTTCTAAATCTAAGTTTAGGACCTCAGTATAAGGGGGAGCTGTAAACATTTGCGCATTACCCTTCATCTTGTTAGGTTTGCTCCACTGTTACAGCACATTTGTGATTTAAAGTCCTGATTCCATCATGCAGCATATTTGTAAATTATTTCTCTCAACTTTCAGATCACAGAACTTTTGCACTATAATGGATGTCAGAGATTATCAAATTCAATGCCTTCCATATCCAAATGAGGAAACCGAGACCTAGAGTAGTGAAGTAACTTGCCCGTGTACCCTTGTACTTTTGTGTCAAATTTGAGATTTGAGCCCTGGATCCTTCCTCTCAGCCCAGATTACTAACAGTAATGCTATAGAACTTCTGAGTACTTAACCTCATGCCATGACTTAAATATCTATTTTCTAGATCCAAGATGGCGGAGGAGTAAGTGGAAGCTACACTAACCTCCTCCCAGGACCAGTCTGGATTTACAACTTAATTTTGGAGAAATCATCTGGAATAACCAACGGAACACTAGCTGGAAAGAAGTCTTATAACCACGGAGAGACAGAAAAGGCCGCTACATCACAACGTGACCGGTAGGGAGTGCGGAGACGTGGAAGGGCTGGCTGGGCTCACACGGGTGGCTGCTGAAGGGACTGAGAAACAGCTCAGCAGCCGGGGATTCCCCCTGAGAAGGGCAGGGTCTAAACCCCCAGCTGGGCTTCCCAGCCTACAGCGACAGAGTGGAAAGTAAAATAGTATCAGCTGTGAAAAGCGAAAAGCCACAGGCTTTCTTGCTAGCCGGAGAGAAACAGCAGGAGAAAAAGAGCTCTTAAGTGGATCACATACGAAAATATTTTGGCCACCACTTACCCTGGGCTCAAGCAGAGGGAAGGCAGAGAGGACTGGAGACACTTGGGGAGAATTTGGCACGGTGGCTTTGAGGGGAGAACTGGAGGAGCAGCTGACTGGGTCCCAGTGCTGACTCATCCCCAGTACTGCGGGTAGACCATTCCCCTCCAAGTGGCGTCAGCCTGAGGGGAAGCAAAAGCCCTGCCTACAGGAATTAAGCTGCCACACCCACAGTTCTTAAGCCTGACAGCTAATCACAGATTGAATAGATTAACAATCAAAGAAGACAGACAACAGCAGTAGATCCCTGGAAGTCTCCAACAGGCTGCCTAGGGCCAGACTGGTACATGATCTGACGCCACCAGAGGCAGATCCAGGAAGTGCAGACCATTCCAAGAAGCACCAACAAACAATAGGAGTCAAAAAAATGGGGAGACAGAGAAACAACCTCCCATCAAAAGGAAAGGTAGAATCCCCAGAAAGAGTGCTAAATGAAATAGAGGGGAGCGAACTATCAGATATGGAATTCAAAACATGGATTATGGAGAAGCTGAATGAGCTCAGCGGAAACTTCAAAGAACTCCAGAAAAACTACAAGGAACTCACAGAAAATTACGTGAGCATGAAAAAGGACATAGAAGCTATCAATAAGAGCCAGGAGGAAATGAAAAATACGATCTCTGAATTGAAGAACACAGTAGAAGGAATTAAAAGCAGGCTAGAGGAAGCAGAAGATCGGATCAGCGAGCTGGAGGACAACCTACACAAAAACTCCCAGACAATGCAACAAAATGAAAAAAGACTGAACAAGACTGAAGAGGTTCTAAGACAGCTGCAGGACAACATGAAACGTAATAATATCCGTATCATAGGAATTCCAGAAGGAGAAGAAGAAGAGCAAGGGATAGAAAACCTCTTTGAAAAACTAATGACAGAAAACTTTCCTAACATGACGAGAGAAAGAGTCACGCAAGTCCAGGAAGCACAGAGGGTCCCAATGAAGATGAACCCCAACAGGCCCACCTCAAGACACATCATAATTAAAATGGCAACATTCAAAGACAAAGAGAGGATCCTAAAAGCAGCAAGAGAAAAACAACTAATAACATACAAGGGTACTCCAATAAGGCTATCATCAGATTTCTCAGCAGAAACACTACAAGCCAGAAGGGAATGGCAAAAAGTATTCCAAGCAATGAAAAACAAAGGCCTACAACCTAGAATACTATACCCAGCAAAGCTCTCATTCAAAATGGAGGGTGAAATAAGGAGCTTCCAAGACAAAAGAAGGCTAAAAGAATACATCTCCACCAAACCAGCAATGCAAGAGATGCTAAAAGGTCTGCTCTAAGAAGATAAAGAAACAGAGAGAGACAGAGAAGAACACGAGTACAAAGGGGAAAAATGACAATGAATAAGTACTTATCGGTAATAACCTTAAATGTAAATGGATTAAATGCTCCAATTAAAAGACATAGGGTAGCTGAATGGATTAGAAAGAATGACCCACATATATGCTGTCTACAAGAGACCCACCTTAGAACAAAAGATCTACACAGACTGAAAGTAAAGGGATGGAAAAATGTATTCCAAGCAAATGGACATGAAAAAAAAGCCGGGGTAGCAATACTTATATCAGACAAAACAGATTTCACAGCAAAGTCCATAAAAAGAGACAAAGAAGGGCATTTCATAATACTTAAGGGAAAAATCCATTAAGAAGATATAACCCTTATAAATATATATGCACCAAACTTAGGAGCACCCAAATATGTAAGGAAACTTTTGAAAGACTCCAAGAAAGATATAGACAACAACACACTCATAGTAGGGGACTTTAACACCCCATTGTCAACAATGGACAGATCTTCGAAGCAAAGAAACACCAAAGATATGGAGGCACTGAACAACACTCTAGATCAAATGGACTTAGTCGATATATATAGAAGTTTTCACCCCAAAGAAGCAAAATATACATACTTCTCAAGTGCACATGGAACATTTTCAAAGATAGACCACATGGTAGGACACAAAACAAGCCTTAACAAATTCAAGAAAATTGAAATTATATCAAGCATCTTCTCAGATCACAATGGCTTAAAATTGGAAATCAACCTCAAGGAAAAAACTCAAAAACATTCAAACTCATGGAGAATGAATAACATGCTATTAAATAATGAATGGGTTAACAATGACATCAAGGAAGAAATCAAAAAGTTTCTGGAAACTAATGATAATGAACACACAACAACCCAAAACCTATGGGATACAGCGAAAGCAGTCCTAAGAGGAAAGTTCATAGCAATACAGGCCTACCTAAAAAAGCTAGAGGAATATCTAATAAAAAATTTAACCCTACAGCTACAAGATCTAGAGGAAGAACAACAAGCAAAGCCCAGATCAAGTAGAAGGAAGGAAATCATCAAGATCAGAGCAGAATTAAATGACATAGAGTCTAAACTAACAATTCAAAAGATCAACAAAAGTAGGAGCTGGTTCTTTGAAAAAATAAACAAAATTGACAAGCCTTTAAGCAGGCTCATCAAGAAAAAAAGAGAGAGGACCCAAATAAATAAAATCAGAAATGAAAGAGGAGAAATCACAACTGATACCACAGAAATACAAAGGATTATAAGAAATTATTATGAACAACTGTATGGCAAGAAATTTGACAACCTAGAGGAAATGGACAGATTCCTGGAAACCTATAGTCTTCCCAAACTGAATCAAGAAGAAGCAGAAAGTCTGAATAGACCAATAACAGCTAGTGAAATTGAAGCAGTAATCAAAAAACTCCCAGCACACAAAAGCCCTGGACCGGATGGCTTCACAAGTGAATTCTACAAAACATTTAGGAAAGAACTAACTCCTATCCTTCTCAGACTATTCCAAAAGATACAAGAAGAGGGAAGACTGCCAAACTCATTCTATGAAGCCAGTATAACCCTAATTCCAAAACCAGGTCAAGACACAACAAAGAAAGAAAACTACAGGCCAATATCGCTGATGAACATAGATGCTAAAATCCTCAACAAAATATTGGCAAACCGGATCCAGCAACACATTAGAAAGATCATACACCACGATCAAGTAGGATTCATCCCAGGGATGCAAGGATGGTTTAACATTCGTAAATCAATAAACGTAATACACCACATAAACAAAATGAAAGACAAAAACCACATGATAATATCAATAGATGCAGAAAAAGCATTTGATAAAGTACAACACCCATTTATGATAAAAACTCTCAGCAAAATGGGAATAGAGGGAGCATACCTCAACATAATAAAGGCCATATATGAGAAACCTGAAGCCAACATCATACTCAATGGGAAAAAACTGAGAGCATTCCCCCTGAGATCAGGAACAAGACAAGGATGTCCGCTCTCCCCACTCCTATTCAACATAGTCTTGGAAGTTCTAGCCACCGCAATCAGACAAGAAAGAGAAATAAAAGGCATCCAAATTGGAAAAGAGGAAGTAAAACTGTCATTATTTGCAGATGACATGATAGTGTACATAGAAAACCCTATAGACTCCACAAAAAAACTACTCGACCTAATAAGTGAATTCGGCAAAATAGCAGGATACAAAGTCAATATTAAGAAATCAAAGGCATTTTTATACACCAACAATAAAAACTCAGAGATAGAAACTGAAAGAAAAATTCAATTTACCATAGCAACAAGAAAAATAAAATACCTAGGAATAAACTTAACCAAGGAGGTAAAAGACCTGTACTCAGAAAACTACATAACATTGAAGAAAGAAATTAAAGAAGATACAAATAAATGGAAGCATATACCATGCTCATGGATGGGAAGAATCAACATCATTAAAATGTCCATACTACCCAAAGCAATTTATAGATTCAATGCAATCCCTATTAAAATACCAGCAACATATTTCACAGACCTAGAACAAATACTTCAAAAATTTATATGGAACCAAAAAAGAGCCCGAATAGCCACAGCAATTTTGAGGAAGAAGAACACAGTAGGAGGAATCACAATACCTGATATCAAACTATACTACAAGGCCACGGTAATCAAAACAGTCTGGTACTGGCATAAAAACAGACATATAGATCAATGGAACAGAATAGAGAGCCCAGAAATAAACCCAGGTTCATATGGTCAACTAATATTTGACAAAGGGGGAAAGAACATCAAATGGAGTGAAAAGAGCCTCTTCAACAAATGGTGTTGGGAGAACTGGACAGGGACATGCAAAAAAATGAAACTAGACCACCAACTTACACCATACACCAGAATAAACTCAAAATGGATCAAAGACTTAAATGTAAGCCGTGATACCATAAAAGTCCTAGAGGAAAAAATAGGCAGGAAAATTTCAGATATCCCACGTAGCAACATTTTCACTGATATATCTCCTAAGGCAAGGGAAATAAAGGAAAGAATAAACAAATGGGACTACATCAAACTAAAAAGTTTCTGCTCAGCTAAAGAAAACATCAGCAAGATGAAAAGGAAACCAACCATATGGGAAAATATATTCGCCAATGACATCTCAGACAAGGGATTGATCTCCAAAATATATAAAGAACTCATACAACTCAACACCAAGAAGACAGACAACCCAATTAAAAAATGGGCAAAGGACCTGAACAAACACTTCTCCAAAGAAGACATACAGAGGGCCCATAGACATATGAAAATATGCTCAACATCACTAGCCATCAGAGAGATGCAAATAAAAACCACAATGAGATACCACCTCACACCAGTCAGAATGGCCATAATCAACAAATCAACAAACAACTTGTGCTGGAGAGCATGCGGAGAAACGGGAACCCTGGTGCATTGCTGGTGGGAATGCAGACTGGTGCAGCCACTATGGAAAACAGTTTGGAATTTCCTCAAAAAACTAAAAATGGAACTGCCTTTTGAACCAGCAATTCCATTACTGGGATTATATCCGAAAAATCCTGAAACACCAATTCAAAAGAACCTATGCATTCCAATGTTCATAGCAGCACTATTTACAATAGCCAAGTGCTGGAAACAACCTAAATGCCCATCTGTAGATGAGTGGATCAAAAAACTGTGGTACATTTACACAATGGAGTTCTATGTAGCAGAAAGAAAGAAGGAACTTCTACCATTTGCAACAACATGGATGGAACTAGAGAGAATTATGCTTAGCGAAATAAGCCAGGCAACGAAAGAAAAATACGTTATGCTGTCACCTATTACAGGAAACTAATGAACAACACAAACAAATGAGCAAAATTGAACCAGAGGTATGTAAACAAGGAGTAGACTAACAGTAACAAGGGGGGAGGGGGGAGGGAGAAAAGGGGGTAAGAAGGGGAAGTGTAAAATCAAAGAACATGTATAAATGACCCACAGACATGGGCAACTGAGTGGGGACTGAATGTGGGGGAAGGGAGGGGCAGGATACAGGGAAGCAAGAGGGGAAAAAAAAAAAAAAAGAGAGACAACTGTAATGGAAAAACAAACAAAAAAATTTTTTTTTTAGTGGGGGAAAATGAAAATATGAAGAATGGAAATGCCAGTTCAGTGAATATTAGGACAAAGATTTTCCTTCACGTTGTATATTTTTCTCCCTATTTGATCTCTCCAGAGTTTGGCATTCTAAACAAGTAAGTAATGACTTAAGTTTCTTTGCATAGACCTAATAAGACCAGTTGTTAATAGAGGTTCCTTTTTCTGAACAAGCCTTTGACTGGAATGTCAAGCCTAAAGGAGACATGCTTGGGCTCATGTTGTTACCAAAAAGCCCTAAGGAACTGGGAATGACTTTCAAAGGTAATAAAAGCCCGCGAAATAAAAGGCCTGCTGCCATGGTTGGTTGTGCGGTCCACAGCAATCTCTCCAGGGAAGGAACGAAGGTTGTTTTCCTGAAAGATGGCTAGAAGGGACCTTAAGGCACAATGGAAAACCAGAAAGACTTGGAAAGGACAGGTGTGTACAGGCAAGGATGAATGCCAGGTATGTGGCCCAGCTTCTGTGCACTGAAGAGCAGACTGAGGGCCACCCTAAATGTTCCTTGGGTAAGTTCCAGCAAAACAGAACTAAAGATCATAAGTGATCATTTGCTGCTCTTGTTATGCTTATGCAAATGAACAGGATAAATTAAAAATGGACTTAATGTAGTCCCTTTAAAGACAAGGAGAGTAATCTTAGGGAGAAAAATCAGTATTCAAGGAAAATCACAATGATCAGTGGCAGACTGTAAAGTAGGGCAGCTAACCGTCTTAAAAGTTTCTTCTCATTTAAAAAATGGTTTCACTTGAAAATTAAACCATATCTGTGATATCACCAAAGAGATTCAAGTTGCAGGCAAGTAGAATGTCAAGTGCCTTGCAACTGTATGTCTTCCCAATAAGACAGTCTTACAGATTTAGAGACTTTTTTGTTGGTTATGTTACATAAATTAACATGTGTTTTCTGTTTTCAAAGGGCATAAGCCTATGACCGCATTACCTGAGTGATTGTCTGTACGCATAAGCCTCACTTAATCCTCTCTGCAGCGCTGCCTCCGGAGACTCAACAGTTTGGCTGAACTAAATGGCTGAGTTGGTGAAGAATGGGGTGGTCTGTGGGCTTCACTTTAAAACTGAATTCTCTTTTCTATCCTAATGGCTTGGACAGAAAGGGCCCAGAGGTCTGAGAGGGGGGAAACATAAACTATTTCCCTCAGCCCAAACTAAATAAAATGGGCAAAAGGGTTTTGGACAGGAGAGATGTGCCTAGCACACCTTCCTCCAAAGAAGCCCTTTTTTTTTTTTTTTTTTTTTCTCCTAATGTGGAACATTGAAAAATTAATCCCTGCCTTTTGCCACCTAGTAGTTATGGATTGAATGATGCTTTTTAACCCTTTTTGCCAAATCTGTTGCCCCCAGAACACAACAAGGATGCCAGCCTGCTAAACCAAGCACGCCGTTGTCTGGAGACAGCCAACTGACCTGGAGTCTGCATGATCCTTCCCCATGTGAGAAGGCCACCCTCCCCTCCACACCCCCACTCTTATTAGGGATTTCTGGACCCAAGGGTAGGTAGGACGACGACCATGTCCAGCTTGAAGCAGCTAGAGGAGCTTGAGACCTTCGCCCATTGTCCTTTACAAGATTACAAAGGGTCTTAATATCTGAGAGGGAGGGATAGTTATTTTTTACGAACCATGGGTATGGACTTGGGGGGGGATGCTGGGGGAGGGAGATACTGGGTGGAGGGGAGTAAAGGGGAAAAAATTGGAACTACTGTAACAGCATAATCAATAAAATATATTTAAAAAAAAAAAAAAAAAGAAGCGTAAACTTAAAAAAAAAAAAAAAAATATCTATTTTCTCCAATCCTCATAAGAAGTGTGCAAGATAAACATTCCCATTTGACAGATGAGAAAGCTTAGGTAACCCCTCCTGGACCACACAGACCAACACTAGGACCTGAACCTGCTCTGTCATACTCCAGAACCCCTGCCCAAGACCCCTGAGCATCAGAACACCTCCAACCAGATATCCAAAAGAAATGCAAACCAACAGGTCTAAACCTAAATTCTTTCCCTTCCCTTCCCTACATCTACCTGTTCCCCCTTTGGTATTTGCTACACTATTAATACAATCACCAACAATTTCATCACTTAAGCTAGAAATCTAGAGATCCCTCAAACTCTTACCTCTTTACCCCGCAGATTCCACCATGCCCGATGCCCTAAAATCCATCACCCTTACTCTACTTCAGACATTCCTTCGGCAAGGCTTCTCACCCTATCTCCTCCTTACCGAATCTACAAGACTACCACAAAACTTCCTGCCTGGTTTCTTTCCCCTGCCCCTCTCCATTTCCTCAACACCTTTATACTCACCCTCACAGCCATCTTTCTAAAATAAATTGGTCTTATGTTGCATCGACTTATGAACTTTGTTGGGCCCAGTGGAGAGAGAGCTGACCTGCGAACCGAAGGGTTGCCGGTTCTATTCCCAGTCAGGGCATATGCCTGGGTTGAAGGCCAGGTCTCCAGTTGGGGCCATGTGAGAGGCAACCACACATTGATGTTTCTCTCCCTCTCTTTCTCCCTCCCTCCCCCTCTCTCTAAAAATAAATAAAATCCTTTTTAAAAAAAATTTTTTTTGTTGGCTCTATTCCAAGTTTCTTTAAAGAGCATACCAGTTCCTTTGCTGCACCTGACAGGCCCTTCCAGTCGAACTCCTGTGCATCCTCAAGACCCGACATAAACATCATCTCTTCCTTTGGTTCTTGCCCTCTGGACTTCCCTAAGCCAGTCTTTCAGACTTAGCCTTTGCAAGTGCCTCAACTGCAGCACTCGTGCCTTGAGTTAAGGTCAAATCTATTTTAGAAAGATGGTGTTAAAATACTGACTGATAGAGGTCCTTGTTAAAAGATGCATGAAATCCGAGTTTCTTGGTTGACAGGCACTTACTTGCTTACCGGTTATAGGCATCAAATCAATTTCAAGAAATAAAGAATCTGAGCTATAACAGATGTGTAGCTATGACCCAAATGAATTAATTTGCTAATTGTTTCCACTTGCTTTAATCTGTGACAACTCCTAGATTAGTGCTTTTCAAAACTGTAGGTCATTACTCATTAGTAGGTTATGAAATCAGTTCAGTGGGTCAGGAAGAGTATTTTTAAAAACTAAAACAAAACAGAAAATACCAGAATGTATCTCACATAGTAACTTCATGAAACATTTTTTTCAGCTGTAGCACAATCATATACACACATGTGCATGTACTGAATCACAAAGTTTGAGAAGCAGGGCTCTAGATCTTTGATGCTAAAAAATACATGTACAGCCCATGTGAGTCTCAGAACATGGTTGACTGTCCATGAGAATATGCATTTTCTAGGCATGAAATTCAAAGCTGGTTACTTCCTGCAGGGGGCCATACCTGACCAAAAAGGTTAACCCAGCTGTGGGAAATAGACTTGGTTTCATTCTCCAAGATGGAAATGTGCTTAAAGGAGGCCAAAATATTACATGTACCGTGAGAAGAGACAGAGCAAGTCTGTCATTGTGAAAATTAGTCCCTGAGTCATTGGATCCAGCAACTTCATCTGCTGGGCAGAATTCTGACTGGGAATGTAGACTTAAGGTGTTTGCCTGCAAGATGGGAAGAATAGTGCCCACCTTATGGTGAAGCAAAATCTTGAATGGACAACATGTGATATGGACTCTTTATTCATGTATTCATTTCCTGATTGCTGAAACAAATCAAAGTTGGTTTAAAAATGCATGAAGTTAGCTCAGCACAGAACTATACCTTCCTAACCCATTAAACTAGGAAAAACCAATTTTAAATTGAGCCAATATTTTATCCGTTACAAATTCTACTCAGCTGTCTGCCTCATGTGTCTAAAGTAGACACCACCTCCCACTGGTTCTCTAAAACAGAAGGAAAATATCATGCCCACATGCGTTTCATCAAGGCTCTGTGCAGAGGATGATGGCCTCATGTCTTGTTTCATTTAAGGCAGAATAAGAGGAATGGGCTTAAAATGCAAGGAAGCCTCTAGAAGAGAGCTGTTAAGGACAGGGACAGGTGACCGAAGCAGGTGCTAGCTACTACCCTGGGCCGGTTGAGCCCACCCCACCTGGAGTCCAAGCTAGCCAAATGTCAGGGTGTATAATGTGATCAACATGGAAGCAGCACAGTCCCTTCCTTCCTAGATGACTTTGGGAGGTGCCTTCCAGTCTGTGGCATCCATGGTTTCAGGATGAGACAGGATGGTGACTGTGGGGTTGCCACAAACAATCGACCATCTCCCTGGGCCCCACAGCCTATTTCCAGCTCCTGATAGTTCCTGTCTAATGTCAAAGTCAACTAAGGAATCCAGGGCATCCTGGGCCCAGCATTGTTCAAATCACACATTCCTCTTCATAAAAAGCTACTGAATAACTCTCATTCCTCCAGCCTCCCAGGAGAAACCACATCAGAGAATGAGCAACCAGATCCCTATGTGTATGATGAAAACAAAAGGGACAGGCAGAAGCCTTAGGGTGTCTACACCACTTTCCATCAGATCCCCTGAAGCAGATACCCAGACCTGCCCAGAGAGCTCACCTGTGCCTTCCCATAGGCTGGCCCCACCTACAAAAACAGCAGCCAAGAGCACTTGTGAGTGGCCAGAGCCCCACTTGAACCCTCAGATCAGACACATGGCTTTTGTTGCTACACCACCTATCTCCCCAGCTTTTTGTGAAAAACTGCAACCAAACTCTCAGGAAAGGGAAGAAGATTGGTGATGTTTATTGAGAGCCTGAGTGGCAGTCACTGGGTTAGCAGTGGGGTCAGAAACCTCTTGATCTCCGTGAGCGACCAGCCATGCTGAAGACAGAAATACAAATGGAGAAAAAAATCAACAAATACTATGCTAATACTGTAGGGATAGATAAGAAGAGACAGGGAAAGAAAGGGGAAGAGTCAGGAAAAAGATAAGAAAGATAGAGGGGAAGAAGTCTGTGGTGGGGAGAGGCTGATATTGCCCTCCACCCCACAGTAGCGGTAGGTGAAAACTACTGTCCTGTGTCCCGCAGCATTCTTCACCCACTGAAAGAAGTCAAGCAAAATTCAAGGTTTGCTTTTGGCCCACAAAGAGTTTACAAACTGCCTGGAGACCAACCAGTGTGTAAGACCCCTTCCTGAGGCAGAGCTCACAGGACACCACATTCCCACCCCATCCTTCTCACTGACCATATTTCCAACCTATACGCACACATGCGCGCGTGCACAAACACACACACACACAGCTACCCAAATGCTGGCAAGAGTGTGTCTCCCAGTCCCCAACACCCTGGCCACCTCTGCATGTCTCTGGCTCACTGTCCTCGTTCATTGGTCTCCCAGCCAGCCTCACCTTGGTTCCAGGGCTCTCTTAGAAGACTGGAGGCACCTCCTAACATTCAGTCCTGCTCATCTCACTCCCTTGTGGAAACCTATAATGGTTCCAATTTCATGGAATGTTTCAGGAAGAGCTCTAGTGAGTCATTTGGGAAAGACTGAGCAGGACTGAGTAGGGCACAAAAATGCACAATTCTCTGCTGGGTTGGGGGTGGATGGAAGAAAGGGAATGGATGTAAAAATGGGAGAGCTATCTAAATTTTCCTTGGGATTTTCTCTGACACTGACTTGACAGCTTCTCCCCTTTCCAGAGGCCCAGAATGGAGTCCAAGTCACCAAATGAAAAGGAAGTCTTAGTGGCGGTGAAGTTATTCAACTCTTGAGTCTTCTTTTAACCAACCGTTTCACTGTGAATGGACTAAGAGACAAAACATTTTAATCAATCAACAAACACTGATTGAACATCCACTAATATATGAGAAGCTAATGAGAGAGCATGCATATTACATGGACATTACAATCCACTGGTGTACACATATCACAGGTAACAGAGATACAGTGTCTGTTTATGCCAGCTGCTTACACACAGAAGGAAGGGCAAGCTTCCTCGGGCCTTTGCACATTCTGTTCCCTGTGTGGAATGAACTCCCTGCTCTTGGCCACTCAGTTTTCTCTGTGAAACCTCTTTCTTTCCCACTCCGGGCAAAACTGGAGATTCTCTTATCTACTCCCTGAGCCCCCCATATTAAGACTCTCACTCTGCAAATTGCCCTTTTGAGTCTTGATGCTGAGATTTGGGAGGAGAGGGAGGACTTGGGGTAATTCTTGTTCATCTTGAATCACAGAACCTAAGCGCAGTGCCTCCCTCACTGTAGGTGAAAAACAAAGAAGGAACGAGCCAACGAACACATGTATGTCAGGCAGAGAATGTCCACAGAGGTGAAGGGAGATAAACCTCAAACCGCTGGCTCCTCAGGCCCTCCGAGGGCTCAGATGGGCAGTGAGTGTCCCAGGGACAAGAAGGGAACAGGGAACAGGGCCGAGATGAGCCCTGGGAGCCAGCATGGGTCTGGTTAATATGCAGTGCGCAGATTCCCAGAAATCAATGCTCATTTTTAAAACACTGCTGCCCAGAGCCACCCTCTCTGCTTGATTCCAGGGTCGGTATTAAGTATCTTTCTATTTATAAAGCCACTCTCACTGCAGTGGTGCAATGCCGGCCCCACACCCAGCCATGGAGGTGGGGCAGAGTGGGACAGAAGGAGAAACTGAGGCCTACAAACAAGATGCCAGAAACACCAAGAAGGCTTCTACACCTGAGAGACACTCTCTCCCCTTTCCTGGGTCCCCTTCCTAGAAGGCCTCCTGCCCAGCTGGAAGGTGCTCTCTCCTCTTGGCTCCCATCACCACCACCAGACAGGCTGGGCCTTTTGTGGTGAGTCTACTAAGTACTAAGGGAAACGAGCTCAGAGGGGCAGGAAGCACAACGAGCCTGGCTTTCCGAGTCCAGGTTTCTGACCTTCCCGGTGTCCACCAGTTCCCTACCTCCTACCTTCTCCAAGGCAGTCACACTCTGGCTCATGGAGTTGCCACAGCTAGGCAAGCCTCTTGCCTGGGTGCCGGATCCCCAGTTCCTTGTCTGTCTCTTTAGCTCCCCGCCCACCTCCAGGAGCCTTCATGTCCAAGGACAAAAAAGACTGATACCTTTCATGCTGTACTCCTGGGCTTCTCCCCTCCCAATTCTAGTTTCAGGCTGCGGCATGTCCTACTCCCAGTCCCATACTTGGTAAGAGGTTACCTACGTCCCTCAGGACCAAGCACATCACATTACAGGTCTCAGACCCACAGAGCACATGAAATCAGAGGCTCGTCCCTAACACTTCACATCACACAGAGCACAAGGTGGCGATGAAAGCCTTGTGAGTGCTCCTGGCCACCTCCTCAGAACATGAGCAAGGACAGATGAGAGACGGGGCAGAAGAGATCTCACCAGAGACTCCTGAGCTATAGCCAGATATTCTGAGGAGGGCCCTGTCCCCCGGACAACAGGACACATATACTTGTGAAAATGGACACACAAACATCTCCCCCAACACACAGACCAGTACAATGCCAGAATTGAAAGGTGATCTAGGAACCAATAAAATGTATACCTTCTTTACCACTGAGGAAAAAAATGAGCCTCTAAAGGGAAGAATGAACTCATCTAAGGTCATTTAGCAAAGCAGTAACAGAACCAATACAAAAATCCACTTTTCTTTACTCTGTGATCAGTGTCTTTTCCACTATACATTATTTATTCAATAAACATTTATTAGGCAGAGATCTGCCAGACACTGTACTTGGCACATAGGGTCAATTTAAGACATAGTTGGTCTCTGTTTTCAAGACTAAAATTTAAGGAGAGAGAGAGAGAGAGATGGAGGGAAGAAGAGATATATTAAACAAATAAGAACTTTAAAAAAAACCCCAATCTTTTAAATAGCACAAGAATGTGACAAGCGATACAACACCAAATCAGGCACAGAGAAGGAGGTGACTACTTCTGCAAGGGGTACATGCCTGGACCCACTAGGTGAGCAGGAGTCCCCCTGCCTAGCAGAGAGAAGAAAATGGTTGTCCCAGAAGTGCTGGCAGAGGCCACTGCTCCTTTGCCAAGCCCTCCTCTACAAAACCAGCAGGTGAGCACCGCATCTCTCTATCTCCATCAAACTGGCTAACACTGTTCACCCCGCCCTGGTGATTCCCTGAGACCCCACCCCATCCAAGCTCTTTCCAGTGGCTTTTCCATAAAAATAGCCTGTCTTGGCTTGTGCTTCAGACTTTCTTAAGATCTCTTAAAGGTTCACAAACCTCAAACAACCAGGATCTGGCCTTGGCATCCTCCATACCTCTTGCTAAGTGGCCCAGTTCTGGCAGCCTCAGTTTGCAGCTCCTCCAAGCCCAGCACAAGTAGCAGCCATCTGCAGATCACTCTGTAGCTCATGCCAGGTGGCCCCAGGCAGGGCATAGGCAGCAGCTGACCTTGGCCCACACCTTCTGGGGGACCTCAGAGCCAGTGTGCCAGTGAACAGCTTCAGACCATGCTAGAATACCACCCAGCCACCTCCATGAACAACACACTCAAAGGGTGGACTCAATGGGCACCAGAGCCCCAATGAAGTGAGTCCTGCTCCATGGGGACAACTCCTGCACAGCAGCTCCTCCAAAGTGGTCATAGTCAGTTCTCACAGACAGTCGTCCTGGGGGTAAATCCCTCTCATTGAGGTGCCAAGAGCAATCAAGGCTCAACTACAACAGAAGGGTGCACACAGCCCACATGAAGGGCACACCTGTGTCCAGTTCAGGTGACCAAGGAGGCTGCACCACTGGGCCCTAGAGGACACCTCCTACATAAGGTCACTATACCAAGAGCAGGAGACGTAGCAGCTCTACCTAATATACAGAAACAAACACAGAGAGGCAACCAAAATGAGGAGACAAAGAAACATGTCCCAAAGGAAAGAATAGAACAAAACTCCAGAAAAAGAACTAGGTAAAATGGAGACATGCAATCTAGCAGATGCACAGTTCAAAACACTGGTTATAAGGATGTTCGATGAACTTAGGGGCAGCATAGATGAACTCAGAGAGAAATTCAGCAAAGAGATAGGAAACATAAAAAAGAACCAGTCAGAAATGAAGAATACACTAACTGAATTGAAGAATACATTACAGAGAATCAGCAGTAGAGCAGATAAAGCAGAAGATCAAATCAGCAATTTGGAAGATAAGGAAGCAGAAAGTACCCATTAGAACAGCAAAAAGAAAAAAGAATCTAAAAAATGAGAATTGTTTAAGAGGCCTCTGGAACAACTTCAAGCATACCAACATTCACATCATGGGGGTGCTGGAAGAAGAAAGAACAAGGAATTGAAAACCTATATAAATAAATAATGACAGGAAACTTCCCTAACCTGGTGAAGGAAATAGACATACAAGTCCAGGAAGTGTTGAGAGTCCCAAACAAGATGAACCCAAAGAAGCCCACACCAAGGCACATTAAAATTAAAATAGCAAAGGTTAAAGTTAGAGAATCTTAAAAGCAACCAGAGAAAAACAGTTAGTTACCTACAAGGGAGCTCACATAAGATTGTCAGCTTATGTCTCAACGGAAGTTTCAACAAAGAAGGACCCAGCAATTCCACTTCTAAACCCAAAACGGTAAAAGACACATACATCCATATGTTCATTGCAGCATATTTACAGTAGCCAAGACATGGAAGCAACCTAAGTATCCCTTGATAGATGAATGGATAAAGAAGAAGTGGTACATATATACAATGGAAAATTACTCAGCCGTAAAAAAGGAATGATATCTTGTCATCTGTTAACGACATGGATGGGCCTAGAGGGTACAGTGCTGAGTGAAATAAGTCACACAGAGAAAGACAAGTGCTGTGTGATTTCACTTATATGAAGAATCTTTAAAAAAATAAATGAACAAGCAGTACAGAAACAGACTCATAGATATAGAGAATATTTTGACAGCTGCCAGATAGGAGAGGGTTTGAGGGTGATAAGTGCGAAGGGATTAACAAGTACAAATCAGTAGTTACAGAAGAGTCATGGAGATATAAAGTACAGCTTAGAAAATAAAGTCAATAATACTATAATAACTATGTATGGTGTCAGATGGGTACTAGAATTCTCAGGGTAGTCACTTTGTATCCCCCACGAGCTCAATTAATATCTGTAGGTTGATGTTGATTACAAAGCAAGCATTATTCCAAAGCTGAAGAAAGCTTTACCAGGTGACAGTGCTCAGGGACTGAGCACAAGAGTGGGTCACAAATACTGACCCATCTCAGTACCTAACCCATCACCCACCTCACACCCTTCATTTGTACAAGAGGACTATACAGTCAGTGGTTCCTACCCAGGACTGGGCACCAGGAGCACTCTCACTGGCAGGAGCCAAAGAAAGGTATGTAGAAACATGCAAGTCTACACTCCCACCATGCTGATTCTGTGCACCACAGTGGGACTTGGCAAGCTGCTTTTACATTCCCCAGATGACTCAAATTCTCACTCCAGACTAAGAACCACCAATTAGACCCTCTTGTTTTAGAGATAAATAGGCCTGCAAAGCTTAGCAGTGCTCCATAGCTTTGAATGGAAAATGACCACAGAGGGGAGACCTGCCCTAGTCCGTGCTGGTTTTCAGAGCTCCCTGCAGGACTGGGCTGGAAGGCAGAGCAGCACCTGCATCAAAGACCAGTCTGCATCCCTCCTTCCACAGCTGTGTGCTGAGAGCAGCGGCTGGGGCTGGGGGCGGTGCACTGTGATGGATAGAGCCTGTTCTACCTACCGGCTACTACCAGAGGGCCAGGGAGGAAGAGGAGAAATGAAAAGCCAGGGAGATATTTTCCCATGATTTGTGCCACTCGAGATGCCCTGTAGCAATATTTATCCTGCAGCCCTGTCCCACTTTCGTTTATTATCCAGCTTAGCCTGAGTTATCACAGCCAGGACAGGACCCATAAACTAGCTACCTGACACCATCGAGACTGTGCAGCGTATTTTAAAATCTCAAGGAGCAGCTTGGACCCTCCATGAAAATTTAAAGAAACAGGTGCACTCCTCATGCTCTGGGAACTGTGGCCGTCCTGGAAGCAGACAAAAGAAGAACCTATCACTCAGCTGCCACATCCCCAGAGACACACTAAAGCTTGCACTATCCACACCCTTCCACATCCTACCTACCAATGCAGACCATACCTGGTCACTGACCCCTGTTCAGGCCTGTCAGACACCTTCCAAAGGCCAAGATCATTTCTAGGGTTGAATTTTAATCATTTGTCAACAGCAATTCATTAAAATATTTGCCAGTAAATGAATAAATAATGAATTAATTGAGCACCTGCTATTACATATTAGGTCTGTGCTGGGCAAAGGGAGTTAGCAGTGTAAGATTAAGTCCTCAATTATCTACTAGACCTATTCATACAATACACAGGGCTGGATAACTAAAAATACAGAAAAGACAGGAGTTTCAGGGGCAGAGGTGGGCAGCAGGGGCTGCCAGGATGGCCAAGGCCAAGGGATCCTCAGGGTTGGGACTGGAATCAAGGAAAAGTTGACAAAAGGGTGAACAGTAACTCCCAGCCTGACAGCAAACAGCTTCTAACAATCACAGGTTACTGGGTTTAATGTAGTACACAAAACCAGAAGGAAAAAAAAAAAAAAAAAGACAAAAAATCCCTGCCCTCATATGGCTTACATTTTGATTTGAAGACACAGGTGCAACAAAAAAGACAAGAACGTAAAAAATGTATGTGTGGTGTCCTGTGTAGGAAAAAAATGACGTATGCAGGAGACCAGAATGATCAGGGAAGGTCTCAGTGGTATACCTGCACAAGGGCTTGGGAAGCTATTATAATAATCCAAGCAAGAGGCGATGATGGTGGCTAGGATCAGGGCTCTAGCAATAGAAGTAGTAAGAAGAGGATGGGTCTTGGTTATTCTATAACGGAAATGAGGTGGGGGAAGGCCAAAAGTGTACTTTCCAAAACATTAAGATGTCTATTAGTCATCCACATGGAGATGTAAACCCACGATTTTATAAGTCAGAGAACTTTAGAAATGGGAGGGACTTTAGAGAGTATAACCCAGGAGTTCTAGCCCAACAGGTAACAATGTGACGGTGGACCATGAAGCCTTACCTGGTGGCTCTCCCAGTAGGGTCCACTGCCATGCTGGTCCTTCCACTCTACTCAGGGGCCATGTCATCATCCCCAACACGGCTGCCAGGCTCAGTCTGGGTGGACTGACCTGTGTGTCCACTTCGTTCTATATGTAACGTGCTCTGAGGCCAGGAGAAGCCAAGTGACTTGCCCAAGGCCATTTACACCCATCAACAAACCTGGGCTCAGTGATTTCTTTATGCTTCAAAGATCACCAAATTAGATTTTGTTTTCACGAGGGAAAGACCTCTGCTTCTAGAAGTTTTTTTTTCCATAAAAGCTTCTTTTAAATTCTGGGTTTTTTCCCAAGAATATACATTATTTGCAAAATCCATGTTACATGATATCTGGATGCAAGCTGGGCACATCTATGGCTGACATAAGAATGTGAAATTAGTATGAAATTAGAGTGATTGCAAAGTCTGTCTCCACATAAAAAAAGGAAAATACTGAGGCCTGGCATGAACTAATGTGCATGTATCAAAAGGCTCTGGAATATTCCCTGCAAACACCATAAATGTGATGGATGGGGAAAAATTCAGATTTAAGTGGCATTTATTGAGCACCTTCTATTTCCAGGCTATTCTTTCGCTTCACTCAATCCTCAGAGCAATCCTATGAGACAGACAGTATGATTCCCAGATGAAGGACGTGGCACTTAGGTAAAGGAACCTGTTCAAGGTCACAGCAGCTAGAAAATGACAGAGATGGGACTCAGGACACCTCGTGCCTCCAAGATACCCTGACTCCTGGATCAGAGCTCTTTCACTGCCACATGGCCTCCCAAAAACGAGGAAAGAAGGAGCCCCACAATCAGGTTCATTCTAACTTGGGGAACAGAGCACATCCGAAGGCTCCCCCAATCCTTCACCTCCACCCTTCTCCCGGCCTGTACCTTCCTAGATAATCACCTATGGCCAATGGAAAGTCACCTGCCACCATAATGCCTGACATAGTCGCCTTCTTCCCTCCTTCAAACGTTGCTCAAAACTACCTCCAGACTCACTGTCGTGCCTCAGCCTCCTCTGGTGGGATAATGGACCTGGAAGTACCTCACAAAAGCCGGACTGGGCATTGCACGACCCCAACCCTTGGATCTACAACTATAATTACTGGTATTCTTACTGATGCGGCTCTGAGTGTTTACAGTATTTATTATTAATAATTACATCATGTTACTTATGAACAGTGCTTTTTACTTCCTTAAGCTGTTATACTGTTAACTCACACAGTCCTTGTCACTACTCTGGTGGTAGAGAGAGCAGGTACACATATCACCATTTGACATGTGAGGAAACTAAGATATACGGGGACAAGGAACTTTTCCAAGGACATCAAGCTAATTAATATCTGAACCAGAACTAGAAATCAGAGCTTCTCATTTATAGGCGAATGGTCTTTCCACTAGACCATCTGAACTCTACCTCTGCCCAACTTCCTAGAGTAGGGTCTTCTACCCACATCTCCTTTCAGAGTGCCAAAGTCCACTGGAGCTTCCTCCAGTCTTGAGGTCAACCTGTCCCTAACCACAGAGGGATTAAAACAGAGCATGTACCTTCAGCTTACTAAAGGAGGAGACAGGGCTCTTTATAAAAGAGAAGGCAGTCTGCGTGCTGAGGGCCTTCGCCCCTCTCCAATGCTCCAAGTCTAGAACCTGGAACGGTCAGTGAAAACTCATGAACAAGTAAAAATGGAGCCAGTTTTCTCTTCTCTGACTATACCCTGTAGAGAGTCCCATCCAGGCAGACTGCTGCCAGGGGTCCGGAATGAGGAGAGAAATGACAAGAAGATAAGTGTATACACACTTCATGTTCCCAGCTCCATTTAATTCCACATGAGATCACCACCGTATATTTCTCTCCTACCTTCCTCCTGAGTCACGTCCAAACCTGAGCTCATCCATCCGCACAACAGCCCACGGCTGGCCGGGAAAGGAGGCGGCCCAGCAACAACAACTAGGACTACACATCACATCTTACTCATTTGCTTAACAAGTGCTTTACTGAGAGAGACACAGAGAAGGAAGGGTGGGAGTCACCTTGGCTTCACGAAGGACTGGGCCTGGCCTGGAAAGAGAGCTGAGATTTAACAAATCCTCTCGTCTCAGAATCCAGTTCTCCACAATCCCTGTAACCTCTCTTCAGACATCCATCGGTAAAGAGAATGGATGCAGTACATCGTGAGGAAGTAATAATGATTCCTAGGCAGAAACAAGGGAGACACAGGGGAGTGGGTAAGGATGGGGAAAAAAGACAAAGTAGCTATTCTCCCCCTGCCTTGGCACCTATCCTCTTGGCCCTCAGATACTCCTGTACCCTGGCCTGGATTCATTACTTGTGTACATGTGTTCTGCTCTGCGTGCTGGATGTAGAGCAACTTCAGGCAAGGGCCCAGAGCTGGTCCATCCAGTGCCCTTGCAGCATCTGGCACATACATATTGGAAACGCACACATGCTGGCTCCTCTCTTGGTTTTGAATTGAAGAGGCATAAAGAAACAGGCCAGGGGGGAAATGTTATGAAGACCTTATCAACTAAATAGGTTTGAAGCATCTGGAAGGAGTTGGTAGAGGGATGAGATTTTTTTCTGAGGATAAAAGAGTGAATGGTTCTCTGCTAAAGATAGTTAATACTAGCCCTGCCTTGCAAGAGGCTGGGCTAAGTGGGGTAGTGGAATCTCCCAAACCTGGGCTTTTATAGCACATCTTAGTGCATTATGTGTGTGATGTGACAGCTGCCTCCCGGGGCTGCTCTTCCCTTCTACCCTGGTGCTCCCTAGCGCCATACAGAGGCAATCACCCCAGTCGCGCCTTTATCCACAAAGGCCTGCAAACCCTGCTCACTTCACTCTGTCCAAGGGACCTGAACCTGCAGAATCAGGCCCAGACCTCCCAAAGGAGCCAGTGGACGGGCCCCGGGAGCAAGTGGGGACTCTGTAGTTCCAGTGTAAAGTACACCCAGCCCTTGCCCAGGAGGACCCTGGAGGAGAATTCAGCATGTAGCAATCACTTCCATCCCCCAGTCACACACCTGCCATCACAAGCATGCAGAAGAGACCATGGAAGGCCATGCTCACAGTACCTGGACAGCAGCTGCTGGACTTGGAGCCACAGCTGAGGCCTGTGAGCACCCAAACCCAGCCCATCGTGGCTTCCTTGCCCCTGCATCGACCGCAGCCCAGCTCTATCATCCCTCTCTTGCTGAGCAGTGGGTCTATCCCAGCACTCATCTTCACTGAGACCTACATGCCCAGCACTCTCCTCACTACCAAAGGGGAAGGCAGGTGCCAAGGCACACAGGATAGAACCCCAAACTCAAGGGGCTGCGCCTGCTTCTACTCTAAACTGAACAACACTACACTACAGCTGTATGTTCACTTCTCATCCCTGAAATATATCCTAGTCTCTCTGGGTCCTCGTTGGCTGGCATAGAATAACTTCCTTGATGTAAAAGCTAAAAATCCAAGTCTGTGCTCAAAATGCCCTTCCTAGTGTTAAACTTCACCAGTTATCAGCGACAACGAATAAAAGCCATGGTAAAATACCACTATAAATCCACTAGAATGGCAAAAATAAAAACAGCAGAAAATTCCAAGGGCCCAGATAAACACAGGCCAACCGGAACTCTCATCACTGCCGCTGAAAACAGACTGACACAATCACTGTGGGAAATGGTGACAACACCGAAGTGCGGTTTGCCCGCGGTCTATGTCTCAGCAATTCCACTCTTTCCTGTTAACCAATAGAAATGGCTTTTGATGAAAAGGCATGCCAGAATATTTATAGAAGGGGAAGAACTATTTAAAAATAACCAAAATCTGGGAAGTACTACAATGTCCATCAACAGTCGAAAGGCTAAATCAATTGTGGTACAGTCCCCCAGTGGAATACTACAACAATGAAAATTCATCTCAGGGGGCAGGGGGAGCATCTAAACCAGACAGAAAAGAGCACATACTGCAGGATTCCACTGATGTGAAATTCAAAAGCGAATCTATGGTATTAGATGTTAGGATGGTGGTAACCCTTGACTGGGGGCTTCTACAAAGCTTTGTGGTATAGTATGTGTGACATGACAGCTGCCTCCTGAGGCTGCTCTTCCCTGTACCCTGGGGCTCCCTGGGGCCCTGGATGGGGGCATGAGGGTAACTTCTAAGGTGTTGGTAAAATTTAGTTTCTTTTTTAAGTATATTTTATTGATTATGTTGTAACAGTAGTTCCATTTTTTCCCCCTTTGCTCCCCTCTCTCCAGTACTCCTGTTTCCTCCAGCAATCCCACCCCCCTTAAAGGTTCATGTCCATGAGTCGTGCATATAAGTTCTTTGGCTTCACCTGTTTCTGTATTATTCTTAACTTCCCCCTGTCTATTTTGTACCAACCAATTATGCTTCTTAATCCCTGCACCATTTCCCTCTTTCTCCTTCTTCCCCCTCCCAACTGATAACCCTCCAAATGACCCCCATACCTATGATTCTGTTCTTTTTCTGGTTTGCTTAGTTGGATTTTGTTTTTATTTTTTAGATTCAATTGTTGATAGTTGTGAGTTTGTTGTCATTTTAGTGTTCATACTTTTGATCTTCTTTTTCTTAAGTAAGTCCCTTTGACATTTCATATAATAATGGCTTAGTAATGAAGAACTCTTTTAGCTTTACCTTGTCTGGGTAGTGCTTTATCTGCCCTTCCATTCTAAATAATAGCTCTGCTGGATAGAGTAATCTTGGTTGTAGGTCTTTGCCTTTCATCATACTGAATACTTCTTGCCAGTCCCTTCTTGTCTGCAAAGTTTCTTTTGAGAAATCAGCTGATAGTCTTATAGGCACCCCTTTGTAGGGAACTTTCCACTTCTCTCTTGCTGCTTTTAGAATTCTCTCTTTATCTTTCACTTTTGGCATTTTAATGATGATGTGTCTTGGTGTGATCCTCCTTGGGTCTAGCTTGTTTGGGACTCTCCATGCTTCCTGGACTTGTATGTCTACTTTCTTTGCAAAATTTGGGAAGTTTTCCTCCATTGTTTTTTCACATTAGTTTTCAATTTCTTGTTCTTCCTCTTCTCCTTCTGGAACCCCCACGATTCAGATGTTGGCATGTTTAAAGTTGTCCCAGAGGTTCCCACGCCTCTCTTCATTTTTTTCAATTCTTGTCTCCTCATTCTGTACTAGTTGACTGTTTTTTTCTTCCTTATATTCCAAATCATTGATTTGAACCCCGGTTTTCTTCCCTTCATCATTGGTTTTGTGTGGATTTTCCTTTGTTTCACTTAACATAGCCTTCACTTCTTCTCTTATACGTTTACCGTACTCAAGCATATCTGTCAAGCCTGTGAGCATCTTTATCACCAGTGTTTGGAATTCTGCATCTGTTAGGTTGGCTATCTCCTCATCTGTTAGGTGGGCTATCTCCTCGTCACTTAGTTCTCCCACTGGAACCTTGAACCATTCCCCCTTTTGGGCCATACTGCTCTGTCTCCTCATCTTGACAGACTCCTATGTTTGTTTGCCTCTGTGTCTTAGGTAGAGCTGTTACTCCTGTTACGTTGTAAGGGGCGGAGCCTTAGAAATTCTCCATTACAGGGTGACCTGTTTCACCACGTTGTGGAGCTGTATGTGGGGGAGGGGTCCAAGAGGGAACAATGCCACCTGCCCAGCACTCGCCCCTCCTCCAGGTACCTCTCCCACTTCCGTACGGGACCGGCGCCTCTCTAGCTGCTGCCCTGGCCATCATTCCCAGAGCAGATGGATCTGTGCACATTCTAGGACTATGGGGGCCCTCCAAACAAGTGGACTCTGCTGACAGACCGGCAACTTCTGCCTCCACCTCAACCACCACTGGTTTGCACAGTCAGAAGCAATGAGGTTTGACTTTCCCCGGTGCTGGGACTGTGATCTGAACAGTCTGGTGAGGAGCTGGGAATGCTCCCCAGGTGTCCCTCCTGACTTTTCAAAATGTGTAACTGTGATTTCCGCAGGCCCACCGCTGCCACCACTGCTACTGCCACCCCCACACTGCGTCCTCTCCACCCCGGCTCTGCCCCTCCTACCTGTCTGGATGGAAATTTCTTCTTTATATGTTTGTTTGTTGGAGTTCCATGCAGTTTGATTTTCTGGAACTTCTGGTTGTCTCTACTTCTGAGGTACTTGTATTCCTTCTTAGTTGTGGAGGGAGACGCAGCATGTCTGTCTATGCCTCCATCTGGGCCGGAAGTCCAAAAATTTAGTTTCTTAATCTGAGTACTGGTCCCACAATGTGGTCACTTTACAAAATTTCACTGAATGCTGAATTTTCATGTCTCTGTGTTATACTGCAATAAAAGGTTAGAAAATGTTTCCATTTCTCTCCATTTATTCACTCCTGTAGCCCTTTCCTATTAAGGGGCAAAGCTATTCTTGTAAAAGAAATCACTGATCATCTATGAGTGTATACCTAATGTTTTTCTCATCTCTAAAATGAAGAGTATGAGATAATCTCTAAGGAACCTTCCAGCTCTAGACAGTATAGTGCTTTGATCCTATTAGTAAAACCTCATTAATCATTAATAAGAAATACTTCCCAAATTAGTGAAAAGTAAAAAATAGGGAACATTTGTTTAAAGAAGGCAGTGTGATTGCTTTCAAGAACTAAGCACATTACAAATTAAAATATAAATGTTCACCAAATTGAAGTTAATGGAAAAAATTGCCATCTATATTAGGCTTACACTACTTAATACTGCTTGGATATTATTAAAATCCTGTGCCTTGACCACATTAGATCCTCATTTCAACCACTGTAGTCAAGAAGAGCCATGAATGCCAACTTACTCCATCTGCTGTATTACAAGTGACCAAAGTCAACTGTCAGGATGCTACCACTGACTCAGGCCCCGCGGTTCCCTGCCCAGCCCTGTGAGATGAAGCCTCTGGCCACACCTGGGAAAAGCAGAGCCTGGTCTGAGCGCCTTCAAACAGGACAGACACACAGATTACTCAGGAAATTTATGGCGCCCCTGGGAGCACAGCAACACCACTGATGGCAGCAGATTCTAGCAGGCAGCAGGACATGAGTTCTGGGTGCCATGATAAATAAAACCTCTGTTCAGTGGCTAATCTCACAGCGGCTCACAAATAAACACACGGGTTGACCGAGGCTCATGAACAGCCTTAAGAGCTCTCACCCAGAGGCAGCTCCCTCCAACAGTCAGTAGTCACAGCTTTGCCAACACTCTCTCCAGGCCTCAGTATCTCCTTCTGTGCCATGGGTAATATGCTCCATGACCCTCACCTGGCTCTGCAGTGGTGACAAAGGAATTGGCTCACTAACACTTCAAATAGTTCTCAATACCCCCACCAGGCAAGGGAGCACAAGGGAATAACCACTCAAAGGAAATCATTTGTTGGAGGCTATGATGCAAGTCCAAAGAGCAGCATCTGCACAAGGAACTGGCACCTCATAAAAGCTTACTGAGAAGTTCAGTAAACCTTGATTGCCAATAAACTCCCCAATGATAGCTCTTTTTGCCCCCCACCAACAGAGACACTGAGTGACGATGGGTTAGCAGCCAAGTACTCAACTTGGAAGGGTTAACTCACAGGGTGCAGCTTCTTTGCTAAGGTCTAAATGCAGCAAGCACTGGGACTTGAAGACCTTCATTCCATCAGAAACAAGGACAGCTGAGTTAGGCCTCCCTTCCCCCAGCCCCAGGACTATGAGTGCACTTCCCCTCCTCCAGGCTCCACCACCTGTCTCTGGACCAAATACGGATCACAGAGAGGCATTTCCTGAGCTCTGTAAGCTTACTGACCCTGGAGGTTAATCCAACTCCTCTGTGGTCAGGCCACACGATGATGAGTCTCTCCCTCCCTCCAAGAGAACCACAGAATCCTAGAATTTCAGAACCACGAGGGGCCTGAGAAACCATTAAGTTTGAGTCTCCAAAATGTCCATGGATTATTCCAATATTACAAAGCAGAATGGAGATGCCAGAGTTCAAAACTAGGTCTTCCGACCCTCAGATGAGATAAAGCCTACTTGACATCCTAAATGCCACTGTGGCCCTTCAGTGGTGGTAAGCTGGAGCGCCATGTAGAAAAAGATTAAGTGGGATGCAAAGAAGGAGCGCTGTTTTCACTTAGCACTATCTGCCTCAAGCCAAGGATGAGGGTTTTGCAGTTAAGTATTTGCTGACCTGCCACTTTGACTCACAGGACAATCGCTCTACATCAGCTTATCCAGAAATCTCTGGGTGTCATTCTTCAGGCTGAGGTATGTGCAAGGGCCAGGGAGGGTGGCTAGCCCTACAGGAACAAGGAGAGACTGAGCCAAAGAGTGAAGGATATTGGGAGTGAGTTGGGAGAGTGAAATCCAGAAAATGCAAATCAACTTTTGTCTCAACAATTTGAGTGCCCGCTATTCATTTACTGGACAGACATGCATCAAATGCCCACTGTGTGCAAGCAATGGTTGGCTTCCTAACCAATGCTGCATCCTGCAGAATGTGAACTGCCCTCCTGTCCCCGCTACTAACTTGGGGAACAAGCTACCTTCCTTTCTGATCTGCAGACCCTGTGCTGAAAATAGAGGTAAAAACATCCCCCAGGAATGTTGTGAGGCTCAAAAGTGAAAATCTATATGAAAGAGCATGCAGGCCCTGGCTGGTGTGACTCAGTAGACTGAGTGCTGGCCTGTGAACTGAAATGTTGATTCTCTGTCAGGGCACATGCCTGGGTTGCAGGCCAAGTCCCCAGTTAGGGGCATATGAGAGGCAACCAATCAATGTTTCTCTTGCGCATAGATGTTTCTCTCCCTTTTTTTCCTCCCTCCCTTCCTCTCTCTCTAAAAATAAATAAATAAAATCTTGAAAGAAAGTGCACTGGGAAACAGAAAGCCCATATCAGTACAGAGGGTCACCATCATTTTCTCCTCCACTTTCTCTTTCATTTGGGCCTAGGCACCCAAGCCTGAGCCTCCCTGCCAGTCTGTCTTCCCCAAAGGCCCTCTGTATTGTAAGTGGTTCCTCACTCACTCCCTGCAGCCTCTTACCCTACTTGGTCCACCTTTGGGGGTGGAAGGACTGCAAAGAGCAGAGAACAGAGAAGAACTGCCTAATCAACTACAGAAAGAAATCCAGCCACCACATTAACACAGCAGGTGAGTCTCTAATACCCACAGGCAGCAACTCACACCAGAGATTTTCTGTATCCTCCAGGGCAGAGCAAGGGATTACCACTGATGTGTTATCTGCTCCAATTCTTCCTGCCAGGAGTCAAGTATAATACCTTCCTAATGCATTTGCATTGATGTTCCCTGCACAGAGATATGTAAATTATACACAATGGATGGGGAACGCCACACACTGACATCTGTGTCAGGTAGATACTTCCTTCCCCAGGATGTGAAACCCAGGAAAATCCTCTAGGCAGCATAAAGCTGTAGGCAGAACACTACCCTGGGGGCAGAGACCCAGCAAGAACCATCAGTAACCTAGGCACAGTAATTAAGCAGACATTGTTGAGAGGCTAATGTCTGTAAAACACCAGGCTAGGTGTGGTAGGTGGAAGGGAGAAAGGCAGTAAAATACAAAATGAGAAAGTACGTTCCCTGTCTCACTCCCTGTGTTTCAATTCTGGGATTTAAACATACACACAAGTGTTTTATCACAGGGCAGAATGTGGGAGGTGGCAAAACAAAGGTAGAAACATAATGAATACAAGATGAAAAAGAGAAAAAAATCACCATATTCAATTTGGGGGCAAGGAGTAGCAAGGCTTTATGGACAAGATATTTAAGGGGAACCTTAAATGATTGATACGCTTTGGAAGACAGCCAAAGGGAAATGCAGGATGAGGTAAAAGGAACAGGTTGAGCTCAAGGTGGAAAAGCAATCATTCAGCCATTCATTCAGCCATGCATTCAACAACGGCTCAGAGCGCCAGGCAGTTTCCACGTGCTAGAGATGCAGAGGTGAAGAGAACAAACAAGCACAGGTGTGGTCTGCATTGACTGGAGCCAGGAGCCATGGAAGAGGATGGGAATAAGCCTGGAGAAGAGAGCTGGGGCCCTACCTGAGAGATTTACCAATGACTAGCAAGACCCCCCCATTCCCATCTTGTCAACAGTGGGAGGAAGCAGAAGGCCTGTGTCCTTGGAGGTCCCCACTGTCTTCCCACTGGCACTCTTACCCAGCAGGCTGCCAGGTGCCTCCAAGTCTGCCTCAGCTCTCCTGATGGGGAAGATGGTGCTTTAAGGCCTGGGAGAGAAGGGGAACATGTGGCATAGAGCCTGGTATAACTATAACTTGTCTCACGAACATCTCTTAATCTACTTAATCTACCCAGGGGTCCTATTAGCTCTGCTGAAAAGGTGCTGAGGGGAAAGGAAATGGTTCTCCTTTGGCCTGAAAGCAGAATTGGATTAAATAAACCAAAATGTTGAAAATGCCCTCTTACCTTTTTTTTCTGCAAACATCCATCACCTCTGGTCCTAGTTGCCACTATCATCTCCTCCCTAGCCCAATCAGGGACCTGCAATGGCCCCCATCAACTAGACTCTGGGGTCTCAAATACCTCTTTCAGGTAGGAGAGTTGATAACTTCTCTGCTGTTGGTTCCAGCAGGTCTCACAAGCCAGGAATGCCCTTGCTATGATGGAAACCCACATCATCTTGTTCTGACCTTCACCATAACCAGAATCAATTTTTTAGCATTCAGACACACAAAACACCATTCTGGAAGTTGTTGAAGAGCAAGTTAAACAAGCACAGAATTATACAATCTCAACACAAAAGACTGTCAAAGGGGCTGGGAGATGCATGTTGGTGCTACTGAAGAAGAAAAGAGAAAGGCAACCAAGAGCATTTTCCCCAAGCCAGGCTCCACACTAATTGTCCACAACTTCTCCTTAGATGATGGGCTGCTCCAAGAGACCTTGAATATCCCATCCATTTCAATAAATGGTGCTGTACATCCACATATTCACACACACAAACTGCAGCTGGACACCATACACAAAAATTAACTCAAAAGGAATCACTTAATAATCACAAAAGTAATACAAGAAAAATCAGATAGCTTATACTTCATTAAAATTTAAAACTTTTATGCTGCAAATAATACTACCAAGAAAATAAAAAGACATTCCCTAAAATATGAGAAAATATTTGCAGACCATGTATCTGATACGGCGCTTATGTCCAGAATATATAAAAACTCTTACAACTCAATGATTAAAAGATAAATAACTCAATTTTAAAATAAGCAAAGAATATTAATATTTCTCCAAATAAGATATACAAATGGCAAATAAGTACATGAACAGATAGATGCTCAATGTTATTCCTCATCAGAGAACTACAAATCAAAACCACAATGATATACCATTTCGTATCCATGAAGATGGCTACAAAAAGATAGATAATAACAAGTGTTGACAAAGGTATGGATAAACTGGAATCCTTTATATATTGCTAATGGGAACATAATCTGGGACAGCCATTTGGGAAACAGTTAGGTGGTTACTCAAAAAGTTAAATATAGAGTTATCATATGACCCAGCAACTTCTCTCCTGGTTATATAACCAAGAGAAATGATAACATGTCTCCACAGAAACTTGTACACAAATCTTCATTGCAGCATTATTCATAATAGCCAAAAAGTTGAAATAACCCAAATGACCACCAATTGATGAATGGATAAACAAAAGGTGGCATGCCCATAAAATGAATTATTATTCAGCAATAAAAATGAATGACATACTGGCATATGCTACAACATAAAAGAACATTAAAAACATTCTGCTAGGCAAAAGAAGCCGGTTGCAAAAGACCCCATATTGTGTAATTCCGCTTATAAGAAATGTCCATTTATAAGATTATAAAGGGTCTTAAGTCTGAGAGGGAGGGATTGTTATTCTTTATTGTTAAAAATATTTATTTATTTATTTATTTATTTATTTATTTATTTATTTATTTAAAAAAGAATAATGTAGGAAAGGCTGGAGCCTGAGAACTTGTATGTACGACCCATGGGCATGGACTGGGGCTAGGGGGATTGCTGGGGGAGGGGTGGTGCTGGGCAGAAGGGTGCAAAGGGGAAAAAATTGGAACTATTGTAACAATATAATCAATAAAATATACTTAAAAAAAAAAAAAGAAAAAAAGAAATGTCCAGAATAAACAAGGCCATAGAAACAGAACATATTTTAGTGGTTGCCCAGGGTTGGAGATGGAGTGAGAGTTGAGGGGATATGAGGAGTGATTGCTAATTGATATGGGGTTTCTTTGGGGAGTAATAAAATGTTCAAAAATAGATTATGGTGATGGTTATACGACTCTGGAACATACTAAACAACTGCATTGTATGTGAAATGAGCATATGAGTTTGGAAGGATGCCATAACTAAGTCCCACAGACTGGGGGGCTTAAACAACAGAAATTTATCTTCTCATGATTCTGTAGGCTAGAAGCCTAAGAGCACGGTGTTGGCAGGTTTGGTTTCATTCTGAGGCCTCTCTACTGGGCTTGTAGAAGGCCCTCTTCTCCCTTTGTCTTCACATGGTCCTTCCTCTGCACGTCTGTGTCCTAATCTCCTCTTAAAGGACTAGTCATGTTGGATTAGGGTCCACCAAAATGACCCCATTTAACCTTAATTACCTTTTTGAAGACTCTACTTCCAAATACAGTCACATTTTGAGGTAAGTTGGGGGAAAGGGCACAGAACTCAGCCCATAACAATGGCAGAATTTTATGGTATGTGAATAATATCTCAGAACAATTTTTTAAACAATCCATCCACAAATCCTAGAGAGTACATAGTACAATTCATTGTTCTGCAAATGAGAAACTGAGGCCCAGGTAAAAGATCCACTTACTTGCCCCAACTCATGGCTGGTCAGAGGCAGCACTGGGAAGAGAACTCGCAGCTCCTACTCCACGCATAGTGCTCTTTCTACTACACCCGCCTGCCGCCTTAACCTCTAGAGCTCATAAACTGAACAGACAATGATGGCAAAAGTAAGACAACTTTACACTTAAAAAGAAAAATGCCTAAGAAGTTAGATCATATGTAATTAAGGAGTAAATACACTCCACAGCTTGTGGGAGAAGGGGCACAGGCAGTAAAACTCTGAGGGGGCCCCGGAAGAGACACACACAGTGACAAGTGGCATCTGTGAGCAAACTCTATGTTAATTCCATATCTGTTGTGTGCCAGGTGAAAGAGGAGCATGTTTTTGAGCAAGATGTGGTTTACAGAAGAGTTGACACTTCAGCTAATCCCTGAAGAACAGGCCTAATTCCACCTGGGTGAGGGCTTCACAAGCAAAAGGAAGCGCCTGACCAAAGGCAGGTAATTTCTAGACAGGTTCAGAAAATATTCTGTTGGCTGGTGCAGTGGAAGTGCATGCTTTATACAAAGAGCAGTGGGGGATAGCACAGCAAAGGGAGGCTGAGGCCAGATTCTGGAGAGCCTTGCATTCTACACTTTGAAGCATGGACTAGAGAAAAGTAACAGGGAGTCCCTGAAGGTTCTGGGGCAGGAGTGTGAAGGCACCTGAGGAGTGCTAGAGAAAGGTGGCTCCACACCCAGCCAGCAGTTGGACTGAGTGGCCACTTGAATTGTTCCTGTAGGAGGCATTCACAGGACAGAGGAGGCTGGTAACAGAGCTCAAGGGAAAGAGCCATGAGAGACAGGCAAGCAGAGAGTTCCCTGCTTTTAGGGGGACTCAAGATCTTAATTAAAGTGAGGAAAGCAAGAATTTGAGGAAAGCAAGAAGAGGAGGGAAGTCTCTGCACGCACTGAAGAGCCGCCAACTCCTGGGGCCCATGTTATGATCGGGTGCTGACAGCCCTTCATCTTTTCCATTTCTTCTTCTTTTTTTAGAAGATAAAGGGAGGGGTGAGGAAGAGGAGAGAAACACAATGGAGTTGCGTGGTGAATAAAAGCCCTGGCACGTTTTCACTAATCGTTTCTAACAGTGTGCGCTGCTCTGTCAGCACCCTATAATCATACCTAGAGCAGGGACATAGCCCATAACTTACGATTCAGGCATAAATGCATCCTGGACAGCAGCAGGGCCCTGCTATCTGCCAAGCGTCCACCTGATTGGGGAGGGGGGACACAGCATAAAAAGTCAGGAGGCCTTGGTTCAGGTCCTGGCTGTTTGCTTTACCAGCTTTGCGACCTTGAGCAAGACACAACCTCTCTAGACCTCAGTTTCTTAGTCTGCACTAACAATGGCAGCTGCTATCAATGATTCAGGTGCCAAGGACAATTTTAGATTTTATCCCTTACAAAACAGCCTATGCAATATTAGTTCCCCCATATTCCAGATGGAGAAACTGGGGTCCAGAGGTTAAATAGACCAGTCAAGTTCAGAAGGCTATGCTTAAACCCAGATTTGTCAAACTTCAAAATTCCTGTTCTTAAATTAAACCACACTTCTGTGGATTAAGTGAAAATAATAAAATCTGCTCTCTGCACCTTCGCCAGTTTACCATGAGGCTCAGTGGGGAGAATCCACACTCAATACTGCAAGGGTAATGTAGTTACTCAAGGTCAAAATGGAACGGTCTTCAAGTCAGCTACACTTCACCTCAACTGGAGCCCTAGCTCCAGGCCCTTCTCCAGAAAGCCCTCCCAACTAGCCCAGCCTAGCATCCCACCCCTTCCACCACTGCTGACCCACTGTCACTTTCTCCAGGATGCTGTTGGCTGGTGGATTCCACTAGACTCTTAGCAGCAAAGCCCAAGTCTCACCTTGATTCTAAAATCCAAGAGTCTATCCTATCAGAAGACAGTGGACATCTCCACCAACACCTCCCCTTCTGAGCAGTGGGGTTCCCTGCTGGCAGCCCCACACTCTCCCCAGTCCTGGAGGGGATTATATGAGAGAATGTAAATAAAGCCTCTGCCATAGTACCCAGCTCCAAGAAGTCTTCTGTTCTTTAATGTTGTTCTCAAGATCTGGGCTGATTGCGGGGGAGAGGGGGTAGGGGAATGGGTGGAGGTAGAAGAGAGTATGGGAGAGATAAATGGTAATGAAAAAATATATAGTAAAAAATGAACTGTTAAAAAAAAGATCTGGGCCCAAACACTGGACAATGTTTCAATTCTTTAGTACCATTTCCCCTTCCTCTTCATGTAGCCATCACATGCCAAAGGCGCACCCAGACAAACATCTTGATGCTCCTGACACAATCTGGGAAGGACACCGACATGTTATTAACAAAGGAAAATTGAAACTGACATTGTCAGTGATCTGAAACCTCCCAGCTAAGGAAAGCTTTTTTTTTTTTTAAATAAAAAATAAATAACACAGAGTATTTATTTCCCTAGCAAGTCATATTTCTTAAGTATCTCTAGGCTCGTACATCATGGCTGTCACCTGGGGAAACTGTGGAGAAGTGCTGGCATCTTCAAATCCCTTCTCCTACCTGAGAAGTTCAAAACACCTTTATCTTCTCTACAGCCCTCGGAGGAGAGAAGAAGGGGAGGATGACCCCTGGCAACTCTGCCTCCAATGTGCTTACAATAAATATTTCTAAGTGCCCATGGGGGACAATTTTCCTCATTGCAAGGATGAGAAAATGAAGGAAAGGCCATTTACCCAGCACCCACCTAACCAATGTTCCCAGTTCTGACTCTGCTTTCAAGCCCTTTCTCATCTGAGGCCTCGCTCCTCTCAAAGGACTTGCCAGAGGAACTAGAAAATGAAGATATGGTCTCTGGATTAAGACAGACAGATACC
Source organism: Furipterus horrens (assembly GCF_987537825.1). Classification (NCBI taxonomy): domain Eukaryota; kingdom Metazoa; phylum Chordata; class Mammalia; order Chiroptera; family Furipteridae; genus Furipterus; species Furipterus horrens. Next base: position 98,275,267 of record NW_028327174.1, on the reverse strand, counting down.
CAGTCTCATCACTGACTGGAAGGGTGTACAGAGACTAAATATAGTAGTCCCTCTCTATATCGCAGCCTCGCTGTATCGCGGGATTTTTTAAAATATTATATTTAATTATTTATCGTGGATTTTTCACTGTATCTCAGGATTTTGCAGTACTGTATACGTATGTTGTTAAAGTTACGTAGGTTTAAGAGTGTAGAATATGTTTAAGAACATAAGTAGTGTTTATAAAAGTGTGGAAAAGGTTAACAAGGGAGTCGGAAAGGTTAATAATGGACTGGGAACAGTTTATAAGTGTGGGAAGGGTTTATAAAGCCTTAAAATATATATAAATACTAAAATAAATGTAAGGTTCCTACTTCGCAGATTTTCACCTATCCCAGGGGGTCTAGAACGTAATACCCGCGATAAGTGAGGGATCACTGTACTTCAAAATGTCTCAGTTAGTTCTAACTGCAGGAGTGGCCTTCTCGTGATGGCTTTCTAAATCCTCAGAACAGAATCAACTGTCCCCACCTGAGCGTTTCCAGAGCAGCTTGCCTTCTGTCTCACTTGTCACCAATCATATAATGCTTCATGGCCTAATTCTGTGTGCTTGTCATTTTCCCCCATGATTATTACTACCTTTACAGACCTATGCTCCTTTGATACGCCAAAATGCCCAGCATATCAATCTACCCATGATACACAAAGCAAGGGTCACAAACTGATACCCTAAACTACAGGTATGCTTTGTTTGGTCTCCACCATATTTTAAATTATTTTTAATTAGTCACCACAATTAAAAACAGGAGATTTAAGACTTCTGGCCAAGATGGAGGCGTAGACAGGCTGCGTGTCCCTCCACAACTAGGAAGGAATACAACTACCTCAAAACTAGAAACAACCAGAAGTTCCAAAAAATCAAACTGCATGGAAGTCCAGCAAACAAAGATATAAAGAGGAAATACTCATCCAGACAGGTAGGAGGGGCGGAGAGGACACGGTGTGGTGGTGGCAGCAGTGGCGGCAGCGGCGGCAGCAGGCCAGCGGAGAGCGCAGTACATGTTTTAAAAAGTCAGGAGGCACACCTGGTGTTGCGTTCCCAGCCCCTCACCAGATCGCGCAGCTCACAGTCCCAGCACAGGGGAAAATCAAGCCTCATTGCTTCTGAGTGTGCAAACCAGTGGCAGTTGGGGCGGAGGCAGAAACCGCTGGTCTCTCCGCAGAGTCCGCTTGTTTAAAGGGCCCCACGGTCCTAGAACGTCCACAGACCCACCCACTCTGGGAAAGACAGTCAGGGCAGCAGCTAGAGAGGCGCCAGTCCCATACAGAAGTGGGAGAAGTGCCTGGAAAAGGCGCAAGTGCTGGGCAAGCGGCACTGTTCCCTCTTGGACCCTTCCCTCACATACAGCACCACAACGTGGTGAAACAGGTTGCTCTGTACTGACAAATCCCTAAGGTTCCGCCTAGGGGTTCATCAACATAACAGGAGTGACAGCTCTACCTAAGACACAGAGGCAAACACACAGGAGACTTCCGGCCAAGATGGAGGCCTAGACTGACACACTCCATCTCCCTCCACAACTAAGGAGGATTACAACTACCGCAAAACCAGAAATAACCAGAAGTTCCAGAAAATAAATGGAAGTTCAATGTATAAAGTTATAGAAAAGTGGTGTTCGTCCAGATGGGTGAGGGGGGCGAAGCCGGGGTGGAGAGGTCAAGCTGTGCTGGCAGTGGCAGCAGTGGCAATGGCAGCAGGATGGTGGTAAACATAGACACCTATATTTAAGGGGAGGCAATAAACACCTGGAGAGCACCCCCGGCTGCAGACCAGACCTGTCAGCTCACTATTCCAATGCCAGAGAAGGCAGACCCCCATGGCCTTGAACTGTGGATCCCAGAGGGGGTGGGGACGGAGGAGGAGGCTCCCGGTCTCTCAGCGGACAGTGAACAGCAGGAATCCATTTTGGACCCCCACCCCCCCACAGAAAATACCACAGCATGGTGAGAAGGGTCACCTGGTTGTGATGAGTTCATGGGGATCCGCCCCCTATAGCATAGGAGGTGTGACAACCCCGCCCAGGAAGCCAAGGTAAACACAAAACTGTCAGGATGTCACAGATCATGATAGAGATCCCAGTGACGCAGCTGACCAGACAGCAAATATCTAATCTAACGGACCAGCAGATAGATAATCTTTCTGAGGCTCAGTTCAGAGCTTTGGTTATAAAAATGCTTACAGACATAACAGCAGATCTTAAATAAGATGGGGAAGAAACGAAGACTAGTCCTGCTGAAATGAACAAACACACATATGAAATTAGTCATGAGGGAAAAAAAAACCAGGGATCAAATCAACAAATCGGAACCCAGGGAAGGAACAAACAGTCAACCAGTGCAGAGAGAGGAAACGAAAGGTGAGGAAAATGAGGAGAGGCTCAGAAACCTCTGGGACGGCTATAAGCAGGCCAACATCCGAATCATAGGGTTGCCAGGAGGTGAAGAAGAAGAACTGGAAATTGAAAAATTATGTGAAAGAATAACGAAGCAGAACTTCCCTAACTTGGGGAAGGAAATAGACTCACAGATCCAGGAAGCACAGAGAGTTCCAAATAAACTGGACCCAGGGAGGACCACACCAAGACACGTTATAATCAAAATGTCAAAAATTAAGGCTAAAAAGAGAATCTTAAAAGCAGCAAGAAAGAAGAAGGGAATTACGTACAAAAGGGTCCCAATTAGACTCTCAGCTGATTTCTCAAAAGAAATTCTGCAGGCAAGAAGGGACTGGCAAGAAAGACTCAAAGTAACGAAAAGCAAAAACCTATAGCCACGATTACTCTATCCAGTGAAGCTGTCATTCAGAATAGAAGGACAGAGAAAGTGCTTCCAGGAAAAGAAAAACTGAAGGAGTTCATCAGATCCAAACCTCTGTGATATGAAATGTTAAAGGGACTTGTTTAGGAGAAAGAGGATCAAACTATAAACATTAAAATGAAAACTGTATCGCAACAACCAACAACAGAAGCTAGGGAACTGAAACAAAGGCAAACTAGGTAGGCAACGAGAGGGGAAAAGAATTATAGGCATGGGGAACATTATGGGGGGAGGTCAGGGAGAGGGAAGGGGGCAAAGAAAGGGAGATGGTACATGAATTAAGAAGCATAGTAGGAGGAAATGGAGTAGACAGGAAGATGTTGAGAAGAACTATATGCACAACCGATGGGCATGGACTAAGGGGTGGGGTCAACTGGAGGGAGGGGGGTCACTAGGTGGAGGGGAACAAAGGGAAAAGAAGTTGGGACAACTGTAACAGCATAATCAATAAAGCATATTTAAAAATAAAAATAAAAAAAATCAGGAGTTTTACCCAAAAGCCAGGAATTCAAGCTTCTCTTGAAAAATGGGAGATCTAGCAATACCAGGCTCACATTTTGGTGTGGCAACAATCAGCTGGACCTGAACAGAAGATAGGTCCTCAGATGGGGTACATGGCTTCAATTTGTCACAGGCCCATTTCACTCATCTGAGTTCACAGCTTTGCATAAAGTCTGGTTGAATGTAATTGAACAGGTGAGCCTATGGTCATTTCAGACCATAAAATCTCTGAGGATAAGAACCAGATCTATTTTTCTTGCTTCAAATGGGGTCAGATGGGGGAGTGCACCTAGGGAATTCATGAATGAGTTAAACCATACAGTCAAAATCTATGTAGCCAGGCCAGCAGGCTTCAGAGCCTGAGCCACAACAAAAATGGAAAGTCAGTCTTTTTTTAAAAAATATATTTATTTTAGAGACAGAGTGAGAAAGGGAGAAAGAGAGAAACATTATGCCCTGGCTGGTGTAGCTCAGTGGCTTGAGCGCCAGCCTGTGAACTAAAGGGTCACCAGTTCAATTCCCCAGTCAGGGCACATGCCTGGGTTGCAGGCCAGGTCCCCAGCTGGGGGACGCGCAAGAGGCAGCAACACATTGATGTTTCTCTTCCTCTCTTTCTCCCTCCCTTCCCCTCTCTAAAAATAAATACAATATTTTAAAATAAATAAAATAAAAAGAGAAACATCAATTTATTGTTCCGCTTATTTATGCATTCATTGGTTGATTCTTGTATACGCTCTAACTAGGGATCAAACCAGCAACCTTGACATATAGGGAGGATGCCCCAGGCAACTGAGCCACCCAGCCAGCGCCTAAGTTACCATCCTTTAAAACAGGGACTCTGTTGCCTAATCCATTCCCAGGTAGTTTGTAAGGACAGACTTAGATCAAGATCTGAGCTAATCCTGTGGCTGTTCTCAGGCACCTGGCTTCTGGCTGGTGTTTAACAACCCAGAATGAAATCTCCCACACTCTAGGAAGAATGCCTGGCTTCTTATCTCATCCTAAGAAAATAATTCAAATGGGGGAGAAAGAAAAAAAGAAAGAGAAAAAGAAAGACACACAGATAGACACATACACACACATATATTACTAATATACTATATTGGTATAAATTAATGCAGTATCTGTAAGGTAGGTTTAAAAAGTGTGAACAAGCTAAATGTTCAACAATGGGAAAATGGATAAGTACTCAATTACTGTGTAGACATTTAAAAGTCTAATTGTGATTATTATGTGGCTTTGGTAGGATATTGAAAAAAAGCAAACAGAATGCAAAATTCTATCTACATTATGACAACAATGTGAAAATTATGTCTGCAAGTAAACACAGACTGAAGGCATCACAGAAAATGGCAAGTGGATTTTTCGTGCTGGCATCTTTTTTTCTCTATTCCTTTGATTTGTTTTCTTGTACAAAATTATTTACACAATGAGTTTTTTTTTAAAATGCCCAGCCCACTCCTGACCCTAAAATAAGCTAGCACAATCCCAAACCAGATAAAGATGAATGGTAGGTGGGAAATGTCTCCCTTCCTCAGGGCCTTGGAGTCCCATGGGGGGGTAGGCACAAGGTAAAAGTTTTATCACAAATCAGTCTGCAGAGTTGGGGCGGCTTCAAAGAAGGCACTCCCTGCACACACACCCCCCACACACACACCACAAAAGGAAGTTCAGCACTCCTCACGGAGCAGACACTACCTTCCGCCCCCCACCCTTCATGTGTGTGGCCCTCTGCTGCTCCACCACTCGTGTGTGTGATGGTCTCAGAATCTCTTTCTTCTGATGTGCTTGAGATAAGGAGAAGGCTGTGGGGGCCTCCAGGCTGTGACTGCCACACCAGCAACCCTATCTTTCAATTCACGTCACACTGGGTCCATCGCGGAGACTTAGGAGCCTGGTGCAGGGAAGAGGCTGCTCACCGAGGGAGGCAGGAGCGTCAAAGGACAGGATGACCACCAAAGCCCCTTCTAGAAGGAACAGGCCCCCATGGCCATCAAGCAAAATGCTGTAATGGAGGCTGGGCAGGCAAGGGAGGAGCTGAGTGGGCCATGTGGACAACCAGAAGACCTGACCCCACAGTGGCCTCCTGGTGGCCAGGTGCTGAGGGACATTAGGTGGCAGCTGCCTTTTTGTAAACTATGAGAGAGAGAGCTGGTGCCTTAGAAAACAAAAAGAAACTTCCTTACATACACTTTGAAATCAGATTAGACTCCCTGGGGAGAGATTCCCTGTGACAACTCACACTCAAATACAGCAGGGCATCCCATTTGCAGGAAAATTCACTTATACTCGATCGTTGGTCTTCTACTTTTCAATTCCAAAAACTGGCATTATTTAAATAAAAAATAAAGGGAAGGAAGAAAGGAGGAAGGGAGGGAAATTTCGTTTATTGCTGCTCTATTCCATTCAGTATTTGTGGTTATGGAGGAAGTCCTGAGGAATGGGGCCACAATCCAAACAAGCAAGGGTGGGAAGCAGGTGGCCCAGCTGGTCAGGTCCTTAAACCCACTGAAGGGCATTTGCAACCCCTGTGCCTGTCCAGCTGGTAGCATCTGCCTCAAGGGAAAATGGTAAGGAAGGGCTGGAGAGGGCCAAGAGGGACCAAATGTGAAGTCCGGTGGCGGAAGCCGGCCCCTCCTCCTGTAAGCAATCCCCACCAGAGGGTTATTTCCAGGCACTTTTTCCTGTGAGAAAAGAATGGGAGGAATGCAGCCCAGCCATTACCCAAATCCACCCCACAAGGGCTCCGTGCCCAATTACGTACAGTTGTTGGGGGGGACCCCTCCAGAGCCTGTAATCAGCAAATCCGTTTAAGAAATTCAAACTGGCAGCCAGAAACTAGTGACATAGGTAATGCAATACAAAGGCGGGCCTCCCTGAAAGCTGTGGGCACGCATGCGTGCTCCCCGGCTCTGCGGGTGTGAGTGTGTGTTGGCCGCAGAGCCTCCACTAACCACAGGAATAGGTGGCCAGAAACACTCCTGGACTGTTATAGCTCTCCAGGGGCCTGATCTCCAGGAAATGCTCACAATTGCAATCCAATTGTGTCCTTGGCTAGGGAAGCCAGCTGGAGACTGGGGACTGTGCCGGGGGAGGAAGAACTTCATTGGGAAAAAATGTTGACAGAAGTTTAATGTGGAGCGAGCGGAAGGACAGAGGCTTGGATGAAGGAGCCTGACTCAGAAATAAGGCAGAGTGCTCCAGCGATTTGAATGGGGCTGTGCAAGGAGTATTGAGTTAAAAGGCTCAAGAGGGGGCTGGATTCCCCAAGGCCAGGCCAGGCCCAGGATAAGGAAGGGGTGGCAAATGTTGTGCAGTGCCTGGAACCTGGCACCTTGAAATCAGCCCTTAAGTGGGAATTAATGCAACCCTCAGCTAGAAAGAAAGCTCAGAAAATTGAGGCCAAAAAAACATGCTGTCCTCACTTAAGAGACCAAATTAAATGATGAAGAAGAAATACTAGCATTAATTAAGCAGTTAGAGTAAACCAAGCATATGATATCTCCAACCCTAACAAGCTGCAGCATAGTGGGTATATTATCTTAATATTGCGGACAAGAAATCTGTAAATCTGAGAGTCACCCTCAGTCACCTGACTGGAATCAAGACTGACGCCATGTCTGTGTGCACCTCCAGAGTCCAGATATACCATGCTCCATCTGGGGTTTCTCGATACAGTTTTTCCAGAAGTAAACCCTCCTCTCCCCAGGGTCCTCCCTCAACATCAACAAAAGATAGCTCACCGAGTGGCCTTCCTCTCTCTAGGCACCAGCTGTTTCCTGTGTAAGAACAAGGGGTGTCTGAGATACTTGTTAAGGTCCTTTCCTGTTCAAACACACATATGATGTGTAAATAAGCCCATAATTCTGGCCAAGGAATTGATGCCAAAGGTAGGGGCCCTCAATGAGTATCTCCAACACCCCACCTTGCACATATTATTATAATTGCTGGTATTCTTATCTCCCCCACAGGTTATGCACTCCTTGAGGGTAGCACACACGACCAGATTCTGCCTGCAGTCCTCTGCCTGGAGCTGCATCTGGCACAGCAGACACTCACTCAATGTTGGCTGGCTAAGTGAATATATCAATGAATGAATGCACGAACAAATGCTCTTCAGAGTCAGGCATGCCTCAGAAGAAAGCACTTATGAGTATTTGCTCACCAGATTTCTCCTCAAAAGTAGAAAAGTTGGACCTCCCCACACCTAACTTTGCATGGAAATCATCTGGAAAGCTCTTCACAACACAGCTTCCTGCCCCACTCCCAGAATTTCAGACTCAGAAGATCTGGGCTGGGGGCCTAGGAGTCTGAATTATTAAAAAGCTCCCCAGATGTCTCTTACTCAAAGCCAGTCTGGGGTCACTAATGTATATTACTTGGCTAACACCCATTCAGTCATGTGCTGGGGCCGGATGAAGCTAAGAAATAAAAACAAAACAAGTGACTCTCTCCTACAGCCTCCTTTCCAAAGAGCTCAGATCAGCTTTTAGGCTGTGATGCTGTCACCTATTGGATTGAAACAGGATGGCAATGCTTCTACCCATTCTGTAGGTTGGCAAACTGAGGTCTAAGAAAGAGTACTGATTTCTCTTTTTACCTCTCCCTTTAGTTCCTGGAGAAGGTAGGGTAGTAGAGCCTTCAGGACCTTGGCTAGATTTCTGAAGAAAAAAAAGAGAGAGAGAGAGAGAACAAAGCCAGGCACACGTTTGGCTGCAGGCAATGCTGATGTCGGGACTGACATCTCTAAGCCTCCTGCCCAGACTTGCAGGACAGACACAGTTGTTCTTTGACAGCTCATATGAGGTACACCCAAGTCTGAATCCCAAACACAAAGTCTCAACAATGTCAAATCATCAGGCCAGAAGGAACAAAGAGCCCTTCCCCTTCCTCTCAGACCTGTGCCCATCTACCTGTCCTGGAGATTGGGAAAGGCTGCTTATTCATTCATTCATGAAAATTATAGCAAAGCTAAGAAGTGCCAAGCAAAGGAAGTTAGGAGAATTTGAGTCCCGAGAGAAGATGAAGGAAGAATTTAACTATTCCTATTTTCCTATTATTTTCAATGAAAGAGTAACCCTCCTGGAGGAATAATGCGGAGAGTCTGGAAGCTGAGACACCCACACCCTACCAGGATCTGAGACTGACACCATCCTGAGCCCTCTCCCTCAGCAATGGGAGAGACCTCTTAGGGGCAGAAACCAAAGTCACCTGGCCAACACACCCGAGAGGCCCCCTCTCCCCTCAGCCCCCTCTTTCCACCCAGCCTTGGATAAAAGTGATGGAGCTGAACAGCTGCAGCCTTGAGGGGAGGGAGGTGGACAACAGCTGGACAGAGGGAGGGCCCCTCCTCCGCCTGGACAAAGTCCCAGCCGGAGCGGGAGAGGAAGGAGAGACAGGTCTCCTCTGCGTACTTCGCTTTCAGGACTGGAATGTGAGCCTTCACCTCCCCTCTGACCTTGCTCCCTGCCCCTCCTGGTCATCAGGCAGGCAGGTGTCTGGATTCCACAAATTGCAGGGGTCATTCAGCGGGGCAGTTGCAGGCCCTGTGGTTCCAGGCCCTGGAGAAGGCAGCCCCGCACTGCCACGGCCATGTTCCGTGCAAGCATTCCCCACCCCTCCCTGGGGGCCTGAGCCCCTACCGACACTGGTCTCCCACAGGCCACGGGGCCCAGAGGAAGAAGCCCGACATGGGGGAAGGCAAGGCCACAATCCACAGTGAGGAGTGTTGGCCTGACGGTCAATGGACATGGGTTCTGTCACAGATTAAGTTTGAGACTCTTGACAGACTTGGGATCAATCTCGGTTTCACTAAAAAGTTTCATGACTAATTTCTTGTTCCCTTGGCTACTGAATGAAGACGGAAATATCTGCTTTATAGGGTAGTTCTTAGAAGTACAAGAACCAGGTCCTGGTCCTTGATAGGTAATGATGTTTGTGGGCCCCAGTTTCTTCATCTGTAAAATGAGCACACTAGGCTAGAGGGTCTCTCACATTTCCTCCAGCTCCTATGAAATTGACTCTGGAAATGTATCCCCTTCATCCCTTTCCTCTAAGGAGAACGGCTGGTTCTATAGTCTCTCCAGATGAATGAGGCCCTCAAGACTTCTCCCCTCATACTCTCCTATCTAGACACTACACTCAATCTCCAAACATGCTCAGACCTGACCCCCAAGGGCCAGCCCCTTTGCCTGACAAACCAGGCTCCAATACATGCAACCCATTCACAGTTCAGCGACTTCTTACCAAGAGCAAATTACTCATAACACACCTCACACCGAAGGTGAACAGCAGTGTGCGGCAACACTGCAAGTGAAAACTGTTGGTGTAGAACAGTACTGTCCCATATGGCAGCCACTAGCAACATGAGGCTACTTAAATTTAAATTTTAATTAGTTAAAAAGAAATAAAATAAAAAATTTAGGTCCTCGGGTGCATTTTAAATGCTCAATAGCCACACGTAACCAGTGACCACTGCACTGGACGGTGTAAAACAGAACTCTCCAGCATTGCAGCACTGGCCTAGGGGATGCGCTCCACAGGGGCAGCATAGGCCCCAGGTGGCTCCTACTGAATCTGGAAGAAGAGAGGGCGGGGCAGGGAAAGCAAGCCTGGAGGAGGAGGGGCCATTTCCTGTTGCTTCAGGGAAGACACCACCAGGATGGTGGCTCCAGCAGGCCCATCAGCTCAGGCTACGCCCCTCACCGAGGGTCTCCCTGGCCCCAACACCTGGCAGGATGCAGCGGGCAGCTGTCACACCATGCTTCATTTTTGGGATTCATGGGACGCTTGTCATTCTCTCCAGGCCCTGGTGGACTCCTGGCCTTTCCTAGCTGCACCCTGTCCCAGAGCAGGGAGCACCGCTACCCTCCTGCTGCCCGCTTCAGCTGCAGTATGACCTCCAGAAGCCAGGGCTCCTCTGCCTCCATCCCAGACTCAAAAATGTCTGTCTGCAAACCCAGAGGGAGGTGAGAAAGTTAGGTTTAATCAAGTACATACTATATTCAAGACATCACCAAGGTACTTTCACTTACTTGTTCCCATTTGACCAAAAACAAACAAAAAAAATGCTGCAAGTAAGTGTAGTTAAACCCATTTTCCAGATGAGGAAACTAAGGCTCAGAGAAGGTAAGAAGTGACTGATGCAAGCTGGTAAGAATCACAGTCTAAACACAAACCCAGAGAAGTCTGATTCCAAAGCTTATAATCTATTAGCCCCTCAGAGGCCATGGGGCAGGAAGGACAGGCACTGTCACAGCCCTCCTCGAGGGAATTCTCCAAACCCATAAGACAAAGGTCAAGACCCAGGGATTTTTGAGCTTCTGGCTTGAGAGAGCCCAGAATTTCAGGAAGGTCTTGGTACTAGAGATGAAGAAAGGCCTCAGAGACAAAGAAGTGGAGCAGGAGAAGGAAGGAAAAGGAGGAAGACAGTAGAGGGAACAGAAATGCAAAATCAAAAAAGAAGCATGCAGAGGCATTTGAAATTATTCCAAGTGTAATTACGTATGTCTGCAATTGTTTGTCTAGTACCTGTCTTCCTCAATTAGACCTTAAGTTCCATGAAAGCGATGGCCTTGTCTTATTCACACCTGTGTTCCTAGCACTAGCAAGGTACCTGGCACACAGCAGGTGCTCAATAATACCTGTAGGAAAGATGGATAGGTAGATGGAATGGCAACAGACTGTCGAGGGACTATGGAGAAAAAAAGTTCTCTTCTCTGCCTTTTCAGAGACCTCTATCTCCAAGACATCTTCCTGCTGTCAGCACCAGCACAGCTCCTCAGGGCTCTGAGACACCTGGGAAAGCTCCCCTCCTCCAAAGGACCGGCTTCCTGGGCCCTGTCTGCCCCTCTGCCATGAGCCACAACCCCATCACCACTCTCCTGGCAACCAAAGATTATAAATCTGGGCTACATCAGGGCCTGGAGAGCTCCAAGTCATCTGGTCCAGTCTGCTCATTTCACAGATGAGGAGACTGAGACCTAAGAGGGGAACTGGCTTGCTTGGGCACAACATCAAAGTGGAGAGAGTTTCTCATAACAATGCCAGCAGGAGCTTGATAATGGCAGCTCAGTGCCAAGCCCTGAGTGCCCTGTAACTCACTTGCAGGGCCAGGCCCAGTGCCTGCAGTCCATCTGTCTCTCCAGCCTGCCAAGAACCCTTCCTTCCCCTGTGCTCATGTTGATGAAACCCACCGCAGGTAATTTCAGAACACCGTACCAGGGGAGGTTTTGCTGGCCGTGGCACCAGGCCTTTAATTTCCGATTTCCCAGCCTGACACCCCTAATAGTCCTAGCCCTCTCTGCTCTAAGCCCCATGTGGTCATACATCACCACAGCTGATGCCAGCCATGCCTCCCCCAGCCATCTGGACAGAAAAATGAGGAAAGAGGGCAGGATGCTCTTGGCAGAGAGGACCGATGGAAGCTAAGGACACCTGGTCCCTACCCTTCCTGACCTTGCCATGTATGTACTGTTGAGATTCAGGGGTGATGGGCATGCTTCTCTTTTTCTGGGACTCAGCTGCCCTATTAGTAGTTTGGACTTTTCAGCCCAAACTCAGCAAGATGTATTGAGATAGGAGTGTCTCTTCCCCCATACATAAAGAAGAAGAAAATCCATAACAAACTCGAGTTGGGCATTTTCTAGGTACAGGAGGGCCCCTGCCCTGGAAAAACTCGCAATCAAGTCAGTGAGTCAAAACAAGTCCACATATAAAGGTAATTTCACATATGAGAGCCATGTCAGATGAAGAACACGGGGCCAAGGCATTGCCGACTGGCACAGGTAAGAAAGACACAACGGGAGAGACTCTTGAGCCAGCGCTGAAAGATGAATGTGATCTCAGGAGTCTAGAGGTGAACGCAAGATTGTGGGTATTGAGCATGGGGTAAGTGTGGTCCCTACTGGAGAACCTCACTGTCTAAGGAGTGAACACACACACCATCCACCAGGAGGCCCAGGGCTGCTCGATGCGCAATGCGCTCCCGTGGGGATGGGAGAAGTAAAGGAGTCTTCAGGATGAATTTGTGTATTTTCTAGGAAGTGACCTTGAGCTACACAAGGAAGCAAAAGAAGACAAACTTGAAGTCAAACTAAATGCTAAGAAATGTAGTTCAAGCCCTGGCTGCTGTGGCTCAGTGGACTGAACACCGGCCTGTGAACTGAAGGGTCACCGGTTTCATTCCCGGTCAGGGCACATGCCTGGGTTGTGGGCCAGGTCCCCAGCTGGGGACATGCGGGAGGCAACCAATCGATATATCTCTCACACATCAATGCTTATGTCCTCCTTCTTCCTCCTTTCCCCTCTCTCTAAAAATAAATAAACAAAATCCTTAAAAAAAAAATAAGTGTAATTCAACAATCATTTCATCCTTGTAACCTAATGTTTTGGGGAACAGAGAAAAGATACAAATGTCATCACTGGATATTGTTCAAATCCAAGCCCTTTCTTTGGGTCTTAATTTGGCCAAATCACAAACTTCACTTAAGAGGAGCCCTGACTATGGCTAACATGCTAATGAAACCTCCACTTTTACCTCCGTGGGCACAGCCCCAGCCTAGGGCTAAGAGTGAGAGAGAAGGATCAACTAAGGAGGAGACTGGCAGGAGCTGTTCACATCTGTGCAGAAAATGGAAAGCAATTCCCATTTAGAAACTCTACTGCCCTCGCTGGCGTGGCTCAGTGGATTGAGCATCAGCCTGCAAACCAAGGGGTCGCTGGTTCGAATCCCAGTCAGGGCACATGCCTGGGTTGCGGGCTAGGTCCCCAGTTGGAGGCACATGAGGCAACCATACATTGATGTTTCTCTCCCCCTTTCCCTCCCTTTCCCTCTCTCTAAAATAAATAAATATTTTTTTTAAAAAAAGAAACTCTACTGAATGACTTTCCTGGGGCTGTCATAACAAAGTGCCACAAAGTACATGGCTTAAATCAACAGAAGTTTATTGTCTCACATTCTGGAGGCTAAATGTCTGAAATGACGGCATTAGCAGGGCCATGATCCCTCCAAAGGCTCTAGGGGAGAAACCTTCCTTGCCTCTTCCTCACTTCTGGTGGGTGCTAGCCATCCTGGTGTTCCTTGGTTTGTAGCAGCATCATTCCAATCTCTGTCTCTTAGGTGATTCTTATGCATTTCTTCTTATGTGTTTCTAAGTCCAAATTTTCCTCTTATCAAGCTATCATCAGACTAGGGCACACCCTAATCCAGTACGCTCTTACTTTAATTTGTTTACATTTGCAAAGACCCTATTTCCAAGTAAGGTCACATTCACAGGTTCTGGGTAAATATAAGTTTGGGGGTGAGGGAAGACACTATTCAATCCAGTATACCCACCTACTGACAAAAGATGCCCTTGGAGTCAGAGATGCCTAGCACAGTGGGGAGACATAACCCTAAGCACCCAGAGTCTTAAGTTCCAGCCCCAAATCCACCTCAGGCTGGCCAGGACACCTCAGCCAGAATGCCGAACCTCTAGATGACTCTGTCCTCTCTGAAGGGAAAATTTGGATTTGATTTCCAAGTTCCTTCCAGCCCACAAACTACCATATTAACAAAAGCAAATGAAAATCAGTACAAACTCATGATTTTTAAAATATAAATACAGGTAAATAGAAACAGAATAAATGTATGTAGGTATATGTGTGTGCATGAGTTGGCATACACCAATTTTCTAGCCGTGTTCTCTGCAAGGACCTTGAAGCAGTGAAACTCCAGTAGCAATGAATATAACCAGTGCCTAGATCTTGGTTTCTAAACACCATTCTCCAGCAATGGAACCTGGACTCCCTAGAAAAGTGTTTGATCCCAGGCCTTTGACAGAAAAAACTGTAGCATAAGTCTGGAGTATATAGTGGTGCCAGAACGTAAGGAAGTGTTCAAAAAAAGATGAAGGCATGTCAAAAGGACACAGGAGCCAATCTGAAAGAGCTTCCAATGGTCAAGGCGGAGCAATCTGAACAACAAAGCAACTATGGTACTGAATTGTAACAACAGCCCATAAAATAGAATAACTATCCATGATATTTATTATATAACATATACCCATTCATTTATCATACATTAAATACTTAATAATACATAAATAAATATTCCTGAGTCTATAATGATAAAAAATAACTGAGTGAATAAATAAATGCGGGAGAAAGGCCAGCTCTTCCTTCCAGAAGAATTCCAATTAACAAAGGTAGCAGTTATGGGGGAAACAGAAAATCACTGTTAGGTGAACACCACAATAATAACTGTTGAAGGCAAGAACCACTGATGGGTGCTAAAACTGACACATAAAAGTTTATGAAAAAACAGGATATTTATATAGTCTCAAAGTATCTTCCCACAAAACATTTATTAATTACCAAGAAAAAAATAATTTTATAGAGGAGATACTTGGCCAACATCACCTTCTGCAAGTGACCAAGGTTAAAATCACTGGTAATAAGGCATGTAGCTCCCATCCTCAACACTGCCTACGAAGGTGGCAGCCATCTCCTACTCAGCTCCATGGCCACCCTCAGACCCCTCATGAAGCCCGAGATCATCAAAAAGCAGACCAAGAAGTTCATCTGGTACCAGTCAGACCAATACATCAAAATCAAGCACAACTGGCAGAAACCCAGAGGCGTTAGAATGTGCAGAAGATTCAAGGGCCAGATCTTACTGCCCAACACTGGTTATAGATAGATGCAGTAAGAAAACAAAGCACAGGCTGCCTCCCCAGTGGCTTTTGCAAGTTCCTGGTCCACAACGTCAAGGAACTTGAAGTGCTGCTGATGTGCAACAGATCTCACTGTGCTGAGATTGCTCACAACGTCTCCTCAAAGAACTGCAAGGCCATTGTGGAAAGAGCAGCCCAGCTGACCATCATAGTCACCAATCCCAATGCCAGGCTGCGCAATGAAGAAAATGAATAGACAGCTTGTGCACACATTATTTTGTGTTAATAAAACCATAAAATTCTGCCAAAAAAACACATATTGACAGATGTACTCCTTGAGAAGAAGTACTGAGAAGGAGGGGACATCGAATCTGTGGTATTCTTGCCAAAAATGCATAACCTCAATCTCATCATGAGAAAACATTAGCCAAACCTAAAATGTGGGGCATTCTACAAATTGATTGATCAGTATTCTTTAATACTGCCATGATCATGAAAGATGAGGAAAAACTAAGGATCTGCCGCAGGTTGGAGGAACCTAAAGAGAGTTTTGATAACTAAATATTATGTAGAATATTGGAGTAGAAAAGGGGCATTAGTGAGAAAATCCATATAAAGTCTACAATTTGGTTAATAACATTACACCAATGTTAACTTCTTGGTTTTGATAGTTGTGCTATGGTTATGTAAGACAATAACAACAAGCTAAAAAAAGCAACAACAACAAAAAAAGGAGAGTGTGCGTCATGTGTCGCCATACACGTACATGCTACAGGGCACACAAGTGCAGTAAGGGCAGGATGCCTGAAAGTGTGTAAGAGAGCACGGTGGGGTGAGGGGCGGGGGGCCTCTTGCTGTTTCAGGCTCGATGATACAATTTTCACAAAAGGATTACTAGATTACATTCTTCACCACAGGCAGCTGTCCCTGTCAAATAAATAATCATCGCCTTACATTTACATATCGCCTTTCATCCCCCAGCCCTTCTCCTACAGCTAGGACCAGCCTGGCAACAGCCTCAGGCCTTCTCAGGGAAGGGAAGAAGGCAGAAGCAGGCAGAGGGGCTAGTCCACACTGAGGAGACCAACTTGAACCAAATTCGGTTTCCAAGAAAGGGACCCCCATTGTGAGAGGAAGGGGAAACTTGGAGGTCAGGAGGGGAGGGTGGGCACATAGGGAGGAGGGGTGCGCCACAGGTGCTCCAAAATAAAGGCCAGGGCAGGGGAGTGGCAGGCAGCAGGCTCTCCGGCAGGGCATCTGGGCCAAGCAGCAGCCACCCAGAAGCAGTAGGGCAGAGCAGCTGCCCACTCAAAGCCTCTAAAATGTGGGTGATGTTTGGGCAAGTTCCTCATCTGTGAAGTGCCCCTATCACATAGGATTCCTCTAAGCATAGATACACACAGTAAGCACTTAGCATAATATCTGATACCTAATCTTGCAATTCACCTGCTGGCTACATTGGAAGGGCCAGAGCAAGGACCAGATGGAGAACGTGGACATCGGGCATGGTAGAAAATATCGGGACACCTACTGGTTCCAAGGAGAGAAGCTATGAGTCTTCCCTAGAAGCTGACTTGTCAGAAGTCCACTGCTGAGCAGCATGGGGTGGGGTCCTTAAATCCAAGCTGCAGGAAGCTGTTCACTCAGAAGAGGTGACTTGCTCTGAGGTGGGGCTGTCCCTGCAGGGGGGAAAGGCAAGGGCTGCCCTGAAAGGGCCACAGCAGAGCTGGGCCAGGCTGGGAAAGGACAGAGGTGGGGAGGCTAAAGATGGGAGCCCCTACTCAGAGAAAAGTCTTTCTACCAAGAACCCTATGTTTCCTAAGCAACTAAGACACAATGCCAGAACTACCAGGCCCTGTGTCTAAGGTGCTCACAGTCTAATTGGAAAGACAAGTGCACGCTGAAAAGTCAGATCAGAACATGAGAGCTGTCTCCACCCATGATGCAAACCGAGGGCGAATGGGAGAACTAGCGGCAGTGCCACAGGCACCAGAGGACAGAGAGGCCACCTGGATGTGAGGGGCTCCCAGCAGCAGACTGGCTGGGGGGAGAGGAAAGCTGGCAGACACCAGAACCGCCACAGCATGCTCCAGAGGCAGGCAGGACATCCGTCACTGCCATGATGGGGGACCCGAGGGAGTAGGCTAGAAAAGCCACGTGGAGTCCGAGTGGGAAGGGCCGGGGTTTTGGACTCTAAGTTAAGACACCCTGTGTGCTCCCACAGCATGGGCACACAGCTCTTGGGCTGAGAAAGCTGGGGACCCTGGGGCAAGGAAGGTTTGGGAACAAGGAGCAAGTTTTCAGGGGATAGGTTGAGAGATTTTTTTAACTTTCTCATGACACAGGATATTTGAGAGCTGAGAGACTGGAAGCTTAGGTCACCTTGTGTAATACAAAACCTGAACTTCCCCTTTGGCATGGACCCAAAGCCCCTTGGTCCTCATCATGAATCTCATGGCTCCCCTCTGGCTTCCTGCACAGAATCCCAAGCTCTCTTTTGGCCTCTGTTGTGAACCCCAACACTTCCACGGCTCTCCACCACTAAACCCCAATACTTCCCCTCGGCTTTCTCCAATAAACCCTAAACTCTCTTGGTTCTTACCCAATACATGTCCAAATTTCCTTCCGATATCCCAAATAAAACCCCAGTTTCTTTTTGACCTTCCACTATAACCCTCCCCACTCCCACTGGTCCACACTGCTGAACCCACTCTTCCCTTGTTCTTTCCCAGGAACCCACATTCCTTTGTGCCATCGCCCATGGAACCTCAAAGAAGCACTTGTCCTCCCAAATCATCTAACCCCAAACATTCCAACATGCCCCCAACACAAACCCCAACTACCTTTTGCCTTCCGTGTCAAACTGCAAACCTTCCTCATTCAAATTGCCCCAAGAAATCCTGCACTTTCCTCGAACTTTTATCATCCAACCCCAAAATTATCCCCAACTTCCCATTCTGAATCTACCTCTTCGGCTTCTCCTAACGCACCCTCCCAGTCTCCTTGTGGAGACTCTGTAGTAGACTTGGGTGCCAAGGACCATACTTCTCCACCTACCAGTGGCAAATGCCAGGCTTTTTACTTCCAGTCCCTCCAGGACTATCACACGTTTAATAACACATGCGAGTCCAAACTGGCTATACCCTTTTAAAACAAAAACAAAAAACTTTATTTATTTATTCTTTAGAGAGAGGGTAAACGAGTGAGAAAGAGAGGGAGAGAAACATCAATGTGTGGTTGCCTCTCGCACGCCCCCAACTGGGGACCAGGCCCACAACCCAGGCATGAGCCCTGACTGGGGATCAAACCAGTGACCCTTTGGTTCACAGGCCAGCACTCAATCCACTAAGCCACACCAGCCAGGAATGGCTATACCCTTTTTGACAATTCCTTCAGCTTCAACTAAAAATCCCTAAGAGTTTCCTAGGTTCCAACCACCAGATTCCAAGACTTCCCTCAAGGTTCCCCTAGGAAACACCAAAGTATCCTAAAATGTAATGGTCATATCCATCACTAGAACCATTTCTAAATGCTTACTTCCCATTTCTGTACTTACCTCGTCACGATCGGCCCTGGTCCATAGGCTTCACCTTAAGCAGCACGCACCTGCATGATTCTCCCTCTCAGACCGTATCAGTGTGTTGCCCTGAAATACCCTCCCAAGGTCCATGGCGTGGATAACCAAGAGCTAAAGAGGCACAGAGCAAATTCCCTTGTGACTGGCTAGAATCTACTGTTCCCACACTCCTGCAGGGGTCAGGGGATAGTGTGAGTGCAGTGGTCTGATGGACTAGGGGGAAGCTCTAAGGAAGGTTTTGTGCCATGGACCCCAGAGGTTTCAAACTCTGTCAAGGAGTGTGTCAAGGAAGGAGTGAGGGAGAGCAGGCTGAAGAGAGCCCCACTGTCCCGCTACAAATTCCAGACAGAGGGCAGGAAGGCTCCCCCCTGCATAGTGTGTAGTAAGGGAGACGCGTGGGGCAGGCTGGCCTCTGATGAGTAAGGAGAAGAGGGGCGGTGTGAACAGAAAAGGGGGAAATCTAATTAAAACTGGTTCCTGCTCAACCACCTGTTAAAAACCACAGCTCAACCAAGACTTGGATGAAAACATTGCCAAGGATTTCTCTCTACAGCCTTAGACAGACGAAGGAAGGGCTGGGCCGCCATCCTTCCCTGAACCCCCCAAGAGAAAAAGGCTCATGAAGCCGAAACCTGAGAAGATGCCAAGGGACAAGCGGGAGGCAATTTACAGCCAAGAAAACTGAGCACTCTGGCCAGATGTGGGCCCTGGGGAGGAGGCTGGGGCCTAAGGCATTTGTGCAGGGAGGGGGTGAGGCAGAGGCCCAGAAGTTCCTTCCCCAGGACACCCCCGGCCTGTGGCCCTGGGCTCCCACCTTCTCAGAGGCAGGGGAGGGATGAGAAGGAAAGGGGCTGAGGGCCTAACTAGCTGAGAATCCTGGGTTCCGCAGCCAGAGGAGGGCACGGTGAGAGGTATGGAGGGAAGTGAAGCCTAGGAAAGGAGGTAGATGGAGGAAAGCCAAAGAAGACACTGGGAAAGGGCGAGCCAGAGAAGAGGCCCACCAGAGAAGGACACAGGCTGGACGCCAGGTCTCTGCCCTTGACCTGTTGGCCCCTGGCCTGGCTCCTCCATCTAATATCCATGACTCCAGGAGGCAGTAAGTAAGAACCTGCTGAGAGATAAAGCTAGTTTTCCTTCTTGGCTCAGCCCCGAACTTCACAACCCCCACCCCAGGCAGGGATCTGGTCTTCCTCAGCACTGATGAGCTGCTTTGTCCCTATTAGATGTGCCAGCTTCCCAGGCTCCAGCCACACCTGCCAGCACACAGGTGGGCAGGATGAGAAAAATCACACCAATAAGACTGTGTCAGAGCCCCCTCACCACTGCAAATAACAAATGTAGTCCTAGGTGAGTGAGGGGAAGCTGAGGCCCAGCGAGGGAAAGGGCAAACCTGAGGTCACACAGCAGCAAGAGGAAGCCAGGCCCCAGGCACCTGACTCATCTCTGGACTCTCCCACTCCTCACATTGCCTTCCTCCAGCCGCAGAGCCAGCAGGGACCCCAGTTTAAGACAACAGAGCTGTCCCTTCTCTTGAGCATCAAGGGGGCTGGGATAGGATGCACGGAAGAAGTCAAGCCCCTAAAGAGCTGAATGCAGAAATCCATTGACAAGAGGTGGAATTATTTCCCCCGGAAAAAATTTAATAAAGCCCTCCCTTACCGGACCCCAGGAGTATTTGGCTGGAAGCTGACGTAATATAGAGAGGAGAGGCCAAGGGGAAAGGAGCCCCCCACCTCCAGCAAGCCTACTGCCAGGAGCACAACAGGGAGGCTGCAGCTGGAGCTTCGGGGTGGGGGGGAAGAGAACAAGCCAAGCAGGATGTTGAAGCCTGAAACACAGTCCTGTGGGTGTCTGGCTGGAAAGCAGAAGCCTTTGAACTGGCAACCCAGGGGGTAACACTCCCTTGGGGCCCATATCCAGGCTGGCGTGAATGTCGGGTGCCCAGAGCAGGGCGTGCCAGAGGCCTCAAGGGGCTGTGAGTATGGGGGAGAGCCCACTGAATGTGAAGCAGTGGGGCCGTGGGAAGCAGGAGATACAGAGTTCCGGGAGATCAGGAGTGGGAACAGAGACTCAGGCTCTAGAGGCAGGCACACACGTCCTCCAGTGAGGACGGGGTGGGCCGCCTCAGTGGCCCAGGGAAAGGGAGGCGGTGCCAGCACCCATCTTCCCATCCACTCCTGTCACTCACCGGCTACAGTTTTGATGAAGCTGATGTGGCCATTAATGGGCCCGCATCTGCCCAGAGAGGGGGGGACGGAGACAGAGGAGCAGGACCTCAAGAAGACCCATCCTGGAGAGGAAAGAAGACAAGGAGAAGCCTGGGAGCCATCGCTACTGGTGCCCTGAGTTGAAAAGGTGCTGCACCAGGGAGGGTCCAACTGGAAAGGGGGTCTCAGCAAAAGCCCCCTTGCTTCAGATGAGCCCAGAGCAGCACTCGTCACTCAAAAGGTCAACAGAAAGCTGGTTACCAATACAAGAACCGCCCCAAACACACCTGACTCATGCCTCCCTGGCATAGCAACTGGTGGAAGGTTCTGGAAGCTGAGACCAACTGGCAGCTCCACAGTGCAAAGTGTGAGCTAGGGCTTGTCCCAGTCTGACCTGCCTCCGACCCAGGATACACGATGGTGGGACGCTCGGGGGCGGGGGGCGGGGGCAGGTGCCACCTCCCAATCTCGTCTGCTTTCTCCCTCCTCCAGTCCCCGTTCACTCATAGGCTAGCACCATGGCTTCCCACAGGGCACCTGCAAAACTGTCCTCCTAACAGAGAAGTATTAGCTGTAACTATAAATAACAGCATAGGTTTCCTGGCAGTCACCCCGACCCTGAAATGGAGTGAGTGCTTTTCCCACTTCCACCAACCCCCTCAATACCCAAGCCTGCTTCACTACAAAACAAAAGGCCACACAGTGTGGGTGAAAACAAAAATGAAAGGTCAGCATCCTGTCTTTGAAGTGTTGGCCAGTCCTTACCTTCTCTGAGCTTTAACTTCCTCATCTGTAAAAAGAGGATACCCCAGACCTAACCCAAGGCCACTGGGAAGACCGCGTGAAACCGTGGGAGAAGAGGAGCCATGTCAACCGGAACACAAACTGTCGAGTGATATGCAAAAGGCTTAAGAGTGATGACGGTCAGTGGTGCGGGACTTCTGACGGACAGACACCAGCCTCTGGAGCAGCCTGCCTGGATTCACATCCCCACACACTAGCAGCTGTGCGTGAGGACTCAAAGAGTTAATGCAGGGAGAGAAGAGCATTCCCTGGCTGGAGTGAGCGTTTGCAAATGTCTGCTATTAGTGTGGTGCAGGGCAGGTCCTTGGCCTCATGCCACTGTCCCTCCACCACCACCACTGCACCGTCAGTATGTGCACAGGCTGCCAAGCTAGGGATTCCGCAGAGAGCAACTGGACTGTCCTCAGTGACACTGGGTCTTAGTTTTTGGTCCCTTTAAGGTACTAAAACCCAGCCTGGGACAAATGATAAGACTTTTTCAATAGCGGGAGCTCTGCTAAAAGAGTCTGGGCCACATTAAGGGCTATTGAGAAGCTACCTCCTGGGGACTGTTTGAGCTGAGACAGCCACTTTCCATGAATGCTGTGGGGCCGTAGGATGGGGGGCTGCCTTGGCTTCATCCCGGCCTTTCCTCCTACCCATCCTGGAAGCAGTGAGATGTGGAATTTGAGAGTCCCTGTGCCACCTAAAAAATGATGGCTGATCCACCTAGAGCAAAGGACTTGACCTGAATAAAATCAATATGGAAGAGAAATTTATAAGTTTCCTGCTGCCATCTAGTGGCCATGACAAATAAGAGCAGGCAACAAGCCAGAAGGCCACCAGCAGGTCTCAATGAGCATCTGTCAGCCTTGTGAGGCAGAGCCTAGCAGAAAGCACAGGGAGCAAAAAAATCAGGAGTCCTGAGCCCCAGCCTCAACTGGCCCTTAACTAGCTACATGACACTCCTGGAAAGCTTCTTCCTTCCTGGAGCCTTATAATTTCCCCATTTATAGAAAGAAGGATCCCTTTCTTGTCAAAATATCTATGACACAAATTCATACTAATGTGTCAATGACCAATAACAGCTAATTGTGTAACTGTCCCCACAGCACGCTCATCTTGAGGTGGGGGGAGCCTCACCCATCACCCAATCATACAATAAAAATGCATTGAACGCCCCTGTGCTGGGGTTGTGGTTGCTATTTTTAGCAGTGCGACTGGCTTAGCTCCGCTCTAGCCACACTGAGACGGGCTGAGGAGGAAGGCCAAGGCTGATGCTGAGCTGACACAGGCAAAGGAAGGAACGAAAGCACTAGCTCTGCACCTGGCACAATGAGGACCGTCCTAACCCTCGCAACCACACTTTCTTCAGGCAGTTTCACATAACCCCTCACCACAGCCCTAAGAGTTGACTCTTCATAATCTAAGAAACAAAGACTCAGGGAGGTTCAGTAACCTACACGTGCCCAAAATGACACGGCAGTAAGTGATGAGCTAGGAGTGGAACCCAGGCAGCTGTCTAGCTCTTACACTTACATGACAGTGCGTGATCCCAGTAGCAGTTCCCTCTCCTGCCCTTTGTCATCCACATTCATGGCACCTGATTCTTGAAATCCTCTACCCTCTTCATCAAGGTTTCCCCTCCCTGTTTCCCCTCATTCAAGTCCACACAACAGTTAGTTGGAGCCAGCTGAGGAGAAAAAGCCAACTGCTGTCCAGCTTCCAGGATGCATCATTCCAGGGCATACCTGAACTCATTCTGTTTGGGTTCAGTCTGATGGTGTTATTTATTTTGCAGCTGCCCTTAGATGAGAGTGGAAAAAAATAAATGCACTAGAATAAAAGGCCTACAAGGGTCCAGAATCCACATCCAGCTCTACCTGTGATTTCTCCTAGGAAGGGGACAGGGGCTGGGAGACAGGTGTGAAAATGGGCCCTCTCACATTTTATTCCATTACTTTTATGTTATGTTATTTTTTGCAGCAACCACATTTTCATATAATAATTGAGTTGTTATTCTGAAGTAAATACTTTTATGTGAATAGATAAATGGCAGACGACCAAACCCTGTCCTTCTAAGGAAAGTGCCCGGGGAAGGCAGGCAGGTCTCAGAACACAGGAAATAAGCCCACGTCTTTTCCAGGACGGGTGGGGTCTCTTGCACAGAGGCAGATGGTGGAGTGGTTTCTGAAGCACTGGGACAAAATCTCTGCCCCCCAAAATACCTCATCCATCTGCTCATTCATGCCTGAAATTCCTGCACTGAGCAGTCTTTGATTCCTGGTCAGAAATAGGCCTGAAACCGTAAACCCACCCAAGAGATGCAAAACGGTGCCTTCCAGTCACATAGAGGGAATGAGGTTACTGGTTCCTGGGAAGCAAGGCTCTCAGAATAATTCTGTGGACAACGTGGGGACATTCAGGCCAGAGGCAGTAATAACCTGGCAGATTAATAACTGCCCAAGGGAGTAAGCGGAGTTCTGTGCCAGGCTTCGGGGAGGCCTCTGTTCATACCCTGACACAGGTGGAAGAGAGAGCTGGATGACCAGAACTGGACAGGACAAGGCTGAAACAATTGTGACCACTTGGGATGAAAGAAAGAGAATCTCCACAAGCTGGAGGAAGGGATGACACTATCAAGATGAGATTATCAGATAAGAGAAAGTAGCATATCTAGAACTCATAAAGTGGGAGTCACCCACACCAGGCTGTTCCCAACCTGGCTGGATGTGTGACCTAAGAACTGGGTCAAGAGAAAGTCATAATGTTAAAGCTGAAGGAGAATGCTCAATGTCATTAGGCATCAGGAAAATACAAATCAAACCACAATGACATACTGCTTCACACCTACTAGGGTGGTCATAATTGTTTTTAATTCCTTTTAAATTAAAATAACAAGTGTTGGCCAGGACAGAGAGAAACTGGAACCTTCATACATTGTTGGTAGAAATGAAAAATGATATAGCCACTCTGCAATAGTTTGGCAGATCCTCAAAATGTTAAACATAAATTTATCATACTATTCAGCAATTCCACTCCTAGGTATATACCCAAAATAACTGGAAACAGGTGTCCAAACAAAAATTTGTGCATGAATGTTCATAACAGGTCTATCCACAATAATCAAGAAGTGGAAAAACCCAACTGTCCATCAACAATGAATAAACAAAATATGGTATATACAAACCACGGAATATTATTTAAGCCATAAAAAGGAATGAAGTACTGATACATGCTACAACATGGATGAACTTTGAAAATATTGTCCTGGCTGGTGTGGCTCAGTGGACTGAGTGCTGGCCTGCAAACCAAAGGGTCACAGGTTCAATCCCCAGTCAGGGTACATGCCTGGGTTGCGGAGCAGGTCCACCAGTAGGGGTGCAAGAGAGGCAACCACACGTTGATGTTTCTCTCCCTCTCTTTCTCCCTCCCTTCCCCTCTCTCTAAAAATAAATAAAATCTTAAATAAATAAAACCTTTAAAAGACAAAGAAAAAAAATAAAAAAATAAAAAAAGAAATAAAATCTTAAAAAAAGAAAAAGGAAATATTATGCTAAGTATTGAGATGTGCCAGGCACAAAAGGCCACATATTGTATGATTTTATTTACACAAAATGTCCAGAGTAGACAAGTTCACAGAAATCAGATTAGTGGCTGCCAGGGACTGAGATATAGGGGGGCTGGGGGGAAGATGTCTACGAGGTGCAGGTTTCTGTTTGGGGCAATAAAAAAGTTATGGAACTAGGTAGCGGTGATGGTTTTACAACACAGTGAAAATGCTTAAAGCCAATGAACTATACACTTTGAAATGGTTTAATTGGTCAATTTTACATTATGTGTATTTACCACACACAAAAATTGTTGTTAAAATGAGGAGGACGTTGGGAAGGACATGGTACATCATGTCAAATACCTAAGGACCTATTCAGAAGTGGTCAGAGGAGAGAAGGAGCTCCTAGCTGTCAAACTCTGACCGTACAGCACTCAGGAGAGCTAACATGCCCCGCACATTGCCGTGTGCAAGGCACTGTGCCAACGGCTTTATCAGCATGAGATGTTACTATTATCCCCACTTCCAGGTGAGCAAACAGAGGCTTAGAAAAGGTAAGAAGGAAACTGGCCCACAGTCACATGGTAAATGGAAGAGCTGAGGGTCTGTGTTACTGGTCACTACACTATATACCATCATCCATACAGAGAACACAGCTGTAGCTTCACAAGGTCCGCGCTTAATCAAGTCTCACCGTCTTCCATGTGACCTTTAGCTATTTACTCAGCCTTGCTGGGCCTCCTCTGTACAAATTGGAATCGTCGGCAGCCGTCCATCTCGAGAGACGATGGTGTAGCTTCTTAAGAGTCTATCTGCACCGCCGAGAATGGTTGTGCAGTCCGACTCGGGAGTGACACGGTATCTGTCTCCTCCCGTGTTGAATCGACATCTTGCGATGACGCTAGAGTGTCCTCTCCAGTGAAGCTGAAGCTACAGAGCCTGGGCAGGGTGATATGGAGGGTCTGCTGTTGCCCACGCAGCAGACCCCCCCTCTCTTCGCAGCTGAAGGGTCCAAGGGAAAGACGGAGTCGATACAGCTTGGGTTCAGGTGCGCCGCAGGAGTTGCCGGTGTTGACTACAACGTCAAACCGCCTTAGGGACTCCGGCTCCGGATTTTCTGTCGGGGTTTACTCCCTTAGCCTTTCCCCTGAAGAGGTATGCCGCAAGGCAGCGGAGGTTTTTTGGAGTCAGAGTTTTCCTTCTCTGAAATTGGAATAACACCATCAATAGACTGCAAGGCCTGGAAGGGCAATAAAATGAGATAATGAATGTGTCTAGCAGCTCCGGGCACATAAAGGGGATCCATAAACGTTCAGTTCCTTTTCTTCCCCAAAAGCAGAGAAAATTACAAAGATAGAGTAAACTACATAAGCACATAAAGAGTTCCCTGTCCAAGGAGGTGAGGTGATAAAGAAAAGCAGAGGCCCCACTCAGCAAGGGCAAGCAGGCATCAGATGAGGACTGGCCCAGATGACTGGGAAGCTTCTGCCCTTGAAATCTGATGTGGCTACATGAGGCCTGTTCCCAAGAGTGGGCTTCACTATAGGAGAGAAGAGAGCAATTCAAGGACACTGGGATCCTAGAGGATTCAGGTTTGCCAAAAAAGAGAAAAGGTGTAGAAAAGCAGATGGCTGGGAACAGCTAAAACAAAGTTTGCCAATAAAAATAGAAGTAACCTATGTTTTTAGAGCATCCCCATGAGTGCCAGACACTATGCTAAGCATTTTCCAGATATTATCTCATTGAGTCCTCACTTCTCCATGGGGCAGACACTACTATTATCACATCTCATTGACGAGGACACTGAAGCTGAAAAAGGCAGAGCAGCTTGCTCAAGGCCTCATATGTAGTGAGTTACACTTGGTCACTGTGCCACAGGCCAGTCCTGAGTGCCAGTCTCAAGAAGCCCTCTCATCTGATTGGGGGGGCGGGGGGGTGCTGCCCTTAGACTTCATCTGCCCAGCTCCACCTTCTGCTTCAAGCAGAAGTCTCTCCAGAGCAGAAAGTTAGCCTCACGTAGCAGAACCTTCTCCCTACCTGCCTATGGCCGGAAAACTGAAGCTAGAAGCTGATGCTAAGAAGAAACTATAAGAGGATCCAGCAAATATAATATTTCGAAAAATTCTGTTAAGTACAGAAAAAAAATGAGAAACTTCTGTTTTCACCAGCTTAATCAGCTTCAGAAAGGAAACCACAGGCCCCTTCAAGTGGCTGCCAAACGCTTGGTCCGATCCTGCTGGTGAGCTGGCCCTGCTGTCTGAGAGGGGTTCACGTTTCCAGAGCTGGTCAGGCAGGACCGGCCACAGGCACAGGCTGGTGTGCTCTGCTGGGGCCTGGGGAAGCCAAGCAACTGGGAAGTGGTCCACTGGTCATCCCAACAGCACCATCCTGAAGGAGCCAGTCAGTGTGGTGCCCAAGGACTCCCCCAGCTGCCACTGGGCAGCAGCCTATGCGCGCAAGAGGCAGCACAGAAGGCATCAAAGGAGACCCAGGGCCTACGGTGCTCAGAGTTCGCATACCAACTGAACAGGAGCGGAGGGTACTCTGAAGAAAATAGGACGAGTAATAAGCAGGTCTCTAACTCTACCTGGTTCTGCGTGGCTTCCCCTCTGACCCTGGTACTCCAGTCCACAGTGGGAGCCATTCATCTTCCTCTTCAGCCACCTAACAAAGAAACTATGAGGACAAAAGAGGCAAATTCTGAAAGGGATGTTGAGACCTTAACTTTTCCTTAGGCTAACATTTAAGGGTTTATGGTGTATCAGACATTGATAAACCCTACATATGGATATCTCTTTTCATTTCCCTAACAGCCCTGTGCAGTTGGTTATCACCATCATCACCATTTCAAATGCAGACGAACTGAGTGCTCAAGAGTTAAGTGACTTGTGCAATGACAAACCCAAGTTCATATGTGGTAGAATGGGGATACACACTCAAGTGGTCTGACCTCAGAACCCACACTTTGACCAAGATCCTTTACCACTTCCTAAAACAGACTCTCAGGAGCTAGTAAAAGTAATTATTAAACATACTTCCTGGCCTCACAGCATTTACAGCCTGATGAGGGAGATGGATAAAGGGATCCAATGCACAGGAAAATTACCTATGAATATGTATACATTATTACTAAAGGTGTGCATTCATCAATTTAATTACAGAGTCGTGTGTATGCATGTATATATATGCACAAATGCTGGAGACTCACGGGACTCAAAAAGAGGACGGTGAGAATTTAATTTTAAAATATAACACACAATAGCCAAAAGGTGGCAACAACCCAAATGCCTATAAACAGATAAATAAACAAAATATGATCCATACATACAATGGAATTTATTATTCAGCTTTTAAAAAGAATGAAATTCCGCCCTGCCTGGTGTGGCTCAGTGGATTCAGCGCCAGCCTGCAAACCAAAGCGTTGCCAGTTCTATTCCCAGTCAGGCCACATGCCTGGGTTGTGACCAGGTCCCCCATTGAGGGTGTGTGAGAAGCAATCACACACTGATGTTTCTCTCTCTCTCTTTCTCCCTCCTTCCCCTCCCTCTAAAAGTAGTTATATAAAATCTTTTTTTAAAAAAAAATGAAATTCTGATATGTGCTACAATATGGATGAACCTTAAAGACATTGTGCAAAGTGAAATAAGCAAGTCACAAAAGGCCAAATTATTCCACTTATAGGAGATACCTAGAATAGTCCAATTCATAGAGAGAGAAAGTAGCATCATAGTTACCAGGGGTGAGGGGAGTGGAAAGTTCATGTTTAAAGGGTACAGAGGCACAATTTGGAATAAAAGTTCTGGGATGGATGATGGTGATGACTAGACAATAATGTGAATATACTTCATGCCACTTGTGAGAGTACTTTTTTTAAGTATATTTTATAGATTATGTTGTTACAATAGTTCCAATTTCTTTTCCCTTTGTTCCCCTCTGCCCAGTACCCCCCTTCCCTCCAGCAATCCTACCCTCCTCAGTTCATGTCCATGGGTCATACATATAAGCTCTTTGGCCTCACCCTTTCCTAATTATTCTTAACTTCCGAAGCCCTGTCTATTTTGTACTAACCTATTATGCTTCTTAATCCCTCCACCATTTCCCACTTCCCCTTACCCCTCCCAGTTGATAACCCTCCAAATGACTTCTATACATATGACTATTCTTATTCTGGTTAGCTTAGTTGGATTTTGTTTTTATTTTTTAGATTCAGTTGTTGATAGTTGTGAGTTTGTTATAATTTTAGTGTTCATACTTTTGATCTTCTTTTTCTTAAATAAGTCCCTTAAACATTTCATAAAATAATGGCTTAGTGATAATGAACTCCTTTAGCTTTACCTTGTCTGGGAAGCACTTCATCTGCACTTCCATTCTAAATGATAGCTTTGCTGGATAGAGTAATCTTGGTTGTAGGTCCTTGTTTTTCTTCACTTTGAATCCTTCTTGCCAGTCCCTTCTTGCCTGAAAAGTTTCTTTTGAGAAATCAGCTGATAGTCTTATGGGAACTCCCTTGTAGGTAACCCTCTGCTTTTCTCTTGCTGCTTTTAAGATTCTCTATTTATCTTGAACTTTTGGCATTTTAATTAGGATGTGTCTTGGTGTGGTCCTCTTTGGGTCTAGCTTGTTTGGGACTCTCCATGCTTCCTGGACTTGTATGTCTATTTTGTCAAATTTGGAAAGTTTTCTTTCATTATTTTTTCACATAAGTTTTCAATTTCTCATTCTATCTCTTCTCTTTCTGGCATCCCTTTGATTCAGACGTTGGCACGTTTAAAGTTGTCCCAGGGATTCCTAAGCCTCTCTTTTTTTCAATTTTTGTCTCCTTATTCTGTACTGGATGACTGTTTGTTTGTTTTTTCCCTATGTTCCAAATCATTGATTTGAACTCCGGTTTCCTCCCCTTCACCATTGGTTTTGCGTGGATTTACATTCGTTTCATTTAGCATGGCCTTCACTTCTTCCTTTCTGCGTTTGCCGTACTTAAGCATATCTGTCAAGTCTCACCATCTTTAGCACCAGTGTTTTGAACTCTATGTCTGTTAGGTTGGCTATCTCCTCTCATCTGTTAGGCTGGCTATCTCCTCGTTGCTTAGTTCTATCACTGAAATCTTGATCTGTTCCCTCTTTTGGGTCATACTTCTCTGTCTCCTCATCTTGACAGGCTCTTATGTTTGTTTGCTTCTGTGCATTAGGTGGAGCTGTTGCACCTGTTATGTTGTAAGGGGAAGAGCCTTAAGTATTCATCAGTACAGTGCAACCTGTTTCACTGTGTTGTGATGCTGTATGTGGGGGAGGGGTCTGAGAGGGAACAATGACATTTGCTCAGCACTCACCCGTTTTCCAGGCACTTCTATCACTTCTATATGGGACTGGCACCCGTCTAGCTGTTGCCCTGGGTGTCGTTCCCAGAATGGGTGGGTCTGCGGATGTTCTATGACTGCGGGGGTGCCTTTAACAAACGAACTCTATTGAGAGACTGGCAGTTTCTTCCTCTACCTCAATCCCCACTGGTTTTCACAGTCAGAAGCAATGAGGCTTTACTTTCCCTGGGGCTGGAACCATAAGCTGTGCAGTCTGGTCTGGTGCTGGGAGCACTCCCCAGGTGTCCCTCCCCACTTTAAAATGTGTGACTGTGCTTTCCATTGGCCTGCTGCTGCAGCCACCACACTGCGTCCTCTCCACCCCAGCTCTGCCCCTCCTACCTGTCTGGATCAGTATTTCTTCTTTATATCTTTGTTTGTTGGACTTCCACACAGCTCAATTTTCTGGAACTTTTGGTTATCTCTAGTTTTGAGGTGGTTGTATTCCTTCTCATTTATGGAGGGAGATGCAGTGTGTCTGTCTAGGCCTCTTATCTTGGCCGGAAGTCTCCCTCCCTACTCTTTAAAATGTGTGCCTGCACTTCCCACTGGCCTACTGCCACCGCCACTGCTGCCACCACTGCCACACTGCTTCCTCTGCGCCCCGGCTCCGCACCTCCTACCTGTCTGGATAAGTATTTCTTCTGTCTTTGTTTGCTGGACTTCCATGCAGCTCGATTTTCTGGAACTTCTGGTTGTCTCTAGTTTTGAGATAGTTGTATTCCTTCTTAGTTGTGCAGGGAGACATAGAGTCTCTACCTACACCTCCAACTTGGCCGGAAGTTGTGAGGATAAATTTTATGTACTGTATTAAGTGGACTGGCCAAGGGTGCCCAGATTAAATATTATTTCTGGGTGTGTCTGTGAGGGTGTTTCTGGAAGAGATCAGCATTTGAATTGGTGAATCCAATGTGGGTGGGCATCATACAATCAGTTAAGGGCCTGAACAGAACAAAAGGTGGAAAAAGTAGATAGCTTCCTCTTTTTTCTTGCCTCATTGCTTGAGCTGAGACATCCTACCTCATCTTCTCTTACCCTCAGACTAGGATTTAAATCATTGGCTCCCCCAGTTCTCAGGCCTTTGAACTCAAACCGGATTACACCACCTGGGTCTCCCGCCTGCAGATGGCAGATGGTAAGACTTCTTAGCCTCCATAATCATGTGAGCCAATTCCTCATAACAAATCCATATACTATATATAAAATGTGTGTGTGTGTGTATATCTCCTATCAGTTGTTTCTCTGGAGAACACTAATATATACACTACTGAACTTGTTCACTTAAAAATGGTTAAAATGATAAATGTTATGTATTTTTGCCACAGTAAAAAAAAAATAAGAGCCCTGGGTGGTGTTGCTCAGTAGACTAAGTACCAGTTTGCAAACCACAGGGCTGCCAGTTCAATTCCCAGTCAGGGCACATGCCTGGGTTGCAGGCCAGGTCCCCAGTTGGGGGCACGTGAGAGGCAACCACACATTGATGTTTCTCTACCTCTCTACCTCTCTTCCTTTCTCCCTTCCCCTCTTTCTAAAAATAAGTAAAATCTTTAAAAATAAATAAGAAAAAATTCTGGTGGTGATGGTGATAATCATCAAACCCTAAAGTTTCTGTCTTTGCTCTAACCAGTGAGGAACAGAGAGTGGCAACCCAGCAGCCCTGTTGGGGTGTACAGGGAGAAGAAAGCGATTCTTGAGGGAAGATGTGGAAATTCAGCCTTTTGTGCTTAAGGCCCCCTTGAAGATGATCTGAAAACAGACCTTCTGTGTTTTGAAAGTTTATTCCCCACTAAGTGAGGTGTTTGCCTGTCCAAAAGGAGGCGTGCTGGGGTCCTAAAGGTGGACCTGGAGGAAAGAAAGGGATCAGGGCTCTGGATCTGTAAGATAATGGACCACTGAACCCACATTCCTATCTCATTGTACCACCCCGGTAAGCTGAGAACCAAACAGGATAGGGGCCACCTCTCCAAAAATAACAATATCACCATTTTAATATTAGTCGTATATTTACTGGTCCTTTATTAAACAGTTTATAAGCATCATCTTATTTAATCCCCATGAGGTTCTAGCATTATACCCATTTCACAGAAGGAGGAAAGTGAAGTTCCAAGAAGTGCTAGTGAGCTAGGATCTGGATCTCTCTGATCCTAAGCCTCTTTTCTTAACCACTATGGGGCATCATTTTCTTTGTACTCTTGAATACAACAAACTCAAAGGAAGTCTCATTGTCGGGAGTGAATATTGCCACAAAGGCCAGTATTTATCCAAACCACAACATGTTTAGGGGCCTTAAATGCCAGGTGATACGCTAAGGATTGATCTATATCCATAAAACACAAACAAACAAGCTTTTTTGTGTGTGTGGAAATGATAGAAAAATATTTATTCACATGAGAGATGTTTACAATAAACATTGTTAAATGCAAAATATAAATGGAATATATCATGACACTATTTTCGTGAAAATGTATGTATATGATTATATGCATGCATAGAAAAATGTGAACATTTAAACACCCAAATGTCAACTGTGGCTCTCTTTGAGCAGTATGATTACAGAATAGTTTTATTTTGTTCTCTTTATTTTACTGAGCATGTTTTCTATTTTTTTCTAACTTTTTCAATTACAGTTAATATTTAATATTATAATAGGTGTACAGCATAGCAGTTAGGCATTTATATAACTTACAAAGTGGTCACCCCATAGGTCTAGTACCCCCGACACCATACAGTTACTGCAGTATTATTGACTGTACTCCCTCCGCTGTACCTTACATCCCCATGGCTATTTAGTAACTGCCAATTTGTACTTCTCAATCCCTTCACCTCAAAAAAGATGTTCCTGAGTTAGGATCACTTGGGGATTGGTTTCAAACTTATCAGCCACAAAACTCTGTTAAAACGGCGAGCTTCCCTCTTTACCACTCCTCTTGTGAAACCAGGCAGGATGGCTATTCCCAATAAGCTAACGAGGTATCTTTTTAAATTGGGCTTCCAGAGGCCATTTAAGGCAGGCACAGAAAATTCTTGTAACAAAGACCATCTGAACTACAAAGAGAAAACAATCAATTGGGTTCACATGAGTGGAAAGAAACTTAAATTACGGGGAGGTTTAGAGTAAGAAATAGAAAATGTCTCTTGTCACAGTATTCAGGAAACACAAGTAATAAAGATACACATATATTTTAAAAATCATTCTTCAGTTCTAAATTTACAGCTAATTAAAGGAGAAAACTGGACAGGGGAGAGTATGGCAGAGAAGGAAGGGAAGAGGGAACTCAGGCAGAGGAACCAGCTCCCCGCACACATGCTCTGGAACAGACTAGAGACACCACTTTACGGTGCAAAGTGGCATTATGTATATCCACGCCATAAACACCCTGCAGTCCTGGGAAACACCAAGATGCTGTTGTTACTTTTCACTAAGGAAATTTCAGATGCTACAGGAGGACATAAAAAAGAACAAAAATCATTAATAATCACTACCATCATTAGCATTTTGGGTATATTGCCTCTAATCTTTTTTACTCATGTTTTTAAAAATCACGATTTATAGTCTATACAGTTTTATGTCTTACAATATTTGCTTGACAATTTTTGAATGATTATCCTGAGTCATTGTATGTCATTTTTGAAGACAAGATTTTTTTTACAGAAAATGTCATATTTATTTATTTTAAATAATGTATTTTATTTGTTTATTTATTTATTTTTAGAGAGAGGGGAAAGGAGAAAGAGATGGAGAGAAACATCACTGTGTGGTTGCCTCTCACTCGCGCCCCTAACTGGGGACCTGACGTGCAACCTAGTCATGTGCCCTGACTGGGAATCAAACCAGCGACACTTGGCTCGCAGGCCAACGCTCAAGAAGACAAGATTTTTTAAAGGCTGTATAGTAGGACATAGATGAATGTATCAAAATTTATACAACTAATCTTTTACTGTTGGACAATTGGTATGTTTCCAATTTATAACTGTTATAAATAGTGCTACAGCAAAGATACACACATACATGATTACCTCCTTAGTATAAATTCTAAGGAACAGAATTACAGAATCACAGAAAATGAATATTTCTCAGACTCTTGATATAAATTTCCCAATAACTGTACTAAAAATAATTCTAAGCAGTGTTACATTTTTGCAGCTCTAAACAAAAACGGCACTCTATCTGGGCATTTTCTACATGGACCAGTTTTAATCATGCTGACAGCTGAACCAGTCCTGTTCTGAAGTGTCTCTTCAGCTAGTAGCTCATATAGGAGATGAAAACATGGCTCAAAACCACTCTGGCAGCCCCACTGTTAGCACCAATCACACTGTCCTGCATCAGAGTTAGCTGGTACCAGGTGTGTTTCCCCGCTCTGCTGTAAAACTCCAGCAGTGCAGGGACTCGGCCCCAGCCACCTTTGCATCCCTGCACAGCCTTCAAACCACTCTTCTTCTACCCCTGGTTCTCACACTGTTTTTTAAACTCTTTCCGACACCCATATCCCTGCCTAGTCATATGTCACAGGACTTCGAAGTGAGAAGGATCTGAGGTATCATCTTGGGCACACTCTTTACCCAAGACGCCTCAGATGCCTCATCTGTAAAATGGGGGTAATGATACCTCCCCGAGAGAGTTACTGGAAGGACTAAGTTAGATAACTCCTGAAAAAAAAAATAAAATAAAATAAACCCACCAAAAAATTGCTTAATCCTCTACCCGCTGGAGGCGATTAAAGAATCATACAGCTGTCTTTCTCATCTGAAGCTCATCCAGGTCCTGAATGCCTGGGGAGAGACTCAGAACCTTCAGGAACTGAGCCAAACCCACTGAACCTCAAACCAAGGGTAATGGAGGTCTCACAAAACTTGGCTTGGATGATAGGCAGGCAGCTGGTCAGCACTGAGCCTTAGAAGCTCTGGATCAGCTGTGCACAAAGGACTTGGGACATGCTTAGAGAAACCAAAAAGCAGCAACTTGAAATCAACCCAACCAGGACAGGACTTTGGGGCACCAAAACCAAGCAGGGAAACCATTCAAGGTGCCACTGGCTCCTCCCAGC
Organism: Furipterus horrens; assembly: GCF_987537825.1. Lineage (NCBI taxonomy): Eukaryota > Metazoa > Chordata > Mammalia > Chiroptera > Furipteridae > Furipterus > Furipterus horrens. The sequence goes on along the minus strand of NW_028327174.1, from coordinate 98,239,731 downwards.
TGGGAGCCTGTAAGCCGGTGACGGTTCAGCCACCACTCCCTAGCTCCCGGGACAAATCCACTATTGTTCATCCACGATGCTGGGAGTTGAGTCACAGTGGCATTGTCCAACAGCTCTATCAGGAGGAAACAGCTGGAGAGACCAACACCAAGTGCAGGAAACCTCAGCCTCGACCAGGGCTCCCCTGGGGGTCCCGCCCTGTTTGCGAGGCCCTGCATCCTGCCTGCCTGGCCCTCAGGGACCTCCACCAACCCAGAGGCATCCACAGTCTGAACAGATAGCCTTATTTTCTGCCTCCATTTGCCTGGGGCAAAATACAAGCTCTTTGTGTAGCCTTTGACAACTCTCCTAGGGGAGAAGAGGTGGGATCTCCTGGGTTCAACCCACCAATAAATAGAAGCCAAGGTGCAAGAACAGGCAGTAAACCAAAAACAATTTGGAGAGGACATATCGTATGGCCAGAAGATGGACTTCCCCTGGACTAAAAACAAGAGCAAGTAGATGCCACCTCACTGCAACAGTGCATTCTGAGAGGGCTAGAGGCTAGAGTCTTTAACCCTTCTGAAAGAGGGAGTCTTACCGATTTCCTTATCTAGAGACCTGATGCAGGTTTCCTATGCCCCAACAGAGGACCCAAGAATCCCTACTGGGATTCAGAAATAACTCAGAAAAGGGGCAGGGTGGTCACGGATTTAAGTCCTAGAGAGCCAAGTTTGACTTCTGCATCTAACAGAGTAGCTGTGGGACCTACATGGTGGAAGTTACAGCACAGCCTTAATCAAGGTTTGCAAACTCAAGTGCCTACGGGAGGCAGGTACAAAGTGTGAAAGAGTGACGCCAGCTAGGTTTACAGACATGTTCTCAATACTGTCAAGACAAGGCGTCAGGGAAGCACAGGCTCCATCTGAAGGTAATGGCTGAGACTCAGATCCGGTCAACAGGTGCCACTGGGCTGTAAGGGCTCAATACAATTAGATCTTAAAATAAAAGCCAGAAATTTTTTTTTTTAAGATTTTATTTTTAGGAGAGGGGAAGGGAGGGAAACTGAGGGAGAGAAACATTGTTGTGTGAGAGAAACATCGATCAATTGCCCCTCACATGCCTCCAACCGGGGACCTGACCCACAACCCAGGCATGTGCCCTGACCGGGAATCAAACTGGTGACCTTTCGGTTCGCAGGCTGGAACACAATCCACTGAGCCACACTAGCCAGGGACAGAAATATCTATTTTTATGAAATCTCTTCAATGTTTAACTGTTGACTAATGAAACATCAACTGAGCCAAAACAAAATACATCTGTAGCCAGAATCTGACCTATGGCCACTGGATTGCAGCCTCAGCTCTGGACCTTAGGTCCCTCATATATAAAATGAGGACAAATAAAAGAGCCCGATTTGGGAGGATTAAATCGGATTAGGCCTGTCAAAGCGCTTCACACTGCCTGATACTAGAGAGCACTTGACAAATGGCAACTGTTAACTAGGCAGAGCTAAAAGAGCCTTGAAGAAGATTCACCAACCTTCTCATTCTATTAAAAAGGAAACTTCAGAGAGGTCCTAGGACTGACCCACGATCTGTAAATAAGCCAGCGGCAAGAGTCGGGCTGGACCCAGATCCCAAACTATCCCATAAGTCCCAGAGACCCAGGAGCCTCTCTCTGTTAAGGGACTCAGTTTGTCACAGATAGCCCCGCAATTGTCCCTCACCAGCGCTGGTCTCACCAACTGGGAGGGGCAGCTGCCCAAGGTACATGTGGTGTGCACACCTATAGAACTCAGCCTCACACCAGGCAGGTGACAGGGCTCATTCAATGTGAACTGACAGACTGGTCCGTGGAAATGCTCCTCCTCCCCCCACCACCCTGCAGTCCAGTTTATATTATGTTGCATGGACTGGGCCCTGTGTCAAGCTCAGTCCCCTTACCTGTCACCTACCCCAGCCCAGGCTGAGCAGTACGGGAAGACTGGGCACAAAAGGATGGGGCTGACATCAACAGGGGGAGAGGACGAGAAGGGGGCAGAGGAGGCCTGAGTGAAAGAAGGTGGGCCAGGAGGCTAGAAGTGTACTCGGGGCCAGTGTGGGCTGGTGCGGCTAGGGAAGAGGGGGTCACTGAAAAGCAGGGCAGGTGCAAGAGAGAGCTGGGAAGGAAGGCTGCGGCTGCTGGTAGGATAAGGGACCCCAGGCTAAGGGGACTCTTGACCAGCAAGCCTGATGGGTTTCTGCCACACAAAGGTGCTAATTAGGCAGCATGGGGCAGGTTCCCAAAGCACTGAACTGTGTTCTCTTAGGTAAATGAACAGTCAAGGTCGTACCCTGTCCCCAGGCCCCAGGGGGATCTGTTTGAACTTGTCCTTACTGGAAAACTTTCCACCCGTGATGTCTCAAGGAGTATGTATGGCCCTGGAATTTCTCCTGGCTCCATCCACAGCATACATTAAAGCTTTCCAATTAACATGAGCTTTAAAAAGGCAGCAGGGAAAAGGGAGAGACGGAGCTTGGGCTCTATTTTCTAATGGAGGCATCTTAAGTTGTAGAACTTCATAGGCTGAAAGGACTCGAGGGACCATCTGGGACAAAGCCCTCCTGTTACAGCGAGGCAGGGAGGCCCAGAACAGAGAGTGATGTGCCCAAAGTCACACGGCCTGTCAATGCATACTGACACCACTCCGGGGCCACCCACTGCCAGGCCCAGGCCCTTTCAGTGACAGGAAAAGGCTTCGGTCACTATCTCATCTTCTCATCTACAAATACTTCCAGAGCCACAGCAGTGTCACAAGACTTCACCTCCCCAAGGGGTCTTAGAAAATCCACACTTATAACAAAGGTCCAAGGCCATCCACACCTTTTAAGCACAGGTTTCTCTCACCTGCTAATAGCTCACTCTCCTCCCCAAATCACAGGAGGTAAACTGAAAGAAGGGAGGGAAGACAGACATGTCTGAGGGGTAGAGAAGCGAGCAGGATGAGTTCACCTCGGGGAGGTTCTTAGGTTAAACCTGCAGCCCTTGCAGGGCCAAGGCCAGTCCAAATGAAGGGGTAAGGGAAGGATGGCTGAGACTCTGAGCAGAAAAAAGAAACACACAAACATCATGTGGTTGAAAGAGAGGTTTTCACAATATTCCAGAAGGGCAGGGGAGAGATCTGGGGATTACAATAGTCCTTGTGGGGCTCAGAATCAGGTTTCCCCACCTGGAAAGAACACAGTCTTTGGAACACCCAGATTCGAGTTTAAATCCCTTCTCTGGCACACCCCACTGTATAAGCTGGTGGGGTGGTGGGAGCAGTAATGAGTCCCTCTGGGCCTTGTGGTCCTTATTTTACAAAACAGATGCATAAAGGGAAGCAATGAGCACTGGTTACTCACGTCACTGAGATTTTCTTCCTGAGATTAAACCACCCTTCACCCCTTTATAAGCATCCTGATGGCAAAAAGCATAGCCACTTGTCCATCTGGGGTCAGAGACGAGTTTGGAGAATGCTGAAGTGTGACTGACTTTCTAAACTACATCCCACCTCCACTGTGAGTGGTGTAACCCAAGGGGCATGTGTCTGCTCACCACGCTACTACTCACGCACCCAAGAAGGGTGCTCAGCTCATTTCATCCCACTCCAAACCACAGAGGTTCCTGAGTCCAGGATGACCAGTCCCTCAAGACCTCAGCCCTGTGCCCCAGCTCTCCCACACCATCCATGCTTGCCATACTTAATAGATGTCACGTGACACTATTCACATCCCTGGAGGGCACTAGGAGGAAGAAAGGGGAGGGTAAATGCTTTCCCATAGGTTACAAATGAGAAAATCGAGGCAAAGAAATTTAGATCATTTCCTGCTACCTGGCAGTCAGTCCAAGGCTGGTTCTCAAGTTGGTGGCTGGTAGTAGTGAAGGTATGCTGGGCAGGAGTGGCAGCGTGAGGGCTATGGGATCTACGGGCAAACTCAGTGAGGTTAAGCTGAGATAAAAGTTTTCAAATATTTGTCAATAAACACAGACTATGTGCCCTGTTCCATTAAAAAAAAAAAAAAAATCAGGTAATCTAATAGGAGAGATGGGTTAACCTCCTCATCATCCTGGTCACCATCCCCACTAGCTACATAGTGCTTATATCCAGGCAGGTTCCAGATGCTTTACATATGTCAACTCAATATTCACAATAACCTTGTGAAATAGGTGCTTTACTATCCCCATTTTACAAAGGAGAAAAGATTCTCAACAATTTGCCCATGGTCATAGGACTGGGGAGTGCAGGCCAGGATCTGAACCAGGACACACAGCCTTCACCATTTCCTATCCTGCCTCTCACCACACCAGCTCCTCCACTCCCAGGCCCACCTCCTTCACCACCCAAGCCATGAGGTAACAGGATGGCAGGCAAACTCTCAGGCCCTGAGGTTCCAGTACCTGAAGCAACTGCCTCCCAGCTGCAGGAGCCAAGGACTCAGATCATGATGGGCTCCACAGATGTTCCATCTTTGGCCTCCTGCCTCCTCCTCCAGGCTGGGACGAGATACAGGAGGCAAGAACCCGGATTCTGCCACAACACACTTTTCCCACAGACTCGGAACCCCAGAAGAGATGGATAGGGGAATTTCTGAATGAGTAACTAATCACAGAAGAATAAAGTTATGTAAATCAGCCTGGAACACAGAAAGAAATCAGGCATGGGCTTTCTTCAAGAATCAGGTTGAGAAATGGGAAATGCCCAGAATGTGGGCCCCGCCACTGTTCCCGCCTTGGGACAGAGCTGGGCCTGTTGTGGGTTTCTAGACTGTTCCTGATCACAAAACTACAAGGCTTTTACCACACAGGCAGCAGCAGAGGAATTGCTAAACACATTTGGATTTCTCCCACCAACAGAAAAGAGGCCTTAGGATACAAAAATCAGACAGACAAATAAAGCTCTGATTCCTCTCCCTTCCCTGTGTTCTGTTTTTGCTGAAGTGCTTTTATCAGTGGGACACTGGTCATCATCCCACGCCTATGCTTTATAAAACTGTGCCCAAGAAATGTATCAACTGCTTGGCCTCATCAGGACAGGAGGTAACAGTGGGGAAAATGCCAATCGCAAACCTTTCAGCAGGGTGAGCTGCCCCAGCCATGCCCATCAGGGAGCCTGGTGATGAAGACAGTCACTGCCACCTGCCTAGAATCAGCTTGGACAGTGCAAGGAGGAGACTGGACAGGCTTTCACTGAAATTTCATTTTTTTCCTTTTTTAAAATTATTTGTGATTATGTTATTACAGTTGTCCTGATTTTTCCCCCTTTGCTCCCCTCCACCCCACACCCCCAACTCCCTCAGGCAAATGCCACACCATTGTTCATGTCCATTTGTCATGAGTATAGGTTCTTTGGCTACTCCATTTCCTACACTGTACTGCACATCCCCACGGCTACTCTGTAACTACCTATTTGTACTTCTCAATCCCCTCACCTCTTTGCCCATTCCCCCACACCACCCTCCTGACATCCATGATTCTGTCTCTGTTCTTCTTGTTTGCTTAGTTTGTTTTTTAAATTCAACTGTTGATAGATATGTATTTTTGCCATTTTATTGTTCATAGTTTCGATCTTCTTTTCCTTAAATAAGTCCCTTTAACATTTCATATAATAATGGTTTAGTGATGATGAACTCCTTTAGTTTTTTCTTGTCTGGGAAATTCTTTATCTGCCCTTCAATTCTAAATGATAGCTTTGTTGGGTAGAGCAGTCTTGGCTCTAGGTCCTTGCTTTTTAGGACTTTGAATATTTCTTGCCAATCCTTTCTAGCCTGCAAAGTTTCTTTTAAAAAATCAGCTGACAGTCTTATGGGAACTCCCCTGTAGGTAACTAACTGCTTTTCTCTTGCTGCTTTTAAGATTCTCTCTTTATCTTTAATCTCTGGAATTTTAATTATGGTGTGTCTTGGTGTGGGCTTCTTTGCATCCATCTTGTTTGGGACTCTGTGCTTCCTGGACTGGCATGTCTATTTCCTTCATCAAATTAGGGAAGTTTTCTTTCATTATTTTTTCAACTAGATTTCCAGTATCTTGCTCTTTCTCTTCTCCTTCTGGCACCCCTATGATGTCAATGTTGGACCTCTTGAAGTTGTCCCAGAGACTGCTTATACTATCTTCACTTATTTGGATTCTTTTTCCTTCTTGTCATTCTGATTGGCTGTTTTTTTATTTCTTATGTTCTGAATCATTGATGTGATTCTCAGCTTTATCGTTCTACTGTTGTTTCCCTGTAAATTGTTCATTTCAATTAATGTATCCTTTGTTTCTGACAGGATCTTTTTTATGCTGTTGAGGTCCCACTGAGTTCCTTGAGCATCTTTATAACCAGTGTTTTGAACTCTGCATCTGATAGATTGCTTATCTCCATTTCATTTAGCTCTTTTTCTGGAGTTTTGATCTGTTCTTTCATTTGGGCCATGTTTCTTTGTCTCCTCATTTTGGCAGCCTCCCTGTGTTTGTTTCTATGTATGAGGCAGAGCTGCTATGACTCTCTGTCTTGGTAGTGTGGCCTGCTGTAGTAGGTGTCCTGTAGGGTCCAACGGCACAGCCTCCCCTACCCGCCAGGCTGGGTACTTGAGGTGTACCCTTCGTGTGGGCTGAATGTACCCTCCTCTTGTAATTGAGCCTGGGTTGCTATTGGCAGATCAATGAGAGGGGTATACCCAGGCCCGTCAGCTATAAGGACCCACTGCGATCACTGACCACCAACCTCCAACCTCTGTGTAGGATCAACTGTGCAGGAGCAGGATGGTGGTGCTCTGACATGGTCCGTAGCTGTCCACTGGGTGCGCTGACCCTGGGGTTTCCTGGGTAGTGCAGGCCAATGTCAGGCCCTACCTGTGTTTTGCCCGGGGCTACGCTGCCTGAGCTATAAAGCAATCTGAGATGGTTGCTATTTGTGCTAGACTTGGAGTTTCAAAGCCAAGCTGTGAATCTAGGCTGGCTGCTGCTAGTGCTGGGTCTGGGGCTCAATGAGGTCAGCTGTTGCCTGTTTGGTAGGATTTTGGAAGTTGTGAAGCATGAGCCAAGACCAGTCATTCATATGGAAAAGCAACTTGGGAGGGCCCATAAGTTGGGTAGGGTGGAGTCCCTGGGGATCTCCAGGGCAGGTCAAACGGTGTCAGCTAGGTAATGGAGTCTCAGATATGGCACCAGCTGGTTAGCTCAGTCTGGATGAATGTGGTTTCTTTAATGCCATAGTTGCCAGACTTACATTCAACTCAATTTCTGAAGGTTCTGAATGATGTTGTTCTATATTTTAGTTGTAATTTTGATGTGGTTGTGCGAAGAGGTGAGCTATGTCTGCCTACACTGCCATCTTGACCAGTTCTCAAAATTTCATATTTTTCGTAAGTTGAAATGAAATTATCTTTCCTGCTTGAGCACTTCCTTCTATAAAACCATCCTGCTGGTAAAGGTGAAGATCTGTCACCCTCCAAGGCTTACAACTCATTCTGGCACTCTGTGTGCATCTCCACCAGGGAAGGCTCAGTCCAAGTCCAGGAAACAAACAAGTTGGAATGCATCCAAAGGCAGCAACAGGGTGGTGGGGTCTAGAAATGAAGTGATCTGAGAAACAGCTGGTGAAGTGGAGACGGAAGAGTAGCTGTTGTCAAATACTAGGGTTGTCATGTGGCCGGGGGAGCAGGCTCACTCTCTCAGGCTCTGCCCTTTTACTCACGTGAAAACTGAGGCTTAGAGAGGACCGGCATCTGCAAGGCCAAGCAGTTGCACAGCAACAGCACAGGTGTATGAAGCTAGACTGCGCTCCAGGCCTGCATCCTGATGACTGCACTGCTCACTGTGGCAACTGCCTTGACTATGGAGGCAGCCAGTCACAAAAGACCACATATTGTATGATTCCATTTACATAAAATGTTCATAAAAGGAAAATCTAAAGAGATGCAAAGTAGATTAATGGTTGTCTACGGCTGGGGATGGGGGAGACTTTGGGGGGATGACAGTGACCGTGGCTAATGGGTACAGGCTAAAGGGTACAGGTTTTCCTTTGGAGGTATGAATGTTCTAAAATTGACAGGGATGCCCTGGCTGGTGTGGCTCAGTGGATTGAGCACTGGCCTGCAAACCAAAGGGTCACCAGTTCAATTCCCAGTCAGGGTACATGCCTGTGGTGCTGGCCAGGACTGCAGCTGGGGGCGCATAAGAGGCAACCGCACATTCATATTTCTCTCCTTCTCTTCCTCCCTCCCTTCCCCTCTTTCTAAAAATAAATAAATAAAGTCTTTAAAACTGATAGTGACGATGGTCACACAACTGAGAATATGCTAAAAACCACTGACTTGCACATTTTAAATGGGTCAGTTTACAGTAAATGAACCATATCAACAGCTGTTTAAAAAAAGAACCAGCTGACTATCTTCCTCAGTTTTAACAGATTATAGGGAACCTGACAAGGGATAGATTATGAATCAAGTGAGATAAGGCAGCAGCTCACAAACTCACTGTCTCTTTCCCATGTCCAAGATGTCACTCACTCATTCAACAAATATTTATCAAGAACCTACTATAAGCCATAATTATTATTTTTTTTTTAGATTTTATTTACTTTTAGAGGGGCAGGGAGCAAGAAAGACAGGGAAAGAAACATCAATGTGTGACAGAAACATCAATCTGTTGCCTCTCACACATCCCCAACTGGGCACGTGGCCCACAACCCAGACGTGTGCCCTGACTGGGATTCGAACCAGAGACCTTTTGGTTCACAGGCTGGTGCCCAATCCACTGAGCCACACCAGCCAGAGCTATGGGTCATAATTTAGAATGCACAACATCAGAGGTCAGTGAACTAGAGGTAACAGGCCAAATCCAGCCTGCCAGGCAAAATTTGCCAACTCCTTTGCTAGATGCTAGAGCTGTAGGAGAATAAAAGGGATCAGTGATCTCAGTAGGGGCCTCCTTGTGGAGTTTACATCCCAGTGAGAAAGACAACCATGTAGGTGAGGTCCAATTATAAATGGAGGTCCAATTATAAAGGAAAGAACCTATAGCCTGTAAGAGCTCAGAACAAGTGAACTGACCTGGGCGGGGGCTCGGGAAAGGCTTCTTGGCAGATGGACTTGACCGTGAGACCTGAAGGAGCAGAAGGAAGCCACATTTACAAAGGCCTTAGGGCACGCAGCCTGGTGAAGGCAGCAGTGCAGAGTGGAGGGTGGGTCCTGCAGGGCACCCTGCTTCCCCAACCTGTGCTCCCCTGCCTGTCCCCAGGTCTCACAACCTCAGGTCCAAGATCCAATATCATACAGGACACAAAATAAGAAAAATCTCTCACTTCAAAGAGGAAACTGGAAGTTGAGGAAACAAGCCCAATACCTCAGCTCTGCTCCTCAGATAATGGCACTTGCTATTTCCAGGGCCTGGAATGTATTTCCCCAGGTCTCCCAGAGGACTGTTCCCTCAATTCCTTGTGGTTTCTATCAAATGTAACATTTCCCTATCCACCCCACACAACTACCTTGCCTTTTCCCCTTCTCCCTTACCCCTCCAAGGCCCAGGCATTCCTATGCCCTGACCTTGCTTAGTTTTCTCCAGCACACTTAACTCTGCCTGTTACACATGCATCAGTTAGTTCATTGACCAGCTTACACTAGAATGAAAACCTTATAAGGGCAGGAACTTCATGTTCTTCATAGCTATATTTCCAGCACTGAGACATGACATAGAGTCAGCTCTCAAATAAATATTCATGGAATAAACACAAAAATCTTAAAGAAAATTTAAGGCCTAAATTCCTTGATTTGCAACCTTGGGCAAATTATTTCTTCAAAACTCAGTCTCCTCATTTGTAAAATAAAAATAATAAAAGCACCTACCTTGTGGGTAAATTTGGTAATGCACATAAATGTTTCCTATTATTGTTATTACCATCATCTTGTATTATGGGCCTATTTTGTAACTTGTGTTGAGGAGTCTGAAACACATATCCCATTTAATGTTCATATAAATGCCATGAGATAACTTTTATTACAAATTCCCTCTAGACAGATGAGACTACGTAAGCTGCCCAAGGTCACACAGTGAGTAAGCAGCAGAATAAAAATTCAAACTAGCACCACTGGGCTTCAGGGTCTACGCTCCTTATCTCTCTGCCCACCTGCAAAATGAAAATGCCAAAGGAGGATAGAGAGAGGGAGACCAGGGTATCCTGGAACAGGTGGGGCGTGCTCCTGAAAGAACCAGTGATTCAGATTCTGTATTGAAGGACTAAAAGGACTCAGAGGGGACAAAAGTCATTCTAGGTCAAAAAAAGGAGGTGGGGCAGTTCTTTTCCACAAGAGACTTACACTATCGTAATACAAACAAGAGAGGACAATAGTGGAATCACAGGACTGGCACTTGGATGAAACCTTAGATGCATCCGGTCCAACCACTTGTTTTACAGAGCAAGAAACTAAGCTGGGTGAGTGACCCGTGAACAGTTCTGAAAGCAGTAGATTGTGCCTATGCTGATATTTCTGTTCTAAACTAGATGCATTCTTGCTCTTATTCATTTAATTCCTCTTCAAAAATCTAGATGTAATACATGCTAATTAAAGCCAGAGAAATTAGGCCAAAGGAGGAAAAAGTTAACATCCCACTACTAGCCATGAACTATGTTAAAGAGTGTTATAGTTGACAGGTTCAGAGTTACATTCAGTGGCTTGCATATCCAGAGTTGGAACCTGGGTGAACTGTGCTTCTGTTTTTATTTTTGTTTCCAAATTTGTTTGTAGTTCATTTGCTCATTCATTCATTCATTCAGCCAGCAATTTTAAGGATCTCATAGGTAACTGTCACAGTTCTAAATTACTGGGATTCTGCAACAAACGTACTTAATAAAATGACCTTTCATTCCTTTTCCACAAAGGTTAAAGAAACACATCCACTAGACGGGATGGCCCTGGTAGGGTAGCTGAGTTTGAGCATCTTCCTAATACATCAAGGTAATGGGTTCGATCTCCAGTCAGGGCACATTTCTAGGAGCAACCAATGAGTGCATAAATAAATAAAACAACAAATCAATGTTTTTCTTTCTTTCTTTCTTCCTTCCTTCTTTTCTTCCTTACCCCCCACCCTCCCACCCACCCCACTCTCTAAAATCATTTTTTTTTTAAGTTTGTTGATTGTAGAGACATCAGTTTGTTGTTCCACTTACTGATGCAATCATTGGTTGATTCTTGTACATGCCCTGATAGGAATCGAACCTACAACTGTGGTGCATCAGGACAACACTAACCAACTGAGCCACCAGCCAGGGCTCTAAAATCATTTAAAACAATACAAAAACAAAAACAGGGAAACTAAAGACAAACTGCATTCTGACCAAAGCTCTCAGCAAGAACACATGCATTCACCACTGTTGTCTCCAATGCGTCACTAACACAAGAGACTTTTAAGACATAAATCCAGAATTTCAAAGAGAGCAGAAAAGGAGATGATAATAATGGAATTTTAGAAACTGGAGAGTTGAAGGACAAGTGCTAACTGACTACAGAAGGCTTAATGATGGCAGCAGCAGGAGGGGCTGCCAGGCAGCCTGATTAAAGTTTGCTTTAGAAAGTCTCCCATTACTACCTCCCTCAGGCAGGTGACTATACCTACTCCACCCTAGGGGTATATTCTTTGGAGATGGTAAACCATGTCTATGGAGTCGGTGATATGCAGGGCACCACACTGAAAACAAGGGTTAGCTGAAGTACAAGAAACCCAAATCTGTGCCCTTCCTCCATTAGGTTCCTGGGCACAGGGGTCAGCTTCAGACCATCCAGGTAGGTGAGAAGATTTTTCTCTAGAGAATCTGAACAGCTCAAGAGAAAACACCTAAGATACTAACTTATTAGGTTCCTAAATGAAATAGGCCACCCAGGTCACCCTATGTGAGGCCTAGAGCCCACAAGGGCTGCACACACACACACACACACACACACACACACAAAGATTAATACCCTACACAAATGCAAACATATCACCAAAGACCACTAGACTTCTGGAGAAAACTTGTCACAGAAGAGACAGAGGGAAAACACACACATACTTTATAGGAAATGATGAGGAAGAACCCTTCCTCCCAAAAATAAAACTATTAATGGCCCCAGAGAAATAAGAGGTGATATTGCATCCATGAAACCAAAACAAAATATTATTTTTTAAAAAGGTATATTTAGAAAATATAAGAATGCTTAGAAATTTAAAATATGCTAACTAAAATGAAAACCTCAATAGAAGAGGAGTGGGGAAGAAAGATAATAAAATTACAGGACTATCCAAGAGATTCAATATTCAAATTCTAGGAGTTCTAGAAGAAAGAAGACAGAAAGTAGCAGAAGCAAACCATCAATGAAGTAATTCAAGAAAAGCTTCCAGAACTAAAAAATCTGTTTCAAGATTGAAAGGTTCCAGAGAGCACTGGATGAAAGTACACCCACACTAAGGCATGCCATCTGTGAAATTTCAGAACACTAGACAGAGAGGAGACTTTTACATAGGACACTAGAGACTCCAAAGAGAAAAATCATGTTAACTACAAAGATTTAAAATCAAAATGACATTAGACTTCTGAAGAGTAACTCGGGAATTTAAAAGAAAATTAAGCAATGCTTTACACACACACACACACCCACACACAATCCCTAGCCTAGAATCCTATAGCAAGCCAAAATATCAATACCGAGTGAGTGAAGAATGAATACTTTTTCAGATATGTAAGGCCAACATTTATACAGTACTTCCTCCGTGGTGACAGTATACCTCTGGTGTATGTACCCCACGGTGTTGTAATGCTAGTTACTGACTGTCTACCCCACTAGACTCCAGAGTAGAAACTGTCTTACTCCCCTCAATAGCTTCAGCACACAGTGCTGTGGAGTTACATAAGAAAGGCACCCAGCCCTGCAAGGGAGAGCAAGGAACACTAAGGGGATGGAAGTGACATCTAAACTGAATCCTCAAGGATAATGACAGGATCTACAGCACAGTGAAGTTCCAGGAAGCAGGAATATGTGCAAAGGCTTGGGCACCGTCACAATCCATCAATCTGCTGACCTAGACGAGAATCCTAGCCAACAGGTGAAACTCAAGCCAGGAACAAAAGAAGCCATGCCCAAGTGGCACCAGTAATATTACCATGTATTTGGGTTGGTTTTAATCATCTTTTCCAGAACAAGGTGATATACAAATCAATAAAATACAAGCAATCTGAGCATAAAGAATGAGGACAAGGAGGCAGAAGGCTGGCTCTGCATGAGACCAGTCTGGCAGCCCCAGAGGGCACGGGCCACCATCAAGCCAAGTGCCCTAAACAGAAAGGTGAAACCAGACCTAACAAGAAGCATGTAGAGGCCCTGCATAAAAGGCATCTGGGACCTGGAGGCTGGACTGGAACAGGGAAATTCTCAGCACTTGGGCCTTCTCTCCTCCCCCTGCCTGTAAAAGCCAGAGTTTTAAGCTCAGAAAGATCCCACCCAGGCCAACACCAGGAATGAAGGCTCCATCAGCCAGAAGGCTGGGAATACAATCCAGGTCTCCAGGCCACCTCCCAACCCTCACTGTCCTGCCTCGCTGACCTCAGATATCCACGCAGATTTTCACTTGCTGGATTTCAAGGTAAGAAGAAACAGCCAAGGATGAGTAAGTCTGGCCCCTCCACCACTCTAACTCAAATTTATGGAGACAGCTTTCTAGATAGCACCTCCTGCCCCTTGGTGCCTCCTGTCCCCACCCCTGGAAAGAGGCAGCTGGCAGCTCAAATCTAATTGGATTCCCACATCCCCATGATGGTCTCCGTGCTCTGCCTTTTTAAGAATTTCCCACTCCCCAGCTCCAGGTCCCTTCTTTGATGTTTCACAGACATTTCACAGTTCACAATATACCTCCCAGTCTGAGGCTCTCAGAACTTGAACCTGTGTGTTGTCAGTCTTCCCAAATTCTCTCTCATTATACAAGAGGGTAAACTGAGGCATGCGGTGGGGAGGCTAAAGGCTGCTGCTGTGAGGACTGCATTGCTGTGACAAACTCCCACGCCAAGTCAGCTCCCAGCCGGGAGTGCCTATGTCTGACACGTGCACCCCAGACACCACACTGTGGGCGTGGGAGGGTGTGTACATGGGTGAACTGGGCAAGGACGTAAGCAAGCATGCAGAAAGGGAGGACATGCGTGTGAACAGCATGTGAGTAAGCCTGTGTGCAGGAGTGAGTGTACATCTATGGGTGAGTGTGCATGTGTGAGGGGGAGGGTAGAGGTGAGTAGGTATGTGAGCAAGCATGTGTGAGAACAAGAGTATGAACAAGCATGTGAGTATGTGTGCAAGAGTGAGTATGCATTGTGTGTGCATGTGTAATGATGAAGGTTCAGGTGAGCGTGTCTGTGCACAAGCATGTGTCAGAACATGAGAGAGTACATGAACACGAAATATGTATGCATGTATGGAAGTGTACACAATGCAGGCCCTGGGCCACCAGGGCTACATTAGCAACTTGAGACAGCTTCTAGTAAGGGCAGGGTACCACTAACCCCTCACCCCCAACACTCAGACATCACAGTGCATGATAAACAAATGTAGAAGCCCCACCTCAGTCCCTCTTCCCTCCCTGCCCACTCGGGTGAGCTGCATCCTGGCCTGGGCCTCTGGGTTCCCTCCCTCACTCTAGCCCAGCCTCACTCTCTGACCCCAATTCTCCACCCTGCAGATTTTTTTAAAACAAGGGAAAATCCTCCTTACTTTCTTAGGGAGCAATAAATATGAGGATTATGGAAGTGACATTCTGAAAGTGATCTGAGCTACTTGGAAGAAAAGGGGTAGATAAAATACAGAGCATTTTGGCGCAGACTTCACTCAGAAAGAAAGGGAGGTTCTGTCTCGAGGGAGGGGAAGAGCATCTGCTGTGGTCTCCTGCTGCCTGCCTTGGAGCGCTGAGCCCCAGTCAAGAGAACAAAGTCCAGGTCTCTAAGTAACAGGCTCGTCTAATAGGCCAAACACAAAGACACGGGATCCTCGCAGGCCCAGAGAGACTGCTGTCTCGAGACAGGGCACAAATTTCACTCCCCAAGCAGCCTTTCCCCATCTGGAAGCAATTTGCTCCACCCTCCACCATACCAGAGAGTTAAAGGAGAAAGCCTGCACGCCCCCGCCCCCGCCCCTCTGCTGGATGGCCAGCTGAATACCTAAGAGTAGTCAAAGAACAGGAACAGGGTCAGCCTGACAGTCACACCCAGATTCTCAATGTCACCTAAACAACTTCTCTCTTTGGCCCTGAAAACTGGGCAATAATCAAGAGCACAAACTTTGGAATCAGAGTGACCTAAGCTGACAGCCAGCTCTACCAGCCGAGTCTCTGCTTCCTCCTAAGTAAGATGGAGATAAAGCTGTCCGGAGGATTTAACAGAACATGCATGTGAGAGGTTCGCACTGTGTCTGGCACACAACAAGCACCTGATAGATAACAGTTATTATTGCTGCTGTTGCTACTACCTATTCCCAGCTGATTCTCTACACCGGGGCCACAGTCATCTTTTTGAAATGTAAGGCAAGTCTGCCTCTCCTCAGTCAAATTTCTCCATTGGCTCCCACCTCTCCCATCATAAAAGCCAATCTTCAAAATGGCCTTCAAGGCCCTATGGGATTCAAATCCCATGACCTTCCCTTTGCTCACTTCACTCCTGCTATACTGGGCTTGGGCAAATCTACACACTCCTACATCAGAGCCTTTACATCTTGTTCCCTCTGCCCTGGCAGGCACCTCCTGCAGATATCCACAGGACTTGCTCCCCCTCTTCTTCCATCTCTACTAAAATGACACCTCCACAGCCAGGCCTTCCCTAAGTTCCCTGTTTAAACCATAACCCTCCACCTCTACCCCATGCTCCCACCGCCCTTCCCTGTTTCACTTTCTTCTATAGCATCTGTCACCATCTGATATACTAAAACTTTTAATTATTTATTTATTTGTCTGTCTACTCCACCAAAATATAAGCTCTGGAACGCACAAATTTTTCTTCACTCCTGCATCCCCAGACCATGAACAGCACCTGGTCCAGAGAAGCCCTTGAAATATTTGTGGAATGAATGAGTCTCAGGACACTTAGGGTGAACCAAGCTGAGGCTAGAATTGGAAATGCAAGTCCTATGACCCACTCACAAACTGCCAGTCCTTTGTGGCTCCGTAGCTGCCTGTGAAAAAAAAAATCCTCATTCCAGCTACTTCTTAAGGTCATTGTCAGGAGAAAAGGGCGGTAAGATAATGCCTGGGAATATGCTTTGGTGCTTTCTTAATGGGGAGCCCTACAGAAATGAAAGACCTCAAATCTATTTCTCCAGCATCATTCCCAGGCCAGCTTTCAGTCCCAGGGTGGGGGCCCTGAGTGCAAAGAGAAGGATCTATACAGACACAGTTCCTGCCTTGGGGAGCTAGCTGAGTCAGGTTTGAGGTCTTCCAATGGGCAAGCACACCCAGTACTGCTCCCACTGAACCCCCGCTGCCCAGGACCTGCATGCACACACTAGGTGCTCAATCAATGTCTCACAAAAGCAAAAATGAGCAAATCTCATACTGATAACCACAAAGAAAACAGAAAGATCACCAATATAAAAATCCTGAATAAAATATTAGTTGACTTAAAACACCATGCTGAACAAAATATATATTTTCATTATCTTCACATTAAGGGCAAGTGTATTCTAAGGTAGACGCTAAAGTATTGGTGAAGAAAACCCCAGGGATGGGAGAACAACTTCGGGAAACCTCTTTTCAGTGAGTGCATTTCAAGAATTAGGCCAAAATACTGCAGATCATGACAGAATGCACTCTGTCAATATTAGCTGTAATTATATCATTGCTTTTATTATTGTGTTGGCCTCCCTCCAATGGAATAAGCAGGAAAGTAGGAGACAAGGCACTTAGTTTTCCTATCTAACAATAAGTGGCCTGGGCACACTGCTTCCCTGACAAAACTCATCTTCCTCTTCTGTAAAATTGGGGGGGGGCAGGTTGAGTGGTGCAGTCTTGGCCACACAGATGCTGGCACTCCCTTCTCTAAGACGCTTGCATTCAGCCCTCAAATGTCTGTGGCGTGCCTCCTCTGTGCCAGACACATCTCAACACTGGACAGAGTGCATGCAGAGAGCGCCCTTTCCAGAGGGGAGCTGACTTTGTGAGCCAAATGCAGTCAGGCTCCAACCCTCCAGGTACATCAGTTTCCAAATAACATTCCCTTTCCTCCTGTGGGAGAAAGGACTATCGTTTGCCAAGGGTTCTGAGCTTTTGCCGAGGATAAGGTTAAATCTTCAGTGTTTAGGAGAGTGAACACTGTTCTGGGAAGTTAGGAACCTCAGACACTAAAGGACGTCCTGTAAATAAGCCCTTCCTCCTGCTCCTCAGTGAAGCTCTATTCTTCCCGTTTTGCAAAGGAAAAAACTGAGCCTTTGCCCACATCAAACCTGTGAACAAGGCTAAGAGAACCAGAGAGCCCCAAGTCCCCAAGGGCTCCTCCACATCCATGGCTCAAGGAAAGAGGAGCAGCACACCAGGAGAGACATTCTCACCAGGAGAGAGGATCTTGGCAGCTCGGCAGCTCAGGAGCTTGAGGCCCCAGGGGTGAATGAAGCCAGGGCACTCAACTGCTGGAAGCTGGTTCATCTCAGACCCGCTTTCTGCAAAGCCCTCATCCCAGGGCCCATCCAGCTGTGACGTACCCCCCTGAGCCCAACCAGCTGCTGCAGAAACAATGAGGAAGCCAAGGAGGCACCTCAGATTTCCACAGCAGACAGTTACCTGACAAAGGCTCCTTCTACCGCAAGACTGGGCAATAGCTCAGGGAGGCAGAAGACGGGCTAATGGCTCATAACCCCTTCTGAGTCAGCCCCCTCCACTCTCCTCCAGCCATGTGAGCTGTACATACATCTCCACTTCCTGAGGTGGAATCTTATTTGAAGCCCTCTTAAAAATGGGAAAAGGAGGTGCTTGAAGATCCTCTCAAGGAATCTTCCAGGACCACTACTAAATGTGTCTCCACAGTGTCCAATGTACTGTTCTAGACCTAGTGGGTTGATGGTTCCTTAGGGATTCCAGTCCAGGGAGGAGAGAGGCCCAGCAGAGAAAGAGACATGAGACCCTGAGAAACAAGCCAGTGAACAGGTCAAGAGTGACAGTGTCTCTTCAGAGCTACATTCATGAGCGCTGAGAAAGGCTGCAGCACAGCTGCCAGACTGCTGTGGGGCAGGCTGGGGGGCGAACAATGGTCTAACCAGAGTCATCCACGGTCTCAAAGGCACCGTGCATCCTGACACAGGACACAATGGGACAAGGCGCTGACAGAGGGGCCAGCCCAGATCAATGGGTACCAATCAGGCTGAAGTCAGAATGATGGAGACAAACACAGCAAGCCCTGAGGAGAAATCCACTTTAAGCAAGGATGAAGGGGTGTAAGGAACTACACAAAACAATAGTCAGGAGCACACTCCAAGCGTGTTTTCTGAATGGGTGTGTGTGTGTGTAGGTTGGGGATGTGAGTTGCAGGAGGGGGGAGTGGATCATGGACTCAAAGGGAGGAGTAAGATTTAGAATCATTAAGGAGAAGGGTGAAGGTACCTTAGAGATTATTTCATGCAACATATCTAACCTTATAATCCCAAACACAAAATCCCTGATCAGTAAATATCAGTTTTTGCTTAAACCCCAGCAGTGCTGAGGGCCTGCTACCTCTCAAAGTAGCCCATTTCTCTGCTGGATGACTCTAGCTGTAAGAAAGCTCTTCCTTGATCTGGACCCAAATCTCATCTCCTGGGGTCCCCGACCCATGGGTCCTAGGTTTGGCCTTTTGAAGTCAGAGGGCATGTTTAGTCCCTCCTCTGCCACATCAATCCTGCACAGGTTAGGAAACCATCATTGTGCCCCACTTCCCATAACGCTCCATAAAAATAACCTCCAGGCCAAATGAATTCCCGAAGTCCTCTATCCCACATGTTTGCTTTACACCATCCCAGCTGCCCTCCTCTGCAGAAATTCAGGTCTGAGAGCATCCCAGCCAGAATCAGCAAGACCCAATGCTACAGATGCAGGCTGAGCTCCGTAAAGCACAAAGAGTCTAGTCTGCGCTCTTGAGAGCTGAATTCCATACTCAGGCGGGTACTGTTCTTCTTAGCAACCACAGGGCATGGTTAGCTTATATTTTCTTCTACTGATTCATTCAATCAATAAACATGAGCTGCCTACTATATGCCAGGCACTGGACTAGGTACAAGGGCTACTAAGAAAAATGGCATATCACCTTTGTGCTCAGGGAAACAGCCTATTCAGAGAGATTTTTTTTTTTTTTTTTAAGATAAAACTATGGGGAAAAGAATATACTGCTTTGAGGTTCTTGTAGGAGGCTGCCTAGGGATACCTGTCCTAGTGAGTCTTCTAAGAATTCGGGACTTCTGCCTATAGCCACAGCGACTGGATTTACCCACCCCCTTCAACAACTAAAGTGCTGGATGATGGACAATAGTCGGCACACATCTGTACTTCCCAAGAGAAAGGAAAGAAAAGAGTCCCATGACTGCCCAGCTTATTGCCTAGAGGCAGCTTCCAGACAACAGCACAGCAGGAGGAATCCAAATGGTCCCACCAAGTTGAGGAAACAGAATTCAAGTCCACAGAGCTGGGTTTTGGGGACACACTACTGGGGAGGAGGGGACTGCACACAGAGGGGGCTCTGGAGAACTGCAGAAGAATTCCCTTGAATCTCTGACTGATCTGCACACATATGGGGTGAAGCTCCACAAGACTGAGAAAAGAACCAGTAGAAAGCAATAGGCTAAACAATTTGTGGAGCTCACACAGAGCCTGAAAGAATTCACATTCCCATCTGCAAGAGTGGAGAGACCTCACAATACACAGGCCACTGCAGAGGCCTCAGAAAGATGATGCCTCAGTAATGAAGTTAAATTAGCCCAAACTGAAGGCTGGATCTACCCTAATAAAGCTTAAAAGTAAGCGTTGGAAGTATTAAACTGATCCTAAGCAATCTAAATGCATGCCAGGATAAAGTAAAATACTATTTAAAGAAATAAAACAAAATCTAGCAACATTAAATTTACAATGTCTAGCACCCAATCAAAAATTAGGAGGGTTTAAAGAAGCAGAAAAAAATACAACCCATAACCAGGAGGAAAATCAGTCAAAAAAACAAACCCAAAAATGACAGAGATGATGAAACTAGTAGACAAGAATGAAAAACAGCTATCGTAAGTGTGTTCCATGTGTACACGAATGTACATGAAAACATAAACATGATGAGAGAAATAAAACATACAAAAAAATTCAAATGGAACTTCTAGAGATGAAAATATCTGAAATGAAAAAAGCACTGGATGGGATTAATTAATATCAGATTAGACACTGCAAAAAAAAAAAAAAAAAAAAAAAAAAAAAACTTGTATTTGCAGACAGAACAATAAAAACTATCCAAAATGAAGCAGATAAAGAAAAAAAGGACTGGTCCTAGTTGGCATGGCTCAGTGGATTGAGCACCAGCCTGTGAACCAACGGGTCACCGGCACCGGTTTGATTCCCAGTGAGGGCACACGCCCGGGATGCCAGCCAGGTTCCCAGCTGGGGGCATGCAAGAGGTAACCACACATCCTTGTTTCTCTCTCGCTCTTTCTCCCTCCCTTCCCCACTGTCTACAAATAAATAAAGTCTTTAGAAAAAGAAATCTCTTTAAAAAAAATTTTTTAAAGATTTTATTTTTTTATTTGTAGAGAGAGGAGAAGGGAAGGAGAAAGACAGCGAGAGAAGAAACGCTGATGTGTGAGCCATCAATCAGTTGCGTCTCTCCTGCCCCCAACTGGGGACCTGGCCGGCAACCCAGGCATGTGCCCTGACTGGGAATCAAACCAGCAACCGTTCGAGTAGTAGGCTGGCACTCAATCCACTAAGCCACACCAGCAAGGGGTAAAAAGGAAATTTGAATGAAAAAAATGAATGGAACATCAGCAACCTATAGTAAAATATCAAATAGTCTAATATACCTGTAACTGAGTTCTAGGAAGAGAGGAGAGAGAAAGGGGAACAGAAAAACACTTGAAAAACTAATGACTGACCAAATTTTCAAATTTGCTAAAACAATGTAGATAAAAGATAAAACAAGGCAGGATGGGGCACCTCAGGCAAGTGGACCACACCAAGAACAATGAGAAACTAGAAACTTCATGGTGAGCAGAAGGAGGAGGGGCCACAGGTCCCCTGGCATTACAGAAACAAAAGGGACAAAATGGCTCTAAGTGGGAAGCAATGAGGCTGGACAGGGCAAGTGCAAGGTCAACGCTGACTTGGCATGCCTCTCTCAGTCCCTGGGACCTCATCTTGTAGGCCAGGGGGACCACCCTGCCCCGGAAAAGGGCAACTGATTTCTCCAACTGCAAAGTCAGACTCTGCAGCTCTCCTAAGCAGGAGAGTCCAGAGAAGAGAAGAAAGGTGTGAGGCCTGCCCCTGTTTGTTCCAAACACCAGAGGCAACAAAAAGGACCAACCCACCTGAAAAGGTTCTTCCTCCCTGTGATTCCTGCAATCAGATAACTCTTAAGCCAGAAAGGACCTCAGGGATCAGAGACTCCTGGCTTGACAGGTGACCAAAGTTGAAGCCCAGAGAAGTGATGATTGGTCCAGGACCATGTAGGTGTCCTGGCTCCCAGCTATGACCCCCGCTGTCCCTCTGACACTCTGGGCCGATCTGAATGACGTTAGTGAGTCTGTGAGTGCCTACACAGGCTTGTCCTTACATGTCCCCTCCAGCTCCTGCAGGGCAATGGCAGATTCCTGGCGTCACTTAATTCCTGAACACCCATTCCGTAGGTGCTAGGTATGTGTCTACCTCACATACACTAAGCAAGCGACTCTGGGCCTGACCCTGGAGACGGGAGAAAAAATAAAGCTCCCCAAAGATCTGAGGCCAGAGCTGCCCTGAGTCTGCCTAAGTCTGAAAGGGACAGAAAGCCTGGCCCACCAGCCCACCAAGTGGGAGTTACCAGCCAACCCCCGGTAAGGCAGGGATGAACCAAAGGGGCAGGGACACTCCTCTGGCCTCTAAGTCCCACACCCTTAACAGAAGGGGCCCTGAGCCACGCACTGTGCTTGCCAACCCCCCTCCCCAGGAGAGGAAGTGGGAATTGTCTTGAACGCTCATTTCCCCCTCCCCAAGGCCTGCACAATCCCTCAGCCCCCAATTCATCAGAGGCTCTGTGCTGGGCGGCACCCCTTTATAGGGGTTAAGAATGAGTAAATTCTTGGGCTATTCCTGGAGCTTTGATTTTTATCATCCTTCCACTCTGGTCAATTCTGAGAGGCCAGCGGCCTGGAATGCCAGAGAGAACCGAGCCCAGCCCACAAAGCCCAAAATAACCCACTCGGGCCTCTCAGGTCCTCACGGGTTTGTCCATTCTGTGTGTGTGTTTTCCTACATGGCCTATTCAGCACCCCTGCACAGGGCACCAGGGCCTCCGAGGCACCCCTGAGCAAGCTGAGAACGATGGGAGCAGGATTGGGCTGGGGGTACAAGGGGAGACAGGATCCAAGGTTAGGGTCAGAAAATCTGACTCCAGGCTCCTCTGCTCAATTGCCTGGAGATCCTGGGATAACCAGCCTCAGTTTCCTCGGTTGTGAAACCTCCAAGCAGCAGCCTCCTCTTGTCTACAAGCTCCTCTCTGCCTCCCAGGGAAAGGCAGTGTAAGTCCCTCTCCCAGAGCTGCAGACTCTTTAATAAGGAGCTCCTGCCTTGAGAGGAGTCCTGACTCCTCCCCAGAGACATTTCAAGCCCCTGCCATTATGAAGATGGATGGTTTTAAATCACGCAAGTGCTCTAAGTGTCCTGGGGAAATAGCTAGATTAGAGACACATTTCTTTTTATATCACAAATGCACTATTCATTCATTCAAAAAACATTTGAGTACCCACCAGGTGCTAGGCAATGAGAAAACAGGCGAAGCAACAGTGGAGGGGCAAACCAAGGCCTTTGCTCTTCAGAAGGAATAAGGAAACAGATTTAGGCAAGCCATCAGAAATGTCCCCGCCTATCAGAGCTGCACATGGGGACGGCACACATCCTGAGTGTGTTAAGTCAGATATCTGGCAGTGTGAATGCTGCTTGGAATCCTGGGGCATGGGAGCCATGAGGTGACTGGCTGCAGGGTCTCAGAAACACCAGGATCCATAGACCAGTTCCCTACCCTGCTGGGGTTACGATGTGGCCACACCTATGCTTCTGTTGATAACATGAAACAAGAATATGTTGAAAAATACTTGATTTAAACCCACCACCACCACAAAAGATAGTCCGACAGAGGTGGCTCTGGTGGCATACTAGCAATCTCACCCCCTCCTACTTGGCCTTCACAGCCCACTCCTAGGACTATGGATGCTGCAGGACAGAGCCCTGAGGGAAACGGGGAACCAGCTAAAAGAGAGAAGACAGTTGATAGCCAGGAACAGAGAAGTTTGGGACTCACCTATCCCACATCAGCTGAAGCTCTCTTATCACACACAGCACCTGGCCCAAAAGATGCCTCAGATCCTTAAGTGCCCAGTAATTACTTGCTGATGAACTGATACTGTGACTCTTGAGCATGATGAAGAATAAATGCATCCTCACAGCCCTGGAGACCCGTAAATGGTGGGTGGAGGCTGGAAGAGAAGTCTGAAACCATACAGGGGCCTCGTGGGTCTCACTTATGGGGAATTTACCTACTATATGCCTCAAACTGGCAAACTTGGAGCAGAATAGGCCCTCCATCCAGTTTTTCCAATTCCTTGGCCAAAAGTGTTGCTGAAGTTTCTTGTCTGGCTTATGATGTCAGGTTTCTTACAGGTTTGCAGAGTCGACTATGTATGTTTTCCTCAACACTAAGCACTGGTACACAATAAGCCCATAAGCTGATCAGATATCATTAACCTGCAACAGTAGCACAATGCTGGCCCCCAAAACACCCAGCTGTATCAGGGTAGCTCCCAAGTGCAGTCAAGCCACTTGCTCCTTCCCGCCCACAGTCCTCAGCAAGTGGTCTCACTGAGCTGGGCCAATTCTCCCACAGCACAACTGAAAAGGAGAACAGCCAAGAGGCTGAGCCGCGCACTGTGCTCTGCACTTTTTCACAAACAGTGAACCTTTTGGCCACAAACGTTTCTTTCCCAAGAGATGCTGAGAGAGAGCAAGGAGAAAATAAAACACCGAGGGGCTTTCAAATGTGAAAGCAAACTCAGTCTTTGTTCTTAGTTGATGAATGCACAAACCACCAGGCAGAGGACGGGTGAGAGGATGCTGCTGTACTAGGTAGGGAAGTGTATTTCACCACGTCCGGCCTGAGATCTGCAGGGAGAGGTAAGTCTGATGAATGATGAGCGCTGGGAAGACTTCTCCACCCGCAGCTCCACTGCAGCACTCTCTCTGCCAGGACTGGGAATTCGTTAAGGACCAGGAGCTGGCTCTTCCCAGTCTCCTTCTGCCTCACTGCCACTGGCAATTTCACAGGAGAGAAGAGCCACCAAGGCAGGTGATAAGGAAACTATAAAATAAATACATTATGCATCATCAAAATATTAAGTCCACTGTGAGTTTCCTGAGAAGGAAAAGTGAAGCCTGTGAATTATCTTATTTCACATCAAAAGTTCCAAGAGGATGGGGAGAAAGCCAAGAGCAGAGTAGGTGAATGAGTGAATTTCCAGCAGACGCCGAGATCTGGAGTCACCAGCTGGCTTTCTTAAAAAACTGCCATTCACTGACTCATACCCTTCAGAGATGCCATGAAAATTAGCAGAGGCACCGAGTAGCCATACCCCTGGCAGTGCCCAGAGGGCAGGATGGCTCCAGCTCCGCTTCTACAGCTCCCGCAGCCCTAGCAGGGGAAGCTTTCTACTACAATGCCCCAATCCAAGATGGCCCCCAAGCCTGGCCAGCGCACAAACACACAGAATCCACCTCAAATACTATTCCAACCCAACAGGATGAGAAAGTGTCCTGCCTTTGCCAAGTTCCCTGGTTACCCATCTGAGGTAAAGAGTAGGCTGGGAAGGGAAGGGGCCTGTGCTTCCTTCCAAAGATCTGTGAGGTCTATTCCCAGATAGTCTTTCTTTTTTTAAGATTTTATTTATTTATTTTTAGAGAGAGGGGAAGGGAGGGAGAAAGAGAAGGGGAGAAACATCAAAGTGTGGTTGCCTTTCACTCGCTCCCAAGTAGGGACCTGGCCCGCAATTCAGTATGTGCCCTGGCTGGGAATGGAACAGGCAACCCTTTGGTTCGCAGGCCGGCCCTCAATCCACTGAGCCACACCAGCCAGGGCTATTCCCAGATATTCTAATCTTCCTCCTCCTGGGCACACGGAGGACTGCACATCCATGCCCTCTGACCCCTAAACACACATGCCTTTGGTGTGTCTTTGCCAGTCCTCCCATCAAAAGCAGAGTCTCCCCCCTACCCTACCCCCGTTGGAATTCTATCTAGCTGGTGCTGTGACTTGCTCTAACCAACCAACAGATGAATGTTACATTGTGAGAAATCAGAGACTAGATCTCAAGAGGTCTTGGATTCTCCATTTTCACCTAAAAGGCTAGCTCCCTTGAGAATGAATAATCAAGTGGGGAAAGAGAGACCCAGCTGAAGGCAGACAGGAGAGAGGCTCCCTTGGACCCTCCAGGCCCTGCAGAGCCACCAGCTGATTGCCACCACATTCACAAACTCAGGTAGGGAGACCAGCTGAGCCCAGTCCAAAAGGCTAACCCACACTATTATGAGCACATAAAATGGTTGTTGAGTTAATCTACTAAATTTGGGGGTGACTTATTACCCAGCAATAGATAATTGATATAAAACTCACCCAGCAAGTCTATGCAGCTATTCAGAAGAATGAGATCATTTTACATGCACTGTTCTGGAAAAAATGGCTAAAGTTGCCAAACAGTAAGTACAATACAATTCTATTTATGGAAATTGATAAGATAATAGGATGTTAGTCTATCATAAAACTACGTGAAAAAAAAAAAAACACAAACCAAAGTATTAACAATGATTATCTCTGAAGGATATGATTATAGGAGATTTTCCTTTTCTATAATTTATGTAATGTTTGAACAGCTTAATAAGCTTATATTATTTTTTGCAATAACAGAGGTACTTTTTAAAATTTCATCTTCAATTCTGCTACAATCTAATTTTTCCTAAACATCCCTTTTTATCCTATCATTCCCCTGTTCAGGGACCAACACTAACTCCCCACTGTTAGCCTCCTAAAAATGTGAATCTCCTCTGAGTGGCATTCAGGCTGCGGGGCTCCCCCCCACTACCCCACCACTACCCCGTCATCTCCAGTCCAGCTACCCGGTCATGCCCATCCCTACCCACACCTCCAAGCCAGCCACCCCATTACAACCACTTAGCAAGCCCCTGCCTTGGCCTGTCTACATCCACCTGTCCCTCAAGGCCCAGTCCCAACTCCCATGGGTTCCTCCGCAGGTCCTCAGAGGAAGTTTCACCCAGCCCTGCCCTTGATTGGATAGTGTCCTGAATTATTCTCCCTGCACTGTAGGTATTGACCATCCCTCAAAGGACACCTCCACAGACACCAGCCAACTGGCCATCACTATCTCCAGCTTCTCTGTCTAATAGTGTGAGAGGGGCAGAGCCCGGAGAGGTAGTTCCAAACCTCTGCGCTGCCCACAGCCTGGATGGTGGGTAATAGCCCTGGAATGGCACATCCTCCCTAACCCTGCCCATCTCCAGCAGCAAGCAAGTGGGACCAGTGTGCAGGCTGCTAATTTAGAGTGACTCACACCTTCAGGGACGCTGTCAGAGCTCCCCTCCCCACACTCTAGGTCTCCCGCATGCTGCATACAGATCTAAGCTCTGGCTTCAGACCTAACTGCCTTCCTGGGGGACCCAACAGCTCTTCCTCACTCAGGTGTCTGCGATCTCCATGTCCAGTTTTTAAACAAAGCTATTTAGAATCTCCCAGGAATAAGACAAATGGAAAATTGCAAGCCCAGACCTCTACCTCACTTTCTCTAAAACAAAACACATCATTCTACAAGTTCACACACCCTGAAACACACACACCCATTCAAACCCAGCCCGTCACCCTGCTTCTCTGAGCCCTTCTATAGAATTTGGCCCAAGTGGGGCTGGGGTCCCTCTGTCCCTGGCACCAGCACCCCTGGGGCTTGTTGGAGAGTGTCAGGCCCCTGAACTTCAGTCTCCACACTGTGGCAGGTGACCACGTGAGAGGGCCTAGACAAGGTTGCCAGGTACTGTGTTTAAGGTTTACACTCCCCCTAAGGAGGGCCATTCATGTTACAGATAAGTATCAACCTATTAAAATTGCTCAGATGGGCCTCTCAGCTGAACCTCAGAACAATGCAAGAGAACTCCCTCCCACACAGACCCATTCAGGTACACCATGCCATGCACAAGCCTCCCGTCCGCTCCCCTCCTCTTTTCTCTCTCTTTCTCTCTCTCTCTCTCTCTCTCTCTCTCTCTCACATACACACACACATACACGCACACAGTCACATGCATGGCCATATTCTTTTTTAACCTTGCTCTGAGCATCCCCTGAAGATCACTTCCCTTACCTGTCCACTGTTCTCAGAGGCTGTTCCCACCCCCAGGACTTCTTCCAGACTCTGAATCTGATATACAGGGAGGGGCAAAAGTAGGTTTACAGCTATGAGTATGCAAAACACAGAGTTTAATCTTGTATTATTACTTATTAATTATTGTATTGTTTTCCATACAATCAACTGGAAACCTACTTTTTCCTCTCCCTATACTTTCCTTACTGGGAGTGGAAGAGAGGTGTGAACACAGGATACACAAAGCCAGGGCCCCTGCCAGCCAGCGCTCTCTGGAAGGCTGTCCTATGCAGAGTTGGACGTTATTCAGGTTTTACAATAATATAGTCAGTTTAATTTTCCTTTTTAACCTAAGAAAGGGAAATTTTTCCAATTTGCTCAAAGGTGCTATGAAGATTAGCAGCAGCCCTAAGCTGCTAAGGAAGAGCTGGAACTCACCAAGATGCTGAATGAAAGGCCATGGGGCCCCTCAGCCTTCCTGCAATGACAGCCATGCCTCCCCAATTAATGGTGGGGGTTTCCAGGGGATCCACTGAGCTGCCTGACTCTTCAGACCCCTGGACTGTCTCCATCCCCAGCATTTCCTGTTCCCATCACAAGGTCGGATATTTTAACAAATGCTGACCGTTTAGCATAGAAATGGTCACAAGACACTCAGAAAGTGAGTATTCAAAGTACAATTAACTTCCAACCACTGTAAGGGGAGTGGGAAGGAAGACAAAAGGAAGAAGGGGTGCAGTAAACTCAACAGCACAGATAATAATAAACAATGGATAATCAAAAAGCAATCTGCATTTGGTTCCCAACCAAACAGAACAGAAAGCACGCAGACCGAAGCACACACAGTAGGACCCTAAAAGTCAGCACACGTGCTCCTTCTGGATTCCCCCCTTCTGAAAAGCACAGTCCAGTTCAGGCTAAGTTTTTGGTTGTGTTTTTGGTTTGAGAGGAGGGAAATGGTTTGGAAGCTGGACCTCATCCAGGAAGACACTCTTGTTTCATTTTTGCTGTGGCTATAATTGAAGTTGAACTTATTAATTTGTTGGGCTAGAGTCCAGCAATGAAGACTTCTAACTCCTAAATGCATCAGGCTAGGGCAAAAGGCAGTTAAAATCCAAGTAGCAGCAGAGCAGGGAGCACAGGACGAAAGTCAGGCGAAAGACCTGCCACTAACCAGACAGGCAAACATCTCTGTAAACAGCCTTCACCCCCATCCAGCTTCCATCAGAAATCAGGGCCTCGGGTTTACTCATTAACTTTATTCTTTCCTCTTCCATCCACCTCTAGGCCAGGGCCAGAAAACACACTGTCAGAGGAGGAGGTATGTAGGAAGCCCCAGGATTAGACATCAAAACTCAGACATGTGCCTTTGTCCCATCTCAGAAACCACCTTTATCAGGGCTGAAAGGAACCTTAGCAATCAACCACCCAGCCTCCCCTTCTGCAGGTGAGAAAGCCAACCTGAAGCAAGCAAATAATTTGCCAAAGGTCACCTAGCCTGTTAGAGGCAGAGGCAGGAGCCAGGGTTAGAATCTCCCACCAGGGAGCTGGTCATCATTCCAGCAGCTCAACAGCATGACAAAGAGTGGCTGAACCAAAGCCCTCTGAGGCCAAAGCCATAGGAGAGGTTACACTTCCTGTTTGGAGAGTCCTCCACTCAGGTCTCCCTCACTGTGGCTTCAACACAGATGTACAGAAGAAGGATGGTCATCTGGCTAAGAGGACTTGAGATGTCAGACCACACAGACACAGGCCCCCTGGGAAGCTCTCCACCACGTTCTGCCTGGTCAGCCCCACTAGCAGCAGGCCCCGCAGAACCTCTGTCACAGAGCAGGATATGCCATGAGCAGCCAGGATGTGCTGAGCAGCACAGACGATCATCACTTGGCCTCAGTCCTTCCCTCCCCACCGCCTGATTTTCACCAGCCAAATTTCCCTCAGCCCAGGCCTATGTGCCTGCTGCCCTGCACAGTCCACTCACAGGTGGAGCCCCAAGCCCCAGAGCCACGAGAATGAAAGCCGACACTGACCCAAGCCCCAGGGAGGGGGAGACTTAAAATGGGAGCTCCCACATTCCTGCTGCCACATTCTGCAGGGGATGCCCAGGACCTGATGAGAATAGCCGGCAAGGTCCGCAACAGGACGGCAGCATGGCAGCTGGACTGCCTGGGTCTGAACCCTCAAGTCTCTGACCCGCTCTCTGCCTTAGCTGCTGCCTCTATAAAGTGGGAGGAAATGAACCTCGCTGGACTCTTGTGAAAATTAAATGAGATTTAAATCAAGACCTAGTACACTTTAAATAAATTAGTTGTGGACATATGTAGAGTCTGAAACTGTGGCCCATGAGGATGATGATAAATATAAATACTGGCAACCTGAGTGGAATGTGCAAAACATGGCAGGACAGTAAGAGGTTTGTGGCCACTCCTGGGACACCCAATAATTTCTGCCAGAACTCACAGAGAAGAGAATCTTTTGGCAGAATAAACTACCAGGCAGCACCATCATTCCCAGGTCCACCACACTGCTGGATTCTTAGAAGGTAAAAGGTTACAAATCACCTAGCAGGAGAAAGCCACAAAATAAAACACACAAATTAAAACATAAAAAAAAGGCCTAGGTCTGAGCACCCAAATATGTAAGGAAAATTTTGAAAGACTCCAGGAAAGATATAGACAGCAACACACTCATAGTAGGGCACTTTAACACCCCATTGTCAACAATGGGCAGATCTTCGAAGCAAAGAGATACCAAAGATATTGAGGCATTGAACAACACTCTAGATCAAATGGACTTAGTCGATATATATAGAACTTTTCACCCCAAAGAAGCAAAATATACATTCTTCTCAAGGGCACATGGAACATTTTCAAAGATAGACCACATGGTAGGACACAAAACAGCCTCAACAAATTCAAGAAAATTGAAATTTATCAAGCATCTTCTCAGATCACAATGGCTTAAAATTGGAAATCAACCGCAAGGAAAAAAGTCAAAAACATTCAAACTCATGGCGAATGAATAACATGCTATTAAAAAATGAATGGGTTAACAATGACATCAAGGAAGAAATAAAAAAGTTTCTGGAAACTAATGATAATGAACACACAACAGCCCAAAACCTATGGGACACAGCGAAAGCAGTCCTGAGAGGAAAGTTCATAGCAATACAAGCCGACCTAAAAAAGCTAGAAGAATCTCTAATAAAAAATTTAACCCTACAGCTACAAGAACTAGAGGAAGAACAACAAGCAAAGCCCAGAGCGAGTAGAAGGAAGGAAATCATCAAGATCAGAGCAGAATTAAATGACATAGAGACTAAACTAACAATTCAAAAGATCAACAAAAGTAGGAGCTGAAAAGAAAAAAAAAGGCCTGGGTCTGTAAGCAGCAACCCCAGTGAACCTGAGTCAGCACCATCCACACAGGCGGCCTAAGTAGCTTCTGCCCAGCTCTAGCTCCACAGCAGCTAGATGAACAAGTGCTGGGAAGAAAGCAAGACCCCAGCAGCCCGTAGGAGCAGAGAGGAGGACATTGAGGAGGGTCCCAGCAGAGGATGCCACCCACAGGGCCAGGGGCATTGCTGCAACAGCCCGGACCGAGGAATAAGAGATAGGTAGCATTGGCCAGATCCCCACAGATGCTTTTCTGAATGGCTGGTGGGAGGTCCTCCACCCTAGCTCCCACGGTGCTGGGAAGAGACAGGAAACAGGAAGTTACAGGCCTCACCTGCTTCCCTAGGCTTCCTCCTTACAATCTGAGTGGCTCACCCGGAAAGAAGTTAAGAATACTGCCAGCTGCCCATCAGAAACAGCGGAGAGGAGGATCTCTCTCCTGGCCCCTAAAGCCCAATTTAAGGAGCTCATCAATTCCAAGTCAAGTGCTAGGGCAAACAGACATCTAGAAAATATCGGTACCCTATGTTATCCTCCCTCCTCAACCCACAGTTAAAGGGCTAGCAAGACTTTGACTTCAGACAGTTTATAACACGCAAACTTTCTACGGCACCACCACAATGGCCCCAGACCAACACTGGCCTATTTTCTTTGAATTTCCTACAAACACCTTGGCTACTGACACATAAGAGAAGATCCCAGAACATCCCTGCAGGAAAACAAAAAATTACATCACCACTTCTCTGTGAAGCCACTCTAGTGTGAATGCTGTCCAGCAGCCGCCACTCTTATGGGCAGCAGTCTCCCATCAAGAGCCCATTCATGCAACAGGTGGAGAAGACCAGAAATGGCAAACTGGTTCCAGCTGCTGTGCCCATTCCACTCAGCTGGTGGTGGGTGCCTAAAGCATTATGAGCAGAACCCAAGCATTAGGAGAAGGAAAGACAGCTGTGATCAATTAGTGATATCTGCTATGGGCAGTCATGGAAGTAACAGTATCCGTGTCACATATTTGTCATCTCTGAGGTAGACCCCTGGCATCCAAGGATTTAACATTTGTAATTTTGACCACTCACAAGTGACCCAAAGTGTCAAGATATGTAAAAGTGTGTAAATTTACTGAGACACGAGTTTGATTCACAAACCCTAGGTGGCTGATGTAAAGAAAGGGCCACTTTGTTATCTTCCTCTCTACCACATCCAAAGTTACTCTTGTGGCGCAATAAAACTTGGTGGAAAATGGCCATCAAGTGAGAAATAAAACTGTAGCAGAAGTTGAGGGGGTAGTTAATTTGGGGTGTACAGATATACACAGGAAGCACTTGACTCTGTGGAAACATGACTCTGGAGAAAGCCAGGCCATGTACAAATATTGCTGCGGATTCAAATTTGGGATTCTACAAGATGCAAGATCCTTTTTTATGGGAGAGCAAAATGGATCCATATTTTTTATTGAGATATAATTGACATATAAATTATATTAGTTTCAGGTGTGCAAATAATTACTTGATATTTGTATATATTCCAAAATGACTACTACATAAGTCTAGTCAATATCCATCAATATACATATATAGTTCCAAAATTATTTTCCTGTGATAAGAACCTTTAGCATCTACTCAGCAACTTTCAAATATACAGTACAGTACTATAAACTATAGTTACTATGTCATACATTATATCCCCATGACAAAACTCCTTTCTTGAGAATGTCAGTGGTCCACACTGCACCTACTCTGTGCCTCTCAGCAGTGAGTACTGGGCCAAGCAGAACACAGAGACAATTAGAATCTATGCCCTGAAAGGGCTTACAATCTAGAGAAACTATGATACCCACGAGAATAGCAAATGGCCCCACATCATCACAGTGACACTAAGAATGCACTTCAATCCCCCTTCATCCCTTCCTCACCAACCCAGGCCAACCAGTTCACAAATAGCCTCACTTCTACTTCCAAAATTATCTCAGGTTCAGTCTCTCCTCTTCATTTCTCCCAGCTGCCCAGCCACGCTCCCCACCTTGACTTCCCTTTTCACAGACCCCAGACTCTGCCTCCTCAGGCCTGCTTCTGCAACGCCCATTCAAAAAACTGCACCCAAGGTAGACTGCTGTCTCCCTGGTACCAGCTCAGGACTTGCACATGGTGGGAACTCACCTTCTCTTAAATAAATGAATGATCTTAAATAAATGAACGGACAGATGAAATTCCTTGGCTGGACATTGGAAGCCACTCTCAATATGGCCACTGCTTTCCTATCCAGTCTTTTCTCTCCCTGCTTCCCTCCACACAACCCACTCACTGACCCATCTAAGCTATTCACACACCCCAACACTTTCTTGGTTCCTCCCTCAGGCTGGTCCCTCCTCTCTTCTGTTGAAACGCAAGCAACCCTTCAAAGTTCATGTCAGATAACACCTGCTCATGAAGCATTCCTCCAGAATCAGGGTGATTTATCCCACAGTTTGAATCGACATAACATTCTATTCTCACAGGCCACTCACCTTATAATTTGAATTGTCATTTTTTAACCCCTTTCTTAACCTTTTACTGCATTATAAGCCCCATGAAGACAAGGATCTCTAACTTTTTCATTTTTGCCTCATTAGAACTTAGCCCAGACTCCTGTACTATGACACGCGCGCGCACACACACACACACACACACACACTCTTAAGTGTTCGTCAAATTCACTGCACAAACATCCCAGGCAGTATAGAAAAGCCAGGAGAGATGAAGTCAGAAAATGTCATAGGGATTCCAAAGAAAAAGAAGTTCTTTTAGGATAAGTGGCCAGGGAAGTTTCCATGAAAGAGCTGAGACATGAGTAGGGTCATTTCAAAGAGAGGCGATCTAAGACTCCAGTTGCAAGATACACAAGTACAAATACTGCTTGAAAGAGGGGAAGGGGCAACTGGAGAAGAGCAGTTGAGGAAGGTGGAACAGTATGAAGTAAAGGAC
Organism: Furipterus horrens; assembly: GCF_987537825.1. Taxonomy (NCBI): domain Eukaryota; kingdom Metazoa; phylum Chordata; class Mammalia; order Chiroptera; family Furipteridae; genus Furipterus; species Furipterus horrens. The sequence continues at coordinate 98,205,792 of NW_028327174.1, read as the reverse complement.
AAGACAGGAGTGAGCAAAGCACGCTTGGGAGACCCACCTGGCTAGAACTGAGGGTTCCTCGGGGGAGACCAGTGGGAGATAAGGCTAGGTAGGCTGAAAATAAATAGAAAGGATGTCAAGTGCCAGGCTACAGTACTTGGATTACATCCATACCCTCAGTCACTACAGATGACAACCACAGCAGGCCTGGGCCTTAATGGTAGAAAAAAAAGAAATCTTGTCCTCTCTTGTTCCAAGCATATTAGTCTAGCCTCCTTGGCTAAAGTAACAGCCACCATCTACTTGCTGCACACCTGCTGTGTAGGAGGCCCTAAGCTTCGTGCTTCACATACATGATCTCATTGCTCCTCCAAAAGCCTGAGAGCCTAGTCTTCTTATCCTAACTTTGAAAGCAGGAAGCTAAAACTATATGAGGTGAAGGCACTTGCCTGAGACCTCACCGACTCATTCCCTTAACAATACCAGCCATTGCTGGAGTTAGAGACTTAGGGATCAGGACAAGCACAAAAGCCAGCTACCCCTGCCCAGGGCTCCCCACTTAAGCTGAGCTGCTTCTCCTTATTAATTCCTCAAGGGCAGCATTTATTAAGCACATAGTAGGAGCTGAATAAAGCACACTAAGTAGAATGGAGGTTGCCAAGGGCTGGGGAAAGGGAGAAATGAGGAGTTACTGTTTAGTGGGTATACAGTTTCACTTATGCAGATGAGAAAGTTCTGGAGATCTGTTGCACAGCAATAACTATATTGTACTTAATGCAATTGACTGGACATTTAAAAATGGTTAAGATGGTAAATTCTGTTATGTGTTTTTTACTACAATTAAAAATTTAAAAGACTAAAACACACTTATTGTCTGATTGGCTGCCAACATGATCTTATACTGCTAATTGTCTGATGCTGGAAAAGACTCTAGAAACATTTTAACCCAATAACCCTCCAAAACAGAAAGCTGGAAGGGGAAGTAATTTGCCCAGGGCCGCACATATAGGTGATGTTGAGGCTAAGATCCTCAGGTTCAATGGAGAAAAATGGCAGGTGGCAGCACAGCGTAATAGGAAAGCACAGGGCATGAGGGGTCACAGGCAGGTTCAAGTTCTGCTTCTTCCACTTAATGAGTTCTGTGACCTCAGAGAAGTAATTTCTTCTCTCTGAGCCTCATTTTCTCAATCTATAAGAATGCAATTAAAAATAACATACTTTACAAGATTATATGGAATCAAATAAAATTATATACAACTAATGTGCAGAGAAAGCACTTGGCGAACTATATATTATTTTATAAATACTACTTGTTATTAATGTTAAAATATGTTAAAAGAATTCGTCGTCGTCGGCAGCCGTCCGTCTCGAGAGACGATGGTGTAGCTTCCCAAGAGTCTATCTGCACCGCCGAGAATGGCTGTGCAGTCCGACTCGGGAGTGACATGGTAGTATCTGTCTCCTCCCGTGTTGAATCGACATCTTGCGATGACGCTGAAGCTACAGAGCCTGGGCAGGGTAATATGGAGGGTCTGCTGTTGCCCATGCAGCAGACCCCCCCTCTCTTCGCAGCTGAAGGGTCCAAGGGAAAGACGGAGTCGATACAGCTTGGGTTCAGGTGCGCCGCAGGAGTTGCCGGTGTTGACTACAACGTCAAACCGCCTTAGGGACTCCGGCTCCGGATTTTCTGTCGGGGTTTACTCCCTTAGCCTTTCCCCTGAAGAGGTATGCCGCAAGGCAGCGGAGGTTTTTTGGAGTCAGAGTTTTCCTTCTCTGTTAAAAGAATTAATGTATAATTAATTCAGACTTTTTTTAAATTCTACCTCATTGTGGCCCACACTCTCAGCTATTCAGAGCCTGGCACACAGCGCGTCTTCAATGAGTGAGTGCAGAACTGAATTACCCAAGTTTCATCCACCCCTATCTTCTTCCCTCCCTCAACCCCAATCCACAGCCCAGCTGAAACAGCCATGCCAGAACCAGGCGGAGGGTAGGAAGCTGGTGTAAACGTCTGCCTCCCTGGCTGCATTCCTTAGCTAAATATAAATGATTTGTCCAGTCCATTGTTTGAAATTATCCATAATACCTCTCCTCCGCCCCATTACTTGTGATGACAAGCTGACTGCACATCTTTATAACAGAACTACATACAAAACATTCTCTATGGCTATTTTTAGTAGAGAGAGGAAAGCTGCCTCATATACAGGGTTCACAGCATGAGTCCTCAGTTTCCTCCACTAGTCCAAGAAAGCTTCCTGGAGGAGAAAATACCTGAGTCAGAGAAGGGGACAGCTGCAGGTCAGAAGGGCACCCTCACATAATGAGTTTAGTTCTCTGAACCAAAGGGAGTTGAAAAGCTGCCTTCTTATTCCCGTTTTGGAGATAGGGTAAGAAAGGCAGACACAGCCCGGGGCTCCCCATACTAACCCAATGCTTCAAACTTTCCCAGACACTACAGGTATCTAGGGAAGAGGTAGAGAAGAGACCAGTAACTTTCTCAAAGACAGGGGACCCAAGACTGCAGTTGCGAGATGCACAAGTACAAATACTGCTCTCATAAGAAGCCAGTTTCTTGTTTGGACTTTTTTTAACCACAAGAAAGTTTTTTAAAGTCCCAAACTTGGAGACACAGATGGACTACATCTCAGACCTCGAGGTGTGCCAAAGCTCTGTCACTCTGCGCGCCGATCAGCCAGCGGTGGCCCAAGCACTGGTCAGGGTGCTGGGGGTGGAAGGGCCTGCGGGCGGTATCCCAGCCCTGCCCGAGCACCCTGGCCCTCCCTGGGGGCACTGTATGGACGAGCTCCAAGCCTCTGGGGTCTACCGGGACACACAGAAACCCATGACAGCTCCCAGGCTCTCCCTTTCTGCTGCACTCTACAGACCGCCCATCCCTTCGCCTGGGATCCCGCGGTTCACCCTCCAAGCCTCTCGGTGCAGATCCCTCTTCGCCCCAGTCCTGGGCCCCGCACACACCTTCCCCTTCCTGGGCCGCTTCCCGGCCCTCACGGGGCGCCTACCCCACCCCTCCCTCATTCCGCCCCACAGCCGCCCTTCCGACACCCCCTCCCCGAGGCGTTCCCCCTTCTGGAAACCTGGTAAAGGGTTCACCTAGCCTGCACACAGCCAACCCAGCCCCCGCAAGCTCGCCGGCTCCTGAGCCCGCCGCCCGCCTGGGGCCGCACTCACCCAGCTCCCAGGAATGCGGGATCCTGGTTCCCTCACGCTTCCTCGCCGCCGCCACCACAGCCGCCGCCAGCGGAAACGGGGGGCGGGGCCCGGGGCTCGCGGTGGGAGGCGGGGCCTGCCCGGGAACTGCAAGGCTGCGGGGCGGGGCCGGCCCGGGGGCGGGGCAAGGCCGTGGGGCCGGGGCAAGTGCTAGGGGCGGGGTGACCGCAGAGCTGCCAGAGGAAGCTGGAGCCGGCTCAGGGGGGCCTGGCCGAGGGTGGAGGAGGGGCGGGGGGCCCTCCAACACCCCTTGCTGGATCCTCTGCATCAGAGCTGGAGGAAGCCGGAGGAGCTAGCCAGGGTCATGCTGGGCACAGCGTCCTGGGCCCTGCGTGGCCAGGCTCCGGGGCTCCTGAACCCTTCCTCTCCTCCCCACCGCCTGAATTCTCCGCCTGGCCGCTAATCAGAGGCGTTAGAATGACCCTTCCCCTTGCCCCCAAGGGCCTCAGCCACAGCCCCTATGGGAGCTGAGGAGGACGAGGTCAGAGCCTGGGAGTTCGCGCTAGTGGGCTCAGCCCCATTCACCACCCCAAGGCCCGCGCTGGCCAGGATCTCAGCTTTCCCCCCTCGGGCCAGGCTGTCTGACCTCACCACCCCCACACCCACACCCACACCTAAGAAATCTGTCCATGGTATTTGGGGCGGACTATTTGAGATGTTGACGTCTCGGGTGTGCATTAGATACGACCGGGAGGAGCAGCTATCTGTCTCCCCAGGAGCTAAAGGCCTCCAAGTGTTGGTAAAGGGCATGGTATGTCTGATGTATGCAGAACTGCATTGAGGCAGGAAAAACTCAAGTTAGATATCTCTGGCGGAATGTTTCCTGCCCGTAGGCATTTCTAGGCCTGGATTCTTGAAGCAGAAAGCCTGAACTCTTCTGAAGAGTCCTCATCATTATTGTCATCAAAATGTATTCTGTGCTTCCCACGTGCTAAATATGAGTTGAGACAAAGTTTGAAACCTGGTTATAATTACCAGGGGCCCCTTCACCTCTCCTATTAGACTGGTGGTTTCCACTCATCTCAGCCCCCATACCTCATACACACACAGTCTTGTTTTTGTCAATTAGACTTCAACCAATAATCCATTTCCTGACTCTCCATTCCTTCCCTTCAAAACCTTGTTCAATGACCCCCCATAAAGTTTTCCAAGGCTAGCCCCAACCAACCCCAATCTCTCTAGCCCTTTAGCACATATTGCAAACTCCACCCAACTTCCAGAAGAAGAAATGGAGACCCAGAGAGGGAAAAGGCCTTGCTACTGATGTCTGCTGGTGACTGTTCTTACTGTAAAGGCAGCAGGAAGCAGCCTGGTGTGGTAGAAACAACAGGGCTTTGGAGCCAGACAGACGTGGAATTGAATCCTGGCTCTGCTTCTAACGGGCTATAACCTCTAGGCTTCAGTTTCCTCACCTTAATTATACCAATGCCACAAGGTTGAAGGGATGACCAACAGGATAGAGGCGAAAGCACATTTGATGCAAGGTGATGCTCAACACATGTTAGCTTCCTCCTGCCCTTTAAAAAAGATAAGCAAATTTCATAATAGGATTTTGAGCCTTAAGGATGGAAGAAACCTTAGAAGAACCCTTTCAGCAATAACCCAGACAATGCCATGCTGCTCACTCTCCTTCAATTTATCCAGAGAGGCAGGACTCAGTGCCTCCAAAGGAGTTTACAGCTGCAGGATAAAGCCATGGAGGAAAGCCACAGAGCATATGGAATTATTCAACATAAAGGAAGCTAAGGTGACTTGCAGTCTTTGAGGCAGACACATACTACTATGTCCACTGAGGACGAAGCTGACATAAATGACCTGACAGGGAGGCAAGATGCCCTCAGAGCATGAACTCCCAAAAGCAGGAGGTCCCAGCTTACTTACTGTCTAGGCCTCTGAGGAATGTGAGTGACTTTGTGTCCTGGAGATTCTGAAAATGCTTAGGAAAAAACACCCTATAGACAGGGTGACTATGTCCAGGTTGGCAGGCACATCCCATTTACTAGTTGTGTCTTGTGTCCTGGCATAGTTATTAATACTTCCCTTTTCAGTCTCAAAATATCTTTGTTTGGACAATAAATTATAGGTCACATTAACTATGAACAAAGGCAGTACTACAAACAGCTTCTTCCAGCCCTGCATGTCAGCAATTCTGCTGGAACTTCTGGATCCCCAGAGACCTCAAAAGATAGTATGTCAGTTTATCCCCTTGAAATCCCCAAACCAAATCAAAAATGATAATAAGCAAAAATCAAGTTTCTGGCCAGCCACCTCAAGTCAAGCTAAGGGACAGACAATGCCTGCTGAATTGTGACACCTAGTGGGGAGAATTCACCCTGCTGGAGGCTGAGTTTTCCAACCCTTCACATCTAGCCAGAGGTTTCTTTTACCCTTGAAAAGCCCAGAACAGCAGCTAACATTTTCCAAATGCTTATGTGCCAGGCACAGTTCTAAGTACTTTAACTGTTCTAATTCATTTGATCCTCACAGCAACTCCATGAGGTAGCTACTATCCTCAGCCCTCCATTTTACAGATTAGGAAATTGAGAATCAAAAGAGTTAGGCTTTCCCGATGGGGTAGCTCAGTTGGTTAGCGTCATCCTGATATACCGAGGTTGTGGGTTGGATCCCCAACCAGGGCACACACAAGACTCAACTAATGGGTGCATAAATAAGTAGGATAACAAATTGATTTCTCTCCCCGCCCCCTCTCCCTTACTCTCTCTAAAAAAAATAAATAAATAAAATCAATAAAAAATTAATATTTAAAAGAGTTAGGTTATTTCCCTCAGTCATTTGCCCAGTAAATGAATATGCCAATATCTAACCCAGGTTGTCTGGTTGTAGGACCTGGCACTTACTGGCTACTCTATCCAGCTTCTATCAGCTACATGTGCGAAGTTCCTTCAGAGGTGTCTCATGTCTAAAGTGACTTTGACCCACTCTCCGACCTGAGATGATGAGATGGCATGAAGGAGAGTGAGAAGCAGACTATACCAGGAGGTTGGCTCCCATGTCTACCAGTAAAAAATGGTAGTTTCCACATCTATCCAGGATTAAAATCAGGGCATTAAACCAGACAATGAGAGGACTTATAAACAAACCATCAAGCACACAGTGGAGCTGCTAGTTTAAAGAAGCACTTTCCAGTGTGAAGAATGAAACAATTCCTTGCCTACCACTCCTCCTTCAACAATATTTCTTCATGCAATTGGAAGAGTGATTGGCTGTCACTGAAGCCAGCTACCTGCACCCAGAGGACTTAAACCCAGACCTCCCACCATTGTCATGGTGAGGCAGGCAGAAGTGACCAAAGACTTCAGCTTCTTTCCCAGGCTCCCTCTTCTAAAGAATATAGATCAGCCCTGGCTTGTGTGGCTCAGCAGACTGAGTACTGGCCTATGAACCAAATGGTTGCCAGTTCCATTCCCAATCAGGGCATATGGCCTGGGTTGTGGGCCAGGTCCCCAGTTCGGTACGCACAAGAGGCAATCACACATTGATGTTTCTCTCCCTCTCTTTCTCCCTTCCTTCCCCTCTTTATAAAAAATTAAAAAATTAAAAATTAAAAAAAAATACACATCATCCCAAGGGCGCCTCCTTCTTTCAACTTCTTTCTCTTCCAAAGCTCAAAGCATAGTGGATGTAGCAGGATTGAGGGGACAACAGGCATCTTGTATGCATCTTTATTAAAAGTTTGACCTGTGGTATTTGGAACATATGTACTTACTCTTTACAAAAAGTATTTGTTGTTTATCTAAAATTCATTGTTTATCTAAGTGTCCTCGGTTTTTAATAGCTAAATCTGGCAACTCTACTTTGTTATCAGTTGTTGCTAAAACAGTTGGAAAACAGACCCTAAATTAGAGGTCTGTAAACTTGTTCTTTAAAGGGACATATATTAAATATTTTAGGCTTTGCAGAGCATATGTTCTCTGTCACTAGTCATCTCTGCCATTGTAGCACAAAAGCAGCCACAGACAATGCATAAATGAATGAACATAACTATATTCCAATAAAACTTAATTTACAAAAACAGGCATCAGGTCATAGTTTGCCAAACCCTGAGCCAAATCAGGGCCTTCAAATCCCTATCTTCAGATGTATTGTAGGGGCAAGAGTGAGTTGGATCCAAGTTCTCAAGCATGAAAAACAGAGAAACTGATCAAAATCATTGAGCATAATGAACACCAGTAACTCTGAGTGGTGGTACACAGGTGCATGTGTGACCCAAGGTAGGTCAGTGCCTGCAGAAAGCATTTACTTCCAAGTAGGGGCTGGTTTGGAGTCACCTAGGTTTTGCAAAGTCTTTGTCAGACCCTTTCTAAAGAAGTATGGATACTATGTCTGGAATTCCTGGTGGTCAGCATGTACTATAAAGACAGAAATGAACGAGCAACATTGTGAAATCAGACAGAAAAGTATATAGGCCAAAGAAAGCAGAACACCCTGCGGAAGGCCTTCAGGTAAACTAAATTGTTGGTATTCGAGTATCTATTGTAGAGTCTCAAAAACACATGATAACAACTATCTGTGAGTGTCTGTGCCTGTGTGTGTGTGTGCCACATATATACCACCTGGCTGAACAGGAGAGCAGTAACTGAGGAATTTGCTTAGTTGGTTGTAATAAATAATGTAACAATAATAGCTATATCAGCTACATTTGTATCAACTTTCTTAATGATCTTAGAATATTCTCAAATGCTTATCAAGGACAATTCCATGGTTTAAAATCACACTTTAAATTCTGCCCTGCAGTCCAAAACCACATGTAAAAGGACTGATCAATTAAAAGTGTTAAACCCAAACATGAATTTGTCACAATACAGGAAATGTTAATATATCTGGAGCAAGGGAGTTGGGGCCAGGGGCATGATGCAAGGTAAGGGCAAAGAATCACTATGCAGCAGACTATGCCAGGTCATGTTAAGGGTTTTGACATGTATATGTGTCTTCAGATAAATAAGTCATCATTGAAATGTTTTAAATAAGCCAGTTACATTTTGAGACTACCACTCTGGCTCTAGTATAGAGAACAAATCGGAGAGGTACACGAACCAACATGGCGACAGGAGGCTTTAGTGGTGGATTAGGCACAAGATGAAGTCAGCTTCATCTAGGTTGGTGGTAGTAGCAAAGAAAAGATATCGATAGACCTGAGAGAGATCTGAAAGTGAAATGTACAGATTGGCAATGGACATGAGGGATTGGCAGGGAGTGGGAAGTGTCAAGAATGGCTCATCAGGCCTCTGGCCAGCCTAAGAGGATGGTTGGTGGAGCCAACCATGGAGATAGGCAAAAGGGGAAGAGGATTAGATTAAAGGGGAAGAGGATTAGATTAAAGAGAAAGACAGTGAGTTCAAGGAAGACAAGGGCTAATAAGTATCCATCAAATTTAGTAAGTTTAAGGTCACTGAGGATTTTGGCAAGAGCCATTTTGTTGTTGTTGTTGTTGTTGCAATAATGAGGCAGAAGCTGTGATGAAGCGTCAAGAGGGAGTAGAAGCTAAAAATGGAGATAATAATCAAACCAGAAGAGTCAGCGTTCATGCTGCCTGTCGCTACCAGAACAAATAAGCAGAGACAAGGATTGAATCTTTTTTTAAAGATTGTATTTATTTATTTTTAGAGAGAGGGAAAGAGAGGGAGAGATACATCAATGTACAATTGCCTCTCACACACACCCAGGTGGGGACTCGGCCCACAACCCAGGCATGTGCCCTGACTGGGACTTGAACCAGCGACCTTTGGGTTCACAGGCTGACACTCAATCCACTGATCCACACCAGCCAGGAGGAGGATTGAATCTTTATGAGCACTTTATTCAGATGGCCAGTCAGATGGCCAGTGATCTGAGAAAACTGCAGGTTATATACCCTCAAAAACCATCATCACCTTATTTCAAGATGACCTCTTTATAAGGAGAAGAAAAGGTAGATAAAGGGTTTGTAAAAAAGATTCATTGGATAAGAGTTGCAGTCCAGCGGTGACTTTCCTAGTACTTCTTTATCTCTTGATCAACAGTTCTTCATCATGTGATGTTCCCTCCTTGGAACACAATGGCTCAGATACCATCTTCATTGCTTTCAGACCCCCTGGGGCACAAAGGTTGAATTGCTTGTCAGCCTCCTGGAGTCAGTATGTTATGTATTTCAGTTCCTGGAAAAACAGCCTTCCACATGCATTAATCACCTAAGCCTTTCAACTAAGGCTAAAATCTTTAACTCTTGAGTTCCCCAATCAGGAAGACAATACTTTTTTAAAAATAGGCTGTAGATGGAAAGATACACAGGGCAGATAGCTGAAGGAAACTGTAAATTAAGGGAGGGTTTGGGGAATTTAACAGGAAAAATTGAACCTATTTAAAACCTTGTGAAAAGAGTCCTATTCTGGTATGGAGAAATAAGCTCCTAACTGAAAACTCTTATACTCTGGATAACATACAAACAACAACAACAACTACTACCACCAACATCAAAAAATAAAACCCCAACCACTTGAGGTCTAGAGACTGAACCCAGGTAGATATGAGATGAGTTCCCATTTTCGTGGCTCTTCCCTGTGTTGGCCACAGTCACAGTGCAGCACAGGATGGCTAAAATCCCAATAGAAAACCCACTGTCTCTCTGGCAGAGGAACCAGATATACCCCAGAGCAACCAAGGTTGCTGCAGAGTGAGGGGAGAATCATGAAAAGAGGAGAAAGCCAGAAAAGAAAAACCCCAAATACACTATACAAACGCTCTCCTAAGTCTGAGGAATAAAATAGAATTCAGAGCCTCCTCAACATAACCTTCAAGGTATTCAGGTTATAATCCCAAAATTGCTCAAAGACCCAGGAGAGTGTGATCTATTCTTCAAGGGAAAAGTAAACAGCAGAAGCCACTTCCAAGATAACTCAGATGTTGGAATTATCAGGCAGAGATCTTAAGCAGCTATAATAATAATGTTTAAGAATATAAAAGAAAAATACATCCATAATAAATGAATAGATAGGAAATGACAACATTATATAAAAAATATTTTTTAAAATCTAAGTGAAAATTTTAAAACTAAATATCTGGAATTTGAAAGTTCACTGGATGCACTCTGATTGGTGAGGCTCAGTGGATTGAGTGCTGGCCTGCAAACCAAAGGATCACCAATTTGATTCCCAGTTAGGCCACATGCCTGGGTTGCAGGCCAGGTCCCCAGTTGGAGGCATGTGAGAGGCAACCACACATTGATATTTCTCTCCCTCTCTTTCCCCTTCCCTTCCCCTCTCTCTAAAAATAAATACATTAAAAAGAAAAATATCAAGCATAAATTACTTTTTTAAGAAATTCACTAGATGGACTTAAGGGCCAAATAAAGATCTAAGTAGAAAGAGAAAATAAAATTGAAGATAAATCAATAGCAACTACTCAAGAGACTTCCAGCAAAGATGGAGGCCTAGACAGACATGCTGCATCTCCCTCCACAACTAAGAAGGAATACAACTACCTCAAAACTAGAGACAACCAGAAGTTCCAGAAAACCAAGATGCATGGAAGTCCAACAAAGATATAAAGAAGAAATACTCATCCAGACAGGTAGGAGAGGTGTAAGAAGGGCGGAGCTGGGGTGGAGAGGACATGGTGTGCTGGCAGCAGCAGCAGCAGGCTGGTGGAAAGCGCAGATACACATTTTAAAAAGCAGAGAGGGACACATGGGGAGTGCTCCCTGCACCAGACCAGACCGCACAGCTCACGGTCCCAGCGCTGGGGAAAATAAAGCCTCATTGCTTCTGGCTGTGGAAACCAGTGGGGGTTGGGGCAGAGGAAGAAACTTCCCATCTCTCAGTAGAGTCCACTTGTTTAAAGGGCCCCCACGGTCCTAGATCATCTGCAAACCCACCCACTCTGGGAACAACGGCCAGGGCAAGAGCTAGAGAGGTGCCAGTCCCATACAGGAAGTTGGAGAAGTGCCTGGAAAAGGGATGAGTGCTGAACAAGCTGGCATTGTTCCCTCTCAGGCCCCTCCCCCACATACAGTGCCACAATGTGGTGAAACGGGTCACCAGTACTGACAAATACCTAAGGCTCTGTCCCTTACAACATAACAGGTGCAACAGCTCTACCTAAGACACAGAAGCAAACAAACACAGGAGCCTATCAAGATGAGGAGACAAAGAAGTATGGCCCAAAAGAGAGAATGGATCAAGGTTCTAGTGGGGGAAATAAGCAATGAGGAGATGGCCAACCTAACAGACGTAGAGTTCAAAACACTGTGATAAAGATGCTCACAGGCTTGACAGATATGCTTAAGTACGGCAAATGCATACAGAAAGAAGCGAAGGCTCTATTAAATGAAATAAAGAAAAATCCACACAAAACCAATGGTGAAGGGAAGAAAACTGAGGTTTAAATCAATGATTTGAAACATTAGAAAGAATAAACAGTCAACCAGTACAGAATAAAGAAAGAAAAACTGAAAAAAATGCGGAGAGGTTTAGGAACCTCTGGGATTATCTTAAAGATGCCAACATCCAAATCATAGGGGTGCCAGAGGAGAAGAGGAAGAGCAAGAAATTGAAAGCTTATGTGAAAAAAATAATGAAGGAAAATTTTCCAAATTTGGCAAAGGAACTAGACATACAAGACCAGGAAGCACAGAGAGTCCCAAACAAGCTAGGCCCAAAGAGGACCACACCAAGACACATCATCATTAAAATGCCAAAGGATCAAGATAAAGAAAGAATCTTAAAACCAGCAAGAGAAAAGCAGAGAATTACCTACAAAGGGGTACCTATAAGACTATCGGCTTATTTCTCAGAAGAAACTTTGCAGGCAAGAAAGGGTTGGCAAGAAGGATTCAAAGTGATGAAAAGCAAGGACTTACAACCAAGATTACTCTCCAGCGGAGATATCATTTAGAATGGAAGGGAAGATGAAGTGCTTCCCAGACAAGGTAAAGCTAAAAGAGTTCATTATCACCAAGCTATTATTATATGAAATGTCAAAGGGACTTAAGAAAAAGAAGATCAAAAGTATGAACACTAAAATGGTGACAAACTTGCAACTACCAACAACTGAATCTAAAAAATAAAAATAAAATCCAACTAAGCAAACCAGAATAGGAACAGAATGATAGGTATGGGGATCATTTGGAGGGTTATCAGCTGGGAGGGGGAAGGGGGACAAATGGGAAAATGGTGCAGGGATTAAGAAGCATAATAGGCTGGTACAAAATAGACAGGGGGAAGTTAAGAATAATACAGGAAAGGATGAGGCCAAAGAACTTATATGCACGACCCATGGACGTGAACTAAGGGGTGTGGGATTGCTGGAGAGAAGGGAGGTACTGGGCAGAGGGGAGTAAAGGGAGAAAAAAATTGGGGCTACTGTAACAGCGTAATCAATAAAATATACTTGAAAAAAAAGGTAATCAATCTGAAAGAAAAACAGGAAAAAAGATGGTATAGAAAAAAGGATAACAGTCACAGGGACCTGTGGGAGAATATCAAAATTTCTAGTATGTGGTTAATTGGCATCCCAGAAGGAGAAGAAACAGAAAATGAGACTAAATAATATATATTTGGAAGCTTATGGGGTGACCCTGGCTGGTGTGACTTAGAGGATTGAGTGCCAGCCTGCAAACCAACGGTTACCAGTTCAATTCCCAGTCAGGGTACATGCCCGGGTGGCGGGCCAGGTCACCAGTTGGGGGCGTGTGAGAGGCAACACATCAACATTTCTCTCCCTCTCTTTCTTCCTCCCCTCCCCTCCCTCTTGAAAAAAAAGAAAAAAAAGCTTATGGTTTATGGGAAGGATCAAGTCAAGAGGAAGTGGTTGAGTATATGGGAAAGATAAGAGACCACAAATAATAGACATTTCTATTTAAGGAGGAAATGGATGGAATCCATATTGTAAGTGTAGAGATTTGGCTATAGCAGAAAAGATGATAGCACTTGCATTGCAAACAGGAGGGAAAAGAGAATAGAATGGAAACCAACATAGGTGAATTTATGTCCTGTATGGGGATTTTCATTTGATGGCTTCCATTCTCCCTGCTAAGGAGAGTGAATGAGAGACAGAGAGAAGATTATCTGCTGTCAGTGGTGTAAGAAAGGGCCAGAGGTTTGAAACAATCACTATAGGAGAGTGAGTTCATCATAGACACTTAATAGGGATCCCTGGGTGTACTGAGGGCTTGTATGAACACAGTAACCATGAATTTATGTAGAACCAATATGCCCTGTGTGTGACTTTCCCAGAGGCTATCTGAGTGCAAGCACAGTGATTGTGGATAGTTGGGTGCATCCACCATTGGGATTTTGCCAGACGGGTAAGACAAAATAACAAAGGATCAAGGTTAGGGTATAGACATGGACTCTAAGCTTTTTAAGGAGGGGAGAAAAGAAGCAAGAGGGCTGAGGGTATGGAGATAATTAGAGAAACCAATAGATCAATAGTGCTAATGAGGGAAAAATAGTTGAGTCAGAACGATGGAACAGTCTGCTGAAAGGGGAGGAGGTAGAAGGGGTAGAAGACTGACTCAGTGATTTTGGAGTGAAACAGTTTCCAGCGATGTCAAAGCCCCAGTTGTGACTGTGGAAGTGGGTGGCTTAGAGAGAAGAAAGTCAAGAAACTGGTAGTCCACTCAAACGGCCCTGAATTTACCCAGGATGAGAAGAGGATATGAAACATATCCTGATGCTGAGATCTTTGAAGAATAAGGGGTCAGGGGTCAGTAAATGGCAGAGGATCTCAGGAGGGGAAGAAGATGACATAGCCATACAGCTGAGACTCAGAAAAATGGTCTAAGTGAAGAGAAAAGTAAGGAAGACAATTCCCCTATGTCCCAGCTTTGGCGTCACAGTATGGAAGAACATAATGAGCCACCATGCGGGAGGGCCAGAGAAGAGACAGTGTCTGCAGGTGTATTAGTTATCTGTGGTCACACAACAATTACCAGACTCAGAAGCTTAAAACAACACCCATTTATCATCCCATGGTTTCTGTGAGTCAACCCCAGCATGGCTTAGCTGGGTCCTCTGCTCAGGGTTTCACAGACTGTTGGCCAGATTACCATCTGGATGTTTGACCAGGGCAGAATTTGCATCCACACTCACTCATGTTATTGTCAGAATCCATTTCCTTGTGGCAGTACAGCTGAGGCCTCTGGCCTCCTGCTGTCTGTCTGCTGGAGGCCATCCTCAGCTCTTAGAGGTAACCCTCAGGTTTAGGCAAGTGGGCTTTCACAGCACAGCCACTTATTTCATCAAGGCAGCAAGAGAGTCTCTTGAACAAGTCTGTCAGTGAGATGGAGTCTTATATAACATAACTGAATCACAGGTGTGACACCTGTCACCTTTGCCATATCCTGTTAATTAGAAGCAAGTTACAAGTGCGTATGCACTGAAGAGCAGGACATCCCACAAAGGTGTGAACACCAAGAGCCAAGGGCGTGTCCTCCACAGAATGGGTAGAGGTATGGGGTGCTGGCTGGTCAATATTGGGCAGCATGGTGGGTGGAGGTGGGAGCTGGGGGCTGGGTCAGGGCAAAGACATGTTGAGCACTTAAGGGTGAGGGTTTGGCATAGGATGAATGGGGGGATGTGGAAAGGAGTGGATTTGGGGTACAAGTTGATGGAAATTGGTTTCTCTGCTTTTCGTCATGGTATGTACTACAGGGGAAAAACCTGCTAACTAACAAAAGCGTGTTGTGTCAGAGAGGTTAACTTTGTCAAATATATTTTGATCTGAAAGGCTGGCCTCTTTAAAGAGCAAATGGTTGAGGCACATACACTGAGACAGCCTGAGAGAAGTCTTGAAGATACCAGGGAGAAACAAAACGACAACTCATCTCCAGTATAAAAGGCAGAGGAGAGCCGAAGGCAAAGGTTGCTCCCAGAGAGAAAGGAAAGAGCGAGCCAAGCTGATGCTTTGAAATTGGAATCAAGTCTAGTGAATTCAACAGAGTTGGAAGCAATGAAATTGTGTAACTATCAATAAAATGACCAGAGGATGATGGTTAATAGGACACACAAGGATCATAAAAGTGATGAGGGACACACTGGCAGCCCTGGCCAGGGGCATCTAGACTCTAAGCCAGTATCTGTTCATTATGACATAGAAAAGTTCATTAATATAGCAAATAAAACATATATATAGCACAACATTAAAATTGTTTATAAAAAAGCAGCAGCAGCTAGTAGCTAAAAGCTGGTGTTTAAAAGGGGGAAAATAAAATGAAAAGCTTTTACAGTAGAACATGTATTTTTAAAGGACCTAGGCTTGGAGAACATTGGACCCATGACCTCAGACTCATTTTCTGGCTCTCACTGGAGTGGATGAGAAGTGCAGACTCCTCCTGCCCCTCCAATCTCATGTGGTAATTTGATTCACACCATGAGCACCCACCCAGATATTGGTCCCTAATAACACTCACCTCTTAAAGAAACCAGGGCTCCTTGGACTCTAGTTGATTCCTTACTGGAACAATAAAAATCAAAGTAGACCTAAATCTGCCAGATGAGGCCAGAGCATCTTATTTTTAAAAACGTTAGACGTAACCCTGGCTGGGTTCTCAGTTGGTTGGAGGTGTGTTCGGAAGACAACCAATGTTTCTCTCTCTCACATCGATGTTTCTCTCCCTCCCTCTCTTTCTCTTCCTTGCTCTCTCTCTAAAATCAATAAACATATCTTTGTGTGAGGATTAAAAAAAAAGTTTGAAGCAGTATCAAAAGGAAAAGGGACACAGGAAAACAAAAAGACAAAATGGAAAAAAAAGACAAAATGGAAATACTCTGATTATCAGAAAGAAAACGGAAGTCTTATGAAAAGCCAGATTATGTAATGATATTAAATATGAGTTAAGACTAAAAAAGGTACAAGTGAGTTCCCCAAAATGTCAACTATTCAAATAATGCCATGTTTTAGGTAACAGTTACGCTGTGGATTTCTTGTATTTACATCCAAGCAGTGTGACACCCTGGGGCAAAAGATGCAGTGAATTGTATTTTTTAGTGAGGTTTTATGAATTTTGTTATTGTGGCATGCAAAATTTGACCACAAGAAGGCATTCCCACATAATTGCCAGGCTGGGTGAAATTTTTTTTTTTAAAGATTTTATTTATTTATCTTTAGAGAGAGGGGAAGGGAGGGAAAAGAGAGGGAGAGAAACATCCATGTGTGGTTGCCTCTTGCGCACCCCCAAATGGGGACCTGGCCTGCAACCCAGGCATGTGCCCTGACAGGGGATTGAACCGGTGACCTTTCTGTTTGCAGGCCAGTGCTCAATCCACTGAGCCAAACCAGCCACGGCAAAAATGTTTAAATTCTTAAGTGTCCAAGATTTTGTTAGATTTATAAGTCTGCTTTGTTAAACACTTATAGTTTCAACCATCTAATTTAATTTTAAGCTAATTAATGAGGTTTGTAAATGATATTATATGTTTAGAGAATTTATAATCTAACTGATATTAAGGAGCAAATAAAAGATTTTGCAAAAATATTAGCTTTGTGAACAAAACAGCAAAATTTGTGAGTTGAATAAAGCTAGGCTTTAAAATTTACAATGAAAAAATTAAAATACATAAACAACTTTAAGTATTCTTTCCATGCATAAAAGCTCCCCTCAGACATTAAAAACTCAATTGATAGTAACTTGTTTTAAAATACAAAGTATAGCCCTGGCTTGTGGCTCAGTGGATTGAGTGCTGGCCTGTGAACCAAAGGTCACTGGTTTGGTTCATGGTCAGGGCACATGCCGGGGTTGCAGGCCAGGTCTGTGCAGGCAACACATCGATGCTTTCCCCCTCTCCTTCTCCCTTCCTTCCCCTCTCTCTAGAAATAAATAAAATCTTAAAAAACTAAAAATCTTTAAAAAAGACTTTAAAAAAATAAATAAAATACAAAGTATAGAATGATATCTGTTGAAATTTTGAGTTGAAAATATTACAAGTCAAATAAGGACTTTTTGAACTTAAGTTAATTTTCTTCTATTTTTATTGGTTATTTTATTTTTAATAACTTTTACAAATAATTATGAATATGCCATATATATATATATATATATATATATATATATATACGTTTGCCAGGGAAGGAAGCCCTCTCTATTCCACCCCACACTGCATCTCCAAGAGGAAGGAATTACTATTGGTCACAGTCTGGGGGTGGAGCTTTTGTTTGCACCTGGGCAAAGTCTTGACTGTTGCCTCTTGAACTTGGATGTGCAAGGGGATCACCTGCAGATTTTGTGAACCAATGAGATGGGTAGGATGAGAATTTGCATTTCCACTGTTTCTGATGCACTGCCTACCCCTGACCCAGAAACCACACTCTGAAGCCCATGAAATGCATGTGTGGGTGCAGCTCTTTTCAATGGTCCCAGTGGCCACTGACCAAGGGCTGGAGTTGACATCAGCCAGTGGAGCCAGCTCTCTCTCACCCTTGTGCTGGTGCCGTCTCATGTTTTCTCTGTAGCTGGAACAAACTATTTTGCTGTCAGGGCTCTGGGGGTGGGGGGGGTGGGGTGGGGGTTGGGGAACCTGCGGGATGGGGTGCTGCTGTCCTCCTCTACGGAGGCACTGAGGCAACTGCCCCCCACCCCCATTCCACGCTCTTAAGTCTTACATTCCCTTTGCTGATCTCTGTTGTGAGTGTGGCCTTGACAGAGATCAGATCCAAGACTGCAGGATATTTGGATATGGCCCTGGAAAAGTAAAAAGGACAGGAGGCCTGGTGTAATTTTATTATTTGCGTGTGTGTGTGTGTGTGTGATTTCCTCCCACTAGACGTAAATTCTCTGAGGGCCAGGACTTTGATTTTATTCACGGCTGCATCACAGTACTAGCCAGACACATCTTAGATGCTCGGTGAGTGTTTATGGGATGAATGAAGCTTGTTTTGGCTCGAGGCATTCAAGCCAACCTTTCTGGAATTGGACATCAGGGTCCAAGGTTTACCTGATACAGACAGTGCTTAAGTGCCTTCTTAGCCTCTTTTGTGCATATCTCCCTTGAAGGAGGACAACTGGGGCCAAGGGCAGGCTTTGGGTCTTCTTAGGTCCCTTGTCTTCTTGCCACTTCCACCTCTGGCCAGATGCAGGCGTCCTGCAGGCCCAGGCCAGGGGGAGAGCGCTCCTCGCCCAAGGCCATGGAAGGACACAAAATCAGAGGCAGGAGTACAGCAGAGGGCTAACGAAAAAAGCTTCAAGGGGAATGTGATGAGTTGCCAAACTTGAGCGAGCAGAAGCAACTATCAAAGCCAGGGACTACAGCCAGGAATCCACGATCCAGGGAGATGAAGAGAGAGAGCAAGTGGGCTGGTGGTAGCTGGGGAGGGGCCCGGGCCTTTCCCTGGGGCAGGCATGTAAGACTTGCTTTAATGTGTCTCCAGCAGCAGTGTTTGGGTGGGTCAGACAAGATTAAAGAGGCCATGGGTGGGATGAACAGAATGGTATTTCCCAAGGCGGCGTGCTCTTAATTTTGTAAGGTGAAAGTTGAGGAGGCACAAGGCTGACTTCAAATCCCAGCTTCCACTTTCTGACTGTGAAACTTAGAGCAAGTCACTTAAAAGTGATCTCACTTTGGCTTGCCATGAAGAAGGTGCAAAGCCTTAATCAGCTTAAAATCTGTATGTCTCCAATAATTCCAAAAGGACATTTGGCATGCATCCACCACAAAGTGTCTAGTAGGGATTTAGGGAAAGAAAATGGAAAGAAGTTAGCAAAGCAGTTACTGAAGAGGAAAAGCAGGAGAGAATCGTGCCAAACTTCAGAAGTTCTCAGCTTGGCCTCTGAGGAGGGGAGATTGCAAAGAGAAGCTGATCCTTTGATACGGAGAAAGTATTTATAGGGCCACCGGACACCCAGCAGACTCTTGGTCTGAACTTCTGATTGCTACCCAATCATTTCCAAGATGGGCCTGCTAGCAAGTCAGCTGGAAAACCCATTTTGCCTCCAACGTTGGTGGTTGTCTAATTTTCATTCCCTTTATTCTCCATGACCTCCTGTACCTCACATTAACCCTACAGAAATTTAGGCATTTTCCTGAAAAATGAGGAAAAGTGCAATCGCTGCCCCAAAAATGAAGAATAAAAAAAGCTTTCTCCTTAATGCCAGCACTCTCTGGGAGCTTTGGGAGCTAACTTCCAACTACCCCGCCCAGTATCAAGCAAATTCTGCAAGAACCTCGTGAGCATTCAAGACCTACTCTCCACCTATATTCTTGAGCACTGGGCGAGGAGCCAAAAGATCCAGGTTGAAGCGTAAGTCCTGCAACTTAGTAATCGGGTGAAATGAGTTAGCCATTTCTCTGATTTCTCTGAACTTGTTTCTTCATCTATGACGACAATGTCTACAGTATCACAATGGAGCTGCAAACATAAGAAAGTGTATCTGAAAGTGTTTTGCAAACTGAAAAGTGCTATGAAGAGTCAGCAGTGGTATTATTGTTGTTGTATTTATGGCTGTTCATACTTTAATCACTATGCCTCTAATGTTTGTTGCCAGATCCAATGATATAATAGAAAACACAAAATAAAACCAACTTAAAACAATGGCCCTGACTGGGTAGCTTAGTTGCTTAAGAGCATCATCACAATATGCCACGGTTGTGGGTTCAATCCATGATCAGGGCACATACAAGAACTAACCAATGAATGCATGAATGGGTGGAACAAATCGATGTTTCTCTCTCTTCCTCTTCCCTCTTTCCTCTCTCTCTAAAAATCAATTTTTAAAAAGTGACTTAAACAAAAATAGTTTATTAATCTCTCATATATAATCTGCCAGAGCTCATGGTATCAAAGACTCAAGATCCTTTTTTATCTGTTGCTTTACCATGGGTAATTTCCACTTCTAAGGCCATCTCATGGCATGAAAAGGCTGCAGGAAATTCAGCCATTACATCATAATGCAGTCATCTGAAGAGGTGAAGAACACACCCCTTCCCTTTTAGGACATTCTGGCAATTCTGGAAATTGCAGTTCTGTTTATCTCCATTGGCCATATCTAGCTAGGAGGGAGGCTGGGAAATACGTTTTTTATTCCAAGTGACCAGGCGCCCAACTAAAATGAAGGGGTACTATTACTCATGAAGAAGGGAAGACCAGGACGTCTCTACCACAAACGGTCATTTCTCCATCTCTTCTTAAATCCACCTGCCAGTAGTGTTTCCCCACTCCTTGTGGAAACTTTTAAAATCTTTACTATTCAGAAGAAAACCACACTTCCCTGGTCTTCCTCCTCCTCTCTTCTATCCTCAAATCTTGGAATGACTCCAGGCCAGTCCTGGGGGCACCTCTTTCTTCTCCATCCATACTCTCCTCCTAAGTAATCTCGTCTAGTTCCGAGGGTTTAAATGCCAATCCAGATGCCAGTGAAGTTAAATCCAGCCCTGACCACTCTCCTTGATTCCAGGATTATATATCCAGCTGTTACTTGACATCTTCACTTCGATGTCTAATAGGCATCTCAACCTCGACTTTTGATCTCCACCCACAAACTTGCTTCTCCGCAACACTTCCCATCATGGTGAATGGAACCAGGAAATTCGGAGTTAACCTTAACTCCTCACTTTCCCACACCCTACAGTCACTCTATCTGGAAGTCACAGTGACTGTCTTCTAATGTAACTCAAGGTCACTCACCCTTTTTCAATTCCACCACTACCCTCTGACCCAGAGCACCATCATCTCTCACGTAGACCTTTGCGTAGCCCTCTGACTGCGTCTCTGCTTCCACTCCTGCTCTCCTATTGTCTGTCTTCACACAATGATCAGAGTGGTATTTCAAGTAAGAAAATTAGGACAAAGGTGGTCGACCCACCAGAACTACTTTTCTTAATCTTGAAACCCTCTAAGATGACCATGAAGGGATTTTTTTAAAGGTGTCTCTAACCCTGACTGGCGTGGCTCAGTTGGTTGGGCATCATCCTGCAAAACAAAAGGTCACCAGTTCAATTCCTGGTTAGGGCACAAGCCAGGTCCCAGGACGGGGGCGTGCAAGAGGCAACCCATCAATGTTTGTCTCACACATCAATGTTTCTCCCTCTTTTTCTCCCTCCCTTCCCATCTCTCTAAAAATAAATTTTAAAAATCTTTTCTTTTTTTTAAAAAAGGTGTCTCTAAAGGACAAAGAGAACAGGAGAGGAAATAATAGTAACAAAAATTCAGAATCTGGAAAACAGAAGGACAAGTGCCAACTGATTTAGGAGACCCAAGAAAACTAAAACCTAACCCAGAGAAAGTCAAAAAGGAACATGATTTATACCTCCCCTCTCCCCCCAAAGTCAAGTATTGATGGTATCGGGTATTTCTGGAAATGAGATTGGTCAAAGTCAGGTCACAAAGAGATGGCTGCCCGAATCCTCTCCTTGACTCCACGTCATGGGGACCACCCCCGCCTGCCCAGCCAGAAGCCAGGAGTTCTTTCCCCAGGAAAGGATAACATGGGTGTCTCTGGGTCACGGGACACCAGGTCCAGTTGAACACAAGAGTACTGTGCAGAAAACAGGAGACCTGGTTAAAGTCTCCATACTGAATATTGGGACGTCCCTGGCATTTTTCTTCCACTTTGTTCCCAGGATGCCAGTGGCCAAACAGTTCTCTCCAGCAACAAACGGGGGAACACTTTCCATGAAGTCTGACTGGGCCAGGGAAATACCCGCACGAAATCCACATCCTAAAATAAGAGCCCTGCCTGATGGCCACAGCCAGCCTCCCAACACCTGCCCACCTGGTCAGCGCCTCACTGGGCTTTCAGTGCCCCCCTTCAGTAGCAGCAGACAACAGAACAATAGTGGGGCTTCTGAGGAAAGGCTCTCACACAAATGACTAAGACCAAAATGAACCAAGAGAAAAGCAACCAGGAGGAAACAGAGCCTCCTGGGACATGAACCACATCCCTGAAACCGTTGCCGTCCTCAGGTAAGTTGAGGGCGGGCATGGCCTCCATGGAATAAGGACAGGCTATTCCTCCAGCTGCACCCCGGTTCTTCCTGCCACATGAACACACGGAGTTCTTTCCCACCTCAGCACCCTTGAAATAGGTGTTCCTTTCCCTAGATCTTCACATGGCTGGCTCCTGTTGTCACCTCAGAGAGGCCTTCGGTGACCACCCACTTTTTAAAGTGCCTATAGTCAGTATTCAGGCACTGCAAGCTCTAAGTGGTCTGTTGCCACCACTCAGCTCCCTGTCACAACAAGGCAGCTATCGACAGCATGTAAACACAGGGCTGGGGCTACGTTCTAGCAAAACTGTTAATGGACACTGAAACTCCAATTTCCTTTCATTTCCACAGGTCACGAGTTTTATTCTCCTTTTGATTTTTTTTCCAGCCATTTAAAAACATAAAAACCATTCTTAGCTCCCAGGGATAAAAAACATAGGCGGTGGGCTGGATACAGCCAAACTCTGTTCTGATACATCATCCTGTTTTATTTTCATCAAAGCATTAATCACTTCCTGATATTCTCTTGTTTATTTACCTTTTCTGGCTGCTTGCTTATTATCAGTCTTCCCTACTAGAATGGGCATTCCATGAGAGCAGGGACCTTTGCATTCCCCCCTGGCACCCTCAGCACCTAGAATAGTGCTTGGCATACCGTTTGTGCCAAGTGTTCACTGTGTGGGGGAAAGGCAGCTGTGCCACACCAGCCTCCCCACACCGCAAGTCCCTGCCGGCAGGGCCTGAAAGGACAAGTCTTCAGGGATAAGATGGCACTCTCACCTGCACTTACCTCACCCTCTCTTGTGTTTCCCTGCTCCTTCCCCCTTTCTTCCTTTCCTCAATCGCAAGCGCAAGCCGTAAGCCCCTCTGTGATGCCCAGGGCCACCCACACACCTGAGAGCCAAGAAAGTTCAGTCTACAGCCGCCTATCCTTGGTGCCTGGAGCCCTAAGGTTAAGGAGTAGTGTCAGCCCACTGGTCCCGCCCACAGCCCGAGCCTGGGAGGGCCAGGCCCTGTAATCAAGGGAAGGTCTCTCCTGCTCACCACTCCAAGAGGGGGAGAGTTGCTCCAGGTAAATGGGGCTTCAGAATTATCCCCCTCTGAGCCCTGAACTAGTAAGAGTGGAGTACGGCAGCTAATACATGTTAGGTGCTCAATAGTGTCTGAGGAATGCCAACCAACAATATTCATAAGAACTGGAGCTTTTCAACGTGATGTAATGGGTCTTGTGGTTACAAAAAAGGAGCCATCTCTAACCAATTTCCAGAAAAAAGGATTCCTCAATCCTTGGAGGGGAGAATTCAGGTCCCTAAGGTGGAGACAGGGGCACCAGACTCAATATTGCCAGCACAGTCCCTTACGCTCACCCAACTCCCTGCCTGAATGCATGCACAAGCCACCAGACTCAAGTGACCTGGTTTCCCATGGAGGAAGGGTTCTCTAGGGAGGAAGGAATGTGCTGACAAGCAGACACAGGTGTTCCCATGACCTGGGAGTGGTACTGCCCAACGTAAATCAGTGAAGTGGCACTTGGGCTTATCAGTCACACTGTTCTGACCTTGGTGAGCAAGACAGTCCTGTGGGCCTGCTCACTCCTAGGTCAAGGGCCAGGATCAAGTCCCTAGGATGCCCAGCCAGAGACCACGTCCTGCCAGCCCTGCCTGAACCTCTCATGTTGACCACTTTCAAATCCAGTGGGTTTTGTGACCTTCTGTTGTTTAAGCACCTAATACTATGCTTGTAAAAGCGCAGTGCTCACCCTGGCTGGTGTGGTTCAGTGCACTGAGCATCGGCCTGTGAACCGGAAGGCAGCCAGTTCGATTTCCAGTCGACACACGGGCCAGATGCCCAGTTGTGGGCATGCGAAAGGCAACTGATTGATGTATCTCTTACACGTAGGTGTTTCTTTCCCTCTTTCCCCCTCCCTTCCCCTCTAAAAATAAAATAAAATATTTAAACAATAAAAATGCACTGCTCACAGAACCTGGCACCAGAACTCCCTCATTTCAGAGGTGGTTAAGGAATTCACATAACCCAGATGGCAGCCAAGGCACTTGTCCTCCGAGTCTCTGACAGCCCAGTGAACTG
Source organism: Furipterus horrens (assembly GCF_987537825.1). NCBI lineage: Eukaryota > Metazoa > Chordata > Mammalia > Chiroptera > Furipteridae > Furipterus > Furipterus horrens. Next base: position 98,181,583 of record NW_028327174.1, on the reverse strand, counting down.
TACCCTGTGCTTCACCTCCAAGTACTTTCCATTCGCTCTCCATTCTCTTGGGAGGGGCTGGGCTGCTGCGAGCGCTATCGTGGCTTCCGCTGGCCTGGTTCACTTATGATGATGCCTCTGGCTGCTGCTGCTTTTGTTGCTCTATTGACAGATGAGAACTTTCATTTCTGTAAAAAGAAATCAGTCACACAAAAGCCTTTGTGTACACGGCAGATTTTACTGAAGATGTGGAGAGACAAAGGGGGTTTTCATAGCAAAAATACAAAAACTGAGTTGAATATTAGATATCCATGAGCTTAGAAAGACCCTTAGCCATTTCCACCAACTGGACTCCAGTTGTCTACAAAGGTTCTTGACCACCTCTCCCCATCCTTTCTCAGGAAGTAAACAAAAACTGAATTCCAGTCAGTTCCCTATGCAGTGACTTAGCCGCCATTTGTTCAATTCGCCCTTTCAAGAACCTCCCCTGGGGCTGTGGGTCTTAGCCTTGAGGGCTCCTGCGGCCTGCTTTCAGTAGAGCTTGTTTTGTTGTCTAAAAATATGTGTGTGTGTATGAGAGAGAGGGGCGGGGGAAGAGAGAGAGAGAAGAGCAGCCAGGGGTAATTTTTATACCCCTTACCTCCCGAAACACTTTTCCCTTAGACTAGCAAACAAACAAAATAATAACAGCCAATACAACAATAGCTGTCCCATGTGAATGGATCAAAATCACACCTATTTTTTGTCAGACTGGCAAAAAATATTTTTTTTGGTGTGCTGCAGAACTTCAGTACTTAAGTTTGTGTGCCATGAGATGAAAAGGGTTGAAAATCACTGCCCTGAGTTACCAACATTCCAAGTGCTCAGTGGGAGTTAGGGTGGGCTGCTCTCTTCCTCCCAACAGCAGCCTCAGGTCAAAGCTATTTGATTCCCATTCCACAAATGGGGTTATGAAGGCTCCAAGAAGGTTAGTCATTTGCCAAAGATCATACAACTTATAAGAAGCCAATTCAGCCCCAGATTAGCCTGGCTCCAGAGTTTAAGGTCTTAAAAACAACTTGTATAGAGTTAACTCTGGGAAAAAGCTTCTTGTTTCCATTCTTGGAGCTGACGTTAACAGACGATGTAAAAAGGGGTCAAACACAGTGACCACTGGGTAAAACCAAACACCTTACCGCTTGGCCTCACTTTCCTCTTCTGTGCAGGTGTGGCCCACTGAGCCCACACCAGGCCCAGCCCTGCCATTTGTCAGTTACCTGCTGTCATCACTGCTGCTTACCAGAATGCCAGCCCTCCAACCTCTAGTCCTGTCACCACCTGCCCACTGCCCTCTGAACCCTACAGTCAGGGAAAGGGAGCAGGTGACACCCTGAGTGCACCCAGTGTGCGGGAGGCTGGGGCCGGGCCACACCACGGCAGCCCCTTGCTCCTCACCCCTGAGCTGCAGTCCTGAGGAAGAGCCGGTGTCTACACACATGCACACCTCAAAACCCTTCTGCGTGTGTCTCTCGTTAGAGCACCTTACTCTGTGGAAGTCCGCTGGTGACCACTGGGACACAGGCTGCTCAGTCATCACCAGACCCATGAGACAGGCAGTGTTTCCACGTTCCCATCCCGATGACGGTGCCTACTAGCGCTAGACGGAGTCAGGACGGCAAAGGGTCTGTCTCAGAGAGCTCAGGAAACCCTACTCACCTCCCAAGCCCAAACGGTGTGGACCCCACACGCAGTCATTTACTACCCATCTAACAAGCGCCAGCCATGGTCCTTGGTCTATAGCAAGTAACAGGCCAGGAGACTCATAGTCTCCACCCACAGAAGCTGAGTCTGGGAGGATAGACAGACTCCAAAGCAGACAATTACATGTGCTTCTCTGTAGCCCACAGCAGCTCCAGTGGATCAAAAAGATGTTTGCCCTTGCTTAAAACACTTCCAGGACCTCCCTTCACATGGAGTAAAATCCAAAGTCCTTACCTAGTGAAGGGTTGGCCTGTGAAAAAGGGAGCTGGGCAGCTCGCCTGGGCAGGATGTAGCCCCTGCCTCCCGTATGCCTTGGCCCACGTATCTGACGCCTATGGATTACTGACACACCCTCCTCTCTGTACCTGGAACACACCAGTCACCTTCCTGTCCTCATTGACCCCGGGCCTCCAAGAGACGCCCCAGTGAGCCATACTCTCCTTCTGTGAGAGCATGTATCAGTTTCTTTGCTTTTTGTCTTTCTTCCTCAGTAAGGCCTAAGCTCCCCAAAGGGCCTCACATGTCTTAGTCACCAACACATTTCCAGTGCCCAGCACAAAGCAGAAGTTAAATAAACATGTGCTAAATGAATGAATAAATGTATGAATAGTCCAAGAAAGTTCCCCTGTGTGCCCTACTTTCCTCACCTTTAAAATGAGGTAGCACAGGACCTATCAGGTGAGAATTAGAGAGATGACAGAGGTACCTTAATGGGTCACGAATGGAATGCTTTTGTTACAAAGAGCAGGAGCAATGAATCCTCTTGCATAAGAAGAATGACTCCACACTGGCTCTTGAAGAATGAGCAACAGTTCTCCAGTGGGGTCAGAGGGCCTGGGGACATGTGGTGCCACAGCCAAAAGGCAGGGGGGACATGCTGGGAAGGGTGGTTCACAGGGCACTGGGAGTATCAGATGAGGCTGCACAAGAGGTGGGGCCAGGTCAGGTCTCCTGTTTGGCCCAAGGGTCACAGTCTGCCCTACCCTAGTGGGACAGGAATCTGTGGCCCCCACAGCAGACTGGTGTGGAATTTACAGTTATAAGCAGGTGACTCTCCATTAGGCTGCAGAGGTCCATTCCTAAAGAAAACGAAAAACTCACAGCCAACACTTGGCCAACTCAAAAAGACCATCTCTTTAACTGGTGCCTTTGTCTCATGGTCAAGAGGCTGCTCACACATCCTTAATGGGCATTTGTCTGAATATTCAGTCAAGGTAGCAGGCCAGGCACCAGGAACTCCCTTATCCAAGAGCCAAAGGAAAAGGAGAGGGGAGGGGAGAGGGAAAGGCTGGGCTGGTGACTGGGGGAGGGGCGGGAGAGCAGTACACAAACCCTCACAGACTTATGAGCATACGCCACCAGAGCAGGGGACTCAGGGACCCCACACTCCACCTTGGACCCTATGGACAGCAGTAGAGTTAAGCAACTTGGCATGAGGTCTAGCAGTAAGTAGTCCAGGTGTTTGTTAAAGTTGATTTTTTTATCAAGAGGGGGTGCTGGCCTGTGGAGGACAGAGAGAAACTGGGTAACTGACCCCTCTTCCCCACCTGGACCACTAGCCAGCCTTCTTCCTGTTTGCTTATCTAAACATTGCTCATCCTTTAAGGAACAGCCCCTCCCAGCTGGAGTCCTTCCCTGAACCCTCCACACCCTGCTCTTGCCCATCTCTGAACTCCAGTTGCTCTGAGGATCAGATCAGCCAGTTTTCCAATCTGATTCTTTAGACTGAAAGCTCCTACTTATTAATAATAAAGTATATTTATTGAACACATTTATGTGCTCAGCACAATGCTAGGCTCGCTACATATACGAGGTAGGTACTGTTATTATACCCATTTTACAGATGGGGAAACTGAGGCACAATGAAATTAAGTAATTTGTCCCAAGGTCACATGGCTAGGCTGTAGCTGAGCACCAGGATTTCAATCCTAGTGGTATGACACCAGAGCCCTTGCTCCTAACCACACTCTGTACCCCTTTCTAGATGCTGTCTTCCTTATTTGTGTACTTCCACAACTATCTCCAGGAGTCCTGGGCACAGTAAACACCTATAGGTTGAATCCCAGGCTCCTGGGATTGTGGTTCCCACTAGGGCTGATTACAAAGAGCCAGTAGATGGCAGCACAGAGCCTGACAGGCCCAGGCCTCCCTGAGGGAGGTGAGGGATAAACTACTTTCAATGTTTCTTCAGTGCATCTCGCACCAGGCACTTTGTAGACACTCTTCCTCACGAAGGCCTTCTAAGGTGGGTGCTATTACTGCCCCCTTCACAGGCTCAGAAAGGTGGAGACATCTGCCCAAAGCCAGGAAGCTAGGAAGACTAGGATGAAGCCAGGACTGCTGATACCCAAAGTCCCTGCTAGTTTGCAGGAGAAATAAACAGGGAACCCCTTCAGCTGGTTGCCTCTGGGCCCAGAGTAGATTCCATGCCCCTCCCCCTCCATCCCCAGGGAGCACAGAAACTGTTTGGGGAGGGAGTGGATGGCCTGGGCTGGCTCTGAGGTCCTCACCACCCAACAAGCATCTTGGCTGGGAGGGAGGTTAAGACTCACAGAACGTCAGAATGGGAGGATCTCAGAGACAACTGGTCCACCATAGACCTCTGACCAACCTTCTCGGCCTTCGCCACCAAAAAGGATGCTGCATGACACCAGCCCCAGCAGCGCCGCTCCTCAGGATGGCTGCAGCACTGCCCTCCTGCCCTCCCCGCCCTAGGCTCCTCTAGTCTGGAACCAGTCCCCACAAGCAGCCAACAGGGCCACACAACCCACAGCCACTGGCGATGGATAAAGACTAAACAGCTCTGCACCCCGTTCCAAACTTCCCAACAACTCAGTCACCTGAAATTACCCCCTGGGTCAGACCAGCCTCCCTGTTAGGTGCCCTGCGGCAGCGCAGCAGCAGCAGAAGTAGCCGGGAAGTGCAGCTGCACCGTGCCCAGGATGGAGAACCCATGGGCCTGTCCTCAGGCCTCCCAGGGTGGCCAGCAGCAGAGGGCAGGGCTCCAGGCAGCAGACGGCCCATCCCATCTTGAGCTTCAGCATCTGGTGACACTCCTGACTGAGTCCATTAGGACAATGGCTTCAGAACTGCCCATGGTGCTCCTCTGGGGCTGCTTCTGGCCCACTTCCCAGACTGCCGCCTTCTCCCACTGTCCCTCCCAGGACTCCTACAGCCAGATGGGTCCTCTGAAAATACACATCTTGGGTTTATTTGGGTTTGGGCATGGAGGTTCGAGCACAGTTTGTTTCTGGGAAGGAAGAGTCAGCTTTCTTGGCACTTCAGGGGTACGCCCCTGCAGGTCTCCCCTCCCCATGTCCCTACACACACAAAGTCTCTTCCCCCCTCACTGCTCCCCAAGTCTCTTATTCTTTCACTAGCCGGTAGATGTGGTGTTGAGCCCCGTGCTCGCTAGCTGACACCTCAAAGACATATGCGATGCACAGCAAAGTCTCCTGCGTGTCTCTGTTGGTGACCACCTGCGGGTGAGAGAAAAGATGAGGGTTAAGGTCCCAGAAAAGGGCATGCCATTAGCTTGACCCTCTGACCCACCCCTGCCTCACCCTTGCGGCACCCCCCGCCCCACCCCCACACCTGTAGGATGGTGAAATTCTCCAGCACGCTGTTCATCATGTACTTCTCAGGCAGGTGCTTCAGCTTGTGGATGAAGTTGATCATGTACTCACAGAGCGGGGACCGGTGGATGCGGTAGGAGTAGTGGCCATTTTCATAGCGGGCATACTCTGTCTGCAGGACCCAGGGGACAGCAGGGCTTAGGCTCTCTTTTGACCACATCCAGCCCAGGCCTGACTGCATGGGGAAGCTCCATGACCCACTGATTCTTAAGTGAAAAGAAAAGGCAGAAGGCCTGGAGGCACTTGAAAACAGAGCCCCCCTCCTCCCTCGGTGACAGGGGCTCAAACGGCAGTTAAAGGACCATTAACCTTGACCGCCAATGCTCAGAAGGTAAGTATGGGAAGAGGAGTGCTTCAAGACTTAAGAGCAGTGGCAACAGGCAAGATGGGATAGAGGACAACTCAACCCTGGTCGCACAGTAAAATAACACGGGGGAAGGGCGTACAGGAGTCCCGTGGTCATGGAACTGTCATGTATTTGCATCTACACACACAAATGAGTACGTGCAAACTGATGAAATCCGAATCAGATTGGTGAGAGGCATCTATGTCAATTTCCTGGTGGCCAATAGTTATGCCAAATGTTGCCCTTGGGGGAACTGGGTGAAGGGTACATGGGATTGCAATTGCATATGAATCCACAATCATTTCAAAATAAAAATTTAATTTAAAATAAATAACTTGAAGAGCTTTTTACCAACAGCTATTGCCCAGACCTCACCCCAGAAATTCTGGGTTAAGCACTGTGAAGTGGGGTGCAGGCACTGGTATGTTTCAAGAGTTCTAATGATCTAAGGTGCAGCCAGGCATGAGAACGGTAGGAAGGGGATGTCTCCTCCCTGATACCAGCCGGGCACCTGGCCGTGTTTAACATGAGGTGGGTTATCAATGACTAAGAGATTGTGAGACTAAGTCTTCATCCATTCAGACAAATTGGGGCAAGAGGAGGGCACAAATGAAGACCAGTCTGAAACAGGGAAAAGGTCCTGTTTAACAGATGCACAGGCTGCTCCTACCTCCACTTTCTCTACCACCTGCTTGCCGAAGGAGCAGACCTTGGTGGAGCAGGTGATTATCATGTTCTCGGGACTCTCATATTGGCTGGAGACCCCGTAGAAGGAGCTGCCTTCGTCCTCCATGTTAGTGTTGAGGTCTGCCTGGAGAGAGACAAGGGAAAGCCAAGAGGCGACAGCTAAGTCAGCAGGCACCCTACCAGGGCCACAGCCCAGGTTTCAGGGATAGGAAGCACTCAGGAGGGCTTACGAAGAATGGGGGCAACAGGAGCTCAGAAAGCTCCCAGCTTTCTCAACTTGCAGGCCTGGTAAAAATCAGGTTGTGCCACCTAAAGGAGGGAAAAAGAGAACACTGGGACCTGCAAGAGTTACAGGGAAGAACCATGGCCCATGCCTGAAAAAGAACTGGCAGGAAGATCAACTGTCTGCAAAGGGCAGGCACTGAACAGGGGACACAGGGGAGTAAGGGGGGACATCCAAGGGGTCAGGTCACAGCATAAAATGATGCTCTTAGACTTTGGCCCCTACTGGCCTCCCCTTGATAAATGCTACCTTTACATACCACCTACCGCATGACCTACTCTGCCCCTAATCAACTCACTCTTATTCCTTAACTCCATTCTTAGCAATATATCCATGAAATCAGGGGTCCTATTTTTCATTATATGTGAAAATAATTACATAACAATCTTTAAAAATGTTTATTTATGTGCCACCTAAAAGAATGCTATGCACCGGGCTTGGGCGGGACTGACCCAACCCTCCTAGGCTCTTCCTACTACACAAAGGTAGCAGCTGCTCCAGCTCCCCAAAGTGATCTGGACATGCCCCTCATTGTCTTGTGCTGGCAAGAGTGGTTCAGAGGGCCTTGCCCCTTCCCAGTGGTAAGTACCCTAGAGGCAAGAACTAAGATCTCCCAGGGCTTGGGCAGTGCCTGATACAGGATGGGCTTTCCATAAAGGTCACGTGTGGCTCTTCCACCTCTCACCTCCAGGTGGCGCAAGGTGAGAGGAGAGAGGTCCCTTGGTCCAAGGAGGGACGTAAAATCAATCACCTGCTTCTGGGGGAGTCCTCTGAGCCCCAGATTGCCCCCATTTCAAATACACTTCTGTCACCACCTCCCATTCACCTGACCTTCCAATCAATCACCCATTTATCCTGCCCCAGCCCAGCACAGCTAGGGGCAGTGGGGGCCCAGGGACTGAAACATTGTCTCTGCTCTCAAGGAGCTCTTAACTTATGGGAGAACAAGCAGAATAATCGAGCTGGTTGTTTGGGGGCAGGGGGACAGGAGGGAACCCGGGAAGACAGATACCCGCAAGTGAAATCCAAAGTCTGCCCCAGAACCTGCCCTGTGATGACGTTGAATAGACCCAGGAAATGCCGCCAGTGATGCAGATAATGCATCGCAGGGTGCCCATCCTTCTAATTATAACCCCACCCCTTCTCCTTTCCACCCCTGTATCCCCCTACTCTAAGCACCACCCCCAAACAAGCTTGCTTCTCTACTTTCTCAGCCTAAGAGGAAAGCTCCCCCCCCATATTACCCTGAGAGGTGCCCCCACCACTTGCCCTTCTGCCCTCAGAATGCCCCCTTGTTCCCCATCCTCTGCCCTATTCATAGCTGTGGTGTGGGTGGGCAGCTCACAGGCTGTGCCCAGAACAGGTGTGGGAGATCCGGTGACTGACAGATGAGCCAGGACAGCCGCCGCCTGGGTGTGGGGGCTAGCGGGACTCAGATTCATTGTCATGTGCTGGTATGTGCCTGGAAGAAATGTCAGGGCCCAAAAGGGAACAGCAGGCTGGGATGAGCAGACAGTCTGGGGTACTCTCCTCCCTTCATGACCTCAGCTCAGCTCTGCCCAGCATTTTCAATTTGCAGACTGGTGTTAATGGCCATCAATATCTAAGAGTCCCCTTTTTCCTCACCCAAAGGACAGAGGTGGCCTCTGCTGGTCTCACATGTGCTGGGGGAGCAGCGAGGGGTCACAGCTTCTCAGTCCTGCTCCAGACCCCACCAAACAAATCCAACAGGGCACAGTCTCACAATTCAACCCCTCCTGCACCCAGAGGCCACTTCCAGCTGGGAACGATGTGTGCTGGCAGTCGATGAGTCTATGAGGTACTGCCACCATCCCATCAATAACAGTAGGAATTTAGTCCTCCTCCCACTCCAAGGGGGATCTGATCAACTCCCCTGAAGGTCCGTACAAGGCCTGGGGCTGGAAGCAGAAAATTGCCAGGCAGGAGAAGAAAGTTAGTCTTCAGGAGAGGTGATGCTGTTCTGCTGCCTTCACCATTGCGTGTGGCCAGTCTCACACCAGCTGTTGGCTGGGGAGGGGTGGACAGACCAGGCCCGGGCCCAGGAGACGAGGGTCCAGGTGTCTGGGACTCCACGCTGCCTGTGAGGACCCCATGGTTGACCCAAAGTCTCTTGGTTTGCAAACAGGAGCATTTCTTTTCCCCACATCACAGATTCGTGCTTCCCGGTGCCTCTATCCTCCTCAGACAGGAGAGGAGAAACGAGATGACCGCCAAGGTGGCCTGGCTGCCGCTATGCCCCTGTCTCTGATTTTACCTGTCCTCATGCTGCCCAAGCCTCTGGCCCCCAGAGAGGGCCCAGCTCAGGCATGGGGCGGCAGGAGGCAGGCACACAGCCTCCCTTTACTGCCAGCTGACCCCATACACATCAGGACCTCAGAGACAGCCCACTGCAAGCCTCAAAAACAAACTGCTCATGGTCAGATGGAGAAGCAGCAGCCCAGAGAAGCTGAGATTTACTCAGCACCTAGCTCTGGAATTGAGGCTAGAGCCTCTACATGCCGCTGGGCCCCAGTGCTTCCCGCCCTATGCTCTACCGACATGCTGGGAGGGCCTTGCTTGAGCACCAAGCTCCCCTGCACAGCAGCCACTGCCCCAGGAACATGAGCTCCTGGAAGACAAAGGCCATGCTGGGTCACACTGCACAGAGCGTGTGCACAGCCCGCAACCAGAGCAGAGAGGCCATGTGTGAAAGCTGCCTAATCCTGCTTCCTTGGCCCCCTCTCTTCCCTACCTTCTCTTCTCCCATCAATCCCACCTCTGACCTCTCCAAATGGTCACAAAGGAGGAGAGGACATGGGCCATCAGCAAGGCTGCAGGAGACAGGACAACCCTTCCCATTTTCTGGAAGGGAAGTTTGGGATCTAGAAAACCCAAGAAGTCCAATGGCATAGAGCTAAGTCTGCACTCTCCGTGCCACCATGATCCACCCTTCTGCATGGGTCTGGGGTCCTTTTTAGGCAACCCAGAGCCTTCTCTGACAGGAGCAGGGGAGCACCAGGACACTGCATGGAGGGTGACCCAAGTACTTCACAAGGCAGGCACTGTGTGTAATGGTTCTGAGCTCACACCTTGGAGCAGACCTCCTGGGTCTGAATCCGGGCCCTACTGCTATGAACTCGGTGACCCCAGAAAGCCACTTCACCTCTCTGTGCCTGTATCCCCTAGATGGAATGTGGCTGTCACTTCCACCTGCCTTTGAGGGTGTGACAAGGGTACAGCATGCTAATATATGCAACATGATGAGAACAGCGCCCGAGGTAACCTTTCGCCGACCACCCCGGCCCACCTCACTGTGTGTATGTAACAAGAACAACCATGGAAAGAGGCTCATTCTGGCCAGGTGTCTCAAAGCCAGGCCCCTATGTACTCCATGCCTCAGCCTCTTCCCATTTCTGAAACTGGAGGCCTAGGATGGTGACTAGAAGAACGCACGATATTATCTCCAACTAAAAGAACGCAGAGCCAGTGAAAAGAGTCCCAAATATGCCATCTCCCCACTCCAGGGTCGTGTCCCCATAAAGGCCTCCTGCCAACCAGGCCTCCCTTCTGACCTGAAATTGCACCATCAGGGTAGTTGAGGCCAGTGCTGGGGAATAGCCACAAGTCACTTCACCCAAGCTCCTTCTTCTAAGTCAAGGCTAAGCCTGGACAGGTTTGGGAGAGGGGAGGGAAGACTCAAGAGAGGGTGTAGGCTTCCCCAAAGGAAAGGCCAGCGCCTCCCTGGGCACACAGCAGGAAAGAGGCTGGCACCACTGGCTGTACGGAGACAATGCTCATTGGCTGCCCACGGCAAAGCCTCTTGTTTCTAATTCCCATGGTCAGGGCTAGAAGGAAGAGCAGGGAGGAAAAAAAGGGAAGTGAGATTGTTCAGGTCCTTTCTGGCTGAGGTCCGGAAGAGGCTGCTGCCTCTCGCTTGGCCTGTATTAGACAGCAGTCTCTTACTTGCTTCCAGTCGGGACAGCTGATTTATCCGACTAAGCACACCTCTAGCCATGTCATGCCCTGTTCAAAACACTTCAATGGTTCTTCATGACCTAAAGAGCATGGACAGCAAATATGCTGCTATCTTCCCCTGCCACACCCATGACAGACATCACCAGTCAAGCCAGCACTTTCTCTCCCTAGATTCTTCTCAACCCAGCATTCCAAACAACTACCAATCACTGCAGGAGGTACTCATGTTAAGACCCATTTTCCTGGACATCTGGTTAAAATGGGAGATAAACCATACAAGTTCATTTTTTCCCCAACCAGCCAGCCAACCAGAATGATAGCAAAGTTTTTCAAATGTGCTGCACCACAAAGACAACAGAGAAGAGACCAAAATGACAAGAGACGGTTGACCAGAACCAGAATTGTTTCTGTGGGACAAAGGAAGCAAAAGTGATTACAGCATAAAAGTGCTTTCTGAGGGGGGACGGACAAGAAGTGAGCTCATGTACTTCAGAGAAGCACTGAGTGGCTTGGGGCTAGAGGGACCAGGATGGGGGTGGGGTGGGCGTGGGGCTGAGTGATGGGGGTGTTCGGGGGAGGCACAAGAAATGTCACAAGAAGCTGATGAAGACTGTATGTAGGGTGGGCAGGCCTCCAGGCGGACCTCTCCCATCCATCAGCAGAGGACAAAAGGGTAATAATCTTTGGAAATTCCATAGGGCTTAGAAGATGGGGAAGAAACAAGGATGAAAACAAAACTTAAGTGAAACCTGCATAAGAAAGGGTGAGATTCCCTAGCCCTCCTCCCTGCTGTACTCCTAGATTCTACTGACCAAGTGTGTCCCTTTTTGGGGTGGATGGTGAGAAGTAAAGGAGCCTTCTCTGGAGAAACTGAACCACCTCGGGGGGGGGGGGGGGAATAAAAAAGCCTGGTAAATACACTGACATTTACTGGTTTCCCCAATAAAACAGCAGGCTCCAAACCACAATTACCTTAAGGTGAAGCCCACCAGGTGACGATCCCTTCCGTGTACACAGAGCTCCTAGTTATTAAATAGGGACAAATGGCACAGACAACAAAAAATTAACTCGACTCAACAAAATGAAAAGCTATTGTGCATCAAAGGACACTATCAAGAATATGAAAAGACAGCTGACAGAATGGGAGGTGACATCTTCAGGTCACATATCTGATAAGGGACTTCTATATAAAATACATAAAGAACTCGTAAGCCAATAGAAAGACAAATAACCCAATTACAAAATGGCAAAGGAGCCAGAAGACAATTTTCCAAAGAAGATATGTGAATGCAATAATCACAGAGAATGTCAAGTGTTGGGGAGGATGTGGACAAACTGGGACCCTCACAGGCTGCTGGTGGGAATGTGAAATGGTACAGCCGCTTTGGAAGACAGTCTGGCAGGTCTTGAAAAAAGTAAACTAAGAGTTGCCATATGACCCAGAAATTCCACAACTAAGTAAATGCCCAAGAGAAATGAAAATATTACGTCCAGACAAAAACTTGTACAGAAATGTTCACAGCAACATTATTCATAATAACCAAAAGGTGGAAACAACTCAAATGCCCATCAGTTGATGAACATATTAACAAAACAAAATGTGCTATATCCTTACAATGGACTATTATTCAGCCCTAAAAAGGAATGAAATACTAATACCTACTACAATATGGCTGAACTTTCACTTGTGCTAAGTGAAATAAGCCAGACACGAACACTACATACTGCATGATTCCACTTATATGAAATGTCCCGAAAAGGCTAAGCTATATAGAGACAAGGTACATTAGTGGTTGCCTAGGGCTGGGGCAGTAGGGGTGGGGGGTGATAGCTCAAGAGTACAGGTTTACCTCTGGGGTGATGAAAATGTTCTAAAGTTAATTGGTTGCCCAGCTCTGTGACTATACTAAAAAACATTGAATTGTACACTTTAAGTGGGTGACTTCTATGGTAATTACATGACAATAAAGCTGTCTCTAAAAAATATGGACCAAAAAATATAACCAAACATTATTGATATTTGAGAAAATGGTCCAACTTGAAAGACAGAGACCAAAACAGAACAAAACGGACAGAACAACAAAAGAACAGGGAGCAGAAGAAAACTTAAAAAATAATTTTCACTTCATATTGCCAGAAATATAAGAGAAAAACTGTATCCATCCAACAAGATCAGGATGTACTCAAAGAACAAAAAGGAGCTCTTAAAAATGAAAGTTTATGGTCAAATTCAATATTGGACAGAAGGTGTGGCAGAGAATGCCACCATATTCTATTAATCTAATCACCAGTAAGTGTATAATGCACCTGGACCACTAAGAAAGAAAAATGGCACAATTGAACCCTGACTTTATTTGGCAATTTACTCAACTAAGAGTATGTTTCCCTGGCTCCTCTATAGCTAGATGCAACACAGAACTAATTAAGTTGTGTGGGACTTCCAGGAAGGCTCCTGAAAGGGGACTAAGTTGGCTTCCTCCTTCCTGATGCCCGGCATACAGGTGTTATGGCTGGAACTCCAGCAGCCACGACCCTGAGGACAGAAACCATGCACCAAGGATGGCAGACAGTCAGAGGAGTCCCGTCCCTAGTGATTTCAGGAAGTGTTGGATCAGCCCTGGACAGTTTACCTCCAAACTTATTTTACATGAAAAAAAACAAAACAAAACCCAAAGTATTTATTTATGCCACAGTTACTTTGGTTTTTATGTAAGATGAACTCAGATATACTCATAACTGATTCAGAAGTTAAGGAAATCTCCAAGAAAATGAGTTTGAAAATAAAGAAATTATAAAAACCATAGATGATAAGTCCAGAAGTCCCAGCATCAGACTAATAGGGGTTCCTGGAAAAGAACAGGAAAAAAAAAAAAGAGGGAAAGAAATTATCAAAAAAATAATACAAGTAAATTTCCTAAGATTAAGAGATGCTAGCCTCATGATTAAGAGCCAACCAAGTGCCCGGCTCAAAAAATAGAAAATAAAATAACACACATAACAGAGCTCATCGATGTGAAATTTAAGAACGTAAGGATTAGAGAAGAAATGAAAAACTTCTAGAGACCAAAAAACTAAACAAAACAAAACCCCCCAAACAAGTTACATGACAAAGGGCAGAGAATTAGAATGCTATCACACTATGCCTGTTAGAAGACAAGGGAGCAATGCATTAAAAAATGATTCTTGAGAGCAATGGGGGAAAGATGGGACAACTGTAATAGAACAACAATTAAAAAAATGGAAAAAGAAATGATTCCTGCTCTGGCCAGGTGGCTCAGTTGTTTGGAGTGTCGGCCTGTATACCAAAGGGTTGCAGGTTTGAGTCTCAGTCAAGGCACATACCTAGGTTGTGGGTTCGATCCCCAACCGGGGCATGTGTGACAGGCAACTGACCTATGTTTCTCTCTCACATCAATATTTCTCTCACCCTCTTTCTCCCTGCCTTCCCTTGTCTCTAAAACTAAATAAATAAAATCTTAAAAAAAAAGGCCTGAGGATGACGACAGGCATGAAGAATAACCAGTTAAACTGGAGCAGAACAGGGATATTTAAGAGAAAGACATCTAGGAGAAAGGGGAACTGATAAGTTATGTGATAGGTTTGAACATTTGGGGGAAATTTTTTTAACTTTTATATGATAGTTACAGTGGAGCAATCTATAAAATTTTAATAAAATAGATTTAAAAATATGCAAGTGATAAAGCCATTTATTTGTAGGACAAAACAAAAAGCTGAACTAGAAATAAAATTAATTTTGACTCTTCTGGTGGTCAACATACACTGTCAAAAGTGTAAACATTTTATTGCTTTCACTAAATTATATAACTTAGTAGTATGGTAATACTAGTATGATGAGGAGAAAGTGGTATAACAGCTAATTTTTTTCTAACATAGTAAACGCCTTAGTCATGATAGCAAGGTATGGCAGTATAAGCCTATTATTTAGAACTAACAAAATAAAAGCCAGAATAAACAGTGAAAATTTACAGTAATTGCCTCTGGGGGTTGGGGATGGGGTTGGGGAGGAGCAGGACAAGAATCTGATGTGTTTCATTATAAGCCTCTTGGTATTAATTAATAATATAACTATAAGCATGCACTGATTTAAAAATAAAATAAAAGATCATCTGTTTTTCATCCCAGGATAGATTAAACCCCAAACTTCTGTATGATCAGGGCCTTCCAGGCTCTAACTCACCTTTGCAGTTTTATTTTCTGTCATTCCTTCCCATACAGCTGCACTCATGACTTTCCTGCCTGGAGCCCACTACCTTATGCCTGCCCTTGCTGTGATAGCCTTTCCCCATCTCTGCCTAATAGAGCCTGCCCACCCCCAACGGCCCAGGTCTAATGCCATCCTGCTCATAGAAGAAGCTGTCTTACAGAGTGCAAAAACTAAACACCTTACAGACCAGGGGCCTTGGGTCTCAGCTCCAGCACTTGCCTCTCCTGGTGAGAGCCAGCCCCATGGGTTTGGTTGTAGATGAGAGCTAGGCTAGGATTCAGAGCCTGGGCCTGTTAAGCCACCTAGAAATGTATATAAAACTTTGTGTGAATATGCTTATTTATAGGAAAAGTAAAGCTTTCAGATAATCAAAGCAGTCAAGGACTACATACAGGATAAGACTCCCTGAGCCATCTCCTGGGTGTTAACAAGGGTGCTAGGGAGAGGAATGTGGGTGGAGCCACCCAGGCCAGGTGTCAATGCTCTGAAACTATTCAAAGGCTTCAATCACAAACCAGAAGGATTTCCTGCACTTCCTCACTGCTGACCCAGTTTACACTTCTCTGACACTTCCCTGCCGCTCTTTTCTGTGTGTATGGGCACCCTGGAAAGTAAGCTCCAAAGCAGGTATTAATTATGCCTCCTAATCTTAGAGAAGATGTTTTGAAAGAAGGAAACTACCCACATAACACCTGTCCAGGGGTGAGGGGAGGAGGGCAGCAGAAACCAAATCTATAGGCTGAGCTGTTTGTCAAGCTGGGTGGGTGTTTCTTTTGGGGTGACCTTTCCTAACCCTACAGTACATTTCTCCAAGCCTTGCCCTTGGAGATGAGTTTATTTTTTAATTGAGTTGAGAGAGAGAGGGAAACATCAATCTATTGTTCCACTTATTTATGGTTCGTCGTTTGATTCTTGTATGTTCCCTGATCAGGGATCGAACCTGTAACCTTGGCATATCAGAACGAATCTCTAACCAACTGAGCTACCACGCCAAGGGAGGGTTTTGTTTTTTGTTTTTGTTTTGGGGTTTGTTTTTAGATTTTTATTTGTTTTTAGAGAGAGGGGAAGAGAGAAACAAAGAGGGAAACATCGATGTGTGAGAGAAACATCAACTGGTTGCCTCTCACATGACGTCTATAGGGGACCTGGCCTGCGATCCAGGAATGTACCCTGACCTGGAATCGAACTAGCCACCCTTCAGCTTGCTGGACAATACCCAACCCCCTGAGCCACACTGGTCAGGGCTGGTGACGAGCTTTTAAGAACCAACTGCCCTGCTCCAGGCCCTGAAACCAACTCAGGACTTGCCATTCAAAGACTCAGGTGACTAGGGAGTCCCTGTTGGCTCTTCGCCTGCCACTCAGTATCTCCTGTAAGTCTTCTTCCAGGACTATGGTCTTCTTATGGCTGTACTTGTGCCCAGGTGTGGCTGCCATTACCGTGGATCACAAAAACAGCCTCCTGCTAGCCCAGCTCTCTGGCCTCACTGTCCCGACTCCTGGTCTCAGCCGTTGCTGCTCGCTCCTCCCCTTCTGCAGGCTTCCACCATATGCCCCCTCTTCCTCTTTTCTCCTCACTCTCATCGAAGTGCTGCAGGTAGGAAGACGGTTTATTGAAGGCTTACCCAGAACTTCACGAGAAAAAAAGCATTGGAAGGTCCCCGTTCAAAGAGCTCCTTGAGTCCACCCTTTTTCTCTGGAAACTTGTCATAGATCTGGCGGATGTCCACGGCTTCGAGGTAGGGGTCACTGTAGCTAGGGCTTGACTGGCCAATGTGTACGAACAGGTGCTTGTTGTACTGTGGAAAGAACAGCTGGTCTGAGGGAGAGGTGCGGGCAGCAGGGCAGACAGAACAGACAAGAGCTCAGATCCCAGCCATGTGACCTGGAGCAAGTAACTTCACCTCTCTGGACCTCTGTTTCCCCACTGGTAAAATGGAGACCATCAAAGGACTGAATGTAAAGCAAAATTAGTGATGGTATAAGTTAATAAAGCAGCTGGTGCAGTACTTCGCACCCAGTAGATGCTTAACAAATTGCAGTTGTTATTTATATTCTTCTTAGTCCGGCCTCAGTCACTAAATATCTTTAGGCAAGTCTTTTTCTCTATTCGGGCCTCTGTTATTTCATCTGTGAAGTAAGACCACTGACCTAGACAAGGTGTTTTCAAATTGCCTTCCATCCTTGGAGACAGGGCCGGGTGCTCTCTTGCTACAACCAAAATCTACTTTTGTTGTACCCACTGGCCTTCTGAGTAAGACTTGTTTGATTAACAGGTTCCTGAGCTAAAAAAACAAGTTTGAAAATGCAAAAGTGAGATGGCCCAGCCTCCTCCAAGTGTTACTTTGACCTTTGCATGTGATGCAAGACACTGAAGGGGCCAGGGTGAGGACAGGGCTCCACGCCCAGCTGGTCTCCCAGAGATGCAGGTCAGACACAGGAGGCTCTTCAGAGCCACAAGGAAAGGACGGAAGAGCCTGGGGATCGGGCTGGGAGGAGCAACTTTGGACTGAGAAATGGTTGGTTTGGGAGGAAAGAGGCAATGGAGGGAAGAACAGAAGTGGGAAGGAGCAGGAAAAGGAGAGGGCCTAAGAGAACAGGAATGGGGCAAAGAAACCACAGGAGGGCTTTGGGATTGAAGCAACAGCTACACAGGGAGAGCGGCGAGGTGGAGTGAGGAAAGAGGGGGGTGGCCTGAGGAAGGAAAGGAAAAGGGAAGAGAAGGTCAAGGGAAGGAAAGGCTGTAAAGGAATAAGGAACCTAAATTAAAGCCCAAAGCGGAGTGGGAGAGAAGGGCTGAGCGAGAAGGCCAGAAGCAGGTGGAACAAGAGCTGGAGAAGGCGGGGGAGCTCCATGGGGAAGAGCAGCCAGAGGCTAGGACCTACCGTATCAGGGTCTTGCTGCTGCTCCAGGAAGGCAGAGAACTCCAGCATCCAGAGCTTGGAGCTGGCCACACTGCGGCCTTGCCAGGGGGGTGCTGGGGGCGCTGAGGGCGATGGGGCGGGTCCTGCAGGAGACTCAAACCCTGCAGGCAGTGGAAGAGGCACATGGGAGCCTGTTCACACACATCCACCCTGCCAATACCCTCTGTGAGGACCCCAAGCCCACTGGTGAGACACTGTGTTGGCAAGGGGATCTCCTGTCTCCCCTGAAGGGGCTCCACCAGGGGTGCTGAGGGGTGGGGGGGTGCAAAGCACTGGCTAGGGAATCCTGGAACAGCCCTGGTGGGGAGGTACAACTCAGCCCCCTTGGCCCACAGAACTACACTCAAAGGAGACTGCATGCTGGATGTGGGGCTAGATGCCTGCTGGGCTGAGAGGGCTTCTAGAGCAGGCTCTGCTAGGCTTTCACCCTCAAGGAGCTTCTGGTCCAGTGGGGAGCTGACCAGATAAACCTGTAACTATGGACAATCATGTAAGCCCCGCAAGAAGAGAGTGTCCTGTCTGGTTCCCTGCTGTTTCTGCAGCACCGAGAACAGTGCCTGGCCCAGAACAGGCACTCTGATACGGGTGTGCTGATAAAGGAAGTCATGAATCGGATAAAAATCAACAAGGTATGCACTCAGCATCAAAGAAGAGCTGCTAATCCAGTTCAGGGGTAATCAGAAAAGGTTTTTCCAAACGTGATGTCTGAAAGGAGTTAGGAAGCAGACGGCAGTAGGTGAAGCCAGGGAACGAGCATTCCAAGCAGAGGACACCGCAGAGGCAGAGGTCTGGGGGATGTGAGATGCACCGTGAGTCTGGAAACTCAAGTCTGTGATAGAACTAGAGAGAAGGGCGGGTTTGCCCCAGTGGCAGGTCACAAGGCTGAAGAGATGGGGCATCAGGCCAGACAAGTGCGAATGTAGCCTGAGAGTTCAGGAGAGACTTGAGGATTTTAAGCACAGCAGCAAAATGCTCAGACCTGCATTTCTGAAAGACCCTATTCCTGTTTGGAGCAAGGATGCGTGGGCTGAGGCAGACCAGAAGCCCGGTCCCTGCAGGACCTGAACCAAGCAGTGCAGAGATGAGGAGGGGACACAGTGGGGACAGGAAGTGAGCACACGCCAAGGCCTCAGTGCCTGGTGTGGTGACAGCAGTGGGGCCGCCCTGCAGATGACACTGGTGCTCCAGGCTGGGAGTCCGATGAGTGGGGCCCAGGTGCTGAGGTCGGAGGAGGGAGATGGAGAAGGAACAGTGAACAGAGGTGGACGACCTTGCTGGACAGACTCATCAGCCTGAGCTTAATGCATCAGCTAGCTGAGTGCCAGACAGGACAGAATACACGGAAGACACGAACAAATCGGTCACACGCACACACACCCCCATACCAGATAACAACAACAGTCAGGGGCTAGGTGGGGGGTGCGCCTAACCTGGGTCAGGCAGGGGAGAGAAATGTGAGGGAGGGGAGCCGGACCACAGCCCAGAGGCAGGGAGGGGTGACGGTGGGGGAAGGAAGAAGGGAAGGGAGAGAGGAGAAAGGTGAGGCAAGTACTGCCAGAGTTTAGACTGTGTCCTGAGGGCACCAGAGAGCCACTGAAGGGCTTTATGCCTAGGAGATGTGGTGAGATAGGTGCTTTGAAAAGATGACCATGTGAATGACAGGATAGGAGAAGAGGCTGGAGACCCGGGGCCAGAACCAGTTAAGAGGTTGCTGCGGTCATCTAGGCAAGATCTGGGAAGGCCGGCGCAGGCCGCGAGGCCTGGAGAGGGCGAGGGCAAAGAGCCAACAGAAGGCAGCACTGAGGAGCCAAGGGGGGTGGCAGGGCTGCTCTCAGAGCAGGAAGAGCCAGGCCCGATGTGGGCAAGGGTTACTTTCCAAGCCAGAAAAAGGCAAGGATCCTGTCTTGCCCTGCAGAGTGGAAAATGGCGAGGAACCGTCCAGAGAAAGAGGCAAGAACAAAGGCAGCTACCTGAGCAGCGCCAGGGGTTGAGCTCCTGTGCTGACCCCGCCGGCTGGACCTTCCCCTGCCCCACCTGTGCTCCAGGCCTCTTTCCAGGAGCATACCTTCCCTAGCAAGGGCTCCCTTTCCAGGCTGGGAAGTTTGAAGGAGAGGATTACAGGGTCACCAAAAGAGAGACCATTTCAGGTACCACGGTGATGGAGGCCCACCTGCAGTATGCACGCAGCATATAGGGGTGGATGGGAAACAGTGCCCAGGGCGCAGGCACTGCCCTTTACACTGTGCGCACCCCTGCAAGCCTGGGCCCAGCCTGGGAGAGCCAACAGGCCACCTGAGTAGCAGGAAGGGGCTTACACACAGAAGAGGTATGTGTGCTTGGGCAGGGGAAGAGGTGGAGCCAGGAGGCTGGGGTGCAGAGTCTCAGCACATCCCAGGGTGGCATCTGAGAGGGGCAGGAGGTGTCCAGCTGTCAGGTGCCTGGGACCTTGGGGGCAGGAGCTGCAGGGGCTTGACGGGCGAGGGAGCTGTGCCCTGCTGACCCACCTGGCAGAGGCAGCGGAGGCTGGACAGTGTAGGTTTGTTGAGAGAAGGGTTTCACACTGTGGGAGACAGGAGAGGGGGGTGTAAGCCTTGGACAGGGTGCAGCCCCAGAGCTGTGTCCATCACTCTGTGTGGCAGGCCCTGGTGGCTGGTCATCAGTGGCCTTGGTAGGCTTTGGCCTATCACCTCCTCTCCGGCCAACTCCCTTGGGTTTCATGGCTGAGGCACAGAAGCAGCATGCCAGACGATGCATAATTAATTGTTGGATCCCCCCTTGAAACACCCACCCCTCCTTTACCCCTCCCTCCCAGGACAGCTAGAGTCCTGGTTCCTAGCCTACTTCCCTTGGGGTCCCAAGTTCTGGCCCTGCTACACTATGGATAGACTGGTGTTTTGGCAAAGACACCCCAGGGTGTCCACAATGTAGACGGAGCTGCTTCCTGAGACCAGAAGAGCCTGATCCCCAAACTCAAGGCCATATAAAAGGCAGACCCCAGACCACAGCCCTGTCCCACCCTGGGGCCCACACTCAACTTCATGAGTTCATGGACTCAAGTTCAGCTCAGGGAGCAACTGGTAGCAGGCCATACTCACTCATGGGATGTTCCGGCTTGGCCCGGCAAAGCTCCTTGCCAAAACTGAGGAGGCAAAAGGTGTAGCATGAGGATAGCCCATCTGCACAAGGGCCCTGCTGTGGGGAGATGGCACAGTGGCCTCAGCTGGAAGGTGCAGCTTGAGCCTGGACCAGTGGGTGGCAGGGAGAGTTAATGCTACTGTCGAGTACTTGGCTACAGCAGCATCTCAAAGTGTGTCTTAAGGAACCCTAGTCTCTGAACATGCTGTTCATACAGTGCTCCATGGGCGAAACACCCAGTTTGGTAAACAGAATCTCTCATGCCTCTGTTATAGGCAGACCCACAGTACACAGCAGCATGTAAGGCTCTGAACAGCCCTGGAATCAGGAAACCTATTTAGTTGTAAATGCCCCAAAGTTACTTATGCACAGAATCACTTTGTGCCACATCTATTTCAACACTCCGTGGGCCAGTTCTCTCTGGAACACACTCTGAAAAAAATGGTAAGCAAGAGTCTCACTGAACATGGGACAGGGCCCGTCACTGCCCTAGGGCAGCTCTTGAAGACCCAGTTAGTCCGTAAGCCAAGAAAACCCTGTGAGGACACAGCCCTGGAAAGGAGGAGCCTTTCTGGACCACATTTTGAAAGTGTGACCAACCTGGCCACGGCTAAGAAGCCCGGTCTTAGGTCGAAACATTGACAATTCAAACAGGAGTTTGTTCGTGGACATCAGTCCTCCAGCTGGAAGGAGAGCAGTGCTGGGTACCTGAGGGGTGTGGGGACGAGGCCAATGGTAGGGCCACTCCAGGCCATGCTGGTGCCGCACCAGAGCCTTGGCTGGCCCCCATCCCGGGACTTCAACATCCTCCTCTGTAAATTGGGCTGACTCTGTAGAGCATCTTGGGTGGTCGGCTAATGGGGGCGGCTTTGTCCCTTGAGGACGGTCTGTTGTATCCCTGCCACGGCCCCCAGGAAGGCGGTTCCAACACCGGCTGAGCCGGGACCCAGCATGGCCCTTGGTCCTTGGTCCCTGGTCCCTCCTTCCCCCTGGCATTCTTGGCCCAAGAGGACTCAAGTGAGAGAAATGTGGTCTGGCCAGTGGTCTGGCTCCGCAGGAGGGGGAGGAGTGAGAAGGAGAGGACTGGCTTGGCCTCTGGCGCCAGGCAGCCCCACTTACCCCGGAGACTGCTGGGCAGCCAGGGCCCCGGGCGAGGGCCATTTTACTGTGGAAAGCTGTGGCGGAGATGATCTGGGCGGATGACATGGCAGCCATGCTCTGCAGGGCCTTGTCCTTAGCTGCCTGGTCCTGGGGAAGACAGTGGAAGGGACGACCTCAGCAGGGTCGCTCTGGCAGGCTGAAGTGAGGCGGGGAGGGCCTGTGGCAAGAGCCCTGGATTAGGCCCCAGGGGACCAGGCTTCCGTCCTTGCAATGATATTACTTTGTTTTGTGACTGAGCAAGTCATGTGGTTTCTCAGATCAGTTTCCTCATCTGTCAAAGAGGCATAATACTTGCCCTGCCCATTTGATCAGCACTTAAAGAGACTTGGGAGACCATCTGTTAGACCGTATCTTTTAATTTACTAACCACAGGGACACCTTGAGAACAGGGACTATTTATCTATTTACCTATCTACCTATCTATCTATCTACCTACCTATCAGACTAAAAAACAATTTTTTATTAAAGTATAGTTGTCATACAATCGTATATTAATTTCAGGTGTACAAAATAGCGATCTGACATTTATATGCCTTATGATATGATCTCCACACTAAGTCTAGTAGCCATCTGCCATGATGCAAAGTTATCACAATACATTACCGGCTATATTCCCTGTGCCATACACTACATCCCTGTGGTTTATTTATTTTATAATGGGAAGTTTGTACTTCTTATTCCCCTTCACCTTTTCCACCCTCTCCCCACGCCCCTCCCCTCTGACAACCACCAGATGGGAACAGGAACCTTTTAGTCCTTGCTCATCCCCACACCACTGGAGGCTGGGGCACACCTGGCTCATGCCAGATGATGCCTAATTATCTGCTGGATCCCCCCTGAAAGGTCGCATGGACAGTTTGGAGGCATGAACAGCCTCCTGTGACTCCACTGTCTCAATCCTGTCCTGTGGGTGCCCGCAGCATGCCCTACCTTTTAGGTCAGAATGTAAACACTGTGGGTCCAGTCCACTGAAGAATGGATTCACCCTGCACAGGCTCTGAACAAACAAGCACTTATGACACTGCCAATAATAATAATAACAACAATTTTTTATACTTGTGTAAGCCCTGTCCTGAGCTCCCCAATTCCAAAGCTCTTTACAATCGACCACATTTTATATTTCAAAAAGCCTAATGGGAATTGTCTTTGTCCAAAATAAGAGCACATATACAGATTGGAACAGCTATGATTGTTCAGTGTATACAGCTTTATTGGGACCAAAAGGTTGGATCATGCCGACTCAAAAGCTCTGATTAGAAATTCTATGCTTTGCCCTGGCAGAACAGCTCAGTTGGTTGGAGCATCAACCCGATACGCCAAGGCTGCGGATTTGATCTCAGTCAGGGCCCATACAACAATCAACTAATGCCCTGACTGAGGGTGGCTCATGTGGTTGGGCAGCGTTCTGTCAAGTGAAAGATCACTGGTCCGATTCCTGGTCAAGGTACATGTCTGGGTTATGGGTTAGGTTCCCAGATGGGGCACATATGAGAGGCAACCGATCAATGTTGCTCTCCCTCTCTTTTTCCCTTCCTTCCCCTCTCTTTAAAAAATAAATATAATACTTAAAAAAAAAAAAAAAAAAAAACAATGAATGCAAGAATAGGTGGATTAGCAAAATGGTGTCTCTCTTTCTTTCCCTCTCACTCTCTAAAAATCAATTTTAAAAAACGTAAAAAAAAAAAAAAAAACCAAAAGAAATAAAAAGAAAGAAATTCTACATTTTAAGGGAAAAATATGCATTATGTAACCCAGACCTGACCTGAGTAATAAACAAGTTAAGAAGTGCTCTGTCTGGGTCGCTTAGTTGCTTGGATCATCAACCTGATATGCCAAGGTTGTGGGTTCATGATATGCCAAGGTTGTGGGTTCAATCCCTGGTCAGAGCACATATAAGAATCAACCAATAAATGCATAAATAAGTAGAACAACAAATCAATGTCTGTCTGTCTCAAATCAATAAATTAAAACAAAACAAATGCCTTGCAGCTTACAGGCATTTTTGCACAGTGATTTCACTTGGCCCCCAGAGTCTCATGAGGAAGGTATCACCGTGGTATTAGGCTTGGAAGGGTCCAGGTGACCCACCCAGCATGCCAGCGGGAGCCAGAATACAGCAGGCCCTTCCACTTGGCTTCTCAAGGACCTTTCATGCTCACTTGGCAGAGCTGGCCCACAGAAGGTCAAGAGCACTATGTCACTTTGATTCTGAACATCACAGCCCTCCTGTGAGGCTAAGAGGACCAGAAGGACCCCCATTTTAAGATTAAGAAACTGAGGCTCAGACAGTTCAGGTGAATAGGGTGCTGACAGTAGTGGTGGCCTGCCCTGGGAGCTTGGTCCAGGTTGGCACATCAGTTCACCTCTGGATCTCTGCAGGTCTAGGGGAGCTGAGCAAACCAGGAATGGGGGCGTATGTCAGGTTTTGACAGCATGGGTGTATGCTGCAGAGGGCACAGAAGCTGACCCATAAGTGGTAGGGTCATCCCCAACCCACTGTCCTTTTGAGGTCAAACTTGGGCCTTGCTCTCAGGCTATCTGAAAACCACAGGCAGCTAATGATCAGCATACAATGTGCCTCTTCCCAAGGACACCTGCACTGTTCAGAGGGAACAGCCAAACCCACCTGGGCCCCTCTCGTCTAGGAGGACATGAAGAATGCGCAAGGCAAGCTATACCCCAGAAAGCCTGCAGATCCTACAGTTACAACTGCATCACGAGGCTGGGGCGGGGGGGCGGTGGGGGGGGTGTCTCGCCATTCAGTGTAGGCAGCTCACATCCCTTCGCTATGGCAGATCTAAACATGTCCCTGGGGCTCCGGGAACCACATCCTCTGCAGGTGGAGCAGGAATCAGAGGAAGTGAGAAGGGCATTATGGGGAGTGACATCAGTGACCAGGCTACAGAGTCAGGAAGTCACTGAATTTTGGGGTATATTCCCTTGCTTAACCCTGTCATTTACACATGGGGAGACTGACTGGAGCTCAAGAAGGGGCAGTGACTGGCCTAAGCTCACTCAGCACAAGGGCAGAGCCAGGCCAGACCAAACTTGAAACCAGGAGGCTATCTGCCTGACCTTGTTTTGAGACCCCTTTGGAAACAACAAAATCCTCAGACCACTCTCCACGGGGAAAATACATATGTGTGAAAATCTGCATATTATTTAGGGGGCTCATAGCACTCCTTTATGTGTGTCTAGCGCTCCACTGAAGGCTGTCCCTAGGCCCCAGGTTAGAGCCTGTGGACCAGGATAGGTGTAATGCCTCCAAGCAAATGTGAGCCGTACAGTCAGGCCCCAATGGAATTAAAATCCCCCCTTGATGACTGGGAACACTGGAAAGGCTGGTCTCTATTCTGGCCCCTGCCCAGTGTCCCAGTGAGTCAGAGGCAGACCAGAGAGGGAAAATGTGGGGCAAGCTGGGCTCCAGGACCCTGGGGGTGGGCTTGAGGTACATGTGCCAACTTGAGAGGGAGGGATCGACAGCTGAGGCCCAGCCAGCTGTCCAGGGACAAAGGAGACGGGGGACAGCTGGGCTGATGGCTGGAGGAACAGAGCAACGTAGGCGGTGGGGTGTGGCTTCCTAGGAGCTCCCAACCACTCATTCAGAGCCTCCAGAGTTGGGGTGACAGGATCATGACCTACTGGGGCCACACAGGACCTTCGAGGTCATCTAGTCCAGGGTTTCTAAAATGGGGTTTTGAGGTACTTTTGGGTTCAAGAGCCAAGGGCATAAGAGGTGAATAGGAAGAGGGGATCTCTGGCTTCTGGCCTGTTCCTCTCCAACCTAGCTTTGACCAAAGTAGCTCCTTTGATAACATATTTGGGGGGGAAAATCCAAAGGGACTTCTATTGCTTTAAAAAAATTGTTTGTAAACTGCATGTCTTAAGTCTAATGCCCCCAAATGTTAGTTTTTCCTACCAAGTGGCCGAGCAGTCTCTACTGTTAACACCTTCATGATGCGGCACGTCTAGTATTCACCAAAAGGGGCCCCTGGCTCCAGGGTCCAAGAGGCCTGAGTCCTGTGGGGAGCAGGGCCGCCCTGAGGGGAATGCTGCCAGCAGCTGGCCCTCCACAGAGCAGTCACCTGTCACTCGGTCCTCACAGAGGGTCTGTCCAGGAAGGGGAAGGAACTGCCAGTTCCAGAGAGCAGGGCGTGGGGAGGAATTCCACCTGCTCCCACAGTAGCATCCAACCCAGGCCGCGGCAGTGCCTCCCATGCGTGGCCACCCTGCAGGCTCTGGCTGATGGCACTAGCCAGGGGCTTAAGGAGCTCTCAAGGAGTGGGGTCTGGAGGGTGATCCACTGTGATCTGGTGAGGGCACTGCCTCTGGGGGCAGGAGGGCACAGCAGAAGACCAGCCTGTGCCCCTCAAGGTGCTGTGGAGCCTGGCAGTCACACACATGGCTCTAAGGTCAAGTGTCCCTCCCTGCGTGGACAGGAGAGGCTTCAGGCTGAACTCTGCCCTCATCACACCAAGAAATATGCTGGCTCCACACATAGGCAGTCAGTCCCTAAACACAAAGGGAAGACTTTTCCTGCTGGAAAAAGAGTCCCAACTTCCTGGAAGCAGCCCCATTTGTGCCCTGGGTCCTTCCTCCCACTGCTGCCGTGGGCCTTACCTTTAGCTTCGCCTGGATCTCACGGGCTTTGCGACGAGCCAGCACCTGGATGTGGCTGGAGACCTATGGCAAGAAGAGAGGGCTCCTGACTCTACTTCCCAGATTGCCTGTGCACCCCACCCTGGCTCTCTAACCCTCAGGCCTCCAGGGGCCTCAGTCCACATCAGTGTACTGAAGGAATAAATGAATGCATGAATGAGTGAAAGGAAGGGTAAGTCAATGATGGGCTCCCAGTCCTGGCTAATCCAGAGTTTGGCAATAAAGGTTCAGTGCCAGTGCTTTGCTTTCTGTTCTCTGGTGTCCTGGAGAAGAACGGGGAAGGGGCTGCTGACTTCCCAGGAAGGCAAGGGATTTTACCTGAGGCGATGGCGGGGAAAATGAACTGTCCGTGGCACACCAAAAGGAGACCACCCCTCCAAGCCGGCCCCAGTGAGAGCCCACGCTTGGTCCTGTGGAGGACCTGGCCCACCTTGGGAGCAGGCTAGTACTCGGTGCCTGCCCCGGGGACCCATGCCCATCTCCCAGGGCCCACCTGCTTCCTGGTGCGGGTCTTCCCTGTCCGGAGCTTGATGTAGCGGGCAATCAGCTCATTCCGACCTGTGGAGACACCAAGAGCCATCAGTGGGATGAGGACAAGAGGCAGGCAAATGAGAGGGTCTGAGAGGTCCCTTCCTGCATCCTCTGCCCACCTTGAGTGGCTACTTAGGGTGAGGACCCTGCCAGTTCCCTCCTGCCATTCTTGGACCCCACGGGTCTCCCAGCAGCAAGAGGAAGCTGAGGCCTTGCCGGGGGGCTGGTAGCCTGCAGCAACGGGGTCCAGGGCCACGGGCCTCCAGCTGGATGTACTGCTTGAGGGGCCCTCTCAGAGCTCCCTCCTTATCCACACTGGCCACCTCATCACCTCTGCCCCCCAGCCGCCTGACAGCTGATGCTCTGCTCCTACCTTCTCCTGGGGCCTTCAGCACATTTTGGAAGGCTGCAAGGAAGTGCCTGGGCCCTGGCCCTTCCCCTGTGCAACTCCCATGGTCTCCACCGCCTCCATGCATGAGCAGGCCCTGCCAGCATGTCTCATCCTGTCTGTGGGCAGCGGGTAGCATGGGGGACGCAAGTGCTGAGACACTGAGTGTCATCAGAGAGGCATGAGGCCCTTAACTCAGATGAAGAAAACCAGGCCAACTGCATGGCCAGCTCCAAGACTCCGAGTAGACCAGTCAGCAGTAACACTGAGTGCTCCCCTAGCCCAGCCTCCTACAGGCTGATGCCGCTTCTGAGAGATCCTGGAAAACTGTAAGGAGCCACCCATGTACCCTACAATCACAAACGAGATTATGAAAAGGGGTTCCCTATATCAAAGAGCTCACCACCCAGCAGAGGAGACATGTGCCCACACAGTGGCCCCAGCTCATGCTACTGACAGGCCACATGCAGTGTGTTCTGAGGACGAGGGGCCAGTTCAGGCTGGATGGTCAGGTGAGCCTTCAGCTGGACCTTGACCACTAGGAGGCTCAGACCATACAGAGGGCACTGGGCCAGGGAGAGGGAGGGCCAGAGGATTTGAGCTGCAGCTCTCACTTCCTTGCTTCAACTCTGGGGCCAGAAGCCACAGCCACCAACCTGCTCTGACCTGCAGGGTCCTGCTGAGCCTGGAGGGCTGTGACTGTGAAGGAGGAAGCTGCTGACGCCGGGGGCAGCATGATGAGTGGGCTATCTGCCCCCTGGGTTGTGAAAAGAGTGCATAGCCAATGCCATGCTGGCCCCCAGCTGACCTTTCCCCACTGCCAAGGCTGAATTAAGAGGCCACGCTCAGGCTTGCTGGCCTGGAAGCACTGGCCTATCTGTGTGTGTGAGGTGTAGGGGGAGGACCACACCCTGGGGACACTGCTCTGTGGGCTGGTCTGCATCTAAAACTGAGGTCTAGCAAGACGTCTCTTCTCAAAGCTTTCCAGGGAAAGGTATTCCACAGGTGCCTCTGGGAGTCCGGTGAATGTCCTACCCTAGGTCTAACTAGAGGGACTCATGCTGCAGTTACAAAACGCTGTTTTCACTGGTAAGAGAGTTAAGTCATCACCATGGGGATTGGAATGGGTCACAGAACTGGGAGCAGGGAGCCAGGTTCTAGCTCAGCAGCTCCACACACGGGCCATGGGACCTCTCCTCCACAAGTCAGTCTCCTCTATGGACCCTCAACCAGCCTTCTCTTTAAACCTAGGCCCTTTAAAGCCCTCTCCACCCTGCGGAATTTTCCAACCAAATTTTTACAGACTTTCACTTTGGCTCAATGAGAGTTCTCTATGGCTCGGTTTCCTTTTCTGTAAAATGAATATAAAATACTCCAGGTCCATGTAAGCAGTCTAGTTCAGAGACCAGTCCAGGATAAGGAGAAGAGTGAGGGCTGAGAGAAATTTCCTGACAATCAGCAGGGTGGTTCTAGTGCTGATGGACATGGTATTGCGAAGGACAAGCTGGAGTCTTGGGGTTGGTGGGAAAGCTGGAGCGATGGGGAAGGCAGGGGAGTCTAGTTTGGAGGGAGACCATCTGGGAAATGGTTTTAGCGCTGCTTCTCCAGCCCACACCTTGTACACAGGTAGCAGCTTATCAATTCTGTCTTTTCCTGTTAGATTCCCAACACCTCAGGAAGGGGCCACATCTCCACTCAGCTCTACAGTAGTCCCTCTCTATATCATGGTTCACTTGTCACGGCCTCACTGTATCACGGGATTTTTTAAACTATTATTATTCATCACGGATTTTTCGCTATACCATGGGATCTTGCGCTACTGTACCCGTATGCTGTTAGTTACGTAGGTTTAAGAGTGTAGAATATGTTTAAGAACATAAGTAGTGTTTATAAAAGTGTGGAAAGGTTAATAAGGGAATGGGAAAGGTTACTAAGGGACTGGGAACGGTTTATAAGTGTGTGGGAAGGGTTTATAAAGCCTTAAAATATATATAAATACTAAAATAAATGTCAGGTTCCTACTTCACGGATTTTCACCTATCTCATGGGGGGTCTAGAACGTAATACCCACGATAAATGAGGGAATACTGTACATCTGAGTTATTTATACTCTATAAACAAGTAAATAATCGAGTGTGGACGCCTATTTGTCGAATGAATGAATGGATGAGTCCACTAGCAAATCCTGATGGTTCTATCTTTAAACTATATCTAGAACCCAGCCACTTCTCAGTGCCTCATCCTGAGTGGTCCAGGCGCCTGCTCTCAGGCCTGGGTGATGAGGAAAGCCTTCTACCCAACCTCCCTAATCCCAGTCTATTCTCAGCAGAGTGGCTACAGGGATCTTGTGGCTCAAACACCCTCCCATGACTTCCCATCACCCTCAGATTAAAAGTGTTTAAGCCCTTATTATGTTCTGGAAGCCCCCACAGGATGTGTTCACACAGTCCCCAGCTCGGCCCCTCTCTGATCTCATGCCATCCACCATGGGGTCTCCTGGCTATTCCTAGAACATGCCAAGCCCACTCCCACTTCAGGGCCTTTACACACCCTGTGCTCTGCCCCAGAGACCCACATATCCCTGATGGCTTCTCCGCTCACATGCCGTTGTCCTGGGGACATCTTCCCTGAACACCCCATTGAAAGCTGAGATCGCCTCCCCCTCACCATCTACTGGCCACAGTGTTCACTAATCTGCCCAGCACCTTCTAATAGACCATGTGATCGCCTTGCCCATTTAGAGCACTGTCTACCCTCCTCCCACGGGAGGAAAGCTCCTAGAACAGGGGGTTTTGTCTGTTATTTACTTGTTTATACTCTATACCTAGACACTACCTGCACATTGTAGGCTCCCAATAAATATTTGTTAAATGATGTATAAAACAGATAAAGTATTAAGAACAAAATAAAAGATCACCAATAATCCTCAAAGCCAGAAATAATCATGATTAACATTTTGGTGACTGTCTTTGCAGTATTTATTTTCCATAATTACGTGTCTTGTAAAATGTTATGATATGGTATGTAATATTTTGCAATCTGCTTCTTAAACCATTTTATTGAGTAGGTCCACAGCATCACTTTTAATAATATACTATTCTGATTTATTAAGAAATTATAATATATTTAGCAGTCTTTTACTTTTGGACAGTTAGTGTATAGTGACTTTGCTATAAAAAATAATATGCCTAGGACTTCCGGGCACGATAGAGGCCTAGATAGACACGCTGAGTCTCCCTCCACAGCTAAGAAGGAATATAATTACCTCAAAACTAGAAACCAGAAGTTCCAGAAAATCAAACTGCATGGAAGTCCAGCAAACAAAGATATAAAGAAGAAATACTAATCCAGACAGGTAGGAGGGGCAGAGCCAGGGCGGAGAGGACGCGGTGTGGTGGTGGTGGCGGTGGTGGCAGGCCAGAGGAAAGCGCAGTCACACATTTTAAAAAGTCGGGAGAGACACCTGGGGAGCGTTCTCAGCACCAGACCAGACCACACAGCTCATGGTTCCAGCGCCGGGAAAATAAAGCCTCATTACTTCTGACTGTGAAATCCAGTGGGGGTAAGGGCAGAGGAAGAAAGTGCTGGTCTCTAAGCAGAGTCCACTTGTTTAAAGGGCCTCCACAGTCCTAGAATGTCCACAGACCCACCCACTCTGGGAACCACAGCCAGGGCAACAGCTAGAGGGGCGCCAGTCCTATACGGAAGTAGGAGAAGTGCCTAGAAAAGGGGCGAGTTCTGAGCAGCAGCATTGTTCCCTCTCAGACCCCTCCTCCATATACAGCGCCACAACACGGTGAAACAGATCACTCCGAACTGACAAATACCTAAAGCTCCACCCCTTACAACGTAACAGACATGACAGATATGCTTAAGCACAGCAAATGCATGAGGGAAGAAGTAAAGGCTATGCTAAATGAGACTAAGGAAAATCCACACAAAACCAATGGTGAAGGGAAGGAAACCAGGGTTAAAACCAATGACTTGGAATATAAGGAAGAAAAAAAACAGTCAGCCAGTACAGAATGAAGAAACAAGAATCGAAAAAAATGAGGAGAGGCTTAGGAATCTCTGGAAGAACTTTAAACATGCCAAGATCTGAATCATAGGGGTGCCTGAAGGAGAAGAGGAAGAGCAAGAAATTGAAAGTTTATGTGAAAAAATAATGAAGGAAAACTTCCCAAATTTGACAAAGGAAATAGACATACAACTCCAGGAAGCACACAAAGTCACAAACAACCTAGACCCAAAGAGGATCACACCAAGACACAACATAATGAAAATACCAAAGGTTCAAGATAAAGAGAGAATCTTAAAAGCAGCAAGAGAAAAGCAGAAAGTTACCTACAAAGGGGTGCCTATAAGACTATCAGCTGACTTCTCAAAAGAAACTTTGTAGAAGGGACTGGGAAGAAGTATTCAATATGATGAAAAGCAAGGACCCACAACCTAGATTACTTTATCCAGCAAAACTACCATGTAGAATGGAAGGGCAGATGAAGTGCTTCCCAGACAAGGTAAAGCTAAAGGAGTTCATCATCACCAAGCAATTACTATATGAAATGTTAAAGAGACTTATTTAAGAAAAAGAAGATCAAAACTATGAACACTAAAATGACAACAAACTCACACCTATCAACAACTGAATCTAACAAATAAAAACAAAATCCAACTAAGTAAACTAGAATAGGAACAGAATCACAGGTATGAGGATCATTTGGAGGGTTATCAGCTGGGAAGGGGAAGGGGAGAAATGGGAAAACGGTGCAGGGATTAAGAAGCATAATTGGTAGGAACAAAATAGACAGGGGTAAGTTAAGAATAATATAGGAAAGGGTAAAGACAAAGAATTTATATGCACAACCCATGGACATGAACTAAGGGGCATGGGATTGCTGGAGGGAAGGGGGGTACTGGGTGGAGGGGAGCAAAGGGAAAAGAAATTGGGACTACTGTGACAACATAATCAATAAAATATATTTAAAAAAATAATAAAATATCCCTAAATATTTAAAATAAAAAGATGATAAGATGTCCCATTAAGTGCTTTAGCTTCTAAGGGAAAGGTATGAGTCAAATAAAGGAAATAACATTTCAATTCTGATTAGCCTTACAGAATTTTCAAAGTGCTTTCTTATACTGGTTTCATTTGAGCCCCTCCATATAAGAGTAAATCCAGATTTTTGTGGGGCCTAAAGCATCTAAAAATTGGAAAGTTCTCTTTGAGAATAAGAATTTAAGATATAAATACAAAATTAGGTTAAGATCATTTTAAGTTAAGATGGAGAGGTTCACACTCTTAAGGGGTGTAAACATTTGTCAAAACTTACCAAACTGTTCATTTCAAATATGTGTAGTTTATTGTATGGCAGCTGTACTTCAATAACTACTTTACAATTTTAGATTAAAAATAAAAAGTTTAGGGGTCTGTGCAAGTGAGAGTTCCTGAAGCACGAGCCTCATTTAACTTCACAGAGAACCTACCTCTCCCCTTACAAAAAGGCAGGCAATTATACCTGTTTGCCAGATGAGGAAACTGAGCTTGGAAAAACTCACCCAGATAATCCACCAGCAGACCCAGGACTAATTGCCTGGGTTTGAGCCCTGGCTCAGCCACTGCGAGCGGCACAGCACCTCGCACAGAGAAGACGCTCAGTGAATGGGGACTCCAGGCCCCCAGCACAAGGGCCTTTCCTCTTCAGCAGCTGAGGGGGCCCTTGCCCACCACCAGCTGAGACCCTTCCTCCAGATATCCCAGATGACCCACCCCCTGTGCCAGGAGCCCTGCCCGGCCACACAACCACCTCTGCCCTCCGCTGTAGTGTTCAGGAGCTCTGCTACCGGACAGGCTGTCTCAAATGTGGGCAAGAGGCCAGCAGTGGGGCCAAGGAGCCAAACCCAAGGGGTCCAAGTCTGGCTCAACTGGCTGTGTATTTTTCAGACTATGCTTCTTCCCTCCTTTTCTCTGGAGCTGCACCTTCCCCTCCCTTACTGGCTCATCTCACACCGTTTCCATCTAGTCTCATTCTCCTTATTGGAGGTGATGCTAGCAGTTGAGAGTTCCCTCCTGGGTGGGAGTGAAGTGCTGGGTTTCTGAGGGTGTACTGAGCCAAGAGGGACCAAACAGCTTCCTTCCTGCAACCGGAGGTCCTGCAGAGGTCAACCCAGCCCTTCTCCTGCCTCCAGGGCAGCTGGCATCTAATCCAGGCTTCCATATACATAGGGAATTGCTGTAGTTTCTTTCACTCTTGTAATTATATTGCAATAACAATAATGAACATTTATTGAGCACTTACATGTACCAAGTACATGTGCAAATAGAGAATGTATACTCGATCAGCTTTATTTGCATTTACCTTTTCATTCCTCACAATAGCTCTAATAGCAGCTGGTATTGTCACCTTTCCTCTAGACAGTGAAATTGAGGTACAGAGGTTCAGAACATGTTCAAAGTCACAGGTCAGCCAGTGTTTGAGATTCAAATCCATGTAGTCTGGTTCCAGAGCCTATCTCTTAACTGTTGCACAGCATTACTTCTATTTAACATGGGATGAAGGGCCATCTCTCTCAGAAGCAGGGGCTGGGCCAGGTGACCCCAGAGGTCCAGTCTAGCATAAGAAAGAAGAAATTGAGGCCCAGAGAGAGGAAGTGATTTATTCAATGTCGTACAGTTTCTCCGTGTCCCAGCAGCCACAAAACATCCATTTCTAAGGCTTTGTGACTATCACACAATGACTGCTTTTTCCTATGGATGCCCTCCCCTGGCTGAACTGGTTGCTTCCTCTGCAAGACACCATTCTGTTCCTCCTCACTGCATCAGTCCCCAGTTCGCTGAGTCTCTGCATGAAGTCAGTCCTTGGTGATGTCTGACTGCTGCTCACCCTGCCCCAGGTTCTGGAGGGAGAGCCAACTATTTGGGCCTAAGAGCCTGCCCACCTATGTCACTCTCTCAGGGACAGTGGTATCCAGAGCTGAAGGAAGCCAATGGGCCCTAGATAAAAGAGGCCAACAGAGTCGGGGTAGAAGGGAGCATGTGCCCAGAGGTAGAGCCCTGAAATCAGTGAAGGCCAGCCACGAAGGGCAAGGGCAGTCAGAAACCAGGAGGAAATCCAGAAGTCAGTGGAAGGGAAAGAGACCTGTATCCTGCCCCAGCTCTGCCACTAGCTGTGCAACCCCAGGCCTCCTCCCCGCTGGGGGTTAAGTGTGCATGCTGGGCAGCAGGAGGCCAGCCTGGGCCTTGTTGGAGGCTAGCTGGGCAGCTGGGCATTGCAGTGTGGCAGGTGGCTTTGGCCAATCCCAGAAAGGACCTGGGTGGGGCTGGGAAGGACACTCCCACCAGACTGCGGCCCATCTGTCAGAGCACATGTGTCCAACAGCCCCCAGCTCACATCTATGGCCCCACCCCAGCAGGGATGAGGCCTGCCGGAGGGGAAGGGAGCCTCACCAAGGCTGGGGGCAGGGCCATTCCCAACGCAGGGTCCACAGCAGTGACCACCATCTTCCCCATACACCCTGCCAGCCACCCCAGGCTTTTCCTTGGCCATATATTATCATCGAAATTGTTATCCCACCTGCAAAATCCTATCTAAGACAGGTCATTTCTGTATCTTGTTTCCTCTCTATTGATTCCTTTTTGGCACCAACCCTCCCTCTGGGCCACAGACATATTAAGTGGCATAAAGTACAATAAGTAAAGTGCCTGGAACTTAGCAGGTCAGTAGAGACAGCTATTATTGTTCATATCATTAACAAGATCCTGTTATAACTGATGCTATTAGTCTTCAAAATTAGAATGGGCTGAGGACCCGAGGCAGGAGCCTCCCCACGCAGTGACCTCTCCATTTCACCCCTGCAAGCCAGGACAGGGAGGGGGCCCTTCCTCCACAACCAGCCCTAATCCCAAGGTCCAGGGATCAGCTGAAGCTATAAACACCTGCAAAGGAGAAGGCTATTTGTGGGGAAACTTGTGCCTGAAGCCTGAGAAGGCAGCAGTTAGGCCTGACATCTGAGCTAGTACCACCATTGTCCCTGGAGGGCTCTGAGGCTTCTGGTGAAATCCTACCCAGGCTTCAAGGCCACCGGCCCAAAAAGGTTCCTTGATCCCCACCCAAGTAGGTGTGCCCACTCCTGCCTCCGAGCGCTGGTGCACAGGGTCTGTTCCTTTCTCACAATCCTTGTCTGACTCCCTCAATCCCATGTGAGCCCCTGAAGGCAGGTGACATGTCTCTTTCTGCTCCACATCACACGGCTGTTCACTGGGCACCTCTTACATGCTCTCATCCCAGCAGCGACATGAAAAGGCAGTGTCTTCTTCTCATAATGACAGGAAAAGATACTCAACATCATTAATACTTAGGGAAACGCAAATCAAAACCATGAGATAACACTTTACACCCACAAGGATGACTAGTTAAAAGAAAAACAAACAGAAAATAACAAGTGTTAACAAGGATGTGAAGAAATTGGAACACTTGTGCATGGCTGGTAGAATGTAAAATGGTGCAGCCGCTTTGGGAAATAGTTCAGCAGTTCCTCAAAAAATTAAACATAGAATGACCATATGATCCAGCAATTCTACCTCTAGGTGTATACCCAAAGGAACTGAAACCTGAAATCTGTACACTCATGTCAATAGCAACAGTATTCACAGTAGCCAAGTGTCCACCAATGGATAACTAGATAAAATGTGGTACATCCTGACAATGGAGCGTATGAAAAGGAATGGAATCCTGACACATGCCACAGCATGGACAAACCTCGAAGACACTGAGCTAAGTGAAAGAAGCCAGTCACAAAAGGACCAATACTCTATGGTTCTACTATGAAGTACCTAGAATAGTCAAATTGATAGAACACCAAACAGAAGTTGCCAGGGCAGGACGAGCAGGGAATGGGGAATTCAGTGTTTAATTGGGTGTGCAGTTTCTGCTGGGAGGATGAAGAATTTCTGGAGGGGGTGGAGGTGATGGCAGTGCAACAAAGTAAATGCATTTAATGCCACTGAACTTCAAAATGGTTAAAATGGTAAAATTTATGTAATATATATTTTCCCCACAGTAAAATCAATACATAAATATACTCCCTTCCCAAAAAGGTAGTATCGCTATCACCCCATTTTACAAATGAGGAAGCTGATGCTGAGAAAGGTTAAGCAACTTGCCCAAGGTCACCGTGGCTACTGGGACAGAGTGGACTTGACCCTAGGCTCACATCATCAGCCTCCAAATGCACAAAGCCCGCTTCTAGCCCAGAATGGAGAGCATGGAAGGAGCTGGAAAACACAGGATGACAAAGCAAAGGGCAGCGAGGATCCAAGGAACGTGACAAGGCGGTGAGGTGGGAAGAGAAGCTTAGATGAGGTCCCCTGGCTCGTGTCCCATCATCTCAGTGACAAGAGCCCTGACCTGGGTCCTGTCCCTGCTCTGCCTCTCATTAGCTGTGACACATCCAAAATTAGGATCCCTTCACCCCTGACAGTCCGCTATCACAGCGCCTTGCCCAGCTCTCCCAAGGTCACCATACAAAATACCACCTTTGGGCCAATGGCATTCTCTTCCCTTGCCTGAGCACACAGCTCCCTTTTCTACCAGCTCAGGCTCCACTTCCTTCCAGAAAACTTGCACAATAACCCAGCCCTGTGCTTTATTGGCCATATGTACAGAGGAAAACAGAACCAGCCACAGCCTCTTGCAAGCGGCAGGGAGAAAGAAAGCAAGACATCAAGGCCAGGGCAGAGCTGTCAGGAGAGGGAAAGACAGAGTGTGAGGGCAGATGGAGGAGAGAAGTTGCCCCACGCCTACCTCACCACACCTGCCCATGGGGCCAGGGGCCAGGCCTGGCTAAAGGAGGTCAGAATGACCAGCATGTCAGTGCCAGGGCAAGGGTCATGGAGTGACGGGGCAAAAATGAAAGTAGCCGTGAGCAGGAGAGGACTCAGAGCCCTGGCTGGGGAGCCAGTCCACAGTGTGGGAGGCTGGGCTCAGAAATAACAGGCGCTAATCTGCCCCGCGGCTCTGCGTATCATCTGCATGTCTGCCTGGCCAGTCAGCATGCTGCTCTGGGTGCGCCAGACCAGGCCCACTGCTGTCCTCAGAGTCTGCAAGTTCAGGCCCTCCTCTGGGCACCCTGCAGCCAGTGTGCTCTTCCTGCCTGAGCCTTCTTCCCGCCTGCTTGTTCTCAGCTCCCATCCTGTGCTCAACCGGGCTGGCCCACCTGGAAAACAACGGCCAGCCTCTGGATGTGGCAGGCGGCGGAGTGTAAGACTAGGGCTCTCAGGGGCTCTGGCCCGGGAGGAAGGGTCTCCAAAGGAAGATGAGAAGACAGAGGACAGCAGCCTCAGTGAGATGATGTCTGAGTCAGCTTGGCAGCTTGGCCCTCTTCCTGCGCCTCCCTGGGGTCCATCCCACACACTGGGCCTGAGCTCAGAGCTATATATACCCCCTAGCTGGACCGGAGCCCCCGCTGAGTGCCCCTCCATTAACTCCCTGTGCACTCGTGCCTTGGCCCAGACCCCACGCCTGGTAAGAGGAGATGAGGATAAGCCAGCGTCTGAACCCCAGCAGGATCTGTACTCACATAGGGCAGGTGCAGTGGGGGCTGGGTGGTGTCAAACACTGCCGAGCACCTTCCAGCGCCTGCCCACAGTCTGCCCCACCTGGGGCTGGGTCTGAGCAGGAGGCCAGGCAGGGGAGAAGGCAGGAGCAGGTGGGAAGCACTGTAGAGCTCAACGGGAGAGCACTGTGCAAGGAGGTAGGAGAACTGTGTTCTAGCCCAGGCTCTCCCGCTTACCACCTGAGAGACTCTGGGAGAATCTCTTGGCCTCTCTTGAGTTTCTCTCTGAGCTTTTCTCTGCCTCTGCAAGCAAAGGTTATAATTCCTCTGTCCCTCCCTCAAAGAGATTAAAGAGAAATGGATGTTGGAGGTCACTGAGTGCTCCTGTCTCAGGATAATTAAGAGGCTCCTAGCCTCAGCCTCTCTCCTCCTCCCAGGTCCTGTTCTGTGCCAACCCCTCACCCGGCGCCCCTCCTTCTCCTTCTGTATATGGGACACCAACGTGGCCAGGACAGTTTGCCAAACACCGTTTTCATCCTGCTTCAACCCGCCCCCCACCCCCGACTCAACAGCTCTCCTGCCAAACAATTCGAACCCAAGGACTGTCGGAAGTCCGCAGACTTGGATTTACCAAACCCTGGCTCACTCACAATCATCTGGGGTCTGAAGATAAAGTCTCTTAATCCAATTTATTTATAGGTAAAGTGAGGAGAGAAATATCTACCCATAACAACTAAGTAAAACTGAGATCCACCCAAATGTCCATCAACAGATGAATGAATAAACAAAATGTTATCTATCCATACAAAGGAATGTTATTTAGTCTTAAATAGGAGGGAAATTCTGACACATGATACAACATAGGTAAACCATGAGGGCATTATTCTAAGTAAAATAAGCCAGACACAAAAAGACATATACTGTATGATTCCTCCTATATGAGGTACCTCCTATATGAGTAGAGTGGTGGTTGCTAGGGGCTGGGGAAGGGGTGGCTGAGGAGTTCATATTTAATGGGTGCAGAAGTTCAGCTGGGATGATAAAAAAGTCCCGGAGGGATTTCATGCCGCTGAAGTGCACACTAATGGTAAAAAATGCAATTGTTATGTATATTTTGCCACACACACAAAAAGAAACAGCTCAGCACGCAGAGCCTGATGCACCATGGCACTCAAATAAATGTCTACTGATTCTGTCACATTCTGCCATCTCCATGGGCCTCCCCAGATACCCTGTGGCAATCTCAACTCTCTCCCTACAAAGTGTCCTGGGCCCACCCCGTGGCTTCCCAACCAGGGACCCTAACAGCTCTCCAGCTAAACTATGCGCCATCCGCTGCACACCCCTGGCCCCCTCTCACCTCAGCTCACGACCAGCACCAACCTCCCCACTCTCGACCAAAGGAGCAGGAAGAGCACGGGGCCCGAGAGCCTCCGGCCCTCACCATCTCCACGGGGAGGACCGATGTAAAGCACCCAATCCCACACCAGGGACCTGCTCCACACTTATCAGTGTCTCCTCCATGAAGCTTCCACAGGGACCAAAAGTGAGAAGCAACCATCAGGAAAGGATATGGTTAGAGCAGGAGTGGTACAGGGGCCGACCAGGGCATGGGTGCCCACAGAAGAAAGACTGTGGGAACCAAGCACAGCCACGCAGTAGGCTGGAAAGGAGAGGGAAGCAGTTTTACTTACTGGTGACTGAGGAACAGACCTAGGGCCGAGCTCAAAAGAAGCTTGCTTGCCCAACAAGCAAAAGAAAGAGAAGGCCTCATTTTGGCCTCACAGGGTAGGCCGTAGGTTACAGCATAATGCAGAGGGGCTGTGAGGGCTCCAGGACCCACTGGGCCAGTAACAAACCAGATGGGAATTTAGTCAGTTGAATTAAGCTGAACAGTGTCCCCCTCAAAACTCCTGTCTACCCTAGAACCTCCGAATGGGACCTTATTTGGAAATAGGGTTTTTACAGTGTAATTAGTTAAGGTGAGATCATATTTGATTAAGGTGGCCCTTAGTCCAATGACTGGTGTCCTGATAAGAGTACGGGAAGATACACAGAGTCAGACACAGAAAGATCATGGCCATGTGACACCAAATCAGAGCCTGGAGAGATGCAGCTACAAGCCAGGGAACACAAGGATTGATTGCCAACAAGCACCAGAAGCCAGGAGAGAGGCATGGAGCAGATCCTCCCTCAGGCCCGCAAAAGGAACCCATCCAAGGACACCTCGATTTCAGACTTGAGGGCTTCTGAACTGCGAGAGAATAAATTTCTGTTGCTTTAAGTCCCCCAAGTTTGTGGTCATTTCTTAGAGCAGCTATAGGAGACAAATACAGTCAGTCCCACGAGTCCCTCACACAGTGCTCTTGAAACCGCTGGCAACGGATCTGTGCTGGGATGGGGGCACCTGTGTGGCTGGGGAGAGAGACCCTGAATGGAAGCCCCTGGACTAGAGCTACGTTGTTGGAAGCCAGGGCTGAGCCTTCTCTTCTCAGAGTCTTCCACCAGTTACAGAGACCCTCTCAGCTCTTTCCCAAGATCAGCACTTGACGCTGGGGGTCCGGGAGGACTTTCCAATGGGAATGGAAGCCTGACCTGGGGCTTCCAACAGCTGTTTAGTTTTTGTTTTCCTTTCCCAAATACCCTTTCTTTCATCCAAAAGTCAATTCAGCCCCAGGCAGACCGCTTGGTCCTTCCCGCTCAGCTGCTGGGCATAAACTGTTTCTGTCTCTGTATGTTCTGCACTCTCAGCCCCTCAGAAGATTAAGCCTTTCTAGATCTCTCAGCTGGAATCCCTCCGCTCTGCCTTGCAGTCCATTCAACATGTGCTCACCCCCTCATCCAGCAAACTGCGAGTGGGGATTAATCTGCCCTCTGTACCGGGAACAGAGAAGGCTCATGAAGGAGGGAATGACTCCAGTACCCACTTTTCTGACCACCCTGCGAAGCCAAGCCTGGTGGACAGCTTGTGGGATTTTTCCAGTATTTTACTCCTTTCCCAAGTTTCCCACCACCCCAGCTCCTCACACATGCAAAGGCTTCTCCTCAGATGCCCTCCCATCCCTTGGGAACGCAGCTCAGAAGAAAGCAGAGTCCATCTGATAGAAGCCTCAAGAGACCATCCCCCTCCATCAGTTGGAGGGTGCCCCAAGGCTCCTGCGCCTCACCTCTTGCCTAGGTTCTGTTTCCAGAGCTGGACCATGAGGTCAGGGCCTGCCGCCCCGCCCCAACAGCGTCCTTACCGTACATCTTGCCCTCATCCGACAGAATGATCTTGCGCCGGCCACAGGGTGGGTAGATGGCCAGGGCTTCCTGGAAGCTCTGCTCAATGTCCGGGCTCCATACCCCCTCTGCATCGTTGTCGATGGGCTTGTCCAATGCCTGACTGCCCCCAGAGACGTTGCTCCCCTCAGGGGAGTTAGGAGAGCTCCACTCGTTGGAGGTAATGGTGCCGGCCGTGCCCTCCAAGGCTCCGCTTGGAGGAGCGCCTGTTGGACCTGCTTGGGCAGAAACCACAGCATTGGTAGAAGAACTATGTGGACCATGGGACAGGGGTGTCCAGGGAGTGCCAAGCCCCAGCCACTCACAGCGCAGGAGCTTGGAGGGACAAGGCTAGGGGACGAAGAGACACGAAAAGTCCAGGAGGGTCAGAAGGCCTGGGACCCAGGGCCGGTCATCTCCCCTCTGCAGACCTCAGCTGCCCACCTGTCTAATGAGCACAATGACCTGGGCACTCTCTGATCATAGCTCTAAGAAGCCAGACAGGGCTGGGAAGGAGGAGACAAAGATGGTCTGGCATTAAATCAATAATGGACAAAAATGATGTTGTGGGAAACAATATGGAGGGTCCTCAAAATATTAAAAATAGAACTATCATGTGATCCAGCAATCTCACTTCTGGATATATTTCCAAAATAATTATAAACAGCGTCCTGGGGAGATATTTGCACACCCATGTTTACAGCACCATTATTTACAATACCCAAGAGGTGGAAGCAACCCAAGTCTCCACAAACAAATGAACTGATGAACAAAATGTGTTATATGCATACAATGGACTATTATTCAGCCTTAAAAAGGAAAATTTTGTCACATGCCACCACATGGATGAACCTTGAGGACAGTACACTGAGTGAAATAAGCCAGACCCCAAAAGACAAATACAACTCCACTTATATGAAGTGCCTAGAGGAGTCAAATCCATACAGACAGAAAGTGGCACAGCAGCTGCTGGGGGAGAGGCGGAAATACGGAGTTGGTGTTAATGGGCACAGAGGTTTAGTTTTGCAAAATGAAGTTCTGGAGATCTGTTGCACAAAATATATATTTAACGCCACTGAGCAATACACTTAAAAATGGTCAAGATGATAAAATTTATGGGTTTTGTTTTTACCATAATTAAAAACTTAAGTTAAAAGAAAGTATGCAAAATAAAGCAGCTCATGGTTCTCTATTACATCCCCAGCTTGGGCTGATTTTAAAGGAGGCTTTTAGCTCTGGCAGATTCTCACATGTTGGGGCTCCGCCAAGGTTGACTTGATGGTGCCTCCAGAAGCTGACAACACAACCCTGTCCTTGCCCCAGTCCAAGACAAATCCAGTGACCTCTTGGAACCAACTGTCCAAGAAGTAAATTTCTGGACACAGGTCTCAGGAGTTTAGGAAGGAGCAGGACATATGGACATACTACTATTTTTTTTAAAAAGATATTTATTTAATTAAAAGAGTTTATTTGTTTATTTTTAGAGAGAGAGGAAGGGAGGAAGAAAGAGTGAGGGAAACATCCATGTGCGAGAGATACATCGATTGGTTGCCTCTCTCATTCTCCCAGCTGGGTACCTGACCCACAACCCACGCATGTGCCCTGACTGGGACTCAAACTATCAACCCTTTGGTTTACAAGCCAGCACTCAATCCACTGAGTCACACCAGCCAGGGCCATACTACTAATCCTAAAACAGAGTACCAGGTGGTGACCATTTTCCTCCCATCGCATTTACCTCTCCAAGCCCCCAGCCACTGAGCAACTCTGCAAAGGAGGGTCTCCCCCCATCACACACATCACACCTTTCCTTCTCCCTCATTAGCCATGAGGAGCAATGTAGCCCAGCAGCCCAAACCCAGGAATAGGAGTCTAAACAC
Organism: Furipterus horrens; assembly: GCF_987537825.1. Taxonomy (NCBI): domain Eukaryota; kingdom Metazoa; phylum Chordata; class Mammalia; order Chiroptera; family Furipteridae; genus Furipterus; species Furipterus horrens. The sequence continues at coordinate 98,138,224 of NW_028327174.1, read as the reverse complement.
CTGAGTTCCAACCCACTTCGATCCAGGACCCTCTGAGGTAAGACGTTTCCAGAGCATTCCCCATACCTAAGGCCCCTCATCTACGATCCAGGCATGTTAGAAGAACACAGTTCTTCATAGAGGGGTGGGTGTGAGGGTCAGTGGTTACCATGCAGTGAAGGGAAGGGAGGAGCTGAGTGTGTGTGTTGCTGGGGGCATCCTGGGACAGAGTCGGAGGACCCAAGGAGCTTAGTTAGACTGCTGGCACAGGCGCAGGAACCCTCGGGGATACCTAACCCAATCCCCTCAGCTAGCAAATGAGGACAATAAGACCCAGAAAGGTCTAAGGACTTGCCCAAGGTCATATAGCAAGTCAACAGAGCCATTGGGTCTTGATCTCTGCCCTCCAGTGCCCCAGGCCTTTTAGCATAATAAATGTTGGCTTTCTCTTTGTGGCCCTTAAAATAACTTTTCCTCAAAGTACACCTTAGGGGGTCACTTGATCTGGAAAAAACTAGCTTATTCTCCACCAGAAATTCTGGTCTTTACTAGTCTTTACTTTTAACCATTTTTCTGTACCTTCCGAAACAAACCTCTTAAGGGCTGGGCCCTGGCTGGTGTGGCTCAGTGGATTGAGTGCCAGCCTGAGAACCAAAAGCCCGGTGGTTCAATTCCCAGTCAGGGCACATGTGCAGGCCCGGTCCCCAGTTGGGGGCATGAAAGAGGCAACTAGTCGATGTTTCTCTCCCTCTCTTTCTCCCTCCCTCCCCTCTCTCCAAAAATAAATAAAATCTTAAAAAAAAAGAGAGATGGAACTTAGAAATAACAAATATAACAAATATACTTTTAAATGCATAACTAACTTCAGAAGAAAGTAAACCCCTAGAAACCCAAAATGAAAGAACTATAAGCTTTAGCAAATGAGCTGTTACTACAGTAGCTCTGGGAGGCAGGGTGTGAAGCTAATCTTAGTAATAAAGCCACTGGGTTTCAACAGCTACTCAGAGATGAGACCCTAGGCCTGAGAGATACAGAGATGTTGGAACTGGGAACTATACTGCAATCCTCAGAGAAAAAGTAGAATCCCAATAAAATACAACACAGAAGACTGTCTGTCTGGGCCTAAGCTCTAGGTACAAAAAAAAAAAATTGCCTGACCAAAGGGTCACTGGTTTGATTCCCAGTCAGGGCACATGCCTGGGCTGTGGTCCAGGTCCCCAGTTGGGGGCATGCAATAGTCAACTACACACTGATGTATCTCTCCCTCTCTTTCTCCCTCCCTTCCTCTCTCTCTACAAATATAAATAAATAAAATCTTTAAAAAAGAAAAAAATTAACTGTCTCTCCTAAAAGTTTGTAACAAAGGGCCTGCCCTTAAATAGATTTGAGATTTAAATTTTATTTTACTCAGGAACTCCCAGCCAATTCACAAAAATTATCATATAGTGTTTTGTATAATATTATGTTATTTATATAAATAATTATTGACTTGAATTGGAAACATGAGAAAGAATTAGACACTAACAAAAATACAAAGCAGACTGGAAAATATTTCCAAACAATATTTTAGTCAATGAAATTAAAAACTCAATGATTGAGACTAACAGCAAATTAGATACTGCTAGAAAAAGAATTAACAACCTGGAAGACAGATCTGCGTGCATTACTCATGGCAGAAAATTGTCCAGAATTAATGAAATACATGAATCCTCCAATTCAGGAACCATTCTTAATCCTAACCAGAATAAATTCAAATACAATAAGCACCTATTACAGGTATACTTTGGGGAAAAAAAAACAAAGAGTAGGTCTTAAAAGCATCCAGAGTGAAAAAGGACAAATTACCTACAAAGAAATGATTACTATATTGATTGTATACATTGATCATACTTGTAGATTTCTCAATACTAACAGCACGAGAAAAACCAAAATAACATCTCCAAATTGTTGAGAAAAAAATTAACTGTCAACCTATACTTTTTCTTTTCTTTTTTTTTTTTGGAGATAAATCTTTATTTTCCATACAAGGTGCCAATGCAGGTACCATCAAAGAACATACTGCTGTTTTCAGATACATAGAACTGAACAAAGCATGTTAGCATGCTGCCTCACTGTACATGAAAAACTGGTGAACACCTTCAGACCCTAAGACTAGGAAAGAAACAGTTAATGTCATTTCTGGATATGTGTATGAATCACTCAGCAGTGTTATTACAGGCTGTCTTCACCTGAAAGCAGAATTGCAATCACTCTGCAGCCCCTAGACAATTCTCAAATGCAGGTCTAGTGAAGGTACAACAAGCAAGCATGAGACAGAGACCGTGTCCCATGCTGAAGGGACATTGATCTGGCACCTGGCTCAACACATTTTAAGAGCTGATATAGCCATTTTAATAGTTTAAGATTGAGTTTCCCTCACCACATAAGTTGGCAATTGGCATAACTGAGAATTTCTGAAACATTAGCTGAATAAGCCTAGGGTTAAAAAAAACCAGAATACTGTCCATTTAACAAAACTGCTACCTCATAACTTCTGTCCAGTTCTCACCTTTTATCCTACGAAAACCCCTTTTTCTTTTGATTAAATTTATTGGGGTAACATTGGTAGTAATATTATATAATTTAAGTGCACAATTCTATAACACATCATCTGTATATTGCATTGTGTGCTCACCACCCAAAGTTCAGTTTCGTTCCGTCATGATATATTTGATCCCCTTTACCCTCTTTATCCTCCCCTCTCCCCCTTCCACTCTGGTAACCATCATACTGCTGTCCGTGTGAATAGTTTTTTGTTTTGTTTTGATTGTTCATCTGTTGCTTTCTGTTTATCCCCACATATGAGTGACATCATATGTCACCCTAGAACTTAAAACTCAACCAAAATATTGTTCAAATGTGAACATTAAATAAAAATATTTTTGGATAAAGATGGAGAGAATTTGGATTCCAGCCAAGACGGAGGCCTAGAAAAACACACTGTGTCTCCCTCCAGAACTAAGAAGGAATACAACTACCTCAAAACTAGAAACAACCAGAAGTTCCAGAAAATCGAGCTGCATGGAAGTCCAACAAACAAAGATATAAAGAAGAAATACTCATCCGAAGCAGAGAGGACGCGGTGTGGTGGCAAAAGCAGCAGCAGCAGGCTGGTGGAAAGCGTAGTCACACATTTTAAAAAGTAGGGAGGGATACCTGGGGAGTGCTCCCAGCACTAGACCAGACCACACAGCTCACAGTCCCAGCCTCATTGCTTCTGACTGTGAAAACCAGTGGGGGTTGGGGTGGAGGAAGAAACTGCCTGTCTCTCAAGAGAGTCCACTTGTTTAATGGGCCCCCACAGTCCTAGAACATCCGCAGACCCACACACTCTGGGAACGACAGCCAGGGCAACAGCTGAGGGGCACCAGTCCTATAGGGAAGTGGGAGAAGTACCTGGAAAAGGGGAGAGTGCTGGGCAAGCAGCAATGTTCTCTCAGACCCCTCCCCCCGACACAGCACCACAATGTGGGGAAACGGGTCGCCCCTTACTGACAAATACCTAAGGCTCCACCCCTTACAACATAACAGGTGCAACAGCTCTAAGACACAGAGGCAAAAAACACAGGAACCTGTCAAGATGAGAAAACAGAGAAGTATGGCCCAAAAGAGGAAATGGATCAAGGTTCCAGTGGGAGAACTAAGCAAAGAGGAGATAGCCAACCTAAGAGATGCAGAGTTCAAAACATTGGTGATAAAGATGCTCACAGGCTTGATAGATATGCTTAAGTACGGCAAATGCATAAGTGAAGAGGTGAAGGCTATGCTAAATGAAACGAAGGAAAATCCACACAAAATTAATGGTGAAGAAAAGGGAACTGGGGTTCAAATCAATGATTTGGAACATAAGAAAGAAATAAACAGTCAACCAGCACAGAATGAGGAAACAAAAATTGAAAAAAATGAGGAGAGGCTTAGCAACCTCTGGGACAACTTTAAACATGCCAACATCTGATCTGAATCATAGGGGTGCCAGAACGAAGAGAGGAAGAGCAAGAAATTGAAAGCATATGTGAAAAAATAATAAAGGAAAACTTCCCAAATTTGACAAAGGAAATAGACATACAAGTCCAGGAAGCACACAGAATTACAAACAAGCTAGAGCCAAGGAGGACCACACCAAGACACATCATCATTAAAATGCCAAAGGTTCAAGATAAAGAGAGAATCTTAAAAGCAGCAAGAGAAAAGCAGAAAGTTACCTACAAAGGAGTGCCTATAAGAATATCAGCTGATTTCTCAAAAGAAACTTTGTAGAAGGGTCTGGTAAGAAGTATTCAATGTGATGAAAAGCAAGGACCTAAAACCAAGATTACCCTATCCAGCAAAGCTATCATTTAGAATGGAAGGGCAGATGAAGTGCTTCCCAGACAAGGTAAAGCTAAAAGAATTCATCACCACCAAGCCACTATTGTATGAAATGTCAAAGGGGTTTACTTAAGAAAAAGAAGATCAAAACTATGAACACTAAAATGACAACAAACTCACAACTATCAACAACTGAATCTAAAAAATAAAAACAAAATCCAATTAAGCAAACCAGAATAGGAACAGAATCATAGATATGGGGATCATTTGGAGGGTTATCAGCTGGGAGGAGAAAGGGGGAGAAATGGGGAAATGGTGCAGGGATTAAGAGGCATAATTGGTAAATACAAAATAGGCAAGGGGAAGTTAAGAATAATATAGGAAAGGGTGAAGCCAAAGAACGTATATGCATGACCCAAGGACATGAACTAAAGGGGGGGTGTTGCTGGAGGGAAGGGAGGTACTGCGCAGAGGGGAGCAAAGGGAAAAAAACTGAAACTATTGTGACAACATAATCAATGAAATATACTTTTTAAAAAAAGATGGAGAGAATTTAGTACTAACAGATCCACACTGGAAAAAAAAACAGTAAAGGAGGTGTTTTAAAAAAACAAAAAGAACGTATATGAAAAGAAGGCATTACACACATGGAAGAGTAGTGAGCAAAGCAACTGGTAAAAATAAGAATGAATCTAAACAATATTAACTATACAAAAACATTAACAACAGTGATGACAACTAAGTTTGGGCATGCGATACACACACACCCACACACACACACACAGAGAGAAAAACCATGTTTCTGAACCATAAGTTCAGAAGATGCCATTTGGTAAAATCTGATAAAGTTCAAGACCTATTCACAATAAAAACTCTTAGCAAACTACAAGAAACAAAAGAAACTTCTTTAACCCACCAAAAGGTGTCTTCACAAAACCTACTGTGATATTGTAATTTATAATAAGAACCATATACTTGGTCTTCATCCAAGTTTTCAGCACAGAGCCTACAACACTTGGAACTTCCTAAGTAATGAGGGAGACAGAGGCGTCTTGTTATGTGAACGAGGTGACCTTTGGAAAGTTCCTAAGGATGGGGGCTGATGGTCAGGAGAACCAACCATGTGCTTACAAGGTTAGAACTTTCAGTCTCCCTTACCCCCACCTCTGGGGAGGAGAGAGGAGCTAAAGGTGGAATCAATTGCCTATGGCCAATTAATGGCCAAGGATTTAACCAACAAAGCCTAGGTGATGAAGCCTCCATAAAACCCCAGAAGGACAGCCCAGTGGGAGGGCACAGGCAGCAGGTGAGATGAAGTGCTAAGGCTTCCTCCCCTTCCCTCTCCTCAGCCTGCTTGTGGCTCACCTCTGTGGTGGCCAACAAAGGCAGAAAATCAAATTATAAAAACTTCTAAGAGAATTCAGCAAGATCAATATCAAACTCAATTACATTCTTTTATACCAGAAATAAGGTACTAGACAACTTAATTTTTAAAAATATTCCATTTAGAAACCAAAGCCTTGGCGGGAAAATGGGACAACTGTAATTGAAAAATCAAAAAATAAAATTAAAAAAAAAAAAAAAAGAAAGAAAGAAACCAAATCCAAAATTTATCTAGTGATAAATGTAACAACAGATGAGACCTTTAAGAAGAAAAGGTCGTTAACTGTTTTGAAAGACAAAATACTAAACAAATGAAGAGGAAATGGTATGTTCATAATTGGGAAAATATAAAATGTATCTCTATAAATAAATCGTAAATTCAATTAAGTTTTTCTTAAAGTTCCACAAGGTTTTCACAAACTTAAGCTGATTCTCAAAATATGTGGAAGACCCAAGACCACTATCCAGTTGTCTAACTCAGCAGTCCCCAACCTCTTTGGCACCAGTGACTGGTTTTGTGGAAGACAATTTTTCTATAAACTGGGATTGAGGGGACTTTATAGCCTGTCACCAGATGCAGCTTAATTGTCACTTGCCACTCACCAATAGGGTTTTGACATCAGCCTGCAAGCAATTGACTTATTATGGTCTCCATACAGTCAAACCTCTCTGCTAACGATAATCCATATTTGCAATCCCTCCCCAGAGCTAACATCACCGCCTCAGCTCCACCTCAGGTCATCAGACATTAGATGCTCATAAGGAGCGTGCAACCTAGATTCCTCAAATGCACAGTTCACAATAGGATTCATGCTCCTATGAGACTCTAATGCTGCCACTGATCCAAAAAGAGGCAGAGCTCAGACAGTAAAGCGAGCAATGGAGAGTGGCTGTAAATACAGATAAAGCGTCACTCCCTCTCCCGTCACTCACCTCCTGCTGTGCGGCCTGGTTCCTAACAGGAACTGACCACTACCGGTAGGTTCACGGCCTGGGGGTTGGGGACCCCTGGTCTAACTCATTGTCTTAACTCTTCCTTTCCTCTCCTTGGCTTCACATTTTGCCAAACCCAGTCCATAAATGTTTTTTATCAGGGTTCTGACCTGACCTCTTTATTTTAAATCCTGTGGCTTACACTTTCACTACATATTTTTGACCCCAAATCAGTTTCGTCTTTCCTGAGTTTAGGCCTATATAGCAAATGTCTACCAGGAAGCTCTAATTAGACATCTCCAAAGCTCCGCAAACACAACATGTCCAAAATCAAATTTGTAGCTTGCTACTGAGTCCTGCTCCTCCTCCTCTGTCACTCTGAGGAAGTGGGACCTCCAACCGTCCAGACGCCAGGAACCTAGGAGCATACTTTAACTTTTTCCTCTTATCTCCCACAAACAACCACCACAACCTGTCTCACTGTCTCCTATCTTCTGTAACCCACTTCTATTTTGTCTCAGAGCTTTCATCCAAAGCTTCTACCAATACTCAGCAGGAGGACCACGTCAACCCCACCCAGGCTCCATAATTTCTTCACTGCAGATGGAATGATTTTTCTGCAATACAAAGCTGATCATCAGCTAACTCCTGCTCTCCTGCTATACCTCCATCCATTGGCACCATCCTCTTGAAATCATTCCTTGTACCCATCCCCCAACCCCCAAACTCAATTTTTATCCATATAATACCCTCAACATGCTAAGCTCTTTCTCCACACCTGGAACTGCCTACAACTTTCCTCCCCATCCCACTTCTTTCACCTGATTAAGGCCCAGCCAAAATGTCACTTCCTCTGGGAGGATGATCTGAACCTCAAGTCCAGATTAGGCGCCCTCCTATGTGCTCCAACAGAGCCCTGTGCTTCCCATATCTCAGGAAAGATTGGTCCATTTCACCACACTTCAGACACCACGAGGACAGGCATGACTGTCTTTTTCTAGAAAATCCAAGCACATTGCACAATGCTGGAAAACCAAAGGGAACAAATGAATGAGTACCTGGTAAGTGTTCTTTGTGAAATAACGATTTCTCTTCCAGGAAGATGAACTGTTCTGTGTTTAGTGTTCAGGAAACTAAAGAAAATCTCCATAAATGTCTGGACTTTGTCATAATAGAGGGAGCATCTCAGTTGCTGGAAATCCCTGTGGGATTTATTTTGGAGGCTTGTAAAATGAATGTTTGATGTCTGGGAATCGAGAGACTGATTTTGGGTGCAGTTTTACAACCAACTATGTGACCATGATCAATTCCTCCACTTCTCTGGGCCTCAGTTCACTCATCTGTAAAACACTAGGATCAAAGGTCCCTTCTGTCCTAGCAATGTCTGTGGCTCACACTCCTTGCCCGGACCCTCTGTGTCCTCAGAGAGCTTGCCTACCAGTTGCTTGACATACCCTGTGGCTTTGCTCAGGGAAGGCTGAGGAAATGACCTGCCATGGAGAGATAGCCCATACGATGGGCAATAAGATGATATGTTAACTAGTATGAAGCCTGACACAGTCAGTGCTCAATTAGAGCTATTTATTGTCACCATCACCACCCTCACAATCACTGTTACTAAGCTATAAATAAATGCTTCAACTGGAAGATCTAAAGTCCTAAATGGGCTTTATTATTATTAATTACTCTTAATATCTCAGGCTTCATATGTCCTGACTTTAGCCTAGATTTTCTCCTGGGACTTGACACTAAACACAGATGGACAGTCCAGGCCAGGCAGAGGATGCTATGGAGGCCAGAAAGTTAGAAGAGGTCCTGCATGAGCCCCGCTAAGAGACTGTGGTCCAGGCCTGTCCTTCACCCAAGTTGTGCTAGACTGGCAAGCGAAATGAGCACCCTGGGTCCCTGCATTAATTGGGCAGCCCGGCAGAACACCAGACCTGAGGAGAACCAGACTTGTGCCGGACGCTGCCCCATGATGCAGGTTTTCTGAGGACCTGAACTCCATGTCCCTAAGACTGGGTCTGTCCCAGCAAAAGCAGGGCAGCAGGTCACCCAAGGCCCCGGGCCATGGGATTCATTACCAAAATGGAGTTGCTCCCAGCCCTGTGTGGTCTGCTCCCATCTCCTGGTCTAGCCTCTCCCACCCTCACTGCCCAATGTGCAGCCTGGCAGCTAGTTTCCTAACTAGGCAAACTTCCCACAGAGCCTCTGTTTCTCAGCTAGGAGAATGGGGGGTAAGCTAATACCAGTCCAGAAAAGGATCCCACTCATCTCCTGCTTCCCCAAGTGCTCCACAGTGACCCTCAGGGCCTGCCAGAATGAAAGCTGGAGGGGGGTGGAGTGGGGAGAACAGATGGCATCGTTAAACCTGGGCCATGTGCCATGACCAGAGGAATAAAAATAATCCCTGACTTGGCTCCCAGGGCCTGGCCTAGAGGCCTCCTGCTCTGCCCCCTCCCCCACCCAAAAGCCCACCAGACGGCCCACCCAGTTCTAACTCCAGGCTTCATCCTAGGGGCCATAGATCCTGGATACTCAGGAATTTTCAGAAGACTCATAAACTTACAGGTTTTTATTCTGATCTTTCGAATAATGAGAACAGAAAGTTCCTCAAAATGCCTTTCAGGACAGAAAGGGAATCATGGTCCCCAGATTATAAATGGAGAAACTCAGGCTCAAGGACAGGAAATAACTTGCCCTAAGAAACTGGTAAAACTAGACCTCAGACCCTGAAGTCCTGTCCCCTGCCTGGTCCAGGGCTGTATCTAAGACACCCACCTCCGGCTCTCAAAGCCCAACTTCTTCAGGAGCCTTCCACAGCCATCAGTGATCTGTAAGTCCCACCTAACTCCCACTAGCCTCTAGGGCCTCCTACACGCAACAACTCCACACAGGACTTCTGCTCCTGTGAAAGTGACTGCACCCTGATCACCTGTTTCTCTAACCGGACCGTGGGCCCCTTGAGAACATGATTAGTTCTCATACATTAGCATCCCCCACCACTTCTGCCTCAGTGTCGGGAACTTACGTAGTGGCTGATATCCTTACGGAATCGATTCTTCCACTGACCTCCCTTTCTCGAATAGGGACAAATCTACTAATTTCCTTTTAAATGTCTCAACTCATTGGGAGTCAACACATATAATGTTATAACCTCCTCCCTGTGCTTCCTGACCCCAAATTGGAAGCAATGGAGGCTGAAACTCAGAAACTTTGTTAAGACTGGCCTGGTGTCATCCAGAAAGTTAAAGAGAGACCATTAGGAGAGGGCCTGAGTCTCCCTCCCTATGATGAAGATAAAAGTGGTTCTCTCTGCTCCTCCCTTCTCTGATTCCAAGAGCTCTGGGATCTAGGCTAAAGGTTCAGCCACATCAGGATTCTCATGATCTGTGGGCTCTGACATCCTGCCCACTGATACCTCAGCTCTCAGTCTGCTGCTTCCCTCCAGGGTCCCTTTGAAAGAACCACCTCCCTCACCTCAATGGCTCCTATAACTGAGATGCTGCAAGGAAAAAGAAAACTTGGAGTTTCCTTCCAGGAGACCCATCCTAATCTTCGAGATACATTTGTCCCAGAGGTATAAAGATATAGAAGGCAGGTGCAGTGGCTAAAGTTCTTCAGGGTGGGAGTGGGTCCCCTCTGTCTCAATCCCAGACCAGGAATCCTTCTTCGGGTGGGTGGACTTATCTGCCAGGCCTGCTTATCAAGGCCAGGAGTCACATGTCTGAGTCCCAGGGGCCTTGCCCAACCTAACATAGTTGTGGCCACAGAACATCTGCGCCATTTCAGAGGAGAGACAAAAATTGCTCCTCCCATCATCGTCCTGGCTATTCCCACAAGACTAGGCTCTGGAGATTGGGCCAAAAGGAGCTGCACATACTGAAGCAGAACTACAAACACGCTGATATGGGACTGGGCGGGGAGGGTCTCCAAGCCTTCACAGCCCTGACCTCATTTCTTAAATAAGAACAAGAGGGGATATCAGGAACAGCAGACCCAGCCTTCCCCCAGCCCCGCTGGTCTCCTCACCACCTCCTAAAGCCCGAATTTAGTTGCACTGCTTTCCTGCTTAGAGTGAGCCTCTTACTTATTTAATTCCTGACACTAGTCCATCCATAAACATCTACTGAGGGTGGGGGAGTAGGGAGATGTTCGTGAAAAGGTATGGACTTTCAGCTATAAGGTGAGTAAGTTCTGAGGATCTAATAATGTAAAACATGGTACTACAGTTGATAACACTGAAATATGTAACTGAAATCTGCTAAGAAAGTAGAACGTAAATGTTCTCACCAAAAACAAGAAATTATAAACATGTGAGGTGATAGATGTATTAATTAACTAGATGGGGATAATTCCTTTCATAATGTCTGCATATATCAAATAACCAGATGTACACTTTAAATATCTTATAATTTTATATGTCAATTATACCTAAATAAAGCTAGAATTTTGCCAAATAACAAAGAAGTTTTTAAAAAACTATCTCTTGGGTACCTATTCTAAGACTAAACTCTGAAGAAATGGGTTCAGGCCCTCAGGGGCTCTGACTTTAGCTGGAGGACAGGAGGCCGGTACAGACAGGCAAACACCTAGAACCCAAGTGCCGGCAAGTGTGAGAAGCTTCAGTGGAAGCAGGCACACCACCCCCAGCCCCACCCAGGCTGGCCTCTGCCTTGAAGGGCTCCCTGGCTCAGCCCACGAAGGCCTCAAAACAGGAACACTGGCTGCCTCAACCACTCTGTGTAGGCCTCCCCAGGTGGCTTCTGTCTTCCATTCCAAGTCATTCTCTTATCAATTACAGCCAGGGATGTCTGAGGACCAGGGGAAATTTGCATGCCCCAAGGTGCCTAGCAGATTGGCTGCTTTGCTGTAACTCTAGAGGCTGGAAACGGAAGGAGAGGACTGGGGCCAGAGAGGAGAACCCATCCTCCAGGCAGAGTGGGTCAGAGCGGAAGCCCACCTCCCCAACACAGTGCTGCCTCCCCCTCATGCATGGCCCCTGTGCACTGGGCAGATGACCCTGAAGGACAGAGTGGTGGCCCAGCAATCACGGAGGGAGGCCCAGCTGTGGAGGAGGTACCCAGGACGCTGAGGGACAGACGTTCTGCTTATCTGCTTATCAGAGAGAGAACAGCTTCAACACTAAGGCTGGCAGGTACCATTTCCGAATGCCCACTCTGTGCCTGGCACTGGGCTAACATCTCCTCTAACCCTCCTGACAGCACCACCCTGTTTCAGGTGGCGAGGCTGGGGCTCAGGGGGTGGAGGGCAGTGCCGAGCCCTACAGCTCTCAGTGGACAAGCTCAGCTCCTGCCCACAGCAGACAGCCTCTCACCCACCACAGTGCAGCTCTGACCTCCTCACCAATGGTTCTGTGGACAAAAGGAGTCCAGTGGTCTGAACCTACAGCCTGAGGGATTCAGGTTAGATGTGAAGTAACAGGCGGGATACCAGGCCCTGACTGAGCAGCGAAAGAGAGCTAGAGGCATTTATCTCCTGGATGCAAATGTCTTCCCGGTGCCTTTCTCAGCACAGACCCCACCAACCCCGCAGCCTCTGCTGAAGGTCCCAGCTGGGAAGTGTAGGGTTCCCGAGGTTGGTGTGAGGGAGGAAAAACCCCAGAGAAGGTTGCCCTTCAACTGACAGGTGAAGTACCCTGCCCAGAGGCCCCATACTAGTTGAGCAGTGACTGGCACGAACCCTCAGCCCTGCACTCCGCTGCTACGCAATTGCAACTATCATGGCCAGCATCTGGGTGCCTCTCAATGAGGAAAGTTGGTTCCTAGGAAGGAGAGGAGCAGGTGACCAACACATGTGGTTAAGCAAGTTCCCCTGCCAAAAAATTCCTCCATGGCTTATCTTCATGCCTAACACCTCAGCATTAGCACATTAGTCCTCTGAGTTTTTTCATTCATTCGTTCAATTGAGTGTCTACTATATACTGTGCATTGGGTACCAAGTCACATAGTACATTGCCTGCCCTGAGTGTCCTTCAATCTAGTGGGCAGCAGGGGTCCAGGGTTCCCTGTCCAGATATGCACATTCCCCTTATCACTAAAACCTGTAACCCCCAAATCAACACTTGCAGTGCCTTGCTGGTCATCTGCAGACACGCACACGTGCTGAGCAGCCAAAGATATGAGTGGAGCTCAGCTGAGCTCGAACAAGACTGCACTCTGCCTTCTGGTCTCAGCTCCCTTACAGTAAACACGTGTCCTTTTCACATTCCTTTCTGCTGCCATGGCTTTTGCATTTTTGTGTTTTTTTGTTGGTGATTTTGTTATTTTAAGTGGTCCCCAAGTTGTAATACTGAAGTGCGGTCTAGTGTCCTAAGTGCAAGAAGGCTGTGACGTGCCTCATGGAGAAAATATGTGTGTTGGGCAAGCTTTTTCCAGGCCTGACTCATACTGCTGCTGGTCGTGAGTTCCTTGGTAATGAACACAAATATATGTTGAATAAAATGTCTTTGAACAGAGAGAGACATGCCAAAAGGCAACAAGATAGCCAAAAGGTGGAAGTAACCAAACAAATGAATGGATAAACAAAATGTGTTATATACATATAATGGACTATTATTCACCCTATAAAAGGAAGGAAATTCTGACCCATACTACAACATGGATGAACCCTAAAAACAGCAAATAAGCCAAACACAAAAGAACAAATATTGTATGATTCCATTTATATGAAGTACCTAAAACAGGCAAATTCATAGAGACAGAAAGTAAAACTACAGGTGGCCCAGGGCGGGGGGAGACGGATGGGCGCTGACTGTTCAGCGGGTGTAGGAGCTCCGTGTGGGAGGACGGAGAGCTGTGAAGGCGACGGTGATGGCAACACAAGGCTGTCAATGGACTTAATGAAGCTGCACTGTACACTTAAAAATGGTGAAAATGGTAAATTTTATGTTATGTATATTTTTAAAATAGCACCAAGAGATAGGAAGGAAAAGATGTGGGCAGAGGAGGGAAGGAGGCGCTTGAAGCCCTCTGGGCTCAAAATACAGGAGACAAAGGAAAATGGCCAACTTATAGCTAGAAATGGAAAGAGACAGACAGGACAGGAGCTCCCAGGCCAGAGGCAGGCGAGTCCCGGGGATGAAGGAAGGAGAGGGAGTGGAGGAGAAGAAAACAGCGCAGCAGAGAAATGGGCTGGGCCACACACTCAGCTGGAAAACACTGATCCCAGTGGGACTTCAGAAGGCTGGCCAGGGCCTGCTGGAGGCCAGAAAAGGGCCATTCTCAGGAAGTCCTAAAACCACATCAGCCCAGGTGTCATAGTGCCTGAACTGCCACCCCCAGAGCATCCTTCCACACTTGAAGGAGTGCCTCTTCTCTCCTCAGAGGCAAAGGGCTCTGCAGGATGCTCAGGGAGGCTCGGCAGGAGTCTGCTTGCTGAAAGAAGGTTCAGAGTAGTAGGACCTGAATGAAAATATGCCTCTTCCCAGCGACATATGTAACCTGGCACTTCGGTCCCCTCATCGCTCAAGAGGGGGGAAGGGGACATGCCACACAGAGAGACGAAGGGTTAAGTGAGCCAACACGGGCAAAGAACCTGGAACACAGTGTCCACACCACCCACCACGCCTCCTCACTAACCTCTTGTTGTAAAGATGTTTAGCACACGTTACTTCTTGACAGGATAGAAATGGGAAGGGGAGAAGGGAAAAGAAGACAAAAAGAGGGCCCCACAATCCTCCCAGTGGAAGATGTGTTGGAATCACAGTCCCAGAGAGCAGACCCCGTCATGCCTGGCCTGGACAGGGGCTGTGGGGCAGTCAGGCCAGGGCCCCGGAGTCGGTCCTGGGCTGAGACCCTGGCTGGGCCTCATGCTGCTCATGCTGGCCTGGTGTCCTGTGTCCCTGGGAAAGCCGCTCAACTCTCTGAGCCTGTGTCCTCCCGAACATATTCCAGAGGTATCTTGAAGATTAAGCCCAGTCGTGCCCAAAGGAATGGGCACAGAGGCTGGCTCTCAGAAGGGCTCCTCAAACTTCTGTGGTTATTGGAGGAATGATGGAGGGGGCAAGAAGCAGACAGAAGCGATGCTGTCTGGGAAGCAGTGGAGAGGAAAGGAGAGGAGGGGAAGGAATGAGGGGCAATAAGAGAAGAGATAAATAGGTGGAGACGAAAGCAGACCAGTGGGAGGTGTCTCAACAGGGAGGGGCCATGGGCCACAAAAAGGAGGGAGATAAGATTCCTAAATAGATACAGGCCCTAAGCCCTTGGGGAAGTAGAGTCGCCATCATTCCCCAGTCCCACACCCTGAGGAGCCAGCATCCTATCCCCTCAGCTCTCCAAAAGCTGGGGCCTGGGACGCTGCCCCCAGCCACCCCTTCTAAGCAGCCAGGGACGTGGGTGTCTGCGGGCCTAGCCCTAACACTTCCAGGAAGTGGGTCACAGCCAGTGGGTGTCCACAGACCTCTCCTCCCTCCCCACCCTATGGCCTTCCCTGGACACACAGAAGGGGCCAAGGAAGCTGTGATGAAACAGGCTTTAGGGTCCAGCTCAGTACCAGTCCCAGAGGCCCCTCTGCACAGGCTCTGGAGGGGAAGGCGACTTAGGCTCCAAGCTCAACCTTGCTGCAAAGTCATGGTGCCTCTTGAGCCGGTCACTTTCCTACTCTGGGTCTCAGTGTTCCCACTTAAAAAGGGAAATGGCAGGGAAAGTAGAATATCATTCAGCAACAATAAGAAATGAGCTATCTGAAACAAGTGTCGCTGGTTCAATTCCCAGTCAGGGCATATAACTAGGTTGCACGCCAGATCCCAAGTTGGGGGCACGTGAGAGGCAACCACACACTGATGGTTCTCTCCCTCTCTTTCTCCTTTCCCCTCTCTCTAAAAACAGATAAATAAAATAAAATAAAATAACCTTGTTAAAAAATAAAAAATAAAAATAAAATTGTGAAAAAAATAGAAAAGAAATGAGCTATCAAGCTATGAAAAGGCCTGGAAGAACCTCAAAGGCATATTGCTAAGCGAAAACCAATCTGAAAAGGGAACGTACTGGATGACTGCAGCTATATGACATTCTGGAAAACAAAATCAAAAACGAAGTGTGGACACAGGAAAAAGATGCATGGTTGCCAGGGAACTGAGGAAAAGGAGGAATGAACAGGTGGAGCACCGGGATCTGAGCGCCGGGGAACTGTGTGACACTGTATGTAGTGGAGGCTACACGCCATTCTGCCTCTGTTGACACCCACAGAAGGAGCAACACAACGAGTGGACCCTGAGGTAAACTACGGACTTTAGTGTAAGATGTCAATAAAAGAAGAAGGTGGGGGAGAAGGAAAGGAACTCTCTATGCTTTCTGCTTAGTTCTTCTGTAAACCCAAAACTGCTCAAAAATAAATAAATAAATAAGAGCCATTAATTTTTTCTTTAAAAGTGGGGAGAGTAAGTATTGCATGACTTTTTTCTCCTCAGAGCAAATTTATGAAAGTACTTCCCTTTAAGCAGGCCTGTACTATGAAAATTCAGATCTCAAAATAGAAAACTGTGTCTTTGCCTAACAAGACTTGCCATTGAATCCTGTCAAATGGCGATTCCACAGGAAATTGACAGAACCCGAGTTTATACACACACGCACAGTGTGCTCCTCACCAAATGCTTGTTTTCCCAGCCTCGGGGTGGATTTGCCTAATCAGCTGCTTGCCCAAAGAGAGAAAAAACCATGTCAGAACCACAGGGTGCACCCACGCTTGGTACCCATGCAACACAAGGCCCTCCCCGCAGAGGCTCTCAGTGCTGGGGAGCAGCCCTCCAGTGCTCAGAGCACCAGGGAGCCGGGGGCCCGGGGCAGCCAGCACTAGCAGTGCCAGGAAAGCAGGACTCCCCTCAGCAGCCCTGCCCCACTGCCCATCTCTAGGCCTTAATCATCTCTGGAAAAGGCCTGCTGCAGCTCCCAGGACACAGGACTGGGACCAGCTGGATTGAGCACGAACAAGAGGCAGGAGGCAGCACCCATGCTACCCTCGGTCATTTTTCACAGAGATGTCTTTCCATCTCAGTGCCGTCTTGCCTAGACAGAGACAGACATGGGGATTGAGATGCTCTAGAAATGAAGCCTTCAGACCCTTGGCTGAGGTCACCATCACAGAGCACCCACCCTGACCCAGAAAATACACCCCACTGATTCTCTCTTGCACCAGCCACACTCCCACCCAGTGGCTTACCCCTGCAGGCCTGACAATTGCCCCACCTCCCATTCCAGAATGCATGGTCACCCAGTTTGGAAACAAGGCCATTAAGTGGTTGATAACCAGGCTGGGCACAAGCATTAGTTGTCCTGGTTGGGGCCAGCCCAGCCTGACCCAGCCAGCCATGCAGAATGGAGCAGGCGCAGCCGGCCCGTCGGGCAGGTGCCCAGCAAACCAAACCGCCACAGGTGCCTCCTATGCTTCAGTGTGCTCTGTGGCAGGTGCTAAGCCAGGAACAGACTTCACGGAAGGCCCTGTTCCTCCCTATCTTTCTCACAGGTCACGCTCTAGGTGTTACCCCATCCAGCCCCACCCCCACTTCACCCTTGAAGAAAGGCCAAGTATCAGGAGACCAAACTCTTAACCTCACTCTGAGAGTCCCTCACACCCATCACCTTCTTTTGGAGATAGTCTCCCTAAATGAGTTTTCTCTAAAAATCTGTAAAAAAAATGTTGTAAATCACACATCTGTCCTGCATGCAGATATTAAAGAACTGCCCAAAAATAAAACAATCAAAAGAAAACACAGGCAAAATATTTGGACTGATACTTTACCAGAGATGCTACAGGAATGGCAAACAAACACACAAAAAGATGTTCAATATCATTAGTCTGCAAGAAAATGCAAATTAAAGCCACCATGAGACTCCACAACACGCCTATTAGAATGGAAAAACAGAAAGAAGCCTGACACACCAAGTGATGGTGAAGATACGAAGCAAAGGGACTCTCATGCTTTGCTAGTAGGAGTGCAAAATTGTATACTTTGGAAATAGTTTGGTGGTTTCCGAAAACATTAAACATACACGTGCCATATGGCCCCTAAAAATCCCACTCCTAGATATTCCCACTCCATGAGAAATGTCAGCCTGCATTCACACAAAAACCCAGACACAAATGTTGACAGAAGCTTTACTCATAATCAACGAAGGCTAGAAACAACCCCAAAGTCCTTCCACCGGTGAGTGGAAGAACACACTGTGATACATCCATCCAATACAACGGAATCCTACTCAGCAAAAAAGAATAAACGTGATGCACACAACAACTTGGATGGATCTCAAAACACTACGCTGAGCCCTCACTGGTGTGGCTCAGTGGGTCGGGCATCGTCCTGCAAAGTGAAGGGTCACTGGTTCAATTCCCGGTTAGAGAACGTGCCTGGGTTGTGGGCTCAGTCGCCAGTTGGGACATGTAGGAGAGGCAAACAATCAATGTTTCCCTCCCTTTTTCTCCCCCACTTCCCCTCTCTCTTAAAATAAATAAAATCTTACTTAAAAAAAAAGCAGACTCAAAAGCTACATACTACAGGAATCCATCTGACATTCTTAAAAAGGCAGTGACAGGAGTGGAGAGTGGATCAGCATTTTTGGGGGGTGGGCACGGGGGAGGGGCGGCACATGAGACCACTGTCTGGGGACACGTAGTTCTGCATCTTGATTGTGGTGGTGAATACCAATTCTATGCATTTGAACCCACAGAACTGTACACCATAAAGAGTACATTTTGCTGTATGTAAATTTAAAAATAAATTTTTTAGAAGTCCTCCTTATTCTACCCAGAGGGCCCAGCTCAAATCCACCTCTTCCGTAAATACCAGTTATCTCCTCTCCTCTAATTATTTCGTGACTCTAGCCCTGAAATCACTGTTTTGTCTTCCCACAGACATTTATCCTTCTCTCTTCCTTTTCCCTCTCTTACTTACGCACTGTGCAATCAAAACCCTACCCATCCCACAAAGCCTGCCTCAAGTGCCGCCTCCTCTGTGAAGCCTTCCCTGACCACTCCCAGCTGCATCAGAATGAATCACCTTTACCAGGCACCCCCTTGTTTGTGCCTCTAATTAGCTCTCCTTTCATCTTACAGGTTGTCAGCATTTGCTATTCAGTCTCTCTCCCCTGCCAGACGGGATCGCAAACTTCTTGGGGACAGGGGACAGGTCTTCCATCAACATTCCCCCCAATCCACATGGCACAGTCCAGACACACAGTAGGTACTTTGAGACCACTATGGATTGGCAAGCAGAGGGGGCTGATGCCAAGAGAGCTGGACTGGTAGTGTTTTGAGGAGGGTACCCAAACCACTGATACAGCTTTAATTCTCTTGCACAAGCAGCACGACTATTACTTAACCCTTTAAGTGATGAAAGTAACCTCTGCTCCCATTCCAACATGAGGTCATGCAATTTACAATGCAGCATTTCTGAGGATGCTTTTGCTTCCTCCAGGCCACCCAGCACAGTTCCAAGCCCCAAGCAGAGAGAGGTTCAGAACACCCCTGTTGAAAGACTGGAACTTCTCTTGTCATCAGTTTGCTGCCATTTCTCACTTCCAGAAGGCCCTCTCTGCAGCAATAGCAGGTCAAAGTCCAGCTGATCTGAAGTCAATTTCATTATGTAGAACTTCAGGGACCAAGTATAGTACCAGTGACACCACAGGACCACTTACTTCATAATTGGGTTTTTCCAAGCATATCACCAGCCTCTCCTTCTTATAAACTCTAGTTTTTCCAGGGTTTAAGAACCATCTAAAATTATTTATTTGAAAAACACTGATACAGTGATTAGTATATGCCAGAAAAACTAAGCATTTTATAAACAGTGATGAGTTTAATCTTCACATCAACCACATGAGGTTGGTTCTATTAATATTATCATCCCCATTTTGCAGAGGAGAAAATAAGACACATTAAATTAGATAACTTGTTCAAGGCCACATAGCTGGTAGGTGCATTAAAGGGATTCAAACCCAAGCAGGCTGGCTGTAAAGCTATCCTGTCCAAACTCAAGGCACTAGCCACATGTAATTATTGAGCACTTGAAAAGTGGCTAGTCCAAAAAGAATACACTTGGCTCTGGCTGGTGTGGCTCAGCGGATTGAGTACCAGCCTGTGAACCAAAGGGTTGCAGGTTTGATTCCCAGTCAGGGCACATGCCTGGATTATGGGCCAGGTCCCCAGATGGGGGTGCACGAGAGGCAACCACATACTGATGTTTCTCTCCCTCTCTTCTCTCTCCCTTCCCTCTCTCTAAAAATAAATAAATAAAACCTTTAAAAAATAAAAATTTTTTTAAAAAAAAGAACACACTTGACCCTGACTGGTGTGGCCTCAGTGGGTTGGGCATCATCCCTCTGACCAAAAGGTCGTTGGTTCAATTCCAAGTTAGGGCACATGCCTAGGCGGCAGGTTCAATCCCCAGTCAGGGTGCATATGGGAGGCAACAGATGGATGTTTCTGCCCCACCCCTCTAAAATCAATAAACATATCCTTGGGTGAGGATTTAAAAGCAAACAAACAAAGATGATGGGGAACCAGGCAGTAACTCCCACATTTCCTCTTTATGTCTCCTCCAACTGCTCGTCCACCCCACATCTCTCTCAGCCTTGACTCCAGCAGGGGTTTCAGAATGTCAGAGTGAGAAAATATCTCCCATGTCATGTCATCTAGTGCAATTCCCACCAGCTGCATGTGGGGAAACTGAGGCCCAGGACCACCTAGAGGAAGCAGAAGCCCTAGAGTTAGCTAATCTGGTCCAATTTCCCACCCAGTGCAGAGACCTCCCCCAAAGCATTCCTAACAGGTTCTACATAATGAAATTGTATATAGTTCTTTGTGATACTACATAGTGAAACTGACTTCAGAGCAGATGGCCCTAACTTACAATTGCTGCAAAAAGGGCCGACCCTTGGAAGGGAGTGATGACGACACCCTGATGATGAGACAGGTTCCCATCCTCATCTGCCCTCTGATAAGACACTCACAATATTGGCAAGCTCAATACTTAACATGTCAGGTGTATCCGCACTCCAAAACCAGATGTGACTCCCCAAGTGGCCTGGGCATCACAGAGGTTAGTGGACTAAGGTTCTCCTTGACACAGACCCCACCGTACCACTGGGCACACAGGCCTGGCATTTAATGGGGTGGTACAAAGAGTCAGGTCGACCTGGATTCAAACTCCAGCCCCAGCGTCAATCTCTGTGTAACGTTTTCCTCTTCTATACAGTATAAATTAAAAAACAAAACAAACGACTCTGCAGACTTGTGAATAAATGCCTTGCTCTGCTGCTGAAAAAACAAACAAACAAACAAACAAAAAGCAAACCCTATCTCACAGAACTGCTATGAAGCTTAAAGGAACCCTGGCCAGTGTGGCTCAGGTGGTTGGCGCATCATCCTGTAACTGAAAGGTTGTGGGTTCAATCCCCGGTCCAGGCATGTACAGGAGGAACCAATCAATGTTTCTTTCTAGCATTGATGTTTCTCTCTCTCGCTTCCTCTCTTTCTAAAAGCAATGAAAATATGTCCTCAGGTGAAGATTTTAAAAAAGGAAAAGATTAAAGGATATGACATAGGCAAAAATGTCTAGAATAACAACTGGTACCTAGTAGGCACTTCATAAATACTCATTTCCCTTCCCCTTCCTTGGTCAAACAAAAACCCAAGTATTTTTCCCCCCACAAGTATTGATAGTTAATTCCTATTTTATAGTTATATAATTGATGTTTTGAACTTAAATGCAGGATTTTACACTTAAATCTATTAGAATTCATCTTGGGGAAAGGATACATGTTCAACATTGCTAGATATCAACTAATTTTTAATGGCTAAAAATTGAAAACAACTTTTAAAAGTCCGGAAGGATACGGTTAAATAAATTAAGGTGCATTCACATAATATATTATTCAGACCCTTACAATTATGGTTTTAAATTATTTTTATGACGTATTACTCACTATATAGCATTCGGTAGGGATATAACAGGATATATAATTGCAATTATGTTAAAATACAAGGTTTTGCATGGATACAAATCTGGAGGGATATATACCAAAATATTAACTGTGCTCATCCCTAAGTTGTGATACTATGTACCATTTTGTTACTCCTTTAATTAATATGAGCATGTATTAATTTTAATAGACAAAATTTTATTTATTTTATATTTCTGCTTAATCTCTGCGTGCTGGTAAACGGAGATGATTCTGAATCATGGTTCTGTCACCCCATATACTTGCTGTCCTGAACACCCACAGAATCAATAGAGGACAAAGCCCCAGAGCGCTCCGTGGCCTAGTACCGGACTCCTTCCTCCCCCGGAGTGAGGGGCGCTCTGTCCAGGACCAGGGTAGTCCTTCCATCAGACGCAAGCCCATCTTACTGCTGCACAAGCCAGATCATATTTACTCTTCTCAAATCCAAGAAAATCATTCGACTCAAAGTTCTTACTGAACATTCCTCCACCCAAACTAGATTATTTTCCAAGACTTGACAGGGTGAACACCTGTTGGCTACTAGTCATCTCAACTTCACTTTGCAGTCCCCTTGGATTATTTATTGAAATATCTGACTTGGAATTTGGGGGCTCAGTACGAAGCTTCCCACCTTGCCCTTTCCAGGATCCCCATTTTGCCACACTGAAGAAATAAAACAGGACAGCATCTGCTATTCTGCCACCCTTACCTTCTCCCAGACCCTAGAGTGATTCTGTGGTCACTCCTGCCGTTTCTCTCAGGACCCCAAAACCTGACCTGTAAAGTCTGGCAACCTGAACTCAAAAAAAGCCACTCAGTGTGGTCTGACTCTTTTCTCCCATAAGTCTCCTGAACCCTCTCACAAAGTCCATTCTACCCTCACAAAAATGACGGCAAGAGAAGAGCACTCTGCCTCCCAGAACATTCCACCACCTGTTTCAAGCAGGAATCTCCCCCTGCCTGTCTTCTTGCTCTGCTTGTGGGGGGAAAAAAACCCTTTAGGTTATGTTGTCCAGGCCTGTTGCCTCCCCACCCAGAGCTCTGCCCACTGCACAAATCGCCTCCCCAGTCAACTATTACTCAAGGCTCAATGCCAAGACGGAGATCAGCCAGGAAGAAACAAAACTAGCCTTTTATCCGGGCCAGGACGATTCACGAAGACCTCAGGGGACTGGAAGGGAAGGGGATGACCCGCTCTGGCAGGGGTGAGCTGGGCAGCAGGGGAGGGTGGCAGGTACCACACACAGTGCCTTTGCTAGTAAAACACAGAGCAGAGAGCTCAGCCAAATAGTGGGCTCTAAGCAGCTCAAGTTTCACTGAGTCAACAGCCCCCTTCAGAGGAGAGGCCCACCCTGTGTGTCATCAGCCCCTCCCCAGTGCCCTTTGCACTGCCCCCAACACCCTGCCCTTCCTATCGGAGGATGTACAATCCCATCCCCCAGGAGGGTCACCCTGCCTTAGCACGGCTCCCATTTCCTGTCCCTGGTGACTCCTCTAAACTCTATTGTTCCCATGAAGTTTGGGTCAAAGGAAGCTGAGTCCCCACCCATGGGGGCCCGCCTGCCCTCAGCACCACCTCCCTCCGAGCTGGCCCAAGCCACAGGGAGCCAGACCCACCCTCCTGCCTTTCCACGAGCCTGCCAGTACTAAAGGCAGGAGGTGTGGGCACAGATCTTAGGGACTGGAGTTCCAGCAGAAATGTTCCCAAAGATCCAGTCGCTACAGCTGAAGGCTCCAGGATCATATCACAGAGGAGGTGGTTAGAATCTCTCCAATACCTAAATGGAAAACCCAAAAGCAAGGGAAGAACTGTCATTTCAGAAGCGATCCAGGCAAAGCTGGAATTAAATAAAACACCCGAGTAGGAGACTATGCTGCCCAGGGACAAAGCCCTGCCCCCACCTCCACCTGGGCCCCTAAGCGGTTAAACCCCCGAGGGAGGGAGGGGGGGACTGGAGAACAGCTGTTCAGCTCCAATTTCAGAGTTTTAAAGGGAGCTCTCCTCCCAGCCCCAGCCAGTAAAGGGTCATGGGGGGCAAAGGAAGGCAGGCAAGGTAGAGCCACCCTTACAAGCCCTGAATTTCCCACAGCCTCCAGACTGACCTCAACTACAGGAAAAGTAGCAGAGCAAAGTGGTGATCCAGGTCCTCCACCTCCACCAGGAGAGGACAGAAGCCACAGATGAGGCAACAGGTATTCCTTGTGACAGTCACCCGCACAAGACTCCAGAATGGAAACCACAGGAGACTGTGACATCTGCTTCCCAGAAGATCTCAAAAGATAGAGCCTTCTCCACCTGGCTGAGTAATGCACAGACCAGCAAGGAGAAAGGAGGGTGCGTTTTAAAGACCTCTTAACGGTCGCTTCCAGAGCTGGCATTCTCAGATTCCACAGTTCTGTGCCTTTTGCTGGTACAGAGGGGAGTATTTCTGCCTCCTAAAAGCCTAATCTGAGCCACAAGATGACAGACGTTGCCCAAGTCAAACTGTTCTGGCCTCCACCCCTGTTAGATGAAGGTGACTAGGGGGTCTGAGCTTTGCGATCCACAGAGCAGGAGACAGAATGGAAAGTGAAAACAGTGGATTCTAGTCCCAGGTCTGCAACTCACTGGTTGTGTGATCTTAAGTGAGTTACTGTCCCTCCAGGGGCCTCAATTTTCCTGTCTTTTAATATGAGGAAGTTAGAGTGTCCATCAATGTTCAGCAAGTTCACCCTGGGGTCAAGGCAAAACTGGAATTAGAACACAGGAGTTGGAAGCCCTGTGCTCTTCTGTGACAAAACCCAGACCTCACCTTCAACTGGTTAACTAGCTACCTTAGTTCCTAAGGATGAAGAACATGGTTCAGGGCTTGGCCTATAGTAATATTCAATCCATGTTTGCTAAATAAACATGAATGAACAGGGCAGGATTTATCAGAGGGTGTTCAGAGAAGTCCCCAAGAAAAAAAGAGGTTCCATGCTGAAATAAACTCAGGGAACATTCGCTACTGAGTCCCTGGGATGTGCTATGCACTGTGCTACATACTTTGCAAATGTCAACACTTTACAACAAACTTTTTGGATAGGTATCAACTAACCCCCTCCCATATTACTTACTCATCAGGAAACAGCCTGAGAGAGTCAAAGGTAGTGAGTAACGGTCAGGATTTGTACGCAGGTATGTCTGACCCCAAACCTGTACTCTTTCGACACCATCAATGCTGCTTTCAGACCAGACACCCTGGAAGCCCCAGCTGCACACCTGGCCTAAGCAAGTGAGAAAGAGGATGGTCCCACCAGAACATTCGCATGTTCAGGTGCATGGAGGACCAGTGACCAGAGTCCCCACCCCTAGTGAGAGTGTCTTGTTCATTCCTCCCAAGAAACCCTAAACGTTATACCCATATCATCTTGTGGAAATGTGGAACTCTGAGGTCAGGTCTGCCTCTACACCCCACCTGCAGCCCCACACGCTATGTCACTTCTGTGAATCTCCTGGACATTTGGCTCTCTCCCCTACCCAGTTCACTCCTTGAAAATGTTTCGAATAGTGAAACCCCAAATGGAGGAAAAACAGAAAGCAAAGCGGAAATAAATATATGGGGAAACTGA
The DNA here is from genome assembly GCF_987537825.1 of Furipterus horrens. NCBI lineage: Eukaryota > Metazoa > Chordata > Mammalia > Chiroptera > Furipteridae > Furipterus > Furipterus horrens. Next base: position 98,113,034 of record NW_028327174.1, on the reverse strand, counting down.
GACAGACACCCAGTAGGGGTGTGCCCACTGGTCGCCAGCAAATCAGGCCGGCACTGTAGCATTTATAGTATGTACTAGTCATTCTCCTTGCCACAGGAAAGTGTAGTAGGGTCTAGCAAGTTGTAAAGATGAAGGATTCATCCATTTGACTGCAGGGGAAGTTCTAGAGTTGGGCCGGTAGAAAGTAGTTCTGGCTGGCATACATGGATTCCTCTTTGTCCAACTTTAAAAGTGCTGTCTACACTTCTCAAGGTTCCAACGGCTTTCTCTTAAGGGGCGGCGGCGGGGGGGGGTGTCTGATCCATCCCCATAATCATCCTCAACTTTAATTATCAATAACCCATTCCATCAACAAACCACAAAGATCTTGACTTCCTTTAGTCTTCTACCAGCTTGTTCTCCAAACTGTTTCAGGCAAGAACAGAACCCACTCTTCTTCAAAGACAACTTTCGGTCCAGCTCTGCCCAGTTCTGCCCAGTCCAGAGCCAGTGGAGCCTGGAGGCCACAGGCTCCAACAATCGCAATCAAATCATCCCCGCACACATACAACCAGAGACACTGGCCCAGTTATGCAGGGAGGAAGAACAGTCATGCCCCAAACCAACATCCTCACAGAAAAATACACACTTAAGAGATGTACGCATACTCAGGCAGACAGCGCTTTTCTCAAGTGGAAATACACTCAGACACATACACCTACTGGAAGCCAAGGTGAGTCATATGTGAACAGATACCACCCTCACATACACCCAAAGCTAAGGAGACAGGACAGTCAAGACTATCTTACAGTGAGTTCATCAGATAGCGACTTGGTCTGACCAGAACTTCCTTTACACACCTGTGCACAGAGGGCGGTGCGCTCCTGGGAAGTGTTTGCTTTGAGGTCTGGGAGAGTTCTACTCCCTAAATCCACGAATCCCCTTCATGGAAATATGAGGCTTCACAACCCTGGAGAGCAAGGACCTTGGTACGGGTGCCCTCCGCTCTCGCAAAGCCTTAGCACTTAAAATAACCAACACCTACCTTCAAGGCTATCTTGCAAGCCCAAAAAAGGCCCAGCAGGATAAAGAGGCATGGATGCTGGGTCTCTTCCATCGCCGGGGTTCCCTGTTCTGCCTCTGGTCCTTGCAGCTCCCCAGACTCCCTTTTCCCCACGTGCCTCATATCCCACCCAGACCCTGCGGTCCGCAGAGCCTCCACGTGCCTGGCTCTCTTCCTAGTCCACCGGGGTCAGAGCTCCTCACGCCCCCCACCCCCCATGCTTGCCCGCCGGCAAAGGGCTAACGCCTCCCCGCACCTGCCCGCACCGCTGCCTTACCGGTACCAGAGTGCGGGAAGGTGCGGTGGCTGCGCTAAGCCAGTTCCAGGAGTCCGTTCCGCGCGCCAACTCTTGAGCCGCGGTCCCGCTCAGTTCCCGGGCGCCCGGAGCAGGCTCTGCAGGGACCGCGGGGGTCAGCGCGCGGAGACCCGGCTCCCGCCCGGAGAACAACCCCCGGGGCGGGGAGGAAGGCGGGGCCGCGAACCCAGCAGACCCAGCGCCCCGAGCCTAGTTCGCCGCCACCCGGTCGGACTCGCGGAGCCGCGCGCGGAGGGAGGAGTTTTCCCAGAACGGGACTGCCGGGAAAACACTGGAGATCCCTATTCCTGGAGCGGTGAGTCAACGGCCAGAGGAAGGGAGCCGGGGAAGCTGGCCGGCGCGGGGGGCGGGGGAGCATGAGAGGGGTCGGGAAGTCGCGGAGGCAGCAGGGAAGACAGGGAGACGGAGCCCGCGGTCCAGGGCGGGAAGGAGCGAGGCGGAAAGAAAGGAACGAGCGGAGCACGCGGCGCGGGCGCGCGGCGTACTGGACACTCACCTGGGGTACCAGGAGGCTGGCGCTGGAGCCGGAGCTGCGGGCCCTCCCGCCCCCGGCCAGGAGTTTGAAAGGAGGGAGACTGGAATGCGCGGAATGAGGGCTGGTATGAGATGCGCGCAGCTGAGGGAGGGAGCTGGAGGGAGTGGCGGCCCCGCCACCAGCCCCTCGGGGTGGAGACTGGGAAGCGGGCCGACGGGGGAGGGGGATGCCGGGTGGGGCGGGGCCAGCGCGGGAGGGAGCCGGGCGGGGGAGGGGCGGCGGGCGCGGAGCTGGCGACCCCGGGGCGCTGACCCCCAACTTTGACCTCAGTTTCGGGATCCGGCTTCAGCGGGTCCCAGCACACAAACTTTCCCTTTGATCTCTTGGCCAGACTCTTCCTCCTCCCCACACTCCGGGTTCCTGCGCCACCGGGCGGAGTCTCGGACTCTGTTTCCCAGGAGCTGAAAACCTTCCTGTTAGCCAGGATAGGGGTGTTTTGTTGGTGGACCGGGCTCCGGCTTCGCACCTCGCCACCCTCCATGTCCCCGGCTGCGGACGGACGTCCCTGCGCACAAGTCCGCGAAAGGCAGGGGAAGGGGCGGGCGCCCAGCGCGCAGGAAGGGCTGCTCCCTTCCAGCGGCTCCCACCGAGGGACCTTCGCTCCGGGGAACCAGGAAGCAGGAACTGCGGGCTCTAGCCCCAGGCCCTTTCCATTGTCCCCATGCGTGCCCTCCCAGCATTAGTCCTCAGTGTTTCTCTTCTGTCGCTTGCTGATCTGCAGAGCTGCCAGTACAGAGTACACACGGGGAAAAGAAGTAACTCAATGAGTCTCCAACAGGTATGATATGTCTTCCAGGTGCTGTATAAACAATGATTAAGCACTTGCCCTCAAAGGGCTCATCATTTAGCTGGGAAGACTATGTACACGGAAGAGCATCGCCATGAAGTGAGGTCTGGGTTTTAAACAAACACACCAGGAGAATTTATTATCTTGAGAGGAGAGAGGTCCTGGGCTCCCATTTGGAAGTCTTCAAAACACATTGCCTTAAAGCAGTGTGTTATCACATACCTCTGTCATTCACCTTGTTGGGAGGTTTAAACCAAAAGACTTTTGGCTTTTTCCAAAATTCAAATGCAACCTTTATGGACTATTATCACTTAACCTTGACTTGCAATGGTTGTCCAGATCTTATCACCCTCACCAATCAGAAACTTCCTTGAAGACTGAGAAAATATCTGATTTATTTTATCTTTCACCCAGCACCAGCTTGGTGTCTGGGACAGATAAGTGGATTAAAAATATTGAAAAAATGGCCCTGGCTGGTGTGGCTCAGTGGATTGAGTGCCGGCCTGCAACCCAAAAGGTCATCAGCTTGATTCTGGTCAGGGCACTTGCCTGGGTGTGGGCCAGGTCCTCAGTTTGGGGTGTACAAAAAGCAACCCATCGATGTATCGCTAGCATATGGATGTTTCTCTCCCTCTCTTTCTCTCTCCCTTCCTCTCTCTAAAAATGAATAAATAAAATATTTTTTAATATTGAAAAAATGAAAAATGCTACCACAGAGGATATTGGAAAGAAAACGCTATAAATGCCAAAGTTGTTTCTGAGAGGTATTCCAAAGGTGTTTTGAGCAATGACAGCATCACTGGAGGAAGTGCCCAATCTCATAAGGAGAAGACTTTGAAGGCAGCAGCTCTTGTTTGCATGTATCAATTCTGGTATGCTTGTTAAATAATGAGTCACACCAAGACCTGGTCACACCTCATATACAGGAATAGATTGCAATACAGGAGAGTATATAGATACTAATCCTTTTAATATAATAATTATTTGTTGAGTGTCTGTTTACTGAGCACCATGCTAAGTGCAGGGGTAGGTCTCTGCCCTACCCTCAAGAAGTTCACAATCTAGGTGGGAAGAGGAGATAATTATACAGAGTTCAATGGGAAACGAAAGTAAGGAACAATGAAATTCAAGTTCCAGGGGGGACATTTGATCTAGCTCTTGAAGGATAAATGAGACTGCCAAATTATGACTGGAATACCCACAAAGGTATGATACAGAAGGGGTGGTTAGAAGTCTTGTAAACTGATAAGGCTGGAGAATAGGAGCTGGGGAGAACAGATTACAATAGGTGGGTGCTCGATTGTGAATATCATTGGATCCCATGCTGAAGAGTTTGTGCACCTTTAGACACAGGTGTGACATAATCAGTACCAACATCAGAAAGACCCTTCTGGCAACGGTGTTGGGGCTGGATTGGAAAATCAGGTGCCTTATACTCAGGCCTTGGCCCTGGCTGGTTTAGCTCAGTGGATTGAGCGTCGGCCTGCGAGCTAAGTGTCGCTGGTTCGATCTTCCAGTCAGGGTACATCAGAGAAGGAAAACTCTGACTCCAAAAAACCTCCGCTGCCTTGCGGCATACCTCTTCAGGGGAAAGGCTAAGGGAGTAAACCCCGACAGAAAATCCGGAGCCGGAGTCCCTAAGGCGGTTCGACGTTGTAGTCAACACCGGCAACTCCTGCGGCGCACCTGAAGCCAAGCTGTATTGACTCCGTCTTTCCCTTGGATCCTTCAGCTGCGAAGAGAGGGGGGGGTCTGCTGCATGGGCAACAGCTGGCCCTCCATATCACCCTGCCCAGGCTCTGTAGCTTCAGCGTCATCGCAAGATGTCGATTCAACATGGGAGGAGACAGATACCATGTCACTCCCGAGTCGGACTGCACAGCCATTCTCGGCCGTGAAGATAGACTCTTAAGAAGCTACACCATCGTCTCTCGAGACGGACGGCTGCCGACGACGGTCCTGAGGTTGAGGATGTGGGAAAGAGTTTAGGAAATACTCCACGGGCAAAATCAACAAAAACTGATGACTTATGTGTGCTGTGAGGGTGAGAGAGGGAAAAAAAATCACTAAATTTTACAATTGAATGAATGGTGGTACCATCAACTAAGAGAATTCAAATGAAGGGAGCAATAGGTTGAATTGGTAGGTGGGTCTAGCCAGGGTCAGAGGATTGAGAGGAAGGCAAGACAGAGTCCAAGGTGGAGACAGAACAACTTTTGAGTGTCACTTCAGCACGGACAACTGAGAGGAAAGTTGTAGATCAGACTGGTTTATTCCCTCCAAATTTTAACTATCCAAGACCATAAATGATCCCAGCTGCAGTGTGTGGCCTCAGGACTTCAGCTTCCTGGTCCATGCCCTCAGTGGTTTCTAGAGAGCTCTGTACTTTCAGAAATGTCATGTTCCCAAGCTGTTGAAGTCCCTCTGGGTAAAGACTAATTTTACCCACATGTCCTGCCCTTACCAAGGGTATTTCAGGGACAGAACTTGTGTTCATTTACCCCCATGAATGAATCTAAGGGTGGAAATATTTTATCTATCTAGATCCAGCTAGAAGAAATGCAGATAGCTCCCTTCAAATTACACCATATTATCCACAACTGCCCTTACTTCCTAGTGATCCAGACTGCTCTACTTAGTCCTACAAGTGGATCCTCACTCCATGCTGATGAGTGGTGCAGAAAGAGGTGGGTGTGGTCAGCGCGTCTTGATTTGGGGAGAGTATTTCTGTTGTCTACAAAATCAAAGTCAAAAATCATTAATTACTTTTATCATGTTGTTTGCTATAATTTCCATTCCTTTAATAAATTTTGTTTTTCTAACCTGTATGGTCATAGTTAAACAAATTATCCATATCATACTGTGTTAATCATATTCAACACATTGATGTGATGAAATTCTTTATAGCTATTAATAACAAGATTTTTAAAATAAACATTCATGATATAATAAATGAAAAAGTGGGTTTTGTTGGGGGCCCCCAACCTGCAGAGATAACCCTGGTGTCACAGATGAAATGAAGACTTCCGAGGCAGCTTGTGCTAGCAAGAGAAGGTCAGCAAATGTCTGAGAGACAAATGCCTTGATTGCCTTTCTCCAAGGTCTTTTATTGAGTGCAGTAAACTTAAGGGCATATAGCATGCACATAAAGTTCATCAGTCAATATTAAACAGTGCTGATTACAGAAAACAGATGTTGTCCAGGGATAACAATTGAAGGGACGTTGAGATCTCCCTCAGGTCAGGGTGTGATGGACACAAAGACTTTGGATGACCATAAAATAGGGAGGATGAGTTCATTTTGAGTTAAACTTAAAACCTCTGCTGCTGGTACAATAAAGCTATCAAGTGAGGTAAAAGAACAGGGCAAGCTTCAAAGGACATAAAACATTTTCTCATGGTCGAGTTCCCACTGGGGCCCACTGGCTATAGCATCGAGGCACGTATGCACCCAGCTTTCCCGGTTTTCTGGTCAGGTCTTAAAGGCTTTGTTTCCTTCACCTGGCCTGCATGGGGCTCCAAGTCTCGATACTTTCCCAGGGAGACCCTGACAGGGCTTTATTTGTTTATTTTTATTAATATTATTATTATTTTATTTCCTGACCATAAGTTTATTTAATACAAAATAATCCATCCAACTTTACTGAGGTGGTTGACCAGTTCCACGACTAAATCCACCCCTAAACTGGAATTTAGTTGCTTACCTAGCCCTGTCCTCAACTTTCTTGCCGAGGGGCACAGCACTCTGTAGGTGTCTCTGTCAGCTTCCCCTTATGTGACTCTTGCAGGTCGCTGGCTCACCACAACTGTGGGCCTTGGCTGCCAGTCTCAAGCCAGCTGTGGCACATGATCTCAGGGGGCAGAGGGAGGTAAACATGGAGATACTGGATGCCCTCATTGGTAAGGTAACAGTAGAAATGCTTTAAGGTAAACTGTTCCTTCATGCAGTCTTGTGATTTGAGAGACTGTGTAGCCTTCTAGACATGAAGATTAGGCACATTCTTGTCTTCCAGTTTAGGGTGTTTATCCTAGTGCACATCCTTCTTGGCCACCATCACTCCTTCCTTTAAAAAGAGTTCATAAATTGCAGTCTGATTCTTGTGCATCAACACTGCTGCTGTGTCTGGGGCCAGAGCTGGAAAGGAAGGGGGAAAAGTGAATTTTAAAAGCAGTATATAGGTTTCCAGGCAAGATGGAGGCATAAACATGCTTCACCTCCCTGCACAACCACAGAAAAAAATTACGACTAAATCTCAAAACAAATAACACGCAGAACCATTTGAAAATCAAGCTGTATAGAAGTCCAACAACCAAGGATTTAAAGAAGCTACATTCCTCCAGACAGGTAGGAGGGGTGGAGACTCAGAGATGGGTGGAGAGGTGCAGAGACGCAGGGTAGTACAGAGAGGCAGTGGCTGTGGAACAAGTGGTCCCACGTTCACATGTGGGGAGATAAAAGTCAGGAGAGATACCTTGGGAGCAAGTGATCCCAGCCCAAGGCCAGACCACACAGCCCAGGGTTCCAGCACCAGGAAGATAAATCCCCATAATTTCTAGCTGTAAAAACAAGTGAGGGTTGGGGCAGCAGAAGAAATGACCGGATTTCCAGGAGACTCTGCTGAAAGGGCCTGCACAGACTTAGAAGGTGTGCAAACCTGCCCCCTCTGGGATTCAGCACCAGTGCAACAGCTGGAACGTCACCAGTCACATACAGGGAGTAAATGAAGTCACTGGAAATGAGGCAGGTGCAGGGCAAACCTCCAGAAGCCAGGCAACAACACTCCCCTCTCAGAGCCCTCCCGCACCACACAGAGCCACAAAACAGTAAAGTGAGTTGCCCAGCCCTTGCGATTACCTAAGGCTCCACCACACACAATTTACAAGTGCATTTTCTACTATACACCACGCTACTAAGATGGGGAGTCAAAGCAGCTCTACCTAATACACAGAAACAAACACAGGGAGGCTGCCAAATTGAGGAAACAAAGACACATGATTCAGATGAAAGAACAGAACAAAACCCCAGAAAAAGAACTAAAAACAGAGATAACCAATCTATTAAATGCAGAATTCAAAATATGGTGGTCAGGATGCTCAAAGAATTCATTGAGTATGGCAATAACATAAAAAAGACTCAGGAAGAACTCAAGGTTACACTAAGTAAAATAAAGAAAAATCTACAGGGAAACAACAGTGGAGGGGATGAAGCTGAGAATCAAATCAACAACTTGGGGCATAAGGGAAAAAAATTCAATCAAAACAAGAAGAAAAAAGAATTTTAAAAAATAGGATAGTATAAGGAGCCTCTGGGACATCTCCAAATGTAACAACATCCAAATCATAAGGATGCCAGAAGGAGAAGAGGAAGAGCAAGAAATTGAAGACTAATTCGAAAATAAAATGAAAGAAAACTTCCCTAATTTGGTGAAGGAAACAGACATACAAGTCCAGGAAGCACAGAGAGTCCCAAACAAGCTAGACCCAAAGAGGACCACACCAAGACACATCATAATTAAAATGCCAAAGGTTAAAGATAAAGAGAATCTTAAAAGCAGCAAGAGAAAAGTAGAGAATTACCTACAAAGGAGTTCCCATAAGATTGTCAGCTGATTTCTCAAAAGAAACTTTGTAGGCAAGAAGGGACTGGCAAGAAGTATTCAAAGTGATGAAAAGCAAGGGCCTACAACCTAGATTACTCTATCCAGCAAAGCTATCATTTAGAATGGAAGGGCAAATAAAGTGTTTCCCAGACAAGGTAAAGCTAAGTAGTTCATCATCACCAAGCCCTTATTATATGAAATGTTAAAGGGACATAGTTAAGAAAAAGAAGATGAAAACTATGAACGTTAAAAAAGGCAACAAATTCACAACTATCAACAACTGAATCTGTCAAGGTCCCCCTGGGAAAGTATCGAGACTTGGAGCCCCACACAGGCCAGGCAAAGGAAACGAAGAAATTAAGACCTGACTGGAAAACTGGGAAAGCTGGGTGCATACATCCCTCGATGCTATAGCCAGTGGGCCCCAGTGGGAACTCGGCCATGAGAAAATGCTTTATGTCCTTTGAAGCTTGCCCTGTTCTTTTACCTCATTTGATCGCTTTATTGTACCAGCAGCAGAAGTTTTAACTTTAACTCACAATGAACTTATCCTCCCTATTTTATGGCCATCTGATTCTTTTTGTCCAACACACCCTGACCTGAGGGAGATCTCAACATTCCTTCAATTGTTATCCCTGAACAATATCTGTTTTCTGTAATCGGCACTGTTTAACATTGATTGATGAGCTTTACGTGTGTGCTATATGCCCTTAAGCCTACTTCACTCAATAAAAGACCTTGGAGGAAGGCAATCGAGGCATCTGTCTCTCAGACATTTGCTGGCCTTCTCACCCCTAGCACAAGCTGCCTGGGAACTCTTCATTTCACCTGCTACACCAGGGTTATTTCTGCAGGTCCCGGATCCACAGCAGCCTGCTGCCCAACATGGGGTCCGGGGTCTAATCATTGGGCTTCACACATGCCAGTAGGCTATGAGCCACCGCCACGGATGGCACATCTAGATCAATGTAAAGGGACATCGGTACTGACTTTCGGTATATCCGCCAGTGTATCAAAGATAAAGGGAAGGTCTAAAGTCAGTTTTTCAGCTCTTTGGTCTCCTTTCTCCCTTCCCATCCTCCACCATTTTATTTCTCCCCACTTAAGAAACCCTAGCTGAGTTTAGCAGTGCAGAGGGGGATCGAGGAATTTCAAAACTGAAACAAGTCTGTCTGCCGTTCTTTGGGCACCAAAGGAAACATGGGGAATAGACTTTCTAAAGAACAGGAGATTTACTTCGGAGTAGTTCAACAGTTGCTCAAACATTCAGGATGCAAAGTAGAGGAAAAAACTTTAATTGCACTTTCAGAAGTTGTCAAGGCTCATTGCCCTTGGTTCCGTGATAGAGGGATGCTAGATCTAGATGTTTGGGAAAGGGTCGGGCAGAAACTGACTTGGCTCCCAGATAGTGGAACCCACACTGGAGCTCAAAATTTGGTCACTTGGGGAATGGTTAGGGCAGTGTTGGTGCCTTTGCAAACCAGGGCTCATAAGGCTGAAGAAAATATTTACGATTACCCTGAAAATGCTTGTACAAAGGATAAGGGTTGTGTTCCCCTTACTGAGGAGGAAGAGGCTGATTCTGAGTCTACTACAGGAGGGGGAGCCTCTGGGAGCAAACGCCCCTAAGTGAGATGATGAATCAGATAGTTTGGGTCAGCATCTGCCCCCTCCACCGGCGGAGTTGGTTCCCCGGCCACCACCAACTGCTAACATTCCTTTTAAAGGCTCCCACGTAATGCAAAAATGTTTGTTACAGGACATGCAAGCAGGGGATCGTGAAGCTATGCAAGCTTTTCCTATAGTTGTTAAGCATCAGAAGAGCAGTGAAAAACTCACTCATGAGCCCATGTCTTTTGAGGACTATAAGGATCTTAAGAAAAATACTAAAGAGCATGGGCTTCAATCTCCTTATACCTTTGGGCTCCTCACCCCTATTATGGAAATGTATCGCATGGCCCCTGTGACTGGACCACTTTAGTGCAGACTGACTGCCATTCAATTCTCAGTTCGGAAATCTGAATATCAAGAGAAATGCCGCACGCAGGCTATGGAGAATAATGCAAGCATGAGTCCAGTCACCTTTAAAATGCTTCTGGGGAAAACACAGGACACTTCCAGCCAAGATGGAGGCCTAGACTGACACGCCCCATCTCCCTCTACAACTAAGAAGGAAGACAACTAACGCAAAACCAGAAATAACCAGAAGTTCCAGAAAACAAATGGAAGTCCAATATATGAAGTTATAAAGAAGAGGTGCTCATCAGGACAGGTAAGGGGGGCGAAGCCGGGGAGGAGAGGTCAAGCTGTGCTGGCAGTGGCAGCAGCAGCGACGGCTGCAGGACAGTGGTAAGCACAGACACCCGTATTTAAGGGGAGGCGAGAAGCGCCTGGGGAGCACCCCCAGCTGCAGACCAGACCCATCAGCTTGTGATTTCAAAGCTGAGGAAGGCAGACCCCCATTGCCTTGGACTGCGAGGCCTGGTGGGGGTGGGGATGGAGGAGGAGGCTCCCAGTCTCTCAGCGGAGATTGAACAGCAGGAATTCATCTTGGACCCAACCCCCGCAGAAAATGCCCAGTTGTGATGAGTGCACAGGGCTCCCCCCACCCATAGCGTAAGAGGTGTGACAGTCCAGCCTAGGAAGCAAAGGTAAACACAAAACTGTTCAGGATGGCACAGATCATGATAGAGATCCCAGTGACGTAGCTGACCAGACAGCAAATTTCTAATCTAATGAAGCAGCAGATAGAAAATCTTCCTGAGGCACAGTTCAGAACTTTGCTTATAAAAGTGCTTACAGACCTAACAGCAGATCTTAAACAAGACAGGGAAGGAATGAAGGCTAGTCCTGCTGAAATGAACAAAAACACATACGAAACTAGTGGTGAGAGAAAGAAAACCAGGGATGAAATCAACAATTCGGAACATAAGGAAGGAACAGTCAACCAGTGCAGAAAGAGGAAACGAGAAGTGAGGAAAATGAGGAGAGACTCAAAAACTTATCGAACATTTATAAGCGGGCCAACATCCGAATCATAGGGTTGCCAGAAAGTGAAGAAGAAGAACTAGAAAGTGAAGAAGAAGAACTAGAAATTGAAAAATTATGTGAAAAAATAATGAAGCAGAACGTCCCTAATTTGGGGAAGGAAATAGACTTACAGGTCCAGGAAGCATAGAGAGTTCCAAAACAACTGAACCCAGGGAGAACCACACCAAGACACATTATAATCAAAATGTCAAAAGTTAAGGATAAAGAGCGAATCTTAAAAGCAGCAAGAAAGAAGAAGAGAATTACATACAAAGGCGTCCCAATAAGACTGTCAGCTGATTTCTCAAAAGAAACTCTGCAGGCAAGAAGGGACTTGCAAGAAATATTCAAAGTAATGCAAAGCAAAAACCTACAACCACAATTATTCTATCCAACGAAACTGTCATGCAGAATAGAAGGGCAGAGCAAGTGCTTCCAGGACAAAGTAAAACCGAAAGAGTTAATCAGATCCAAACCACCGTTATATGAGATGTTAAAGGGACTTATTTAGAAGAAACGATCAAAACTATGAACATTAAAATGAAAACTGTATCACAACTACCAACATCAGAAGCTAGGGAACTGAAATACAGGCAAACTAAGTAGGCAACAAGGGTGGGAAAAGAATTATAGGTATGGGGAACATTATGGGAGAGGTCAGCGGGGAGGGGGAAGAAGGGAAAGGGAAGGAGATGGTGTAGGAATTAAGAAGCATAGTAGGAGGGAGTGGAGTAGAGAGCAAGATGTTGAAAGGAACTATATGCACAACCAATGGGCATGGACTACGGGGGCAGCGGACAACTGGAGGGAGGGATGTCACTGGGTGGAGAGGAACAAAGGGAAAAGAAATTGGGACAACTGTAACAGCATAATCAATAAAGTATATTTTAAAATAAAATAAAATGCTTCTGGGGGTAGAACGATTTGCCGACCCCGAAGACCAGGCTAAGATGAATCCACTGATGTTTGCTCAAAGTTCACTCACACCTCTCAGAGCATTTAAACTTGTTCCAGACACCAGGGCTAAGGCTACAGGCTCTTTCACTAATATTCATCAAGGAGCTACTGAAACTTATTTAAATTTTGTTGACCAACTCCAGGCAGCCATTCAGAAACAGATTGAGAGTGAAGAGGCAGCCATGGCTTTACTCCTCCAATTGGCCTATGACAATGCCAGCCGGGACTGCCAGTCAGCCCTTAACTCTATATGGCTGACGGCCACTGATATTAGTCAATTTGTTGAGGATTGTCAGGACACAGGAACAGAGGAGCATAGGGCTAGTCTTGCTGCCGCCACTACCACGACTGCAGTCACCACTGCTCTTCAAGGCAACATCAACTGTTTACATTGTGGGAAGCCTGGCCATATGCAGAAGGAATGTCGCAGCAGGGGGTAGGGGATAACCGTGGCCCCCTGCCTAAGGTATGCCCTCACTGTGGCAAAGGGAATACTGGTCTAATCAATGCCGATCTAAATATGACAAGGATGGCAAAGTTCTCCCTCCTCAGGGAAACAGGAAGGAGGGTACGAGCTCCAGCACTCCGAACCCAAACAGGAGCCCAGCAGGCAGGAACCATCAATTACTGTGGAACCAGGCAAGCCTTGCGTTACCGACCTCCGTGCCGCCACAAAGGGGAGCACAGGACTGGACCTGGTCACCACCAGACAGCTCAGCCTAAAAGAATAGGGAACAATTGTTCAGGCCCCCACGGGAGTGTGGGGACATTTACCTAAAGAGATGGCTGGTCTAATGATTGGAAGATCTAGTTTTACTTGTCAGGGTGTCATAGTCCAACCTGGGGTTATAGACTCAGACTTTCCGGGAGAAATTCAAGTTATGCTGTCTACTACCAGCTACCATGTTATAGCATCTCTGAGAAGATTGCTCAACTTCTACTCCCTTATTTTGTTCCCAATGTTTAACATAGAGAGGGGACGGAGGCTTCAGAAGCACCAATGATCAGTCGGTGTTTTGGACAGCCTCCACTGAACTTAATAAACTCATCTCGAAGGTCTCCATTAGAGGCCGGGACTTCCATGGATTGCTGGATACTGGAGCTGATATTGCCATTATTTCCCATCAGCATTGGCCACATGATTGGCCCCTTACAGAAGCTGATATTACTATCCAGAGAATTGGAGGGGCTTCACAGCCTCTCCGAATCCTCTGGACTCTCAGATGCTGTGATCCAGAGGGGCAAGAGGGGTGGATACATTCCCATGTTCTTCCAGCCCTCCTCAACACTTGGGGATGGGGCCTCTTAACCCAATGGAGAATGCAGATCACCCTACTGCCTTTTCCCTAGTGACCACTGTTCATGCCTCTTCTCTACCCCTTACCTAGTTTTCCAACACACTGGTTTGGGTTGATCAATGGCTGCTGAAAGGAGAGAGGCTCAACCACCTTAAGAAATTGGGCCAGGAACAGCTTGATGCCAATCGAATTGAGCCTTCCAGCAGCCCATGGAATACCCCAGTTTTTGTGGTCCCCAAGAAATCAGGGAAGTGGAGACTAATTCCTGATCTTAGAAAGGTTAATGAAATTTTGCAGCCAACAGGGGCACTTCAACTGGGTGTCCCTAATCCTGCTTGTATCCCTAAGGATTGGCCTCTAGTAGTCTTTGATCTTAAGGATTGCTTCTTTACTATCCCCCTTGCAGAGAAGGATAGGGAAAAGTTTGCCTTTTCTGTCCCAGTTCTTAATAACTCTCAACCCCTTCAGCGTTATCAGTGGGAAGTACTCCCACAGGGCATGCTTAATAGTCCCACTATCTGTCAGCATTATGTTCATCAAGTCCTGCAACCTATTTGACAGCAATTTAGTGATTTCTGCTTTATCACTATATGGATGACACCCTGCTCACCTCCCCAACAGAAGAGACTGGCCCAGGCTTATACTTGCTTGCAATATAATGTTTCCACAGCTGGACTAGTTATTTCTTCTGACAAGGTCCAACGTTGCAAGGTGTGGAAATGCTTAGGCTATGTCTTGTTTTCGTGTACTATCAGGCCACAAGCCCTAGAACTGAGGCTTCCACAGACTTTAATTCTCAATTCCCTTCAAAAGCTGCTTGGTTGCATTAATTGGGTTTGTTCCAGTCTAGAAATTACCACCCATCAGCTCCACCATCTGTTTGAGTCTCTTAAAGGGGATTCCAACCTTAACTCTCCCTGGACTCTATTCCCTCTGGCCCTTAAAGAACTTGAGCTGGTGGGTGAACACCTTTAACACCCACAAGTGTCTAGAATTGATCCCTCCATGCTGGTCCAACTGTTCTGTTTTCCAACCTTAAATACACTGACCAGCTTAATTGGCCAATTGCGTCCTTCCTTGGATTGTTCTTATTTCATCAACCCAAGCGTCCTATGTGCTCTTATTATTAAGGGATGAGAGCACTCAGTCCCACTTTTTGGACATGATCTAGCAATCATTCACCTCCCCCTTACCCAATTATATCTACAACAATTGTTTCCTCAACCTTTTGGTTGTCAATGTGCCTTAGTAGATTATGTTGGGAGGATTGAGATACACCTCCCCCCAGAGAGACTCTTGTAAAATATCCCCATGCTTAACATCAGGTTGAAGAGTAAGTATAGCCAGTCATCCATTGAGGCAGCTCGCACTGTGTTTGTTGATGGATCTGGAAAAACTGGTAAGGCTGCCATCACTTGGCAGAAAGGTGACAAATGGGAAAATGTTGTTTCACAAGGACGTTCTTCGACCTAGCAAGTGGAAATTTCTGGAGCTATTTTAGTACTCCAGCATTGGCCCTTAGAACCTCTCAATCTTGTTTGAGATTTGTGTTATACTGTTTATTCTGTTCTTAACATTCATCAGGCATTTCTAAAAACTAGTATTGATCCTCAATTGCTTTCACTCTTCGTTACCCTTCAAAGTCTTATAGGCAAGAGGGCTCATCCCCATATCTGCTCTCACCCTGGTGTGCCTGGACCTATGGCTGAGGGCAATGCCAAGGCTGATGCTTTAGTCAGTGTTATTGATAGCTTCCAGCAAGCAGGCGACTTGCATAACTTTTTTCATCAGAACAGTCTGGCCCTAAGGGTGCATTTCCATATCAGCAAACCTCAGGCAAAGCAAATTGTGCAGCAATGGCCTGACTGTCAGGCCATCAGCAAGTCCCTGCCATCCCAGGGAACTAACCTCGTGGCCTTGCATCATGTTCCATCTGGCAAACAGGTGTAACTCACCTATCCACCTTTTGGAAAACTAAAATATATTCATGTTTCCATAGGTACTTACTCGGGCACTCTTCATGCCTCTGCCCTCACTGGTGAGTCAGCACAGCACATCAAAGTCCATTGGCTAGAGGCTCTTAGTTTTTTAGGGTACCCCAATCAAATTAAGTCTGATAATGGTCCTGGGTATATTGCTAGATATGTTCAATCTTTTTTACAAAATTGGAAAATTCAACATAAAACTGGAATACCATATAACCCTACTGGCCAAGCAATTGTCGAGTGAGCTCACCATACTCTTAAGACTCTCCTTAATAAACAAAAGAGGGGGAGCCAGGAGTCCTCACCAAAAAATTTATTAATGATGGCTGTATATACCTATAATTTTAAAAATTGTGATGATTCCTTACAAACCCCCATTGAAAGACATTTTGCCAAAAAGGACAAGAATGGTCCCCATCCTCCAGTCCTATACAAGGACCCAGTTGGAAATGGAAAATGGGAAGGACCAGTTTAATTGATAACATGGGGAGGAGGTATGCTTGTGTTCTGTCCCCTCACAGGACCTTTCTGGATTCCAGCCAAATGAGTAAAACCCTACCATGGCCCAACAACATCCACACTGTCGCATGTGGATAACACAAAGCGACAGGATCCTGGAACTGGAGATGACCAGCCAGCCAGCGGAGGTGACGCTGATAGATGTCGGAGGACCAGAACCCATTGATGGAGGGAGGGGGACCAGCTGATGAGCCCTGAAGTCCCATTTGAGCCCCGTGGGGTAACATGGGGGGATTTGAAGGCCTTTAACACAAGGGCCGAGGTTATGGCTGATAATGGGGTCACTGACACCCCAGAAAATAGATTTCTAGCATACCTTTCTGTGATATCAGCCAATTCTACCCAAATTGTTTTGATTCTTACTATCTTGTTGTGTCTTGGCGATTCGGGGATGGCCTCCTCAGAGAACGACCATGTGTATTAGAACCATATCCTTGATCCACCGGTATTTAAGCTTCATACTGGGTGGAATACAGAACCCCCGTTCTTTCCAACAGTGACACTAAATGGACTGGAAGAACTTGGCTTCCTCCTAATGGACCCTTAGAAGGACGCCATTGGCTATGGGTCCCTGAAGGTACTGCCTATGTTTCTGACCATTTACCTGTGATCCAGCCTTCTCCAAGCTGTGTGTTACTACCCTAAAATGGAATGCCAGCCAACATTCCTGGGAATACACCACCACTTGTAGGAGACATTTTACACCAACTTGAAAGGCAAGGTTGATCAACTGCAATTGGAGTTACATCAACAACTTGAGGACATTAAGAAACTGACGGAGCAAAGTGTTTTCCAAACCTTGAACGACAACCTCCAATGGCTGAACCCAAAAACCTGGTTTGATGGACTTAAACTAAGAGTGTGGGTAATGGGAGCTGCTGGATGCCTACTTATCATTAAAATATTGTGTTTTGAGATGTACCTTCAAATTGTTCCTGTGGGACTGCATTTGCGAGAAACAGGTGATGGGCTTCATTGGTTTAACCACCGTCGTGGTGATATCAAACAAAAAGGGGGGAGATGTTGGGGTCCCCCTGGGAAAATAGTGAGACTTGGAGCCCCGCGAAGGCCAGACAAAGGAAACGAAGCCTGTAAGACCTGACGAGAAAACCGGTCAAGCTGGGTGCATATGTGCCTCAATGCTATAGCCCGTGGGCCCCAGTGGGAATCGGGCCATGAGAAAATGCTTTATGTCCTTTGAAGCTTGCCCTGTTCGTTTACCTCACTTGATCACTTTATCGTACCAGCAGCAGAGGTTTTAACTCAAAATGAACTCAGCCTCCCTATTTTATGGACATCTGAAGTCTTTGTGTCCAACACACCCTGACCTGAGGGAGATCTCAATGTTTCTTCAATTGTTATCCCTGAACATATGTTTTCTGTAATCAGCACTGTTTAACATTGATTGATGAGCTTTACGTGTGTGCTATATGTCCTTAAGCTTACTGCACTCAATAAAAATCTTGTAGGAAGGCAATCAAGGCATTTGTCTCTCAGACATTTGCTGGCCTTCTCTCCCCTAGCACAAGCTGCCTTGGAAGTCTTCATTTCATCTGCAAAACACCAGGGGATCTCTGCAGGTTGGGGGTCCCCAACATGAATCTAAAAAAACAAACTAAGCCAACAACAAGAACAGGAAGAGAATTATAGATATGGAGTTTATTTGGAGTGTTATCACCTGGGAAGAAGAAGGGGGAGAATGGAGGAAGAGGTGCAGGGATTAAGAAGCAAAATTGGTAGGTACAAAATAGGGGAAAATTAAGAATAGTATAGGAAATAGAGAAGACAAAGAACTTATATGCTCGACCCATGGATGTGAACTAAGTTGGGGGGTTGTTGCTGGAGGGAAGAGATGTACCAGGTGGAGGGGGGAAAAACTGGGACAACTGTAATAGCATAATCAATAAAAAATATATATATTTAAAGTTAAAATAATCAGAAGGAGACTTGACTTTGGGTGGTGAATACACAACACAATGTACAGATGATGTATTATAGAATTGTACACCTATATAATTGAAGCCTATATAATTTAATTAACCAATGTCACCCCAATAAATTCAATTAAAAACAGTATATATAAGATGACCCTATTTTTGAAAATATTTTAGAGTATTCATCTCTGACAGGTTGAAGATAAAGGATTTATTATCTTATTTTTATTTTTTTATTTTCTGTAGCAAACTTGTCCTTTTTCTTAATGAGAGGGAAAAGGTTACTAGAACCATATATCTAACCCTTCTGTAACTTTTTCACATCTTAAGGGATAAATACCCTACAACTGAATTTAATAACCTAAGAAAAAGTTGGCTAGGACAGAGTCACGGAAAGATTGTTTTCTAGTCTTCAGGTAAAAGGCAAATCTACTGCTTTTGAGATATTCCCAAGCATGTCCCACTTCACCTTCAAAAGTGTGATGTGCTAACTCTACTGTAGTCAACTGGTACTCAGATTCCTTTTCTTGTTTAGCCTCTCCAGACAATATTCCCTTTTGCTTTTTTCCTTAAGAAGACTCTTCACTCCATCACAACTGAACTGCATCTTGTGTTTTGAAGGACAAAACAGATTTTTACCAAAGTTGTTTATAGAGTCTTTTTTCCCCTCTACAGAATAAAAGCAGTCTAATTTGATAAGCATATTAGTTTTATTGTCTCTTCATCAAAGAAAAATGTGAAAGAGATGCAAATTAAAATCACAATGTGATATCACCTTACACCTGCCAGAATGACTACCATCAATAAATTAACAAACAACAAGTGCTGGTGAGGATGTGGAGAAAAGGGAACCCTTGTGCACTGTTAGTGGGAATGCAGACTGGTGCAGCCACCATGGAAAACAGTATGGAGTTTCCTCAGAAAATTAAAAATGGAACTGCCTTTTGACCCAGCGATTCACTTCTAGGAATGCATCCTAAGAATCCCAAAACATCAATTTGAGACTATATGTACCCCTATGTTTGCAGCAGTGTTATTTACAATAGCCAAGATATGGAAACAGCCCAAGTGTCCATCAGTAGATGAGTGGATAAAAAGTTGTTGTACAGCCATGGCTGGTGTGGGTCAGTGGATTGAGTGCTGGCCTGTGAACTGAAAGGTCACCAGTTCAATTCCCAATCAGGGAATATGCCTGGGTTGCAGGGCAGGGGCCCAGTTGGGGCCTTGTGAGAGGCAACCGATGGATGTTTCTCTCGCACATGGATGTTTCTCTCTGTTTCTTCCTCCCTTCCCCTCTCTCTAAAAATAAATAAAATCTTTAAAAAATTATGAAAGAAAAAGTTGTGGTACATTTACACAATGGGATTCTACGTGGCAGTAAACAAGAAGGAAATCTTACCTTTTGCAACACCACAGATGGACCTGGAGATTATTATGCTAAGTGAAATAAGCCAGTCAGAGAAAGACAAATACCATATGATCTCACTTATATGTGGAATCTAATGAACAAAATAAACTGACAAAACAGAAACAGAGGCACAGATACATGGGACAGACTGACAGCTGTCAGAGGGGTGGGTGGATGAAAGAAAAGAATAGCCAAAGAACATATATGCGTAACCCATAGACACAGACAACAGTGTGGTGATGGCCAGAAGGAAGTGGGGGCAGGCTCTGGGTAGAGTTGGGAAAGGGGGCAGAACATGGGGACATCTGTAATAGAACATAAAACATAAAAAATAAAAACAAGAGTTAAATAAATAACTCCAAAAATGTGAAAGAAACTCTAGGTCTATTCAGGGAACAGAATAAGCTAAGCCTGATCTGTGTCCCCTTCCCAAATTCATGTTGAAGTCCTAATACCCAGTACCTTGGAATATAACTGGATTTGAAGATAATGTCTTTAAAGAGGTAAGGTAAAATCAGATTTCTAGGGAGGGCCCTACTTCAATCTGACTAGTATCCTTTTAAGAAGAGTAAATTAGGGCACAGACAACTCACAGAGGAAAGACCATGGGAGGACACAGGGAGAAGGCAGCTATCTACAAGCCCAGGAGACAGGCCTCAGAAGAAACCAAAGCTGCCACCACCTGGATCTTGAACTTCTAGCCTCCAGAACTGTGAGAAATAAATTTCTGTTAAAGCCACCCAATGTGTGGTGTTTTGTTAGGGCAGCTCTAGCAAACTAATACATTTCCACACTGAAATAAAACAATTCGTTTCCAGAGCCTAGCGGTTGAAGCCTTCTCCATACAATTCTGAGTTTCTCTGAGGTTCCCAGGGTATCTTTTGGGTCAGAGATCCAGTATCTTCCTTTAAAAAGTCAAAAGGAAGAAAAGGCTTCTTCCAGTCTTAATTCAGTTAAAATTTTCATTTTCAGTAACTCTGATACAATATTTAAAAAATGAAAGTTAACATAATAATGTCCTCTGACTTTACTGGAAAATGAAATAATCTCAGTTCAAATAACAGCCTGGCCACATACTAATTATGACCTTGGGCACACTTATAAATATTATGAGCCTCAAGTTCCTTATCACTCAGTTTTTCACTCCATATTCACTGAACACATTTGATATCCTTGACACTGTGCTTAGGTAGGCACTGGGGATAGACAGAGAAATGTCACAATCCCTGCCCCTCAAACTAACAGTCTAACAAGGGAACTGGACAAGTAAAAACTTCCACAAGGGAAGAGAATTGTTAATAGTTAAGTTTTGAAAACCTAAAGCTGAGATTTCTGTGGACCAATGCTCTCCAAGAGAACTTTCTAACATGACAAATGTTCTTTACCTGCCTGTCCAATATGGTAGTCACTAACCACATGTGCCTATTGAGAACTTGAACTTAGCTAGTATGACTGAAGAACTGGACTGTTATTTTTCTTCATTTAAATTTAAATAGCTACGCATGACTAACGGCTATGGCATTGGACAGCACAGCTGTGTAGCATCCAAAAGGAGATGCTGAGCAGGCAGTGAGATAACATTTGCAGAACTAAGAAAAGAATTCCAGACTGTGGGAGACATCAAGTGTAAAGGTGTAATGTGAGAGTTACTGAGTATGAAGAGTGAAAAGGATTAAAATAAGTAACATGGGTCCCTGGTACACTTAATATAATCAAAACACATTGATAAAATGTCTTAATGTGCAAATTGTCCATGTATAGGATACTAGTTAAAAATGCTATGGTACTTCCCACAGTGAAATACAGTGGAGTACAAACAAGTATGAGGAAGGATTGTATTTACTGACATGGGGAAGGATCTCCAGAATATATCAACGGACAAAAGCAAGCTACTGTACTGAGTATATCATCTGCTATCTTTTGTGCACAAAAGATGGGAAATTACAAATACATTTTTATTTTTGCATAAAGAAACTGGAAAGATACACTGGAAAGAAACTGAAAGTGGTTAACTATGTATGAGTAGGACAGGGCAAGGGAAACAAGAGGGGACACATGTGGAAGGAGACTTTAATATAGTCCTTTAAACTTTTTTTAAAAACCATATAAAATTATTACTATTTAAAATTTTTATCTATATATCCAATACATAAGACTGACCTAAGGCAAAATCAGGACATTTTTAAGGTCATCGTTTTTTTAATCCTCACCCAAGGATACAATTATAGATTTTAGAGGGAGAGAAAGGGGGGTGGGGGAGAGCAACCAAAACCTAGGTAGGTGCCCTGACCGGGAATCAAACCCCCAATGCTTTTGGTGTATGGGATGCTGCTCTAACCAACTGTGGCATCTGACCAGGGCTTAAGGTCATATATATTTTTAAAAGATTTTATTTATTTTTAGAGAGAGGGGAAGGGAGTGGGAGAGGAAAACATCAATGTGAGAAACATCCATCATCCATCATCGGTTGTCTCTCCTAAGCACCCTGACCAGGGACCAAACTTGCAACCCAGACATGTGCCCTGACCGAGAATCGAACCAGAGACCCTTTGCTTTGTGGGACGATGCCCGACCAACTGACCCAACACTGGTCAGGGCTTAAGGTCATATATTTTTTTAAAGATTTTATTTATTTATTTTTAGGGAGAGGGAAAGGGAGGGGGAAAGGGAGAGAAACATCAATGTGTGGTTGCCTCTGGTGCACCCCCAACTGGGGACCTGGCCCACAACCCAGGCATGTGCCCTGACTGGGAATCAAACTGGCAACCCTTTGGTTCGCAGGCTGGTGCTCAATCCACTGAACCACATCAGCCAGGGCCATATTTTTATCTTATATTGATATAGTTTGCCCTGTGCATGCCTTAGTACCCTAAAAATTCCATTTAGATCCCACTTTAAAAGTCTTGATCTAATTCCTAGCCCTTGTCTGCCTGTCACCCTCCTTTCCTCTCTGACCACTCTTCCTTCCTAACTTTCGTGCCCCCAGACTACAGGAGAGAGAACTACTCGATTATGACTCTCAGAATTCTTAAAAATCATAAAGGACAGAATCTGAGTAGATAGTGCTTAACTAGATGTTAAAATAACCCAGAGGCTTGAAAACCACTGTCTTAAACCAAAATGTGTAACAAAAGGTGGTAACCAACCTGGAACACTCCCACTGCCACTCTCCCCAGGTTCACCCTCTACGCACTTCCACTCCTGGGCCATAGCCAGGACAGACGGCAACGTGCAAAGAAGCCTGCTTAGGCCTGATGGACCAAAAGACTAGACACAGAGCCAGAACTAATGAGGGAGGCCACTTCATATTTTATAAACTTCTCTTTACATAACATCGAGGCTATTTTGTGCCTAAGCTGTTTCTTCTAGTAGAAACAAAGAGATGGGTAAAGTAAGGAATGTAAGGTAGGACTGGGCTGAGAATGGAACATGGATGTTTGGTTACCCAGCAAAATAATGCTGTTTTTTCTTTCCTCTCAACATAGTCCCTGGAAATCAATCTAAAATTATTTTATATGGCCCTGGCTGGGTGGCTCAGTTGGTTAGAGCACTGTCCTGATATGCCAAGGTTGTGGGTTCGACCTCCAGTCAGGACAACACAAGAATCAACCAATGAATGCACAGATAAGTAGAATAACAAATCGATGTTTCTCTTCCTCTCTCTCTAAAATAAACCATTTTAAAAATTATCCTTAAGATTTCTTTATGAGCTTTTAACAACTATTTTGTGTAACTGCATGGCTAAAAGTCAACTGAGATGCATGGTTTTATTGTAAAAGGACATTAGTGAATATAGTATGTGCCACTATCCTATACCAAATGTGTGCCAGATCCCAGGCATTTTACATGGACTACCTCAATTGATTTCTAAACTCCAGAAATACTACTGTATTGAGTCATATCATAGCACAACGTTAATGGGTACATCACAAGGTCCAGTTGTTGAAATCACCCTGAACCCTTTGTGACTCCCTCATCTGGATGACAGAATCTGTGCTCATTTTAATGCATTTGTAATGTGCATCCTTGGTCAGTAGGTGGTGCCAGGAAACCATCCGTGGCATAATTAGGGGTTGCCTATAAATTCTGACAGCACCAATGGCAAATCCTGCATTCATTATGGCATCCTTGGGTTTTTGTGGATGAGAGGAGTTATGTGTTGGTTGATAAAGATTGTAAGACTTTTAAAGAATGCAGTATACATTGACTATGATAACTAGGACACCAAGGTGGGCAGAAGAGGCAAAATAATATGTAATTGATCAAGAAAACGTCTGAGGGGTGGGACAGAATCTGGTCAGTCCTTGGCAAGCCCCTGGCTGGCATCCACATGAGGAACTTGAAAAGAGAGCTAGATTGGAAGGAAGCAGATACCAGATACACGGCCTGAGTACACGGGCAGGAGCCATTCTATCCAGAGGCAAAGCTGGAGGCTGAGGACAGCTTGCAACATCCTAGGATTTTCTCCATGGAGCAAGATGTCCCTAGTGATTAGGAAAAAGCAGCTTTAAGGTCCTGCACTTCCTCAGCATGAGATTATAGTTCTCCCACTTCATGTACTCCTGCCATTCCAGAATCACCCTTTCGTTCCTTAGCTCAGACACCTATGGTCTCTTCCGGAAGCCTGGATGTTACCCTCGCGGCACTGTCTTCAGCCACAAACAACTTGTAGCTGTCCAGAAGGTAACCAGAGTTCAATTCAAAACACATTTATGGGAATTCCAGACTGTTGCCAGCAGAGTGAGGAGAGTCATGTAATTCAAAAATTTAAGATGATTATATAATTCAAAGTCTCTCAACTGACAGATTAGGAAAGAGGCATAGGACAAGTCACTGGCAGAAAAAGGGCCACAACCAAGGGATTTTGCCTCTGTTGACCCATTGCTTTATTTCTGCACCTATCATGCTATCTAATGGAAGTGAATCGATGTCAGTTTGTTTCTTTTATGATTAAACTTCTCATCAAAAAGAGCCTTTTACAGCCTGATTTTAGATTTTTAAATTAACAGTTGCTAATAGCCTTCATGTCAATAGTCATTGGTATTATTCCTGGTCACTGAAAAGTATGTAAAATTGGTCATAAATAATCTGTGTGGCCAACCTTGCCCCTCAGACAAAAAGAGCCATGTGAAAAGCTGTAAGAATTTAACTTGGACTCCAGCTCTCATCCCAATTTTTAGGCTTTTCCTGCTGCTTTCATGTGAGTCATCACTTAAGACATTGATGAGAACAGGAAAGCCTGGTAAAGACTTTCGAACATATACTTTTAAAAACTTTTCCATAGACGGTAGCTTTAAAATGTGAATACTTAATAGAACGAGATATGGTCTATTTCACTATTATATTCAATTGGTTTTGCTGCTGAATCAGTAAACAATACCAACAAAGATGATTCAGGAGAAGGACCAAAACATGTGTCCAGAACAAGGTAAATCCTACCCTTCTTTGGTCCCCTCTATGCTTGGCTCTTGGCTCCATCATCTGTCCAGAAGACTCCTGGTGACATGTATGATGAGTCTACACAGTCAATGGAGTGCAGACTTCTCAGTCTCTAGGCTCCCGCTCGACCTTGGGATAAGAGCTTATGGTGATGCTTCCTTGAAGATTAGTTCACCGTTGCCCCGTGGTGACAGTAGGAACTATGTAAGGGATGGGGCTTTGAAAGGAACGGCAACACTATCATTTTTATATAAAGTATTTTTATTTCTGTAGCATACAAAAGGTACAAATATGATTTATGTAAAACCAATCACCTGCACATGCAAGCAGCAAGTACATGAAGCTGGGGTATACATGTCTTTGAGCCAGTGAGCAGGTAGAAGCAAGATTAGATCTGATGAGCCCACAGGCTCCCCTTCTCCAGATGTTGTCAACTACTGCAATCAGACCTAAGTGAGCAGCTTTCTGTTTTCAAGGAGGGCAGCTCATTTGACAGTACATGAGGAAAGTGATGCCAGAGGTCTGAAGGGCTTTGGGCACTTCTATGAAGGAGGCACTTGATGGGAAGCATGCCTGAGATGGAAACCAATCATGTCAAAACACATCAGGTAGGACTTTCCAGTGTGGGAGGAGCCAAGGGTCTTTTCATCTCCCAGACCACCTCCTTTCACATTGCTCTTTGATGTGGAGCACGGAACAACAGGAAGCAGAGACAAAAAAGAAGTCCACAGAAGGGAAACAGAATGGAGCAAAGACCACTGATTCCTTGCCCCATCCTGGCAAACAGCTCAATGCACAAAGGCTTGGGTGCTGAGCAATGCTGAATGCAGGACTCAGTTATTGGATTCTCAAGACTGAGATACACTCTTGAGACTGGTGAGCTGGTGGCAGTCATGTTTTGTTGGGAGGTGCTAATAATCTGAACGACTTAGCAAAACTCATGTCTGTGGAAAAGACAGGAGCTTTATCTGTACCAATGAACCAGGCTTTAGGGAGCTGATAATATTTATGTCAAGAAGAAAGGCCCTAAGTTCTGCCCAACAAGAGCTGCAGAGCTCTGTATTCAGATAGCTGGTCCTCACCAAGCCTCTCCGACCACCTCTTTTGATAATGACAATGAAAGTTTCAGTACATAATTATCTTACTTCTTACATGGTCTCCAGGTGTGTGTCCCTCTATAACAATGGCTCCATATGAAAACAGCTGTAGGAGGCACTCCTGGGTTGAAAATGAAGGCAACTGTCAAATTACTCTTAGCCTTAAATAGACTAAGTCACCTCTTAGGTTTATGCTTTCAGTCTGAACTAAAATTCAGACAATTATATGAAGTTCTCACATCATTGATCACAAATTTGGCCATAGGCTCTTTCACTGAGATGGATACCAGCCAATCTGCTCTGAGGTAAGAGGGGGACTGTGACATCAGTACCTTCCAAGCACCATGGGGACAAGCTAGCTCTAAGAAACAAATACTACACTCCCTGTCATAGACTACACAATTCTAGATTTGTTTCCTAGTGAGCGTAAGTTCTTCTCTTAGGGTAGGTGAAGTGGCTAGCATTGCCTTCTCCAATGGGTGTGCTGGGTAGGTTAGCAGAATTAAGCCACTTGTGTGGACTCAAAATGATCATGGACTTTGGGTTTCCCAGTCTAATGGTAAATGAGACTCTAGAATCCATCGTCACCAAAACAAGGTAATGCTTTGCAACAGTGGATGCAGCCAAGTACCTCTTTGGAGCCAACCTGCAGGACTGTTGTTTATCCATTTCCCACTCATATCATTGCATGACTACAAGCCCATTTTGGAAATACCCAAGTCCAAAGAGTATAAAGATACACGTGAAGCAGAAGTTGGCAAACTATGGCCCATAGGCCAAATCTGGCTGCTGCCTGGTTTTGTAAATCAAGTTTCACTGGAACAAGGCCACACTTGTTCATGCATGAACTAGCTATGGCTGCTTTTGCACTACAATGACAGCTGAGTAGTTGTAAGAGAGACTATCTGGCCATTTACAAGAAAACGTTTGCAGACTAGAGACTCAAGTCAATTTAGAAAACTGTCCCTCTCGAAAAGGGTCTTTAAAAAAGAGACCCAAGTATTTAATTATTAGAACCTGATTTTAGCTGCAAGTTTCCAAGAAAATTTGACCCTTGAGGCACAGAATCTGTTAGGGACAATAACCTCAGGAGTCATCAATGTGCTCTGGGCATGAACCTTCCTTTGCTTTGAATAACTTCTCACTTACATTAAACTGTAATCCTTGACCAGGTCTGTGAAAGCCAGAGAAGTGGGGCATGTGTGTGTGTGTGCGCGTGTTTATACATATATGTGTGTGTACATATGTATATATTATATATACATACACATACATTCATTCAGGGATTATTCCAAAAGGGGCAGATTGTCTCTCTTCGTGTCCTGGGCCAAGAGCAAAGGAGGCAGCTACCTGCTCCTGAAAGCTCTGTCAGGAGGAAGTCCAGCTGTGTGTGTGCTTTCTGTCTCACTCACACGCTAGCTTGCTGTCAAAGCTAGAAAGGCCAATGGCGAAGGCCTGAAGTGCACACAGTGGGTAGTTGTAGTCCAGGGTGAACACGTCGTCTGCCACACGCCCAAACTGCATGACTATATAGTCAGCTAGAAACACAGAGAAAATATGATGTTAGAAGATAATATGGCTGTACTGGAAAAAAAGCCTGTTAAGATACAAAAAAAGTCCTCCAAATAGGTCAGGTAATTAGCAGGTGTCAACTACAGAGAATGAGAGACTACTCCTGACCAGCATGAAAGGGAAAGAGAAGAGGGAGGTCAAGAGTAGTTCACTGGGGACAGCACAAGCTCTAGGAGCTGGAGTTGCCAAGGAGCCTGTATTGAGTGAGGGTTATATGCATTTGCTTCCCAAACAGCCTCATACTCTTCAGTTCCCCTCAAAACAGTGGCTGACAAGTTTTACTATAAAACTGTTGTTTTGTCTTTCCAAAGAAATAATTCTTTTTGGATAATTCTCTCCTGAAT
Source organism: Furipterus horrens (assembly GCF_987537825.1). NCBI lineage: Eukaryota > Metazoa > Chordata > Mammalia > Chiroptera > Furipteridae > Furipterus > Furipterus horrens. Next base: position 98,085,172 of record NW_028327174.1, on the reverse strand, counting down.
ATAGCTTCCTATCAACGATAGGAAATGTTCATTTCCCTACTATGTAAGAACATCCTTCCTCCTGTTCCCATCTAGCCCTTCCTGTGGCTTACGGTCATTTTCGTGGACTATCTGAAAGTTCTTCACAGAAGCTTGAGTGACCCGGCCATGGAAGTTCAGGACATAGGACTGAGTGTCGTCATTCCAGACAGGAGCCTTGTTGTGCAGCTCAATCAAGTTCTCCATGGTTTTGTTTTGCCATTTTGAAAGCAAGCTCTCGTGGTCCTGTTTGAAAGGAAAATCATTACTTCATAATGAGAACCATATGAAACCATTCATTCTCAACTCTGCAAGGGAAAAGGTAGAGTAGGGGAATACTTTCTCCATTTCAGAAAGGGTAAAAGAAGCAAAGAAAGTCCACAATTAATTGGGTTGGGGTTTTGTGATTCTTACAGATTATCTAGCATTTCTCTTTGCAGACTGGTTGCAAATCAAGCACTCTAGCAACTGCTCTGTAACTGTACTTATCCTGAGGTTCTGGAGTGATGGATCTCCTAAAGAAGACTATGAGCAATAGTCCAGTTTGGGGTTTTGGATTGATCTCTCCTGTACTGTATTCTTGTCTTTTAGTCCTTAGCTGATTAAATATGTTCTTACATTTCGTGGCCGAAATGGGATCCGTTCATGATTCATATTCATCCCTGGAATGATCACAGACATTTTCCTAGGACCTTTAAATCCAAGTACATTTGTTTCCTGGAAGATAGGTAAATAAGACAGAACTTGGAAACAGAAAGGAAAACAAGCTCGCATTCTTTTATTTTTTTTAATATTAGAGCAAGAAAGAGACAGAGAAAGAGATACCTTGATTTGTTATTCCACTTATTTATGCATTCATTAGTTGATTCTTGTATGTGCCCTGACCAGGGATCAAACCCTTAATCTTGACATATCGAGACAATGCTCTAACCAACTGAACTACCTAGCCAGGGTCAAGACCATATTCTTGACACAAGACTTACCTAGGCATGTAAAATGTTGACAATGTCAAGAGCACTAAAAGTCAGTTTCTTATTACTATAGTTAAAGAGACACAGAATCAAGACCAGGAAAGTAATTATAAACCTCTTTTTAAACCTAATTTGAACACTTTAATTTAAAATAGAGTCTATTGGCTTGAAAATTTACTCTTACTCCTTAATCTTTTTTTTTTCTCAAAGATTTTATTTATTTATTTTTAGAGACAGGGGAAGGGAGAGAGAGAGGGAGAGAAATATCAATATGTGGTTGCCTCTCACACTCCCCCAACTGGGGACCTGGACCGCAACCCTTACTCCTTAATCTTAAATGAACTTTGAGACAACTGGGCAAATTGTCCAATTTTGTCTTCAATAAATATTTATTTCCAGCCCCAGCCGGGTGGCTCAGTTGATTACTGTTGTCCCGTACACCAAAACGTTGCAGGTTTCATCCCTTGTCAGGGCACATACCTAGATTACAGGATCGATCACCAGCCAGAGCACATATGGGAAGCAACTGATCAATGCCCATTGCCCTCTCTAAAATAAATAAATATATCCTTGGGTGAGGATTTTTGAAAATTAAAAATAAATAAATATTTATTTCCCAAAGAGGGCATGGCACTGTGTGATCTATAGTGAGAATTACAGTGTCAATTAAATGGAGCCTGTATTAGGAGGTAAAAAACTCAAATGCCTGTGTAGCCAGGCAGAATATATATGAATAAAATAAGCACATTAAATACGAGGGGGGACAAAAAAAAATCAAAAACAAAACCATGAGATTATCTTCTGAAAGGTGGGCCCCTTGTAGTATAGGCTTCTCCTACAAGGTTAGTGTTCTAGGAACTCATCTGTATGAGTGTACCAGCTGGCATTGTAAGATGTTGCATTTGGCTTCAGTGAATTTTTTTGAAGAGTCTTTCAATGCTTTTGCCCATTTCATGATGGGTGATTTACAAGCACAGCTGCCCACACTGTGCTGAGTATTCATCAGTCTTTGACCAAAAACATCATGACCCCTGTGCTCCACCCTCCCTATTCACCCAATCTTGTCCCAAGTGGCTATTTTCTGTTTCCCCAGATAAAAAAATTCCTCAAAGGGAAACCTTTTGCTGATGTTGAAGAGGTGAAACAAAAAACAGCATAAGTACTAAAAGGCACCAAAATCGATGAGTTCAAAAACTGTTTTGAGCAGTGGAAAAAAATGTCTCGATAGGTGTATTACATCAAGTGGAGAGTACTTTGAAGGGGACTGAAGTTTAAACATGTAAGCATAAATACACAATTTTTATAAATAAATCCTGGGTTTTTTTGAATCCCCCCTTATATGTGGATATATGTTTGCATGTGTGTTTATATACATATCCACATGGACACACACAACAGTTATGCATAGTTAAAATTTGGGATCAAGAAACAACTGAGTTGGGGTTAGTTCTTTCCTGCTCTTTCTTAAGTTTTATTTTTTTAAGATTTTATTTATTTATTTTTAGAGAGATGGAAGAGACTGAGAAAGAGAGGGAGAGAAACATCAATGTGTGGTTGCCTCTCACACACCCCCAGCTGGGGACCTGGCCTGCAACCCAGGCATGTGCCCTGACTAGGAATTGATCCAGTGACCCTTTGGTTCACAGGCCAGTGCTCAATCCACTGAGCCACACCAGCAAGGCCCTTCCTGCTCTCTTTTACTTAATAACTCTGAGAGGAAGCACTGGGTGCCATGGGGATGTATACAAAGGAATGTCAACACATCTAGTGATCAGGAAAGGCTTCTCTTGATGACATCACTTGATATGGCAAAGGGCAAGGAGGGAAAACGGGAAGGCTCTCAGGAGAGGGAAGATCATATGGTGGAGCACATGGAGGGAGGGCTGTTGTGGCCAGAATGATGGGAACGGGAGGGAGAGAGTGCTGTTAGAACAGTCTGAAAGGAAATAATTTTATTCTGTACACAATGGGTAGTCATAAAAGATTTGAAGCAAGAGAACAACAGGATCAACTGGAGTTCTGTTTTAGGACGATTTGTCTGGCAGCAGTACAGGATAAAGAGAAAAAGTCTAATAGCAAAGAGATCAGTTTGTAATTTATTATAGCCTCTGGCCAATGGGGTTAAGAGGTAATGAAGGTCTGTTAATCCAATGGCATTAGGAAAAGAGAAGAACAGATAAGGCAAGACATATTAAAACAGTAAAACAATAAATGAACTTGGCAATTCATAAATAATTAAAACTTGAATATACAAAGAAAATGATACCAGCAACAGAAAAGGGAGAACACAGAAACAGAAATATTGGGAGGGAGGATAGTAAGTTCAGTGTAGGTAATAAGTCTGAAGTGCCAGCAGGACATCCAGGAAATTAAGAAAGAGGATGTTCCGAGGATAGCACTTACGTAACAGATGGCTGCCAGCTCCTGCCGGTTATAGGCCTTTTCTACCAGACCTTGAGCCTTGGCTGGGCTGACACCGTGGTCATAAACTGTAAACTTGGTCCCCATGAGGTTGGATCTAGAATCAAAAGAAAAAATTATCACAATGATCTGTATTTTTTCTCTTACACAAACAAAATCTAGGAGAGGTGCATAACAGAATGGAAGCCTGTCTGCCTGTTCTCCAAATGTCTAAATGCTCCTCATCACTTTTTCAAAGATCTCTCATTGAAACAAAGAAAGGACTTGTATTTTCTTTTGACTTCTTTTTCTTTAGATTACAATATTAATACATGCTCACTGTTAAAAAGATATGGGTTGTTCTAAAACTACAGTGTTAACCTAAAAATAAAAGGCAAAAGTGAGAGGCAACAAGGATTTATTTGAGATTAAAAAAAAAAGAATAACTATTCCAAAATCACTGATTCAGGCAGATGCCCAAATAGTATTCTGATTATCAGACAAAGGCAAGAGTCATTTATGAGAAGGGAAGGGCAGCAATTATATCAATACAAGTAAGGCATTGCTATTGATGCATATAAGCTAACATACTAACACTGATTCTAAATAATGTTTTTAAATTTTACCCCAATAGCCATCAGTTTGGTAGTCATAATATCTTTCTTGTTATCTTTGCACAATATATCTTTAGGCCCAGTCCAAAGGTTATTCTGCCCACTTTCAACATTCCAAAGATTTGAGGCATAAGACAAGACATGCAAGTCAATTCCTCCGGGATAGCAGCTCCAACTCATTTTTTTTTTTTTTTTAGTCCTCACCCAAGGACTTTTTTTTCATTGCTTTTAGTAGAGTGAGAAGGAAAGAGAGAGCAAGACATCAATATGAAAGAAACATTGGTTGCCTCTTCATACATGTCCTGACCAGGGATCGAACTTGCAATCTGGGTATGTGCCCTGATCGAAAATTGAACCCACAACTTTTTGGTTTATGGAGTAATGTTCCAACCAACTGAGCCATGCTGGCCAGGGCTCCAACTTCATTTTTAAAGTGGCTCCATTATATTATTTTTTACAACAGGAGTAAAAGTATCAGAAAGAATAGGACAGTGATATAAGGATGCTGTCACCTGACTTTGCCAATATAACTTTCTCCTTCACGAGATAAATCTGTTGGATCAGTGGAGATGAGGTAGTTGGATGTTTTGCTCTTCTTTCGTTTTCTACCTGCAAGTAGAAATATCTGGAAAAAGAGAAAAAAAGTCAGTCAAAAGTGAAGTCAAGAGAATCAATGTTTTATTCTACCTACTCACTTAGTAAATGTTTAGCAGTGCCTATCCAGTACAAAGCCGTCAAATTTTTGTGTCTTTTCATTAGAAAGATCATATACCACAATCAAGTGGGATTCATCCCAGGGATCCAAGGATGGTTCAATATTGGCAAATCAATAAATGCAGTACACCACACAACAAAATGAAAGACAGAAACCATATGATCATATCTATAGATGCTGAAAAGCATTCGATAAAGTACAACACCCATTTATGATGAAAACTCTCAGCAAAATGGAAATAGAGGGAGCATACCTCAACATAATAAAGGCTATATACGAGAAACCTGAAGCCAACATCATACTCAATGGACAAAAACTGAAAGCATTCCCCCTCAAATCAGGAACAAGACAAGGATGTCCACTCTCTCCACTCCTATTGAACATAGTGTTGGAGGTTCTAGCCATAGCAATCAGACAAGAAAAAGAAATAAAAGGCATCCAAATTGGAAAAGAGGAAATAAAACTGTCATTATTTGCAGATAACATGATAGTGTACATAGAAAACCCTACAGACTCCACTAAGAAACCACCTGACATAACAAGTGAATTTGGCAAAATAGCAGGGTACAAAGTCAATATTAAGAAATCAAAAGCATTTCTGTACACCAACAATAAAATGTCAGAGATAGAAAATTTTTAAAAATTATATTTACTATAGCAACAAGAAAAATAAAGTACCCAGGAATAAACTTAACCAAAGAGATAAAAGACTTGTACTCGGAAAACTACATATCTCTGAAGAAACAAATTAAGGAAGATACAAATAAATGGAAGCAAATACCATGTTCATGGATGGGAAGAATCAACATCATTAAAATGTCCATACTACCCAAAGCAATTTACAGATTCAATGCAATCCCTATTAAAATACCAATGACATATTTCACAGACCTAGAACAAACACTTCAAAAATTTATATGGAACCAAAAAAGACCCCGAAATAGCCACAGCAATCTTGAGACAGAAGAACACAGTAGGAAGAATCACAATATCTGACATCAAACTATACTACAAAGCCACTGTGATCAAGACAGCCTGGCACTGGCATAAGAACAGACACATAGATCAATGGAACAGAACAGAGAGCCCTGAAGTAAACCCAGGTCTATATGGTCAACTAATATTCGACAAAGGGGGAAGGAACATAAAATGGAGTGAGAAGAGCCTCTTCAACAAATGGTGCTGGGAGAACTGGACAGGGACGTGCAAAAAAATGAAACTAGACCACCAACTTACACCATACACCAGAATCAACTCAAGGTGGATCAAAGACTTAAATGTAAGCCACAACACCATAAAAGTCCTAGAGGAAAACATAGGCAGGAACATTTCAGATATCCCACATAGCAATATTTTCACTGATACATCTCTTAAGGCAAGAGAAATAAAGGAAAGAATAAACAAATGGGACTACATCAAACTAAAGAGTTTCTGCTCAGCAAAAGAAAACATCAGCAAGATGAAAAGGGAACCAACCATACGGGAAAATATATTTGCCAATGATACTTCAGACAAGGGATTGATCTCTAAAATATATAAAGAACTTACACATCTCAGCACCGAGAAGACAAACAGCCCAATTAAAAAATGGGCAAAGGACCTGAACAAACACTTCTCCAAGGAGGATATACAGAGGGTCCATAGACATATGAAAGAATGCTCAACATCACTAGCCATCAGAGAGATGCAAATAAAAACCATAATGAGATACCACTTTACCCCAGTCAGAATGGCCATCATCAACAAAACAACAAACAAGTGCTGGCGAGGATGTAGAGAAATAGGAACCCTAGTGCACTGTTGGTGGGAATGCAGACTGGTGCAGCCACTATGGAAAACAGTATGGAATTACCTCAAAAAACTAAAAATGGAACTGCCTTTTGAACCAGTAATTCCACTGCTAGGATTATACCCAAAGAATCCTGAAACCCCAATTCAAAAGAACCTATGCACCCTATGTTCATAGCAGCACTGTTTACAATAGCCAAGTGCTGGAAACAGCCTAAATGCCCATCTGTAGATGAGTTGATTATAAAACTGTGGTACATTTACACAATGGAATACTATGCAGCATAAGGAAAGAAGGAACCCCTACCATTTGCGACAACATAGATGGAACTAGAGAGAATTCTGCTTAGCAAAATAAGCCAGGCAATGAAAGAAAAATACCATATGATATCACCTAATACAGGAAACTAAGGAACAACACAAACAAATGAACAAAATTGAACAAGGAACAGAAAAAGAGTTATGGGGGGTGGGGCAGAGAAGGGGTAAACAGGGGAAGGGTCCAGACGAAGAACTAGTATAGATAACGCATGGACATGGACAACGGGGTGGGGAATGACTGTGGGAGAGGGGGGAAGGTGGGTGGGGGCAGAAATGGGGGAAAAGATGGGAGAACTGTAATAGAACAACAATAAAATTAAATTAAAACCTTAAAAAATTTTTTGTCTTTTTAAAAATTGTTATTAAATAGTCTTAATTTATTTTAATTTTTCTTGTGTAAAACTATGTGGTGGCCACAGGTGGCCCTTGGGTCCTGTGTATGGGGACCCTGGTGTGGGTCTTACAAGATGGTCAGTGAATTCCTGCTAGGGAGACCTGGTGAGCACAGTCTCTTTCCAGAGGTCAGGGGTGAGACAGCAGTAGGTCTTGGAGACGGCATCAAAGGTGGCCTTGGCAAAGTTGCCTGGGGTGGCAGTGTAGTCCCTGTCCGAGGTGTAGCAGTCCTTGATGCTGTCCGGCAGCAGCAGCTTCCTGGCCACTGGCTGAGACAATGCCAGTGCCCCTGCTGGTGGGGATGAGACCACCAACACAGAGTAACACTGACCAGTCACCTTGCAGGGGACAGTGTAGGGCTTGCTCATCTTGTTTCTCCAGTAGCCTCACTACACATGGACTATGGAGAACTTGGCCAAGATCATGGCCCCAGGATGGCAGTGGCTCTGTCCTTGTGATATGTTACACCCAGACCAACACGTCTGTTCTAATTCCCAATGGCAACAAATGCCCTGAACCTAGTCTGCAGTTACATGGACATAATCTTCAAAACCTGTCCTTGAGGGATGCCCCCAGGAAAAATATCAACAATCTCAGATTCCCTGATGGACAGGTAGAAGAGACAGATCCCTTTCAGGGACTTATCATGTCTTTGACCAGAGGGCCTAGCTGAGTGAGGGGTATCCACTCCTTGTTCCTGACCTTCCCTCATGAACTCTGGCTTTGATCCCCACCTTAGACAGAAGCCACCAAGGCCTCCCATTCCAGGGCCCCCAGGGTCTCACCCCATCTCAGCACTGGTGTCATTGCCATCTAGTGTTTTCTCAGAGAAGACCAATCTGCGGATCTTTACCCCTTTTCTTAACCCTCATAATTCTTCAGGGAGTTCACTATCAGTGTTTCCCTATGGTACAATTCTGCTAAATTTGCTAGCTTGGTTCTCTAATAATTATTTACAACTTTATTCCTAAAACCTCCAGTGATTTTTTAAAAAAAGCTTCATGCAATTTCTTGAATAAGAGTCTTTCCAAGTTCAGGAGAGACAGGATCCTAAGTACCCACCCTTCCCATTCTTTACCGAAACTGCACTTCTAATATTCCTTTTCATATTTTGTTGAGGAAGGTGGGTGTATTTTTTTTTTTAATTTTGTGACTTTAGTGATATGAATACTCTCATATTTATGCTTCCTTGCTAAACCCTACAGGAGCTGGACAGTAGCAGGAAGCAGAAGAGTGCTAGTAGCTAAGGGGAAGACTTTGGAATCAAGAATGTGGGTTTGAATCTGGCTCTGTGACTTACTGCTGTGCTCTGGAATAGGGTATCACTTCCTAAACCCCAGTTACCTTGTCCATAAAGCAGGGATATAAATCCTATCTTATTAGGTTGTCATAAGGATTATAGGTGATAATACATATAAAGCATTTAGCACATGCCTAGTACATCAGAAACAATAGTGGTCATAATAACAATGATATCTACTATTATAATGTAATTTCTAGGATACTAAAATCATCTACTTAGACCTGGTATTAATACAAAATACACTGTTCATTAGCAATTATTAAACTGTCTCAAACTTAGGTTCAAAGTAAATTAGAATTTCTAGGGTAGAAACAAGACTATACTTGGATGTTCTTCTATATTTCCAATATCTCCTATTCCCTAAAACTTGCTCTTTCTTCCACAATGTCATTTTCTACTGTGATAAAAGTAAAATCCTAAGAGTACACAGTAATAGCTGCCATCCCCAAAAAGAAAGAGGTGAAAACAATTATATTCAAATAGTCTCTTCCATTTTCTTACAGTCAGAATAAAACTTTTTCTTTGGTGTGGGGGAAGATTTTGCCTATTGGACTATGAGCTCTTTGAAAATAGTTAGAAAATAGCACCTGGCAATTAATAAATACAATCTATTACTTCCAGCTGATTTGGTGTGTAATACCAGTACTATTCCCCTGTCACAAGACCCATCAATAATCTAGTCCCACATCCTTCCCCTCTCTCTCAAGTTTTGTCTTAAGAATCAATTCTCAAAAAAAGAAAAAGAAAGAAAAGAAAAGAAATTTTTTTAAAAGAGAATCAATTCTTAGGTCCTGGCCAGGTGGCTCAGCTGGTTAGAGCATTGTTCCGATATGCTAAGGTTGTGAGTTCAATACAAGAATCAACCAATGACTGCATAAAAAAGTGGAACAACAAATTGATGTTTCTCTCTCTCAAATCAATAAATATAAATTTTTTAAAAAAGAATCAATTCTCATACCTTCCGATTTTCATCCTTTTCCAAGTGCATATAGTAAGTAGGAAAGAGACCCCGATCCATTCCTTTTTTATCCCTGGTTATCCGACACTTTACTGTGATACCCCGAGCAGCAGGAGTATAAGCAAAGTCCTCTAAATTCTCTACTTCTCCCAGCTGGTTATCAGTTTGTTGGGCTGAAGTACCGGAAGCTCCTGTATTCTGAAAGAATAGCCATATATGAGCAAGAGGTAAGGTGAGAAAAACCTCATATCCTCTTTGAGAAGAAACACTTCATGGATAAAATACTTACTGATTTATCCCTATGTCTCCAGTCTTCTGACAAAAACAAGGAAAACTCTGAGAAGTCAAGTAAATATATGAACACTGGGAGTAATGAAGTAGCTAAGTATGAAAATGGAATATAGCTTCACAATAGCTGGCTTGCAACACAGAGATTAGAGAGGTTATGAACTTTAAGTCTAAACTTGAGCTTAAATCTTTTGAAGCAACCCTCATTCAGTAATGGTATTTAAACACTGAAGATACAATTGGGAAATAGTGAAATTAGCTCCAAAGGAAGAAATTTCAGAACTACATACTGTGGTTGATTTCTGGCTGGGTGCCGAATTGGGTCTTTCTGCTTCTGAACATGGTGAATGAGATCTTAGTTTTTTTCCTTCTTCTTCCTCCCCATCAGTCTCCTCATCAAAGTTCAAACTACCTGAAATACCTGGAAGAAAAGGAAGAACTGTCAACAAAACTGGTTTAAAAAGAAATCTTTGAACCAAAGAGAATTTTAATTTTCTTCCTTAAAACATTCCAAACTATTCTGACTTAAAACACAGCTATGTTATCCAAATTTTGACAATTCTTTCTTCATATTCTAATTCAGATACATCCCTTGTCTTTTATTCCCACTGTTGCCACCCTAATTTAGCTCTTTAAAACATTATGTATATGAGGGAAATATTTTCAAATCATATATCTGATAAAGGATTAATATCTAGAACATACAAAGAACTCCTACAACTCAATAACAACAACCCAATTCAAAAATGGGTAAAGCACTTGAATAAACATTTCTCCAGAGAAGACATAAATAGCCAAAAAGCATGTGAAAAGATGCACATCACTAGTCATTAGAGAAATGTAAATCAAAATCAAAATGAGATACTACTTGACAAGCATTGGGATGGCTCTTATTAAAAAAATAGGCCCTCGCCAGGTAGCTCAGTTGGTTAGAGCCAAGGTCTCAAATTCAATCCCTGGTCAGGTCACATACAAGAATTGACCAATGAATGCAAGTAAGTGGAATAACACATCAATGTCTGTCTTTCTCTATAAATAAAAGGAAAGAAAGAAAGAGAGGAAGAAAGAAAGAAAAAGGAAAGAAGGAAGGAAGGAGAGAAAGAAAGAGATGGTGAGGATATGGAGAAATTGGAACCCTCGTGCATTGCTGGTGGCAATGTAAAATTGTGCGGCCACTGTGGAAAACATGGTAATTCCTAAAAAAATTAAATGTAGAGTTACCGTATGATCCAGCAATTCCACTTCTAAGTATATACTCAAAAGAGACTCAAACAGATACCTGCACACCAATGTTCACAGCAGCATTATTCACAATATTCAAAAGGCAGAAAAAAATCCAAATATCCATCAACTGATGAACAGATAAACAAATTGTGGCATATACATAAATGGACTATTATTCAGCCATAAAAAGGAATGAAATTCTGATACGTGACACAACCCGGATGAATCATGAACATTCTGCTCAGTGAAATAAGCTAGACACACAAAAACAAATACTGTTATGATTCCACTTACATGAGGTAACTAGAATAGTCAAATTCAGAGAGACAGAAAATAGAGTGGTGGTTACCAGGGGCTGAGGAGAGAGAATGGGTAGTTATTGTTTAATGGGTGCAGAGTTTTATTTTGGGGTGATGACAAAGCTCTGGGGATGGGTAGTGGTAACAGGTGCACAACAAAAGAACTGCACACTTAAAAGCAGTTAAAATGGTAAATTTTATGTATATTTTACCACAATAAAAATTTCAATGATCCATTTTTCTCTGTATCGGTCACTTTTTCCCCTGCATTTTGTTCATTTCTAGTCTAACTATTTCGAGTTTAGACTGTCTGAAATACTATTACTTTGAATTTATAAGCACCTCCTATAGAAAATTAAAAACTATTTGATTAAAACTATGTTTTTATTTTATCCTATTTCTATGTTTGAAGCGGAGATACTGGTAGTTTTATTTTTTGTCTTGTTTCTTATCTATATATGGAACATATCTGGAGAGAAACACAAAAATATAATAAAGTATGATGTGTGTTATAAAAGAAGTATGGTACTCACATTTACATATGAGAGTATGAGGCTCAGGGAGAGTCATTTGCCCAAGAGAAAGAGGCAGATATAAAATCGAAACTAAATTCCCTTTTTTCCCTTAGTCTATAGGATGAAGTTGTCCATCATGTAATAGTTGAAATAGCCCCCAAATCATGAATTTATAAGTAGACTTAACAACAAGCAGTGTGTCTTTCTCTGCCCCCCGCTAACCATTTCTTGCCCATATTCAACCGTGTCAGAGTGGGGACAGCTTATGATCTGTTTTTACACAGTTAACAAATAAATTGGTGTTAGCTTGTCTTAAGGACACCCAAAGATAAGACAAAGGCCAGTTAGAAAATTCATCTCAAGCGAAAACATATTTCCACCCAAAAACTTATACATGAATATTCATAGCAACATTATTCATAATAGTCAGAAGTGGGAAACAAACCCAACTGTCCATCCACTGATGAAGAGATAAGCAAAATATGGCATATCTATACAATGTAATATTGTTATTCAACCATAAAGGAATGAAGTACTGATACCTGCTACAGCATGATGAACCTTGAAAACATTATGCTAAGTGAAAGAAGCCAGTCATAAAGGACTATGTAGTGTATGATTCTATTTATATGAAATGTCAGAAATAGGCAAATGCAGAGATAGAAAATAGATTGGTAGTTGCCTGGGGTTGCGGGGTTGGGAGAAATAGGAAGTGATTGCTAATAGGTATGAGGTTTCTTTTGGGAGTCATAAAAACATTCTAAATTGATAGTGATGATATTTGCACACCTCTGTGAATATACTAAAAACCAATGAACTGTTTACTTTAAATGGGTGAATTATATTTCAATAAAGCTATTATACAAAAATTATTTGCCCTGGCCGGGTAGCTCAGTTGGTTTGATGTCATCCAATACACCAAAGTATTGCGGGTTCAATTCCCGGTCAGGGCACATACCTAGGTTGAGGGTTCGATCCCCAGTCGGGGCACGAACGGGAGGCAACCGATCCATGTTTCTCTCTCACATCGATGTTTCTCTCTCTCCCCCTTCCTCTCTCTCTAAAATCAACAAACAGGAAGTAGCCCAAGTGTCCATCAGTAGATTAGTGGATAAAACAACTATGGGACATTTATACAATGAAATACTACTCGACTATAAAATAGAAAAAAATTTTACCCTTTGCGACAGTATGGATGGACCTGGAGAGCATTATGCTAATAGAAACAAGCCAGTCAAAGAAGGGCAATACCATATAATTTCACTCATGTGGAATCTAATGAACAAAGTGAACTGACAAGCAAAACAGAGACAGATTCACAGAGAGCAGGATAACAGCTAAGGGGGAAGAGGGAAGGGGGTGGAAAGACTGAGAAACGGGAAAAAATACTTGTGGACATGGACCACAGTGTGGTGATTACTGGGGGGAGCCGACATAAGGAGACTAAATGGTGATAAAAAATACAATAAAGAAATTAGTAAAAAATAGATAAATTTTGTTTTGTTTTGATAGCAAAAAGGTATAAAACTCTTGGGATCTCACTATCATATGGCAGCTTCACTTAGTACTGTTTTGAAATGTCATTTTTATACCAAGAACTCAGTTTATACAGATATATATCTTAACATGGAGATCGGCCCTGACCAGTGTGGCTCAGTTGGTTGGAGTGTCAAACCAAAACACTGTGGGTTTGATTCTTGGTCAGGGCACATGCCTAGGTTGTGGGTTCAGTCCCTGGAAGGGGTGTGTACAAGAGGCATCCGATCGATGTTTCTCTCTCACATCGATGTTTCTCTCCCTCTCTCTCCTTCCCTTCCCCTATCTCTCAAAAATCGATAAGCATGTCCTTTGGTGAGGATAAAAAAAGAAAAAGAAAGAAGAAAAAACGGAGATCAAAGATTTCTCCAAAACTTGTAAGACAAGCAAATTGGATCCACTTAAGGGACATAATCTGCCAAACTGACACTTAGATCCTAATCAAGAGAGCACTTAATGGGTTATGGCAATTTGCAAACTATTAAGACATGAAATGGCACTGATGTATCTGGCACTGAAAGGCCGATCCTGAGAGAGAACACAGCAGTCACTTAGTAAAGGAGAAAGAATTAGCAAGGGAGAAAGAACTAGATTAAGGGTCAGAATATCTACCACTATTCAGCTAGATGACTTGGGGTAATTTAGCTTTTGGTTAAACTGAAAAGATCTCTTTGCTCTTTCTCTTCTTGTAATAATAGTGGTAGTAAGTAATAGGGAAGTACCATGATCACATTCATATTACAGACAGGGAAACTGAGGTAGAGAAAAGTTAAAGTGTTTTCCCCCTTTTCCAGCCAGAAGTTGCAGAGTTGAGATTCAAAACCAAGCAAGCTGGCTCCAGCGCTATGCTCTAGTCCATTTCACTACACTGCCTTTGCCACACCCCGCATTCTGGTCATCTGTCCCAGTGTGCACAAACATAGCTTGTTTTTATAGCTAATACCTTTGCACATGTTATTTCTTCTGCCCAAGTCTGCCACCTAAACCATCAGTGTGATCTAGGACAAATTATTGAGCCTCTCTCTGAGAATAAGTTTTTTTATATGTAACATAGAGAGACTAATACATACATAAACCCCTCAAAGTACTGTTTACCATATTAAATTAATTGAGGTAATGTATGTCAAATGCATGGCATACAAAGGACATTCAAAATGTCAGTCTCCAGCTGCTGCACAGGTGACACCAGTGCACAGGAGGGTGTTCGTCCTTCCCAGGTGATCTCAGTGCACAGGAGGGTGGACGCCAGTGCACAGCAGGACGTGTGTCCTTTACAGCTCAGTTAATTGTTACTTTCCTTTGATGTCTTTCTTGTCCCTTTTTCATTGCCCTGGCAGTGTGATATCCGCCCGCCCTCCTTAATTATTTATTTTTAGAGAGAGGAAAAAGGAGAGAGAAAGAGCGGGAGGAAAATATCAATGTGTGAGAGAAAACACCCATCAGTTGCCTCTCGCACACCCGCAACTGGGGACCTGCCCTGGAACCCCGGCCCGTGCCCTGACCAGGAATCAAACTAGCTACCTTTCAGTTCACAGGCTCGTGCTCAACCCACTGAGCCACGCCAGCCAGGGCTCTATCTCTCTCTTATTTTCACTCTGGCATACCCCACATTATAACTCTAGGACAGGCTATCAGCCAAACCACCTTCTAAGAAGTTTTCCTGCTTTCCACACCTGCTCCACCTCCAATTCATTCTTCATAGTGCTAAATAATTTTTCTATAGCCCAAACCTATTGATATGATTTCTCAGCTTAAAACCCCTCATTGGTTCCTATTACTCTTCAGATAAACTCCAAATTCCAAATGTGGTCTATAATGTCCTATATAATCACAGCCCTACCCTGGCTGGTTTGGCTCAGTGGATTGAGCGTCGGCCTGCGAGCTAAGTGTCGCTGGTTCGATCTTCCAGTCAGGGCACATCAGAGAAGGAAAACTCTGACTCCAAAAAACCTCCGCTGCCTTGCGGCATACCTCTTCAGGGGAAAGGCTAAGGGAGTAAACCCCGACAGAAAATCCGGAGCCGGAGTCCCTAAAGCGGTTTGACGTTGTAGTCAACACCGGCAACTCCTGCGGCGCACCTGAAGCCAAGCTGTATTGACTCCATCTTTCCCTTGGATCCTTCAGCTGCGAAGAGAGGGGGGGTCTGCTGCATGGGCAACAGCAGACCCTCCATATCACCCTGCCCAGGCTCTGTAGCTTCAGCTTCACTGGAGAGGACACTCCAGCGTCATCGCAAGATGTCGATTCAACACGGGAGGAGACAGATACCATGTCACTCCCGAGTCGGACTGCACAGCCATTCTCGGCGGTGCAGATAGACTCTTAAGAAGCCACACCATCGTCTCTCGAGGCTCTGTAGCTTCAGCTTCACTGGAGAGGACACTCCAGCGTCATCGCAAGATGTCGATTCAACACGGGAGGAGACAGATACCGTGTCACTCCCGAGTCGGACTGCACAACCATTCTCGGCGGTGCAGATAGACTCTTAAGAAGCTACACCTTCGTCTCTCGAGACGGATGGCTGCCGATACGATACTTACCTCTTCAGACTCATCTCTCTGCATTCCCATTCTAAAATCTCATCATGTCACACCCAGCTTGCAGCCATTCTGAACTTGCCAGTTCCTCTTCCTGATTTAGGTTCTAGTTTAGGCACCACTTTCTCTGGAAAGCTTTCTAAACTTTCAGCTCTGGGTTAGGTACCCCTCTCCATGTTCTCTTTGCTCTTTAAATGCATGAAGTCTCAATCAGAATAAGTGGTCCATGAGAGCAGGAACCGTGTTTACTATTGTATCCTAAGTGCTTAGAACTCGATGCCTGATACATAGTATTTATATACTCAATACATGTTTCCAAAGTGAATGAATGTATGAATTTGTTCGAATGTACATCTATTCTAAAATTCCGTGGCATAATCTTCTTACTCATATAGCCCAGGATCTAGCAATGCCTACCTATTACAAAGTAGGCACCCAATAAATATTAATTCATTATTGGGCTTCAGTCTTCTCATCTGAAAAGGAGACACTTAATTCCTTCTCCTATATAATTACTTTTCCAAGAAGGAAAGAAGACTAAAAGGGACATCTGAAATGTACAGGAATGTTTATGGGAATGGTAACTTCCACTGGCCATATTAGCTTAAATAAATTTTGATCCAATTTGTGTTTCCATTAAGCTGGCTATTTATCTTTCCCCTTATCACTAGATCAAAATAAACTGCGAAATGGAGGCAGAGTATGGGTGTTGAGTGGCAACCCTGTCAAAAGAAGAGGGTAGGAACTAAAAATAAAATATCAAGAAGAAAGCAATAATTACATATAGTAGCTAATGCTGTTGATATTTCCCACTTGATTTATTATCTTATTTTTCTTAGGCAACAGGATATCATTGACAAGGACCAATTAATTCTCAGATGTCAGAGATGCCTAACACTGTCACCTCCGTAAAGCCCTAAGCCACATTACAAGCAACTTTGAATCATCTAGATTGTCAATCAACATTGAAAGAAAGTAAAGGAAAAAATTATAAATGACTAAGACAACTAAACTGCCTTAAAATTATGACCAATCCTCACCATGTTTTTGGAGAATCTCTTGAAGATCTGGTTTGGAAGCCGCATCCGAAGTGCTCTCCCCATCAACACTTCCTTCAGTATCCTCTTCTGTAGCAGAAGAGCCAACTGAAAGAACATGAAGTTTGGTTTCCAAATCTTGAGCATCTGGCTTCAGGAAGGCTGCTGGACCATCAATGCCTACGGGCCAAAATAAAAAAGAGGAAGCATAATCCACTATTTAGCTGTGTGGGTTTGCTGTATGTGATCAGAATTAAGAACCACCAAATCATTTCACCTCTCCTCTATCCTAAATGTCCACGAGGACATTTGTTAACAGAGTAATCCTGGATTGGTATTCACTTTATTAACATGCTGACTCTCACTGAACTAAAATGTACTTGATGTTGCCTTGTGAAACTTAAGAATGAGACTATTAAAAAAAAAAAAAAAAAAAAAAAAAAAAGGTCCACCAGTGTTCAGATCCCACACTAGTCAGTAGTCAGTAGCTCAGGAGGACTTGATTTAGAGGCTCTTAATCCTATTCTTCCTTCTTCCTCTCATCATCTCAGATGGTCCTTTGAGTCTATCTATTGGAATAATGGATGCTCTCTATCCACTCCTGGCTTCAATGTTAACTCTGCTCCTCAAATAGACTATTTTGGACTAATTCATTTGTCATAAAAAAATAAATAAATAAAAAATTCCACTGATTAGGCCATTGCTTTTATTCTAACACAAAGACCCATAATTTGATTATAAAAATTTATGACGGTACCCTATAGATGATACTAATATTGTTCCTTTGATCCATCTAAGAATCCTCCTACCTTCTTTTGGGTTTGTGAAAACTGTATTCCAAAAGTAGGAGATGCTGCCTAAATACACACCATGTAGGATGACATTGTTGTGAGGGGTATGAGGCTCCACTAAAGGAGTCTGCTCCTCACAACCTCTTGGCTTTGACCGACGTAGCCTGGCTTCTGGATTTGGCTGTACCATGAGTGGCTCCAGGCGCTTTTTTCTCTGTTTCTTCTCCAGCAGTGCTCTCTAGGAAAAAATTTTGATATTATAGCCAGGAGAGTTACAAGACCTATCTACTTTGAATATTTACAGCATTTCACTGATTCTCATATAAAATACTTGTGAAATAATTTTCCCACTTAAGAAATGAGAAAACTGAGCCCTGGTTGGTTTGGCTCAGTGGACTGAGTGCTGGCCTGCAGACTGAAAGGCTGCTGGTTCAATTCCCGGTCAGGGCACATGCCTGGGTTATGAACTAGGTCCCCAGTTTGGGGCGTGAGAGAGGCAACCAATTGATGTTCTCTCCCTTCCTCCCTTCTTTCCCCTCTCCCTAAAAGTAAATAAGTAAATAAAACCTTTTTAAAAAAGGAATGAGAAAGTTGAGGCACAAATAGGGGCAAGTATTCATTCATTTAATAAATACTTATTAGACCTGACAGATTGCATACTGTGCTTATCTGCCCAGACATTGGTATTTTATCCTTATTTTAATTTTCTGTGTTTCTTTCTCGATTTTACTATTATTTTATTGTGTAAAATTCTTTGTGGAATAACACTGGGTAAAAATATGATTTTCTAAGGGTGGGGTCTGCCATAAATGAAGGGCTGGCAGCTGGGAGCAAGAAGAAAATTATGATTTTCTATTCCTTGGATTCAAATGACTACTGAATTTTTACTCATAATAACTCCAGATTAGAAACAGCCCAAACATTAAAAGAGGAAAGCTAATAAACTACAGAATCATCATATGGTGGAATTTTACATATCAACAAAAAAGATCAAACTACTGATATACACTACAACATGGAAGGACCCCCCCTCCCCAACAGACTTCATACTGAGTAGAAGAAGCCGGACACAAAAGAGTACAAACTGGATTATTCCATTTACATCAAGTCCAGGAACAGGCAAAGTGAACTGAAGGAGAGAAGTCAGAGGGTGACTGTCATGCGGCAAGAGTAATTTCCTGGAAAGTGGCAAGAAGAAATCTCGTAGGGTCCTAGAAATGTTCTGTATGGTGAACTGAGCTGTTGTTATTGAGTGTATGCACATGTAAAAAATCATGCAGGTATAGATTTAGAATTAGTACACTTTGTACATCCTACTGTATGTATAAACCTTCCCCCAAAACAGAATAGCTAATAATACAAAATTAGTAGGTATTTATTGAGCACCTATATTAATAATGATACAAATACATCCTAGCCAAGCTAAAGACCATGATCCAAGTCCACTTATAATATATATAGTAATTATCATGTCATTATGAATAACAAGTTTAAACTATATAAACACATAAGCATGGGTAAAAGATAAAAGGACAGAAAGAATATAAATAATTTCCTTTTTCTTGTTTATTTTTTAATCCTCACCCAAGGATATGTTTATTGATTTTAGAGAGAAAGAGATAGAGAGAGATATTGATGTGAGGGAGAAACATTAATCAGTTGCCTCCCGTACACACCCTGACTGGGGATTAAACCCACAACCTAGGCATGTGCCCTGACCAGGAATCAAACCTGCAACCTTTTGGTGTATGAACAAACACTTCAACCAACTGAGCCACTTGGCCAGGGCTTTACTAGTTTTTTATATTTTTAAATTTTCTTACTTTTGTGATTGAAAGAAAAATAAAATTTATTATAGTCTGAACTCCAAATTATTTTCATGTTTTAATTAGCAAAAGAACAATAAGTTTTGCTTTCTTGCTCATTTTTATGTATTAATCAAACAAATTAGGACGAATGGCAAGAAGAAGAAAAAAATAACAGTTGGTACATCCCAAATAGAAAGCAATCAATTCTATGGATAAAAACAAGATAAGGAACATGGTAGAAAGAAAAGTCAGGAAAAAAACAAGCGAAACTATGAGAAAGATACCCAACAATGGGAATGAAGGTACCGTCACATATACCATTTTTAAACTTTGGCAAATAGGGCCTCATAATACACAGAAATCATTATGGATCTGCAATATCTCGGAATAGGAAAGTACTAAGTCCCAAGCTAAAAAATTAAGCCATTATTTAAAAGCAAAGATATTATAACCTACTTCATTGCTTCTTAGGCAAAAAGCCATCTATTTACTTGTATTCACCAATATTGCTTTTTAAAAGCACCATTAACGAGAAGAGTTACTCCAAGGGGTGAGACTATCTACAGGAAAGGAAATGTGCTTTCCCTGAACTGGCCTGATGAAAGCTTGCAGATAAATTAAGAAGAAATGAAACTATTCTTTCTTACCCAACCTTGTTTATAGCAGGTCCTCGAATAACACTTTTTGTTATAATGTTGAAGGCATGCATAGGAATTTAACTCTTGTTTATATCCATTAGCCTATGGTAAAACTGGTTTTGTTACATGCCATTCCTCTTAAAGCTGAAGAACCTATTAAGGATATTAAGTGAGGACTACTCTTTAAGGAAAAGACTAGGGACCTAAGATAATATGCCAAAATGGACTATACTGTCAAGAATGAATAGAGAACTTAAAGCAACATGAAAAGGAATAATTGGGGCTTTTGAGATGAGTTTGAGACTCATGAGCTAATATGAATAGATGGACCTTAATGTGCCAGGAACACTAAATACACAGGAGACTCTATAAAGGTCCTCCTCAAATAACTTGCTGATAAGGTTCTTCTAGCAACTAAGAAGTCTTGTATGATGCATAGGAGGTAATCTGCCTGAAGATATGGTAAATATGAAGTATAAAGACATGAGAAGCTGCTGCATCTTATCTATGTGGCCACACTGTTCCGTATCATATAGTCTCCTGTGAAACAAGTGATGAAACAAAAACACAAGCTACAGCTAGTCCTATTAATATATGTAAAGAAAAAAAAATGGCCTTCTTGCCAGGATGGAGGCATAGACGGAAACACTGCGTCTCCCCCCACAACTAAGAAGGAATATAACTACCTCAAAACTAGAGACAACCAGAGGTTCCAGAAAATCAAGCTGCATGGAAGTCCAACAAAGATATAAAGAAGAAATACTCATCCAGACAGCTAGGAGGGGCAGAACCGGGGCAGAGAGGACATGGTGTGGCGGTGGCAGTGGTGTGGTGGTGGCAGTAGCTATGGCAGCAGCAGGCCAGTGGAAAGCACAGTCACACCTTTAAAGAGCAGGGAGGGACACATGAGCAGCGCTCCCCAATCCAGACCAGACCACACAGCTACAGTTCCAGCCCCAGAGAAAATAAAGCCTCATTGCTTCTGACTGTGCAAACCAGTGGGGCTTGGGGCGGAGGAAGAAACTCCTGGTCTCCCAGCAGAGTCCGCTTGTTTAAAGGGCCCCCATGGTCCAAGAACTTCTGCAGACTCACCCACTCTGGGAACAACGACCAGGGCAACAGCAAGACAGGCGCCAGTCCCATATGGGAAGTGGGAGAAGTGCCTGGAAAAGGGGTGAGTGCTGAGCAAGCAGCATTGTTCCCTCTAAGACCCCTCCCACACACACAGCACCACAACATGAAGAAACGATTCGCCCCATACTGACAAATCCCTAAGGCTCCACCCCTTACGACTTAACAGGTGTAACAGCTCTACCTAAGACACAGAGACAAACAAACACAGAAGCCTGTCAAGATGAGGAGACAGAGAAGTATGACCCAAAAGAGGGAACTGATCACGGTTCCAGTGGGAGAACTAAGCAACGAGGAGATAGCCAACCTAAAAGACGTAGAGTTCAAAACACTGGTGATAAAGATGCTCACAGGCTTGATAGATATGCTTAAGTACGGCAAACACATAAGGGAAGAAGTAAAGACTATGCTAAATGAAATGAAGGAAAATTCACACAAAACTAATGGTGAAGGGAAGGAAATCGGGGTTCAGATCAATGATTTGGAACATAAGGAAGAAATAAACAGTCAACCAGTACAAGAATGAGGAAATGAGCATTGAAAGAAATGAGGAGAGGCTCAGGAACCTCTGGGACAACTTTAAACATACCAACATCTGAATCATAGGGGTGCCAGAAAGAGAAGAGGAAAAGCAAGAAATTGAAAACGTATGTGAAAAAATAATGAAGCAGAACTTTCCTAAATTGGGGAAGGAAATAGACTTACAGGTCGAGGAAGCACAGAGAGTTCCTGGGAGAACCACACCAAGACACATTATAATCAAAATGTCAAAAATTAAGGATAAATAGAGAATCTTAAAAGTGGCAAGAGAGAAGAAGAAAATTACGTACAAAGGGGTCCCAATAAGACTATCAGCTGATTTCTCAAAAGAAACTCTGCAGGCAAGAAGGGAGTGGCAAGAAATATTCAAAGTAATGAAAAGTAAAAGCCTAAAATCACAATTACTCTATCCAGCAAAGCTGTCATTCAGAAATGAAGGGCAGATAAAGTGCTTCCCAGAAAAGGTAAAGCTAAAGGAGTTCATCAGATCCAAACCACTGTTATATGAAATGTTAAAGAGACTTGTTAGGAGAAAGAAGACCAAAACTATGAACATTAAAATGAAAACTGTATTGCAACAACAAAAAAGAAGCTAGGGGATCGAAACAAAGGCAAACTAAGTAGGCAACGAGAGTGGGAAAAGAATTATAGGTATGCGGAACATTACATGGGGAGGTCAGCTGGGAGGGGGAAGGGTGGAAAGGAAGGGAGATGGTACAGGAATTAAGAAGCATAGTAGGAGGGAGTGGAGTAGATAGGAAGATGTTGAGAAGAACTATACGCACGTCCAATGGGCATGGACTAACCGGGGAAACAACTGGAGGAAGGGAGGCCACTGGGTGGAGGGGAACAAAGGGAAAAGAAATTGGGACAATTGTAAGAGCATAATCAATAAAGCATATTAAAAAAATAAATTAACAGAAAATTCATTTAAATGAAGTCAGGAGGGTGGAAGAGAGCTCTCACACATGTCACTCAATACACACTACTGACTCCAACAGGAAGAGACAATAGGTACCTTCCACCTCTGACAGGTGATACTACTTCACTACCTTAGCAAGAAGAGTCCTCCCTGCCCAGTAACAGCTCAGCCAATGGGAGACTGCCATAACTCAGCCAATGAAAACTCACTATACTTCAAACTTTCAGCATCCTCCAACGACTCTCAATTCACAACAGTTCCTCCCAAGTCCTTAAAAGAGTAGTTCATTCCTTTGTTTCTCTGGACTTGCCCATGGTTTGCCACTAGACCAAATGTCTCAAACTGTAATTCCTTATTGTTGCCAAATAAACCCATCTTGCTGGAGAAATATCTGGCTATTCATTTAAGGTCAACATTATGCATGAGCGAATTGCCATTTGGTAAAAACTATCACCTGATTTAGCATTCTGATCATCATCTCAGATGAAAGATGGAAGTGGGAGAAGAGAAGTGCTAACTGAGTTTCAATACAACAATGTCAACTCATATTTCATTTATGTTTTTCCTTCCCTAAGAAGCTAAGAGTGCTTTAAAGGCTGCATACACAAAGGAGTCAGGAAGAGAACCAAAGGTTCAATGCCTTATATGCAATTAAAATATGTGGCCTTCAGGATTAAGTGCTATAAAATCTTTAAATTTCCCAAGTCCCTTTGAAACTAAACAATAACTCAAAGGATCCACTTTCTCCAGAATCTGGTGATATGCTCTATTTTTCCCTGGAGGCAATATATCAAATGGCGATGCCAAAATAAATAAGGAAATATAGGAAATTGAATGGAGGAAGGTGAAATTTCCATCAAAGGGATTAACCCAATAAAATAATAAAGCTCAGGCAACCCTCAAGTTAATGACAGCTATATGTCACTGATTCTCAATTTTCCAAGGACTCCCTAGAGATGACAGGCTGATGACACTGTTAGAGTAGACTGGCTGACCACAAGGTACAAAAACGAGTTCAATATGGTTGCCTGAGATCTATCAGTTTGGCTAAAAATAGCTAGCTTTGCTGCCACATAAAGTGATATCTTAGAAAGATAAAACTAAAAGTTCTAAACCAGACTTCTTAAAGTAGCAATTCAAAGCACTGATGACTGCCTCTAAGGATGTGTACAAATACATAGGCAACCTGGCCTAAAGAGCCTATGCTGTACTTTAATCCATTGTCTACCAGATGGCACAAATGTTCTCTACGTAATGTGTATCCCTGTCTCAGTAAATCACTGGGTCTGAAAATCTTTACATTCTGTAGACAACTAAGGTGTCCAAAACATGAACACCCTAGTGAAACTAGTAAAAATAAAAACAAAATATATTCTTATGAGAAAGAGATATTTTTAAATTTATTTATTTTTAATAATTTATTTGTTTATTTTTAGAGAGGGGAAACGAAATAGAGAGGAAGAGAAACATCACTGTGTGGTTGCCTCTCACTTGCGCCCCCAACTGGAGACCTGATGTGCAACCTTGTCATGTGCCCTGACTGGGAATCGAACCAGCAACCTTTGACTCGCAGGCCAATTTAAATTTATTTTTAAGTATATTTTATTGATTATGTTGTTACAGTAGTCCCAATTATTTTTCCCTTTGCTCCTCTCTGTCCAATAACCCCCTTCCCTCCAGCAATTCCATCGCCCTTAGTTCATGTCCATGGGTCGTACATATAGTTCTGTGGCTTCACCCTTTCCTATATTATTCTTAACTTCCCCCTTTCTATTTTGTACCAACGGATTATGCTTCTTAATTCCTGCACTATTTCCCCATTTCTCCTCCTTCCCCTCCCAGCTGATAACCCTCCAAACGATCCCCATACCTATGATTCTGTTCCTATTCTGGTTGTTTGCTAAGTTTGTTTTTGTTTTTATTTTTTAAATTAAGTTATTGATAACTGAGTTTGTTGTCATTTTAATGTTCATAACTTTGATCTTTTTCTTAACTAAGTCCCTTTGACATTTCATAAAATAATGGCTTGGTGATGATGACCTCCTTTAGCTTTACCTTGTCTGGGAAGCACTTCATCTGCCATTCCATTTTAAATGATAGCTTTGCTGGATAGAGTAATCTTGGTTGTTAGGTCCTTGCTTTTCATCACTTTAAATACTTCTTGCCAGTCCTTCCTGCCTGCAAAGTTTCTTCTGAGAAATCAGCTGACAGTCTTATAGGCACCCCTTTGTAGGTAACTCTGCTTTTCTGTTGCTGCTTTTAAGATTCTCTCTCTATCTTGAACTTCAACATTTTAATGATGATGTGTCTTCGTGTGGTCCTCCTTGGGTCTAGCTTGTTTGGGACTATGTGTGCTTCCCAGACTTGTATATCTATTTCCTTTGCCAAATTTGAAAAGTTTTCCTTCATTATTTTTTCACATAAGCTTTCAATTTCTTGTTCTTCCTCTTTTCCTTCTGGCACCGCTATGATTCAAATGTTGATATGTTTAAAGTTGTCTCAGAGGTTCTTGAGTCTCTAATTTTTTTCAATTCTTGTTTCCTCATTCTGTACTGGTTGACTGTTTTATTTCTTCCTTATGGTCCAAATCATTGATCTGAACCCCAGTTTCCTTCCCTTCACCATGGGTTTTGTGTGGATTTTCCTTTGTTTCACTTAGCATAGCCTTTACTTCTTCCCTTACGCATTTGCCGTACTCAAGCATATCTATCAAGCCTGTGAGCATCTTTACCACCAGTGTTTTGAACTCTACATCTGTTAGGTTGGCTATTTCCTTGTAGCTTAGTTCTCCCACTAGAACCTTGATTTGTTCTCTCTTTCGGGCCATACCTTTCTGTCTCCTCATCTTGAAAGGCTCCTGTGTTGTCTTAGGTAGAGCTGTCACACCTGTTACTTTAAAGGGCAGAGGCTTAGGTATTTGTCAGTATGGGACAACCCGTTTCACCATGTTATGGTGCTGTGTGTGATGGACAGGTCTGAGAGGGAACAATGCCACCTGCTCAGCACTTGCCCCTTTTCCAGGCACTTCTCCCACTTCCATATGGAACTGGCACCTCTCTAGCTGTTGCTCTGGCCATCGTTCTCATAGTGGGTGGGTCTGCGAATATTCTAGGACCACGTGGCTCTTTAAACAAGCGGACTCTACTTAAAGTCCAGCAGTTTCTTCCTCTGCCCCAAACCCCACTGGTTTGCACAGTCAGAAGCAATGAGGCTTTATTTTCCCCAGCACTGGAACCGTGAGCTGTTCAGTCTGGTCAGGTACTGGGAGCGCTCCTCAGGTGTCCCTCCCTAGTTTTTAAAACCTATGACTGCACTTTCCACTGGCCTGCCACTGCTTCCACCACCACACCGCGTCCTCTCCGCCCCGGGTCCGCCTCTCCTACCTCTCTGGATGAGTATTTCTTCTTCATATCTTTGTTTGTTGGACTTCCATGCAGCTCGATTTTCTGGAACGTCTGGTTGTCTCTAGTTTTGAAGTAATTGTATTCCTTCTTAGTTGTGGAGGGAGATGCAGCATATCTGTCTAGGCCTCCATCTTGGCCAGAAGTCCGAGAGATTTTCAATAAGTGGTGGTGGGACGACTAGATAGCTACATGCAAAAGAATGAAGCTGGACCCTCATCTCACATCATATATAACAATAAACTCAAAACAGATCAGAGAAAGTATAAAACTCTTAGAAGAAAACAAAGTAGCAAGTCTTCGTAACCTTGGGTAGACAATGGTTTCTCAGATATGACACTAAAAGTACACACAACAAAAAAAAAGTAGATAAAGTTAAACTTTCATGTTGAACAAAGAGCATCAAGAAAGTATAAAGACAACCTACAGAGTTAGAGGAAATATCTACAAAAGCATTTCTAGTAAGGAACTTAGGTTCAGACAACATAAAGAACTCTTACAACTCAACAAAAAAAAGGCAATAATCCAATTTAAAAATGGGTAAAGGTTTTGGATGGGCATTTCTCCAAAGAGGACAAACAAATGACCACTAAGTACTTTAAGAATCTCAATGTGGACTTTCGACCAAGATGAAGGCATAGACAGACATGCTGCATCTCCCTCCACAACTAAGAAGGAATACAACTACCTCAAAACTAGAAATAACCAGAAGTTCCAGGAAATCAAACTACATGGAAGTCCAGCAAACAAAGATATAAAAAAGAAATACTCATCTAGACAGGTAGGAGGGGCGGAGCCAGGGCGGAGAGTACGCGATGTGCTGGCAGCAACAGCAGTGGCAGCAGCAGGCCGGTGGAAAGAGCAGTCACATATTTTAGAAAGTCAGGAAGGACACCTGGGGAGCGTTCCCAGCTCCTCACCGGACCTAGCAACTTAACGGTCCCAGCACCAGGGAATATCAAGGCTCATTGCTTCCAACTGTGCAGACCAGTGGGGGTTGGGGTGAAGTTAGAAACTGCTGGTCTCTCAGCAGAGTCCGCTTGTTTAAAGGGCCCCCACGGTCCTAGAATGTCCGCAGACCCACCCACTATGGGAACGATGGCCAGGGCGCAGCTAGAGGGACACCAGTCCGGTGCGGAAGTGGGAGACATGTCTGGAAACGGGGCGAGTGCTGGGCAGGTGGCATTGTTCCCTCTCGGACCCCTCCCCCATATACAGCGCTACAATGTGGTGAAACAGGTCGCCCTGTACTGATGAATATCTAAGGCTCCGCCCCTTACAACATAACAGGAGCAACAGCTCTACCTAAGACACAGAGACAAACAAACACAGAAGCCTGCCAAGATGAGGAGACAGAGAGGGTATGGCCCAAAAGCAGCAATGGATTAAGGTTTCAGTGGGAGAACTAAGCGACAAGGAGATAGCCAACCTAACAGATGAGGAGATATCCAACCTAACAGACACAGAGTTCAAAACACTGGTGATAAAGATGCTCACAGGCTGACAGATATGCTTAAGTATGGCAAACGTATAAGAGAAGAAGTGAAGGCTATGCTAACTGACACGAAGGAAAACCAATGGTGAAGGAAAGGAAACCGGGGTTCAGATCAATGATTTGGAACATAAGGAAGAAAAAACAGTCAACCAGTGCAGAATGAGGAAGCAAGAATTGAAAAAATTGAGGAAAGCTTCCCAAATTTTGTGAAGGAGATAGACATACAGGTCCTGGAAGCATGGAGGGTCCCAGTGAGCTGGACCCTGAGGGGATCACATCAGGACGCATCATGATTGAGATGCCAAAGGTGAAAGTTAAAGAGAGAGTCTTGGTAGCAGCAAGAGAGAGGCACAGAGCTGCCTACAGGAGGGTGCCTATAGGACTATCAGCTGATTTCTCAGAGGACACTTTGCAGGCAGGAAGGGACTGGCAAGCAGTATTCAATGTGATGAAAGGCAACCTGCAACCAGGACTCTATCCAGCAAAGCTATCATTTGGAATGGAAGGGCAGATGAAGTGCTTTCCAGACAAAGTAAAGCTAAAGGAGTTCATCATCACCAAGCCATTATTATATGAAATGTCAAAGGGACTTACTTTTAAGAAAAAGAAGATCAAAACTATGAACACCAAAATGACAACAAACTCACAACTACCAGCAACTGAATCTAAAAAAAAAAAAAAAAAAAAAAATCCAACTAAGTAAACCAGAATAGGAACAGAATCATAGGTATGGAGATCATTTGCAGGGTTATCAGGGGGGAGGGGAGAGGGGGAGAAATGGGGAAATGGTGCAGGAATTAAGAAGCATAATCAGGTGGGATAAAATAGGAGGAAGTTAATAATAATATAGGAAAGGGTGAAGCCAAAGAACTTATATGCACTTCCCATGGACATGAACTAAGGGGGTTGGGATTGCTGGAGGGAAGGGGGGTACTGGGCAGAGGGGAGCAAAGTGGGAAAACATTGCAACTACTGTAACAACATAATCAATAAAATATACTTTAAAAAAAAAGAAAAAATGCTCTATGTCATCAGTCATTAGGAAAATGCAAATCAGGACTATAAGACCCTGACCAGTGTAACTCAGTTGGGCATCGTCCGGCAAAACAAATGTAACTGGTTAGACTCTGGGTCAGCGCCAGGTCCCAGTTGGGGTTGTGCAAAAGGTAACTAATCAATGTTTTTATCTCATATTGATGTTTCTCTCCTCTTTCTCCCTTCCTTCCCCTCCTTCCCCTCTTGCTCTCTCTCTAAAAAAAAAGGAAAGACTATGTAAGAAGATATCAATTCATGCACACTAAAATGGCTATAATCAAAACAAGCAATAAGTATTGGCAAGGATGTAAAGGAACTGGAAGCCTCATACATTGCTGATGGGAATGTAAATGGTTCAGTGACTTTGGAGAACAGTCCAGCAGTTCCTTAAAATTTTAAACATAGAGTTACCATATGACAGAGCAATTCCATTCCTATTACCCAAGATATACTGTATTAGGTATACCTTGGTATACCTATACTTAATATTACCCAGGAAAAATTAAAATATCTCTATATAAAAACTGGTACACAAATGTTCACATCAACATTTGTAATAGCCAAAAAGTGGAAATAACCCAAAAGTCCATATAGTGATGAATGGATAAACAAAATTTGTTATATGCACAAAATTAAATGTTATTCAACAATAAAAAGAAATGAAGTACTAATATAAGCTACAACATGAATAAACTTTTGCATCTTTAACTGGGTATATTTTTATAGTATGTGAACTATATCTCGATAAAGCTGTTCAAAATCACTACCAGACAATCCCTGCCAGAGTAAGTCTCTGTCATTGATGGGAGTGCATCGTATACCTCAAGCTGGCATGACCTGCACCATGAGCCTCCCACCAAGATACTGCCAAGTACAAAGCCTAGATTGAGCAGCAACCGAGCTTTCCTCAGTATACCTCCATCTCAGCTCTCTTAACTTCCATACTCTAAGATCCTTTTTTTCACATTCTATTATTTTATCCAGTCTGATCTCACTTTATAAATGAAGGCTGTTACCTAAAATCATATAGCTATGAATGGTAGAAGCAATAGAACTAAAATCCTGATTCCCAGCACAATGTTTTACTCACAAGGTGGTGCTCCTTTCTTGTTACAGGCCATTTGAATGTTCAGCTTGCATTTGCGGAAATTTCCTTACACCCTGCTGAGTAATCTCCTTGTTATGTGCATGGTAGCATTTCAGGGCTCTAACAGTATTTCCATACACTGTTTGACAGCAAAATTTATACATCTGGTCCAAAGAGATTTTGTTTTTCAAAATAAAAAATATTCCTATAAAATTGTGTGTTTTTATATTCATTGGCTATCTCTGGAAGGATACATCAGAAGTCAGTCACTGCCTCTGGTTAAGAACAGAACTAAGCCAGGTAGTGGGGAGGAGGTATATTTTTCATCAAAAATCACTTATTTTGTATTATTTGAATTCTTACCATATGCTTTCATAAGCACTAAAAACATAATTTTAAAAATATTTGTGTTTTAAAAAGGGTCACAAAATCCCATTTATACCACATACCACATGTAGCATTCACACTAAAAAGAATAAAAATTACAAAATATTTGGGCAAACCTTTTTAAAAATCCAGAAAATATATCTATTCAGAAACCACGTAAAATTTAAAAATGTATGTTTTATATAATTATTAGTACTTGGTAGATGACCAGACTTCATTTAATGGTAACAAAGGACATACCATTTAGTCTTGTAAAAATAAATCAAGTAAAGATCTAAATCTATGTGGTTATTTCTCCCTAAATACCGTTTGCTATGCAATGGAATGTAGAAAATGAGGTCTCATCACAATTATTCTGATCTTTCCCAAGGCAATAAATATATATGTAATCAGAATTTTTTCCATAATCCCAGGAAGATTAGTTTCCCAGTTTTCTTTAGTTTTTCTGGTATTAGAATTGTTTACTTCATACCATTCACTGACAGCACGAATGCATGACCCTAGCTCGGTCTCCACTAAGAAACAGCATACCTTGGCGAGGAAGGTGCCCAGGTAGTCATTTGTAATTGCTGGGAAGTTTGCTGCCATTTTCCTACTCTGCATGAAAAAACTAGACTTGCTTAAAATGTCTCCCGGTATCTTCAAAGGAAGCCAGGTGAAGGGAGCCTGCAGCTACTATATTAACCTCAACAGTGGTTTCAAGCCATAAAAACCACTACAGATGGACTCCCCAGGGATTGGTCGCCTGCACTGGGGCCCCCAGCCTTGGACATCAGTCAGGTCGTCCTGAAGGATGCCTAGGACTGGAAGTGGATTTTACTGATCAGTCTGGAGTTGGACATAGTAGAGGTGGAGGTGAACAGTTGGTGGGTTGGGCCTAGCCCTCGGAGTGTAGCGGGTGGATGACCAGTCACTCCCGCAGCCAGAGGAGGCAAGGTCTGCCCTGTGCACTGCCACCAGGTGTGGGGAGAACTCAGAGCACCAGACCCAGGGACCCCAGGTCCTTGACCACACGGGATGGACTGAGCTGCATGGCTCAGAAACTGCCACGGTATTGCTGTCATTATTCAGGCCCTTGAGGCCAAGCTGGGCAGCCCTTGTAGGAGCACCAAGGCTCGAGGCTCACTCCTCTCCACGCACTTATGAGGCAGTAGGTGAGGAAGGCCCTGGCAAGTAGGCTGCTGGCGCAGCTAGTACGCAGCCTTGAAGCATAAGGTGGCACAGGCCTGCACACGACATCCCTGAAGACAACTGGGTGCCTGCTCCACTATCTGGTGCCTTGAAGGGCAGTGGAATGCGATGACATTCTCCAAGAGCAGCGCTATCATCGTAAAGGGTTTGCAAGGTGCTCTGTAGGGGAAGCCACATGCAAGTGCAAGCACAAGTACCAGTGCAGTTCCAGGGACCAGGGTGGCATTCCCATCTGCATCTCCGCCTTGCTCTACTGCACAGGGTTTCTCCACATATCCCTGCATGCTCTGCCGAGACCTCTTTCCTAGTTCTTGATGATTCCAAATTTAATTTATTATGCTAAAAGACCTGTTATTAATTCCACAGCAACATAAAGACAAAACATTAAACATTTGATTTTTAATGGTCCCATGTAGATAAGACTACAGATATACAATTTCCTGAATTAAAAACAATTCATATGAGAGAGATCCATGATGGCAGAGGAGTAAGTGGTAGCTATACTCACCTCCTCCCAAGACCAATATGGAATTACAACTAAATTGTGGAGAAATCATCCAGAATAACCAACTGAACAATAGCTCGAGAGAAGCCTTGTAATCTGGACAGACAGAACAAACTGCTTCATCACAATATGACCAGCACAGAGCTTAGAGGAGATGTGAGAGCGCTGGTTGGGCTCCCACTGGTGGCAGCTGGAGGGCCGGAAGGAAATGTCAGCAGCTGGGGGTTCCCCTTGAGAAGTGTGGGGTCTGAACCCCAAGCTGGGCTCCCCAGCCTCCAGCACCAGAGCCAGAAAAGAACCCAGATAAAAACCAGCTGTGAAAGCAACAGGGTTTATAAAGCCTGCCAGGGGGAGACAGCTGGAGTCACAGAGAACCTTTTAAAGGGCCAAGGCACAACATTTTGTTTGCACTCACCATGGGCTGTGACAAAGGGAGGGCAGAGTGGACTAGAGACACTTGAGGACAGTTTAGGGGAGGTGGCTTTGGGGGAGAGAACGGAGGGAGAAGCTAATGGGATCCTCGTGCTGACTCATACCCCATACTGGAGGAGCCATCTTCCTCAGGCAGAACACTCCCCTCCAAGTGGCATCAGCCTGAGGGGAAGCAATAACCCCATCTGCAGGAATTACTCTGCCTCACCCCATGGTTCTTAAGCCTGACTGCTGATTACAGATTGACGAGAGTAAGAACTAAAGGAGACAGCCACAGACTGTGGATCACTGGTAGTCTGAACAGGCTGCCTAGGGCCACACTTGGACCCTATCTGGCAGCACCAGGGGCAGATCTAGAAAGAGAAGAAAGTGTTAAACTACGTAATACTGAAATGAATCCCACCGTGGTCTTCTTCATGATCTGCATTATTTTTTCTCCTGCAAGCTGTTTTAACATTCATTTCTTGTCCTTGAAGTTTGTGCATATTAAGTCACTAGCTTTTATATAATAGTTCATTTCAAATCTCATATTTTCCTCCTTCCTTCTATTACTCTATTTCACTTTATTTCCTTTTTATTTTCATTTTAAATTCTATTTTCTCTCTTGCTTCGATTTGTTTCCATTACGCACTCTTACTTTTCCCCACTCTCCAGCCTCTCAAAACCATTTTTCTTGTCATTAGTCATTTCACATTCTTTTTCCCATTCTTAAAATACTGTTATTCTCTCTCCACCTTTATCAATCTTTGCTCATTGGTTGGATATGATGGTTGTTGTTGCATTTCTTCCATTTTATTCCTAGATAGGTGCTATTTTGGTATTTCAAGTCTTAAATTTTACCATTCCCATCTGCTACTCCACTTTGCCTTCCTCCTGCCCTTTCTTTTTTCATTTTAAATTTGAATTTTTCCCTGTCTTAGCCTGGTTTTCATTCATCACTCTTAGCATTCCTTCTCCCTCTATCATTTCAAAATCATTTCCCTTTCCTCCAGAAATTTCTAATGCTTTTCTTTCTTTATTCCCCTCTTATTCCCATCTCACCTATATTACCCTTAGCTCACTGGTTGTCGATAGTGCTGTTGTAAAGCTTTTTCTCTAATTTTGTTCTTATTTTATCTTCTACTTCATTTACTTTTTCTTTTTGTTCTCTATTATGTAAATATTTTATAACTTCTGGTTAAACATAATACTATATACTTCCCTTGTCTTACATCATTCCGTCTTCTTCCTTCCCTTTTTTATTTATGATTAATTTATAATTTTACTTTCTTTCTCTCATTGCCTTCTCACTATGCCTTACTCTTGTTATTGCTCCTCATTCTATCCTCTCAAAATCACTTTTCATTCAGTCAGTCACCTTATATTTGTTTTTCCTTTCTTATAATAGTCTTAATCTTTTTACACCTTTTTATACAGGCTCATTTGCTATTGACAGTGTTTTTGTGGGTGGGGGTTATTTTTGTGGGTGTGGGTTTCTTTCCTCAGTTGTTTTTTCTTGCAGCACTTGTGCACAGCATAGAGGACATGGTGGGAAAAGTGACTCTCAGTCAGCCAGCCGAAAGGAAAATCCCACCAAAAAACCCACCCAACTACAACCAAAATCAATTACAACCACACAGCTCACATAAACTGCATAAAGGGCATCCAAAGAGCATCAAGTTCAGGAGATCAAGGAGAATGTACCACTAAATTCCACAGGTCTCCTACCACAGAAGGTCACAGCACAAAGCAGATCAATCTAAGAAGCAGAAACAAACAAGAAGAGTCACCTAAAGTGGGGAGACAAAGAAACAACCTCCATCAAAAGGAAAGGAAGAATTCACAGGAAGAGTGCTAAATGAACTAGAGGCAAGCAAACTATCAGATACTGAATTCAAAATAACGGGTAAAAAAATATTCAACGAGCTCAATGAGAACTACAACGAAGTGCAGGGAAGCTACAAGGAACTTACTGTGAAATACACCAGCATGAAAAGGATACAGGAACTATCAATAAGAGCCAGGAGGAAATGAAGAATACAATTTCTGAAATGAAGAACACAGAAGGAACTAAAAGCAGGGCAGATGAAGCAGAGGATCAGATCAGTGAGCTGGAGGACAAGGTAGAAAAAAATTCCGACAGATCAACAAAACCAAAAAAAAAATACTGAAAAAGAACAAGAGGGTTTAAGAGAGTTTTAGAACAACATGAAATGTAGTAATATCTGTATAACAGGGATACCAGAAGGAGAAGAATGAGAGCAAGGGATAGAAAACCTGTTTGAAAAAGTAATGACAGAAAACTTCCCTAATTTGATGAGAGAAAAAGTCACACAAGTCCAGGAAGCACAGAGCGTCCCAACCAAGATAAACCCAAAGAGGCCCACCTCAGGACAAATCATAATTAAAGTGGCAAAATTCAAAGACAAGAGAGAATCTTAAAGACAGCAAGGGGGTAACAGCTAGTAATGTACAAGGGAACCCAAATAAGGCTATGAGCTGATTTCTCAACAGAAACACTACAAGCCAGAAGGGTATGGGAAGAAACATTCCAATTAATGAAAAGCATAGGCCTGCAACCAAGACTACTCTACCCAGCAAGGCTCTTGTTTAAAATGGAAAGCGAAATAAGGAGTTTCCCAATAAAAAAAAAATGCTAAAAGAATACATCTCCACCAAACCAGCACTGCAAGAGATGCTACAGAGACCGCTTTAAGAAGATGAAGAAAAACAGAGATAGAGAGAGAGAGGAATACAGGTACAAAGGGAAAAAACAGTAATGAATAAGTACCTATCAATGTTATATGTAAATGGATTAAATGATCCAGTCAAAAACACAGGGTAACTGAATGTATAAAAAAACATGATCCACATATGTCATCTACAAGAGACCCACTTCAGAACAAGGGATCTATACAGACTGAAAGTGAAGGGATGGAAAAAAATATTTCAAGCAAACAAACATGAACAAAAGGCTGGAGTAGTAATACTTACATCAGACAAAATAGATTTCAAAACACAGCCATAAAAAGAGACAAAGGATACTTCATAATACTTCAGAGAACAATCCAAAAACAAGCTATAACCCTTGCAAACAAACATATATGCACCCAAAACAGAAACACCCAAATATATAAGGAAAATCATGGAGGACTTCTAGAAAGATATCCATAGCAACACAATCAAAGTAGTGTATTTTAACACCCTGTTGTCAACAGTGGAGAGATCTTCCAAGCAAAGAAACATCAAGAATATTGTGACACTAAACAACACTCTAGATCAAATGGGCTTAATTGATATATACAGAACCTTTCACCCAAAGAAGCAAAGTATACATTCCTTTCAAAAGAACATGGAACATTTTCAAAGACAGACCACACAGTAGGACACAAAACAAGCCTTAACAAATTCAAGAAAACTGAAATCATATCGAGCATCTTCTCAGATGGATCACAATAGTTTAAAATTAGAAACCAATATCAAGAAAAAAAAACTCAGAAATATTCAAATTCATGGAGACTGAATAACATGCTATTAAAGAATGAGTGGGTTAATAATGAGATCAAGGAAGAAATAAGAAAGTTTCTGAAAATAAAATGAACAAACAACAGCCAAAAACCTATGGGACACAATGAAAGCAGTCCTGAGAGGGAAGTTCATAGCAATACAGGCCAACCTAAAAAAGATAGAAAAGTCTTAAATAAATACCCTAGTCCTACAGCTATAAGAACTAGAAAAACAACAACAAAGCTCATATCAAGAAGAAGGAAGGAAATAATCAAGATCAGAGCAGAATTAAATGACATAGAGACTAAGAGAACAATTCAAAAGATCAAAGAATTCAAGAGTGCTTCTTTGAAAAGATTAATAAAATTGACAAGTGTTTAACCAGTCTCAAGAAAAAAAGAGGACCCAAATAAATAAAATCTGAAACAAAAGAGTAGAAATCACAACTAATACCACAGAAATACAAAGGATTTTAAGAAATTAAAATGAACAACTATATGCAAAGATATTTGACAATCTGGGTGAAATGGACAAATTTCTGGAAACATAATCTTCCAAAACTGAATCAAGACAAGCAGAAAACCTGAACAGACTATTAATAGCTAGTGAAATTGAAGCATTAATCAAAAAACTCCTGGTACACAGAAGCCCTGGACTGGATGGCTTCACAGGCAAGTTTTACCAAACATTTAGGGAATAGATAACTCCTACCCTTCTCAAACTTCTGAAAATTTCAAGAGGAAGGAAGAGCACAAATTCTTTCTATGGGGACGGTATTATTCTAATTCCAAAACCAGGTAAAGACACAACAAAGAAAACTACAGGCCAACATCACTGATGAACATAAATGCTAAAATCCTCAACAAAATATTGGCAAACCAGATCCAGTAATACATTAAAAGGATCATACAACACGATCAAGTGGGATTCATCCCAGGGGTGCAAGGATGGTATAATATTTGTAAATCAATAAACGTAATACACCACATAAACAAAATGAAAGACAAAAATCAGCCCTGGCTGGTGTGCCTCAATGGACTGGGCACCAGCCTGAGAACCAAAAGGTTGCTGGTTTGATTCCCAAGTCAGGACATATGCCTGGGTCACAAGCCAAGTCCCCAGTTAGGGGAATGCAAGAGGCAACTGACTGAGATGTATCTCTTGCACATTGATGTTTCTCTCCCTTTCTTTCTCTCTCTCTTCCCCACTTTCTAAAATAAATAAATCTTTTAAAAAAAAGACAAAAATCAC
Source organism: Furipterus horrens (assembly GCF_987537825.1). Lineage (NCBI taxonomy): Eukaryota > Metazoa > Chordata > Mammalia > Chiroptera > Furipteridae > Furipterus > Furipterus horrens. Next base: position 98,048,155 of record NW_028327174.1, on the reverse strand, counting down.
ATGATCATATCCATAGATGCTGAAAAAGCATCTGATAAAGTTCAGCACCCATTTATGAAAAAAATGCTCAGCAATGTGGGAATAGAAGGAGCACACCTCAACATAATAAATGCCATATACAAGAAACCTACAGCCAACATTATACTCAATGGGCATAAACTAAAAACTTTCCCCCTAAGATCAGGTACAAGACAAGGGTGTCCACTTTCACCACTTTTATTCAGCATAATACCAAAAGTTCTAGCCACAGCGATCAGACAAGAAAAAGAAATAAAAGGCATCCAAATTGGAAAGAAGGAAGTTAAACTGTCATTACTTGCAGATGATATGATAGTGTACATAGACTACCCTATTGACTCCACCAAAAAACTACTGAACCTAATAAGTGAATTTGGCAAAATAGAAGGTTATAAAGTCAACATTCAGAAATTGAAGGCATTATTTTATACCAACAATGAAATATCAGAAACAGAAACTAAGAAAAAAATCCCATTTACTGTAACAAGAAAAATAAAGTTCCTAAGAATAAACTTAACCAAGGAGGTAAAAGACCTGTACTCGGAAAACTATGGAACACCAAAAAAGAAATTAAAGAAGATACAACTAAATGGAAGCATATACTGCGCTCATGGATTGGAAGAATTAACATCAATAAGATGCCCATACTACCCAAAGCAATCTACAGATTCAATGCAATCCCTATTAAAATACCAATGACATATTTCACAGAATTACAGCAAGCATTTCAAAAATTTAAATGGAACCAGAAAAGAGCCTGAATAGCCTCAGTAATCTTGAGAAAGAAAAAGTAAGAGGGATCACTCTACCTGATATCAAACTATAGTACAAGGCCACTGTAATTGAAACAGTCTGGTACTGGCATAAAAACAGACACACAGATCAACAGAACAGAATAGAGTCCAGACATAAGCCCAAGTCTCTATGGTCAATAAATATTTGACAAAGGGGGCACAAGCATACAAAGAAGTAAAAATAGCCTCTTCAATAAATGATGTTGGGAGTTCTAGACAGGTACATGCAAAAAATGAAACTAGACCACCAACTTACATCATACACCAAAATAAATTCAAGATGGATAAAAGACTTAAGTGTAAGCTGTGACACCATAAAGGTCATAGGAGAACACACAGGCAGTAAAATTTCAGATATCCCACATAGCAATAGTTTCACCGCTATATCTCTGAGGGCAAGGGAAATAAAGGAAAGAATAAACAAATTGGATTACATCAAACTAAAAAGCCTCTGCTCTGCTAAAGAAAACATCAGCAAAATGAAAAGGGAACCAACCACATGGGAAAACATATTTGCCACTGATACCTCAGACAAAGGTTTGATCTCCAAAATCTATGAAGAACTCATACAACTCAACACCAGGAAGACAGACAATCCAATTTAAAAAAAAAATGGGCAAGGATCTGAACAGACACTTCTCCAAGGAGGACATATAGATTGCCCATAGACACATGAAAGGATGCTTAAGATCACGAGCCATCAGAGAGATGAAAATTAAAACCACAATGAGAGACCACCCTCACACCAGTCAGAATGGCCATCATCAACAAATCAACAAACAACAAGTGCTGGCGAGGATGCGGAGAAAAGGGAACCCTATTGCACTGTTGGTGGGAATGCAGACTGGTGCAGCCACTGTGGAAAACAGTATTGAATTTCCTCAAAAAACTAAAAATGGAACTGCCTTTTGATCCAGCAATTCCACCGCTGGGATTTACCCAAAGAACCCTGAAACACCAATTCAAAAAAACCTATGCTCCCTTATGTTCATAGCAGTGCTATTTACAATAGCCAAGTCCTGGAAACAGCCAAAGTGCCCATCAGTAAATGAGTGAATCAAAAAACTGTGGTACATTTACACAATGGAATACTACGCAGCAGAAAGAAAGAAGGAACTCCTACCTTTTACAACAGCATGGATGGAACAGGAGAGTTTTTTTTTGGGGGGGGGGGTTAAGTATATTTTAATGATTATGCTTACAGCTGTCCCAATTTCATTTCCCTTTACTCCCCTCTGCTCAGTACCCCCTTCACCTCCAGCAATTCCACTCCCTATCTATATTATTCTGAACACCCCATGAACTATTTTGTTCCTACTAATTATGCTCCTTAATCCCTGCACCATTTCCCCATGTCTCCCCTTTCCTTCCTAGCTGATAAAGCTCCAATGATCCCCATACCTATAATTCTATTCATATTCTGGTTGTTTGCTTAGTTGTGTTTTCTTTTTATTTTTTAGGTTCTGTTGATAGTTGTAAGTTTATTGTCATTTTAACATTCATAGTTTTGATCCTGTCTTTCTTAAATAAGTCCCTTTAACATTTCATATAATAAGGGCTTGGTAATGATGAACTCCTTTAGATTTACCTTGTCTGGGAAGCACTTTATCTGCCCTTCCATTCTAAATGTTAGTTTTGCTAGATAGAGTAGTCTTGGTTGTAGGTCCTTGTTTTTCATCACTTTGCATACTTCTTGCCTGCAAAATTTCTTTTGAGAAGTCAGCTGATAGTCTTATGGGAACTCCTTTGTAGATTACTCTCTTTTTTTCTCTTGCTGCTTTTAAAATTCTCTTTTATCTTTAACCTTTGGCATTTTAATTATGACGTGTCTTGGTGTGGATCTCTTTGGGTCCAACTTGTTTGGGATTCTGTGCTTCCTGGACTTGTCTATTTCCTTTGCCAAATTTGGGAAGTTCTCCTTCATTATTTTTTCACCTAAGTTTTCAATTTCTTGCTCATCCTCTTCTTCTAGCACCATGATTTGGATGTTGGCACATTTAAAGTTGTCCCAGAAAAAAAAAAAATAATAATAAAGTTGTCCCAGAGGTCCCTAAGCCTCTCCTCATTTTTTTCAATTCTTGTTTCTTCATTCTGTACCAATTTATTTCTTCCTTATGTTCCAAATCATTGATATGAACCCTGGTTTCCTTCCCTTCATCACTGGTTTTGTGTGGATTTTCCTTCATTTCACTTAGCATAGCCTTCACTTCTTCCTTTCCGCGTTTGCAATACTCAAACATTTCTGTCAACTCTGTGAGCATCTTTATCATCAGGGTTTTGAACTCAATGTCTCTTAGGTTGGCTATCTTCTCATCGCTTAGTTCTCTCACTGGAACTTTGATCTGTTCCCTCTTTTGGGCCATACTTCAGTCTCCTCAACTTGATAGGCTCCTGTTTGTGTCTGCCTCTGTGTCTTAGGTAGAGCTTTAGCACTTGTTACATTGTAAGGGGCGGAGCCTCAGGTATTTGTCAGTACGGGGGCGACCTATTTCCCCACATGGTGGCTCTGTATGTAGGGGAGAGGTGAGAGAGAGAACACTGCCTCCTGTTCAGCACTCGCCCCCTTTCCAGGCACTTCTCCCACTTCCAGTATGGAACTGGCGCCTCTCTAGCTGTTGCCCTGGCCATGGTTCCCAAAGTGGTTCCATCTGCAGTTATTCCAGGACTGTGGGGCCCTCTAATCAAAGGGACTCTGCTGAAAGGCCGGCAGTTTCTTCCTCCACCCCAGCCCCCACTAGTTTTCACAGTCAAAAGTAATGAGACTTTATTTTCCCTGGTGCTGGAACCGTGAGCTGCCCAGTCTGGTCTGGTGCTGAGAGCGCTCTCTAGTGTCCCTCCCTACTTTTTTAAATGTGTGACTGTGCTTACTACTGGTGGGCCACAGCCACTGTCACCACTGCCACTACTGCCACTGCCACATCATGTCCTCTCTGCACCGGCTCTGCCTGTCTGGATGAGTATTATTTACTTCCATCTTTGTTTGTTGGACTTCCATGGAGGTCGATTTTCTGGAACTTCTGGTTGTCTCCAGTTTTGAGGTAGTTGTATTCCTTCTTAGTTGTGGAGGGAGATGCAGAGTGTCTACCTATGCCTCCATATTCGCCAGAAGTCCTTGGACAGTATTATGCTAAGTGAAATAAACCAGGCGGCAAAAGATAAAATACCATATGATCTCACCTATAACAGAACCTAATGAATAAAACAAACAAAAGAGTGAAATGGAACCAGAGGCAGGGAATCAAGGAACAGACTAACAGTGACCACTGGGGAGGTAGGAGGGGAAGAATGGGGTGAAGGGCAAGGGTCTAGTCAAGGAACTAGTACAAATGACCCATGGACATGGACAACAGGGTGGGAGCTGACTGTGGAAGCAGGTGGTGGGTGGGACAGTGGAGGGCAATGGGGGAAAAATTGGGACAACTGTAATAGAACAACAATAAAAAAACTAAAAAGGTATACATTCATATGAAAAAGCAAATATGCTATGTTGGATATAGGTGTTAAGCTGACTAATCAGGATAATTATAGCATGTGACAACACAAGACAGTGTTCATTTATTCCTTCCTTCGATTAAATATTTACTGAAAGATAACTATGTGCCCAGTCCTATGCTATGAACTTCTGATATAACAGTTATCATAAGCAGACTTGCTTCCTGCTCTCGTGGAACTTAGTTTAGTGGAGGAAACAAACGTAAATCAAATCATTGCAAAAAATAATTTCATGTGTAGCTAACATTAGGACCAGTGTTGTGAAGAAAATTATTCTGCAGGTTATGGAAGTTTTTAAATGCAACAGCATGTTCAGATCTGCAGATTATAGTAAGAAAAAAATCTGTAGTTAAATGATATTACAATGTAGAGAGGAATTTAAGGCAGTAGGACAAAGTAAGTACATAGGGTTACAATGTTAACATTCTTCTAATTCTTATGAAAAGTGCCAAGGAATTTTCAGGGATTACAAATCCAAGACCAGTTTTACGTTGATGTCCTCAAATCACTTTGGTCTTGCCATAGCCCAGAGTTATGGTTCAACAGCTTAATAAGTAACATCAAAGCCTTTTACTTTCAGGTCTTCTTTCAGGTCTCGGTCTTCAGAATCAAGATCATCAGCATCATGGTCAGTACACTTATTTCAAAAGAGAAGACTCTGCTCACCTGATTATCTAGTTTCAGCTGTCGAAGCTTCACAGTCTCATCTTCAAAGGCACTGTTTAAAAAATATAAAAAGAAAGCATATAATGAGAAAATCCTTTTAAAACCATGTCAATTTCATCTTTTCCATATATTACTGCTTTGGGCTATTTGGAACAGATTAATTCTGCCTTAGGAAAAACATCAGTTTCTAGATGCTGTCCACACTGACATCAAGAGGACTCACCATCCTTAATACCACATTTATTCCACAGAGGAACTGAGGAGACTGAAATACCCAAAGGAAAGAAAAAGATGTGGAACACAGACTCCACACATGCAGGGATTTTTAAAATCTTTTAAATCATATATTGAGTACTCATTACATTCCAGTCGCACTGCTAAGTGTTTGAATACATTATTTTAGTTATTCCCCAAAACAACCCTATAACTTAAGATACTGTTATATTTCACACTTTGAAGATGATGTAATAGAGACTTGGAGAGTCATGCATAAGATTAAACAGCAGAAACGGACCCTAATCCTGGACTCTTTCCAGAGTCTAATTCTCACCTGAGACCAAATATACTTTCCTTTTTTTGAGCTAGTTCTAGGAAAGGAATTATTAGACTGTGTATAGCATCCTACTATATCCCACTGATTTCTAGGCTTACTCTTCAAGTTTGCCATTAACGAAACATGACAGTTATCAGAGACTATAAATATGGATGAACAGACAAGATCAAATACCACTAGGAGACAGAACAAAAATACAATGCATTACTGTCTTCAATTGATAAACCAACACCTTTAGTTTTTTTTAAGTATATTTTATTGGTTATGTTGTTACAGTAGTTTCAATTTTTTCCCCCTTTGCTCCCCTCCGCCCACTACCACGCCCCTTCCCTCCAGTAATCGCACCCCCCTTAGTTCATGTCCATGGGTTGTGCATATACGTTCTTTGGCTTCACACTTTCCTATATTATTCTTAACTTCCCCCTGTCTATTTTGTACCAATTGATTATGCTTTTTAATCCCTGCACCATTTCCCCAAATCTCTCCTTTTCCCCTCCCAACTGATCCCCATACCTATGATTCTGTTCCTATTCTGGTTTGCTTAGTTGGATTTTGTTCTTATTTTTTAGATTCAGTTGTTGATAGTTGTGACTTTGTTGTCATTTTAATGTTCATAATTTTTATCTTCTTTTTCTTAAGTAAGTTCCTTTGACATTTCATATAATAATGGCTTGGTGATGATGACCTCCTTTAGTTTTACTACCTTGTCTGGGAAGCACTTTATCTGCCCTACCATTCTAAATGATAGCTTTGGTGGACAGAGTAATCTTGGTTGTAAGTCCTTGCTTTTCATCACCTTGAATACTACTTGCCAGTCCCTTCTTGCCTGCATAGTTTCTTTTGAGAAATGAGCTGACAGTCTTATAGGCACCCCTTTGTGGGTAACTCTCTGCTTTTCTCTTGCTACTTTTAAGATTTTCTCTTTATCTTTAACCTTTGGCATTTTAATTATGATGTGTCTTGGTGTGGTCCTTTTTGGGTCGAGGTTGTTTGTGACTTTGCGTGCTTCCTGGAGTTGTATGTCTATTTCCTTTGCCAAAGTTGGGGAGTTTTCCTTCATTATTTTCTCACCTAAGTTTCCATTTCTTGCTCTTCCTCTTCTCCCTCTGGCATCCCTGTAGTTTGGATGTTGGCATGTTTAAAGTTGTCCCAGAGGTTCCTAAGCCTCTCCTCATTTTTTTTCAATTCCTGTTTCCTCATTTTGTACTGTCTGACTGTTGTTTTCCTCCTTATGTTCCAAATCATTGATTTGAACCCCAGTTTCCTTCCCTTCACCATTGGTTTTGTGTGGATTTTCCTATGTTTCACTAGTATAGCCTTCACTTCTTCCCTTATGTGTTTGCCGTACTTAAGCATATCTGTCAAGCCTGTGGGCATCTTTATCACCATTGTTTTGAACTCTTCATCTGTTAAGTTAGCTATCTCCTCGTTTATTAGGTTGGATATCTCCTCGTCACTGGATCTTGATCCGTTCCCCCTTTTGGGCCATACTTCTCTGTCTCCTCATCTTGGCAGGCTTCTGTGTTTGTTTGCCTCTGTGTCTTAGGTAGAACTGTCACTCCTGTTACATTGTAAGGGGTGGAGCCTTAGGTTTTCTCGTCAGTAGAGGGTGACCTGTTTTACCACGTTGTGGTGTTGTATGTGTGGAAGGGGTCTGAGACGGAACAATGTCGCTTGCTCAGCACTCGCTCCTTTTCCAAGCACTTATCCTACGTCCTGTATGGGACTGGCACCTCTCTAGCTGTTGCCCTGGCCATTGTTCCCAGAGTGGTTGCGTCTACGGACATTCTAGGACCATGGAGGCCCTTTAAACAAGCAGACTCTGCTGGGAGAAGGCAGTTTCTTCCTCCGCCCCAACCCCCACTGGTTTGCACAGTCTGAAGCAATGAGGCTTTATTTTCCCCGGTGCTGAGACTGTGAGCTGAGCGGTCTGGTCTGGTGCTGGGAGTGCTCCGAGATGTCCCTCATGACTTTTTAAAATGTGTGATTGCACTTTCCGGCAGTCTGCCGCTGCCACCACCGCTGCCGCCACCACATTGCGTCCTCTCTGCCCCGGCTCTACCCCTCCTACCTGTCTGGATGAGTATTTCTTTTTTATATCTTTGTTTGTTGGACTTCCATGCAGCTTGATTTTCTGGAACTTCTGGTTGTCTCTAGTTTTAAAGTAGTTGTGTTCCTTTTTAGTTGTGAAGGAAGATGCAGCATCTCCACCTAGGCCTCCACCTTAGTCGGAAGTCCTAACCAGCTTCTGAGCTTTTTAAAAGCTCTCTCTGAAGCCTTTTCCTAATTTAAGGTTTTATTTTGTGATGCAGCATTCTTGGAAAGAGTAAACTGAAACAGGGCAGAAATGAGTCTCAATTATTTGTATTATAAATTTTTACTGGGAGCTTACTGTCTGAAAAAAGACTATAGAAAAAAAGGTCCTAATTAAGGAGAAAACTTTCATCATTACAAAGGGATCATGGCTGTTCCTGCATGTGGGGAAAACACACGAAAGTATCTATCCATGGTTTAATGGTTTACCATTACATTCCTACATTTTAGAAACTTTTATGCATTTTAATAATGCCCATGTAACCCTATGTTCATAACAGCACTATTTACAATAGCCAAGTGCTGGAAACAGCTTAAGTGCCCATCAGTGGATGAGTGGATCAAAAACTGTGGTACATTTACATGATGGGAGTACTTACACAGCAGAAGGAAGAAGGAACTCTTGCCTTTTGCGACCACATGGATGGAACTAGAGAGTACTATGCTTAGTGAAATAAGCCAGGCAGCAAAAGACAAATACCATATGATCTCAGCTAATATAGGAACCTAATGAACACAACAAAGAAGCAAAATAGAACCAGAGGCATGGAAACAAAGGACAGACTAACAGTGGCCAGAGGGTAGGAGGGTGGGGAAGGAGAGAAAGAAGGAGAAGGGTCTAGTCAGGGAACTAGCATAAATGACCCATGGACATGGACAACAGCGTGGGCCTGACTGTGGGAGAAGGGATAGGGTGGGCAGGGCAGTGGAGAGCAATGGGGGAGAAATGGGGCAACTGTAGTAGAACAACAATTTTTTTTAAATGAATAATTTACTTTAAAAAATGCCTAGCAACTTGGAATTTGCATACTATCTCCAAGACTCTTCGTGCATATTAATACTTAAGCTATACCTTTAGCTATAGGTGTGGAGGAACATTCTGATTCTCTGATAATCTCCTCTATTAATTCCCTTATGTCCTTTATGTTTTAAAAAACACTGGGTATTCAAAATAAATTAATGTCTGCTTTCCCTGCTCAAAATAAAGACGAACAATAAATAAAAATGTCAGATACAGTTCTGGCCTCAACTCTGTGGGTACCCAAGTTTCTACTAGATATGTTCCTATTTTCCTTAATGTTGTCAGTCCTCATCCACATATTTTACAATTCTAGCTTTATGAACAGTGCAGAATATTATTAGTATTTAGAAAATATTAGTATAAGTCTGAAAAAGTTCTACATAAAGCGACTAAGACAAAAATATTATGAACATTATATAGGAAAGGGTAAGCTGGTGAAAAAATCCACTGTTATGAACTAGTATTTTCAACAACTACTGATATGATTCTGCTTTTCTTCCAACTCACTCTGTCCACAACTCTAAACCAAAACTGAAAAACCCTCTGGCATGTTAAAAAAAAAAAATCATCCCAGTCCCCGAAATCATCCTATTCCCCATCCTTCAAATGCTAAAACCACCTCAACAAAGCTAAACTCTGAAACATGGCTAAAGTCCTTAAACATTTCTTTTAAGGCCTCTAATAGTGAAGAAACCAGGTGTATCTTCAATGCCCTGTCTTAATACCACTCAATCCTTTCATTAAACCTGGGCAAACTCAGCAATTTAAATAGACAGGGTATAATCAAAGCATTTAACCTGAAGCTATATAATTGTAACATTTAGATGCCTCTTATACATCAAAAGTTACACTTTTTTCCCCTGAGTTCTAGTGCTAAATTATAACTCAGCAGAAATAATAAAGATATTTTATATACTTATATTAAATCTGAACAAGAATTTCTAGGCTAAACTGGCATATGATCTTACTAAAAACTTTCATGCTTTCTTTTAATATTCTCTTTTCCTCATTTCAAACTAAGTTGTTGAACAGCAAGCCTAACTAAGCCTGGTTAGTAAATCAACACAAAACATGGAGACTAGTAGAAGGGGTGGAGATGCAGAACAGGCTGGTGCCACACCCACGTGTGGCAGATAAAAACTGGGAGGGATATTTCAGCTATGAAGGCCCGCCCTGAGGATCGAGGGGTTTCAGCCTCACATGAAGCTCCCAACCCAGGGTTCTTGTGCCGGGAAGAGAAGTCCCCATAACTTCTGGCTGTGAAGATCAGCAGGGAATGAGGCTGAGGGAGATGAAGGGCTCTGGAGTCCCAAGCTGTCCCTCTTAAAGGGCCTGCACACAGACTTAACCCGATTTACGCTCTCTGAGCTCCAGTGCTGGGGCTGCAGCTCAAAAGGCACCAGGGACTTAGGGGAGGAACTGAAGTGTCTGCCATGAGGACGAGAGATGGAGGGCACCTTTCTCCAAGAAAGGAGTGCTGAGAGAGGCCATTACTCCTTTTCTGAGCCCTCACGCCATAGAGCTGGCCAGTGGGTACCATATCTGAGTCTTCAACAACCTGGCTAATGCTCACCCTGTCCCGGTGATTCTCTGACACCCTGCCCCACCTAACTTGTGGGCTAACCCAGGCCATTTCCCACGGCTTTACATATGAAAGGCCTATCTTGGCTCATGCATCTCTTTCCTAAAATCTCTCAACAAGCAGCATCAGGCCTCCCTATGCCCTGCACCTCTCCCTAAATGGCCCCAACCAAGTTCAACCCTAGCAACAGTCAGCCTTGGTCCACAGTGTGGCCTCCCCTGGGCACCTACAAGCCCAGTGCAAGTGGCAGCCATCTGCAAGTCACTTTGTAGCTCATGCCTGATGGCTCCAGGTAAAATACAGGTGGTGGCTGACCCTGGCCTTCACCTCTCAGGAGGCCCCAGAGACAGCTTCAGATTGATAAGGGAACTCAAGAGTTAAAGATTTAAGCCTTAGCTATAATTGATAGGCTTAATTAATGCATGTGGAAAGCTGTTATTCCAGGAACTGGAACAGCATGACCTAGGAGGTCACAAGCAATTCAACTTCTGTGCCCCAGGGGTCTGCAAGCCATGGAGATGGTATCTGAGCCACTGTGTTCCAGGGCAGAAACACAGATAAAGAATTGACAAAGAATTGTTGATCAACAGATAAAGAAGTACAAGGAAAATCACTGCTAGACTGCAAGTCTTATTCGATTAACCTTTCTTTCCCAAACCCCTTATACACCCTTACTTCTCATAAAAAGGTCAGCTTGAGATAAGATGTTAAAGATGGTTTTTGAGGGTACATAACCTGCCATCTTCTCAGATTGATAGAGAGATCTAATCAGATCACTGGGGAGGGGGTAGGAGGGGCCGTAGGACAAGGTATGTACTCTCCTGTGCTTGGCTTATTTGGCCAGAAAAATATTTTTGAGATTTATTCATGTCATATTGTTACAGAGCAGGTCCCCCAAAATCCCCAGAGCCTGTGGCTGGAGGATGGGGGAAGGGGACAGCTTTCAAGTTTCCTTTGCATTTCTATGGCTAGTAGCTAGTGTCTTAGTTATGCAAATAGCTTTAGTTCTTCCAAGGCACCAAGGAGATGGGAGGGGTTTTGACTATGAAATGGTGTGGAAAGAGCATATGGGGCCTGTGCAAGGTTCTGTGAATGGTCAGGACTGGTTACCACGCCCACTGTGTCACAGGCTGCGGTCAGGGATTTAAAAATAAGGCAGCAGCCATTTTGGAGACAGCAAGATCCACACAGTTTATAAGGAGGTAGAAAGAGAGCACCATACGGTTTTAGAGGAGATCCATGCTGCTTTGAAAGGGTAGACAGAGAACCATGCGTGATCCAGTGCAACATGGCACATGTTTTCCTGGACTGTTATACGGGGGCTGACGGCATCGTACCCCAGGTCCTGAAGGAAACAGCTGACAGATAAAGGGTCATACTAAATGTTCCTTGTGTGAGGTCTAGCAAAACAGACTTAAAGATCCTATGTGATCAATTGTTCCTCTTGTGTTTATGCCAATGAATAGGAAAAAAAATTAATACTGGACTTAATGCAGTCCCTTTGAGGATAATGAGGGTGCTCTTAAGGAGAAAAATCGTGTTATAAGGAAAATCACAATGTTCAGTGGTGGACATTCATCTGGTGCAGCTGTCTTCAAAGTTTTGTTTTCACTTGGAGGTTAAACTGGGTTTGTGAATGTTCAATTGACGGGCAGGAAGAATTTGTCAGATTTTCACGGTTTAATATCATTCATGCAAAGGACATGCAACTGAATGTCTTCTCAAAAGACAGTCTCGTGGACTCAGACTGCTTTGTGATTTGTTGTGTGAATTAACCTGTGTGTTCTCACTTCTGTTTTCATAGGGCATATGCCTATGATCTCATTACCTGGGTGATTGTTTATACAATATAGGCCTCATTTGAGAAGCCCATTGGCATCACCACCTCCTGAGACTTAATGGTTTGACTGGACTGAGTGGCTGAGTTGGTGAAACATGGGGTGGTCTGCTGGCTTCTCTTAAAACTGCTTTCCTTTCTGTTCTAATGGTTTGAACAGCAAGAGCCCAGAAGTGTTAAAGGGGGGAATCCTAGAATATTTCCCTTCACCCTGAGTTAAGTATTATGGGCAAAAGGGCTTCAAACAGGTGTGACACACTGCACATCTTCCTCCAAGGAAGCCACTCTTTCTTAGAGACATTGTAGAATTGGTTCCTACCTTTGTCATTTAGTTGTTATGGTTCTGATTGTGCCTTCTAATTCTCTTGCCAAATGTGTCACCTCCAGAGTTCAAAAGGATGCCAACTTGACCAGCAATGCTATCCTTTAGATATTGTGCACATCACTTCACAGGAACAGCTAACTGACCTGGACTTTGCAAGACCCTTCTCCCTCACGTGAAGGGCTCCCTTCATTCCAGACCAGCTTTCTGTTAGGGATCTCTGGACCAGGGGATAGTTAGGACTATGACCATGGTCAGCAAGAAGTAGCTACAGGAGAATGAGACTTTCACTGGTTTACCTTTGTAAGATTACTAAGGTCCGGAAGTGTTAAAGGGAGGGAACTGATTCAGAGAAATCTGATCAGATCACTGGGGAGGAGTAGAGAGAGGTCATAGGAGGAGTTTGCTTGAGGCAATTTAAACAGTCTAGGACTGGATTGGTTTAGAAGCAGAATGCCTCCAGAGTGCATGGAATAAAGAGGGCAGAGACTGGCTCTTGGGCTCTCTTCCTTGAAGATGCCTGGGTGACTGGATGATCGTACTGCAGCTGCCTGCATTTCCCCAAGGACAGTATTTTGGATGGATTTTGTATGGGAGAGGAAACTTCAGCTGCAGCCTAGGATCAAGCTGGCCTGGCAGAGGGTGGCAGGGTTATTCTTCTTTGGATGTTCTAGAGGGAACAAGCTCTGAGGCTGAGCCTGGCCATTCTTTCAAAATTGTGTAGCTTTTGAATCTTATGTTGTTTTAGTTTATAAACTAACCCTATAGAAACAAGATCATTAAAAAGAGGTGGAATGAAGAGTTTAGCCTTAATTGATATAGCTTTAATTGATAGGTTTAAGTGATTAAAGCTGTAACTAAAGAGTTAAAGAGTTTAGCATTAATTGATAGGTTTAAGTGATTAATGAATGTGAAAAGTTGTTATTCCAAAATTGTGTAGTTTTTGAATAAAGACTCCTTTCCTTTATCACTAAACCTTTGCCTCTGGAATTTTGCCTGGAGGGTGGTGGCAGGCAGCAGGACCCCACTTGCTTTTCAATAACAAAATTGCCAGCACCTGAACAAAGTGCCCATAAAGATTCAATCCTTGTCTCAACTTTTTGGTTCTGGTAGTGACAGGTAGCATGAACGATGACTTTTTTGGTTTTAAGACCACATAAAAGCACCAGTTCCACAAGCAACACACTCAAGGTGCAGACTCAGTGGGCACCAGAGCCCTGCTAAAGGAAGTCCTGCACAAATGATCTTCAAGGTGATGGATGTCACAGTCAGTCCTTGCAGCCCATCAGCTTGGAAGTAAATCCCTCCAACTGACCTGCCAACAGCAATGAAGGCTCAACTACAACGGGGGGTGTACACAGGCCACATTGGGTGGGTGGGCACACCTGGAGTGCCCAGCTTGGGTGACCAGGGGGGCTGTGCCACCGGATTCTACAGAACACCTACTACATAAGGCCACTCTATCTAGCCTGGGAGACGTAGCAGCTCTACCTAATACATAGAAACAAATACAGGGAGGCTGCCAAAATAAGGAGACAAAGACACATGTCCAAATGAAAGAACAAAACAAAACTCCAGAAAAAGAACTAAACAAAATGGAGATAAGCAATCTACCAGACAGATTATAATGATGGTCAATGGTTATAATGATGCTTGATGAACTTAGTGAAAACTTCAACAGCATGAAAAAGAACATGGAAACCATAAAAAAGAGTCGGTCAGAAATGAAGGATACACTAACTGAAATGAGGACTAATATACAGGGAATCAACAGTAGAGTAGATGAAGCTAGAATTAAATGTGAAATATAAGGAAGCAAAAAACACCCAACTGGAACCGCAAAAAGACAAAAAATATTTTTTAATGATGACAGTGTAAGGAACCTCTGGGACAACTTCAAGTGTACCAATATTTATATCATGGGGGTGCCAGAAGGAGAAAAGAGAGAGCAAAAAATTGAAAACCTATTTGGAAAAATAATAACAGAGCCCTGATCAGGTAGTTCAGTTGGTTAGAGCATCATTCCAATTCACCAAGGCTGCAGGTTCAACCCCTGGTCATGGCATATACAAGAATCAACCAATGCATGCATAAATAAGTGGAACAACAAATCAATGTTTCTTTCTCTCAAAAAAAAAAAAAATAGTAATAGAAAACTTCCCTAACCTGGTGAAGGAAATAGACATACAAATCTAGGAATCAGAGAAAGTCTCAAACAAAATGAGCCCAAAGAGGTGCACACCAAGATACCTCATAATCAAAACGTAAAAGGTTAAAAGAAAGACTCTTAAAGGGAGCAAGAGAAAAGCAGTTAGATACCTACAGGGGAGATCCCATAAGACTGTCAGCTGGCTTTTCAACAGAAACTTTGCAGGCCTAAAGGGGCTGGCAAGCAAAACTCAAAGTGATGAAAAGCAAGGACCTACAACCAAGATTACCCAGCAAAACTACCATTTAGAATCAAAGGACATATGAGGAGCTTCCCAGTCTTGGCTGGTATGGCTCAGTGGATTGAGTACCTGCCTGTGAACCAAAGGGTTATCAATTCGATTCCCAGTCAGGGCATATGCCTGGATTGCTGGCCAGGTCCTCAGGTGGGGGCGCACGAAAGGCAACCACACATTCATGTTTCTCTCCCTCTCTTTGTCCCCCTCTTCCCGTCTTTCTAAAAATAAATAAATAAAAGGAAATAAAATAACTTCCCAGACCAAAAAAAAAAAAAAACCACTAAAGAAGTGTATCACCACCAAACCAGCAGTATTACATGAAATGTAAAGGAACTTCTTTAAGAAGAAAACAAGATAAACAATATAAAACATAAAATGGCAATACATACATATCTCTCAGCAATTGAATCTAAAAAACAAAATAAATGAACAAGCAGAACAAAAACAGATTCACAGATGCTGAGAACATTTTGATGGTTGCCAGATGGGAAGGAGGTGGGGGGGGGGGGGTGGAATGGGTAAAAAAGGGGAAGGGATTAAGAAGTACAAATTAGTAGTTACAGAATAGTCATGTGAATGTTCTCAGCATAGGGAATACAGACAATAATATTCTAATAACTATGTATGGTATCAGATGGGTACGAGATTTATCAGGGATGACCACTTAGTAACTTATATAGTGCCTAATCACCAGATTGTACACCTGACACTAAAATAATATTGTATGTTAACTGTAACTGAAAAATTAAAAATTATTTCAAAAATAAAGAGTATTACCCATTCTGATCGATTTTTCAGAAATATGTTCCACTTTTGTGAAATCATTATAAATAACTTCTTAGCAGTAAAGAAATAAATTAAAAGCCAGCTTACTTGTTTTAAAAAAATCTATTCTCTTAGCAACTTCCAAATATGCCATACAGTATTATTAACTATAGTCACCAATTGTACCAATTGTATATTACATTCTAAATGACTTACTCATTTTATAACCAGGTGTTTGTACCTTTTGACCCCCTTCACCAATTTTGCCTACCCACCCCCTCCCAGCAACTACTACTGATCTGTTCTCTATATCTATGAGCTTGCTTTTTTTGGATTTGGGGTTTTTTTTTTTAGATTCCGCATAAGTGAAATCATGAGTACAGGTTTCCATGCTATCTGAAAGTACAGCATTCCTATGAAACCTTTCACAAGCCATAATGGCATAAAGCAAGGAAGCAATTACCATTCATTTATAAGGAAAATTTTTTTGGCATTCTCAGACCCCCAAAATAACCTATCAAATCATACTAAATATGCTTAATTACATCAAGTTTTACACTAAACATAACACCCTTATGAGCTCCCTTAGGCCTTCCTTATACCTTGGGACACAACTTGTTAAGATATACATAAAAGTATATCCAAATAAAGCACAGATGTTCACAAACAGTTCAAATCTTTGGCGGCTGGATGCTGAGATGCTGAGTGTAGTTCCAGGGGAAGGATTTGGGTGGGGCCCCTCTCGCTGCTTGGGATGAGTGCTGCCTCTATAACTGTTAGGCTTGCTGCAAAACAAACATGGAATACCGTTTTCACTTTTTGCTTCTGTTGGTAAAAGTGAAAATTCTCTTTGGATTTTTTCACTTAGCAAAAACATGTACCAATATAGCTATTTCATAAAAGCGAAGTGGTGTGACATGAACTTTTGAAAAGCAAGGGATACATGGTTTTTTCTTTCCCTTTCTGATTTATTTTTGCTAAGCCTAATGTGTGGAGGAGAAAATGGTGAATTCAGCATGAACGCTGAATGGGAGAACTGAGCTGGAGATGTCTATGGGACCACGAAGCAGAAAGGTAAGAAACAGAGAAATCTTGGGAAGTAATTGCTTAGGACCTAGGGAACTCAGGAGAAGGTACCAGTGAAGGGATGAAGATTAGTTTCAATCCTTAACTGGATTTACCACCAACCCATGAACAGACTACTGCTAGAAGAATTTGGGAAGTGTCTGCCATGAAGCTGATTATTATGTTTGTAACAGAAATGTGTAAATTGTATTTTTTTACAGGAGTAAATACAAGACTATAAAGTAATCACTATCCTGGATCAAGGACAGAAAGAAAAGCATGAACTGAATAGTAACCCCAAAGATGAGCTATAAAAATGAAAAAGAATGTTCTATCAGGTATTTATTTAAACTGTTAATCTAATGAAAACCATTTTATTTTTGTACAGAGCCATGGTATAAATTAACAGGCTAGTATGGAAAAAATAAATTCTGCAAAGTTAAAGAAATGGAATTACTATTTTATTCCCATTTTTCTCATGGAAAATTTCCTATTTATTTGGTACAAACACAGAACACCTGAAGTATGTATCTTAGAAAACAAAGACCTATTCAAGTGTGGCAGGTGACAATGCCCACGAGAATTCCATTCTCTTGAACTATTCTCCAGTTACTGACCAAAGTCTAAACTGAATATACTTAACCTACACAAGGCTTTACCACTTTAGAATGCACACAGATAATTCTCTAAAAATGTGCCCTACCTACCTATCTTTGTTTATGGGCACCAAAAGTATTTCCTAGTCCCCCTGTACTTTTATTCACTTATTAATCTAACAAATATTTGGTAAAAGTCTGCTAAAAGACTGGCCCTACTCATTCGCGCCTATAGACACACTTTTAAGAATCTTTAGATGAACTAAAAACAACACAAGTATCTGCCAAGAGTAAAATTTGGTATAGTCATTCAATGGAATATTATACATTAATGAAAATGAGTGAACTTCACCCTAACACAAATCCATAAATTGACTGTCAACATTATGTAAAACAAATAGGCAACACAGAAAACATCACATTTTTAAAACTTCCTTTTATATCAAGTTCTAAAATATAAATCAAATTAGACTGCTTATAGTATACACACATAGGACTAAGTAATAAAAAAAGAAAAAGGAAATGATCATCTTAAAAGACACAGCAATCCCACACATCTATGGACAATCAATTTTTGACAAGGGTGCCTAGATCAGTCAATGGGGAAACAACAGTCGCTTCAACAAGTAGTGCTAGATGAAACATCCACATGCAAAAGAATAAAGTTGGACTTCTGTCTCACATTATATATAAAAATCAACTCAAAATGTATCAAAGATGATTTCAGCTTACAACTTGAAGAAGGCCAAGGAACAACTTTCTCTAGTTGTCCCAAATCCAGGTTCATCTGACACCACCCACCTCCCCATGCCACCAAGTTCAACCGCAAGGAGATCAAAGTCCTAAACCTGAGGTGCCAGTGGAAAAGTCAGTGTCATGTCTGTCCTGGACCCCAAGAGAGGCCTTTGGGTTGGTCTCCAAAAAACAATGATGACACCACCAAAGCAACCATTCAGAACAGAGAGGCCCAGATTGGGGTAGTACCTTCTGCCTCTGCCCTTATCATCAAGGCCCTCAAAGAACCACCAAGAGACAGAAAGAAGAAAAATTAATTAATTAATTAATTAATTAATAAAGCACAGTGGAAATAACCACTTTTGTTGAGACTGTTATCATTGCCCAACAGATGCGGCACCAATCTTTAGCCAGAATACTCTCTAGAACCACCAGAGAGATCCTGGGGCCTGCCTAGTCAGTGGGCTGCAATGTTGATGGCTGTCACACTCATAATCACAGATGTCTTCAACACTGGTACAGTAGAATGCCCAGCTGGTTAAAAACTACAAAGGAAACCACCAAAAAAAAAGTATCAAAGACATAACTGTAAGAGCTAAAATTATAAAACTCTTAGAAGAAAGCCAAAGAGTAAATCTTCATGACTTTGGTTTGGCCATGAATTCTTAAATATGACACCAAAAGCATGAGCAATAAAGACAGATACACTGGACTGAATCAAAATTTAAAAATTTTGTCATCAAAGGACATTATCAAGAAAGTGGAAAGATAACCCACAGAATGGGAGAAAATATTTGCAAATCATATATCTGATTATTCTGGTACTCAAAATATACAAAAACACTCCTACAACTCAACCAAAAGACAAACAACCCATTTTTAATGGGCAAAGAATATGAATAGACATTTCTCCAAAGTAGATATAAAAATGACTAATGGCTGATAAGCCCATGAATATTCTCAGCATTATTAGTCATTAGGAAAATGTAAATCCAAACCACAATGAGATGTTGCTTCAGACCCACTGAGATGGCTATAATAAAAAAGATAACAAGTGTTGGTGAAGATATGGAGTTATCAGAATACTCATATAAGGCTGGGCTGGTGGGATTGTAAAATGGTACAGACACACTTTGGAAAACAGCCTAACAGTTCTTCAAATGATTACACATAAAATTACCATATGATCCAGAAATTCCACTCCTAAGTATATATCCAACAGAAATGAAAACACATACCCATACAAAAATTTATACGCATTGTTTCTTTATAACTGTATTCTTTCTTTAACTAAATTTTTGAAATAATAGATGTATTACAAGAAGATTGCTGGTGCCAAATGCTTTTGGTATGGATTATTTTTCTTTCTAGTGTTTTTCATTAATTATAAAAATAATGCACATTCACTTCATAAATTTGGTAAAAATGTATAAAAGTGGTCTTTCATAATCCTATCACTTTGAGATGATCACTGGTAACATTGTAGCAAACATCTTTCCATATATTTCTATCAACTTTTATATATTTGAAATAATATTTATTATATAATTACATCATTTTAAGATTATACTTAAGCATCTTTTTATGCAGAATTTTAAATTATAACATTAAATTGTTACATAATATTCTACCATACAGACATTCCATAACTTTTTATTTTTTATTGGTGGTAAAGTAAAATACCATAAAATTTAACATCTTAACCCCTTTTAAATGTACCATTTAGTAGTGTTAAGTATTTTTGCACTGTTGTGGGTATACAAACTTTTAGAGCATTTATAGCACCATTACTCACAATAGCCAAAAGGTAGCAACAGCCCTAATGTCTATCAACTAATAAATAAACAAAATCTAGTACACACACACACACACAATGGAATTTTATTCAGCCATAAAGAGGAATAAGTACTGAAACAAGGGAGTGACAGTCTCGGTTCCCACGCTGCTCTGTCCCCCATCCCCCCGCCTGCTTGCAGCTGCCTGGAAGTTTCCCCTGACAGTGGGGTGCATCAACCCAAGCTCTGTTTGGCCTTGAACAGCCCTCAGACTCACAGCTGCAAGATAACGACTGAATTCAATAGTTTCTTTTTTCTTCCCCCTGTAAAACAGCCCCCTCTTTCCCTAGGAACCCGGAGTCGGGCCATTTGCAGCATGGCTTCCTACCTGCTTCCTAATTCCCTCAATAAACTTTTCTTCTGCTCGCTGCGTCCTCATGGTTCTCTGAGCGACACCATTCTTACAGGGAGGACCTTAAAAACATTATGCTAAGTGAAAGAAGCTAATCAAAAAAGACCACATACTATAATTCTGTTTTTATGAAATGTCCAGAATAGGCAAGAAACGGAAATTAAGATTAATGATTGCTTAAGGCTGTTGAATGGGAGTTGAGGGGTGATAGCTAAAGGGTATAAGGTAGCTTTTAGAGGTGATGAAAATGTCCTAAAATTGAGTGATGATGGCTGCACATCTTTGTGAATATACCACTGAAGTGAGTATACTTTAAATGAGTGAAGTGTAGAGTATATGAATTATATCTCAAGAAAGCTGTTATTAGAAAAAAGAATCGCCCTGGCCAGGTGGCTAAGTTAGTTAGAGTGCTATCTTGTACATCAAAAGGTTGCAGGTTCAATCCCCAACCAGTGCACATACCTGAGTTGTGCATTTGGTCCCCAGTTGGGGTGCTTGTGGGAGGCAACTGAGCAATGTTTCTCTTTCTCTCTCTCTCTTCCCACCTATCTCTGTCCCCCTCCCTCCTTTCCTCCTTCCTTCCCCCTTTCCCGCCTTCCTCTCTAAAATCAATATCCTTGGTGAGAATTTTTTTTAAAAGTCCTGGCTGGTGTGGCTCAGTGGACTGAGTGCCGGCCTGTGAACCAAAGGGTCACCCGTTCAACTCCCAGTCAGGGCACATGCCTGGGTTGTAGGCCAGGTCCCCAGTTGGAGACACACAAGGGGCAACAACACATTGATGTCTCCCTCTCTTTCTCCCTCCCTTCCCCTCTCTCTAAAAATAAATAAATAATCTTTAAAAACCAAAAAAAGAATCCATGAGTGTATTACTGATTCTAAATAAATAAATAAGTGGCACAACAACAAATAAAGGGCATTACAGAATAAATATAAAAATAAAATAAATGATAGAAGTAGAATATCACTCTTGCAAGAAACATCAATGGATGCTATAACCACTGAGTGAAGTAGGATATTCAACACAATCTCAAATGTCTCCCCACAGATTATATAAATTACAAAGAGGAAAACGTAACTTTACAATGAAGAAATCTGGCAGACATCACCTTAACTAAGTGATGGGATACAGCAACGATGATAGGACAGACTGACCCTAATGTGATGTATTGAGAATATAATATAATGTATGTAATATTCCTGTCAACACAGAGAAGGAAAACTCTGACTCCAAAAAACCTCCGCTGCCTTGCGGCATACCTCTTCAGGGGAAAGGCTAAGGGAGTAAACCCCGACAGAAAATCCGGAGCCGGAGTCCCTAAGGCGGTTCGACGTTGTAGTCAACACCGGCAACTCCTGCGGCGCACCTGAAGCCAAGCTGTATTGACTCCGTCTTTCCCTTGGACCCTTCAGCTGTGAAGAGAGGGGGGTTCTGCTGCATGGGCAACAGCAGACCCTCCATATCACCCTGCCCAGGCTCTGTAGCTTCAGCTTCACTGGAGAGGACACTCCAGCGTCATCGCAAGATGTCGATTCAACACGGGAGGAGACAGATACCGTGTCACTCCCGAGTCGGACTGCACAGCCATTCTCGGCGGTGCAGATAGACTCTTAAGAAGCTACACCATCGTCTCTCGAGACGGACGGCTGCCGACGATGATTCCTGTCAACAATGTTTAACCTAAATCTATTGAGGAAAGTAACCAAAATGGAGGGAAGTTCTCTAAGACAACTGTCAGGACTTTTCAAAAGCATTAATATCAAGAAAGATTAAAAAAAAAAAAAAAAGAGAGCCTGGAGAACTGTTCTAGGTTTAAGTAGAGGAGATTTAAGATATTTCTAGCAACCACACATAACACATAATCCTTGAATTCTGGATCCAAGTATGTACACAGTAAAGACTATTATGGATGCACTGAGGATATCTGATGAACTGCATGTTAAACAAGAGTATATATTAATGAGAAGTGTCCCACACGTAATAACAATATTATGGTCATGTAGAGAATGCCCTTATGAGAGAGGATGGGATAGAAACAATGAGGGAACAGGAACAGGGTAGTAGGCTGTAGAAGACACACTTCCCTCAGTATTCATGCATCCATAATGATATGAGTGAATAAATGGAGGAGAAGGCGCAGCTCTTTCTTACAGAAAAAAATCCAATTAATAAAGACAGAAGAAATAATGGTTGCAGAAAATCACCATTAGGCAATCACCACAGTAATAACCTGCAACCAAGAACCATCAACAGATGCTAAAATTAGTGGGTGAGAATATATGAGAAACAGGATATGTGCAGAGTCTCAAAGTATCTGCCCACCAGATAATTACTGACTACAAAGGGAAAATAATAACTTCATAGTGGAGGAACCTGGCACGCAGCACCTTAACCAAGTGATTAAAATGAACATCACCAGCAATAAAACACAGCAACATTATGTTCCTCCTGATATGCTGCACTGAGAAGGGTAGATAGAGCATCATGTCTGTGGTATTCTTGCCAAAAATGCATAATTTTAATTTAATCATGAGGAGACATTAGACAAAAGCAAACTGGGGAGCATTCTACAAAGTAACTAGCCAGTACCCTTCACACATGTCAAGGTCAGGAAAGGCAAAGAAAGAGTAAGAAAGTATATTGGTTGGAGGAAACTACAGAAACATGACAACTAAAATACACTATGGGATTCTGGATTTGGATCTTGGAAAAGGGACATTAGCGGGAAAACTGGCAAAATTCAAATAAAACCTTGAATTAATTAATAATTCTTAATCATACCAATTGCCTGATTTTGATAACTGCATATAGTTATGTAAGCTATTATTATAACTTGGTGAAAGATACAGAAGAGTTCTCTTATATTTCCACAACTTTTCTATAAGTCTAATGAAAAAGATTTTTTAAAGTACAATACTAAAAAGTGACACTAATATGCAATAAATCTAGGTCAAGGACACAGGTTATCAACTGTAGTTTTCTTGCAACTTTTCAGCATGTTTTAATTTTTTTCAAAATAAGAAATTGGAGGATAAAAACAAGATACAGACATTTTACTGAATATCTGTTTTACAGTCGTGGACTGAGTATACTTAAAAATCCATATGCCCTTTATTCTAGCACCTAAATCACACACATAATATTTCTAAGGAATGGTAATAGTATGAAACAATAAAGAAATTTGCCCAAGCTTTCTGCAGTCGTGCTTGTCATGGTGGCAGCCAGTGTGCCCTTGATATGAGGGAGGACACCAGCAAGTCTGCGGACCTGTACGTGCTGTGTAAATGCCCCACCACCAATTACATTACCGGCGCCAAGAACCACACGTCCATCCAGATGAATGTGCCGAGGCTGACAAGGTAAGAGTGGGTCCAATGGCCAGTTTAAAACCCATGCTACCTGCAGGACTATTCACAGGATGGGCAAGTCAGGTGACTCCCATTCTCAGACTGGCCAAGGCTGACTGCATCCTGACTAGAGAGGATCACATATGTAAAATTTGTCATATATAAATAGTGAACCGCCCCGCCCACAAAAAGAAATTTGCCAATGATCAAAATTCTGAGACACTTTGAGCCTACTTTAAAACATTACTCATTCAATTATTAGTTCCTAAGAGACCATGCTGCCAAATAGTTTGAAGCATTTAATAATGTATCAATCACCTAGATTCTTCTGATTCTCAACATTCTTGTCAAGCTCTCTTAACCTACAAAAAAGAAAAAAATTTTCTAGTTTCCAGTTAGACAAAACCCCTTGTTACTACACAGTAAGAGTCTTCTTGCTGCTGCCTACACTGTGCCAAATAATAAGGACACTGTGATCAGCAGTTAACTGCAGTTTGGCCAATGATGCAGGAGGCTCAACAGGCTCCTTCTGTGGTACCGGAGGAAGTAAACACCATCCTTGCCAGGAATAAGGCAGGATTACAATGCAAAAATGAAGGCTGTAAACAGCTCATGACTTTTTCAATACACTTCAGTGAACAGTTCCTTTACTGACTATATTATTGCTTCATAACATCACAAATAATACTTTTCAGTCTAGAAATTACAGTTAAGAAACAAGAGAAGGATTTATCCTACTTTAAATAAATGCAATAATGCCAATATTGATTGATAGAGAGGACAATTTGAAAGGCAATTTATTCATTTTAGAGGACTTAAAATTCTCAATCTGTAGTAATTAGCTACATGCATGAAGTTGAAATAAAATACAATTTATAAAAACTTAGTTCAACTCAACCTATCAGAAATATTAATAAATGTACTTACTATGTGTGACAAGGTGTTATTGCAAATATGCTAACATAAGAAAGATAAATGAAAACAAGATTACCTCAGACAATAGCTACAAAAAAAACATTATTTTTTATTCTTAATTCTAGTCAGTTCTTCACATTTAATTGAAGATTTGACTACCACCCTCTTGGAAAAATATCTAAAATTGTAGGTTTAATTAAGACTTTTACTTAAAGTCACATACTAAAAAAAAAAAAAAATCAATAAAATTTAACAAATTTATTGGATTTCATTAAAATAAAAAAACTATGATTTTGCAAAATATATTGTTATAAAAATAAAAAGGCAAGCCATATACTGGTAGAAAATGTTTGCAAAACACATACCCAGCAAAGGACTTACACTTAAAATTGAATGAACTTTTCCAGTTTACTAAGAAAAAAAAACAATTAAAAATTGGATGTTTTGCCCAGCTGGCTACCACTGGGAGCAGCTGCTTTGCCCAGGTAACAACAGTGCACTGGTCCGACTTATACAAAAATATAAAATTATGTATTTCTGGTCAAGATGGGAGCGTAGGTAAACACACTTCACCTCTGTGCACAACTTTAACAAAAAATACAACTAGACTACAAAACAAATATCACCAAGAATTGTCAGAAAATCAAGCTGTGTGGAAGTCCAACAACCAAAAATTTAAAGAAGCCACATTCATACAGACAGGTAGGAAGGGCGAAGACACGGAGAGGTGCAGAGAGGCATGGAGACAGAACAGTTCCACGTCCACATGTGGTGGATAAAAAAACAGGGATACAGTACCTCAGGAGCGAGGGATACCAGCCACAGTCCATACCACCCAGCACCGAGTTCCAACTCCAGGAAGATAAGTCCTCAGAATTTCTGGCTATAAAATCCAGTAGGGAATGGGGTGGCAGAAGAAACTGTGGGATTCTCATGATACTCCTCTTAAAGGGCCTGCAATGGACTTAGAACTCATGCATACCCACCCACTCTGGGATTCAGCACCAGGGCAACAGCTGGAAGGGCACCAGTGGCATATGGGGAGAAACTGAAGTCTAAGAGCTGGGAGGTAGCTTTTTCCCAGACAAATCTCCAGAGGCCAAGCAACAACACTGTCCCCTCTGCAAGCTGTCCCCCACACAGAGCAACAGAACTAGGACACAGGTTCCCCCAATCTGGCGATTACCTAAGGCTCCACCCCATACAACTTTACAGGTGCCTTTTCTACAATAGGCCACACTACTAAAACAGGAAATTCAAAGCAGCTCTACCTAACATAGAAACAAACACAGTCAGGCTGCCAAAATGAGGAGACAAAGAAATAAGGCCCAAATGAAAGGACAGAACAAAACTCCGAAAAAGGACTAAACAAAATGGAGATAAGCAATCTGTCAGATGCGGAGTTCAAAACTCTGGTTATTAGGATGCTTAAGGAATTCATTGGGTACTGTTAAAAAAGATCCAGGCAGAAATGAAGCTTACACTAGGTGAAATAAAGAAAAATTTACAGGGAACCAACAGTGGACAGGATGAAGTCAAGAATCAAATCAATGATTTGGAACATAAGGGAGAAAAAGACATTCAATCAGAACAGCAAGAAGAAAAAAGAATCCAAGAAAATGAGGATAGGCTAAGGAGCATCTGGGACACCTTCGAATGTACCTTTGAATCACAGGAGTGCCAGAAGAGAAATAGCAAGAGATTGAAAACTTATTTGAAAAAATAATGAAAGAAAACTACCCTAATTTGCTGAAGAGAATAAGACATACAAGTCCAAGAAGCACAGAGAGTCCCAAACAAGTTGGACCCAAAAGCAGACCACACCAAGACACATCGTAATTAAAAATGTAAAGGTTAAAAATGAAGAGATAATCTTAAAAGCGGCAAGAGAAAAGAAGAGAGTTACCTACAAAGTTCCCATAAGACTCTTAAAAGAAACTTTGCAAGCTAGAAGGGACTGGCAAGATGTACTCAAAGTCATGAAAAGCAAGAACCTACAACATAGACTACTCTATCCAGCAAAGCTATCATTTAGAATGGAAAGGAAGATAAAGTGCTTCACAGACAAGGCAAAGCTAAAGGAGTTCATTGTCACCAAGCCCTTATTACATGATACGCTAAAGGAATTACATAAGAAAAAGAATAAGATCAAAACTATGAATAGTAAAATGGCAATAAAATCACAACTATCAGTAACTGAATCCAAATAACAAACTAAGCAAACAAGCAGAACAGGAACAGAATCATAGGTATGGATATCATTTGGAGGGTTATCAGTTGGTAGGGGGAAGGGGGAAAATAGGGGGAAAGGTATAGGGATTGAGAAGCACAAAATGTCAGGTACAAAATAGACAGGGGAATGTTAAGAACAGTATAGGAAATGGAGAAGCCAAAGAACTTATATGCATGACCCACAGACATGAACTAAGGATGGGGACTGATGAAGGGAATGGGGATGTCTGGTGGAGGGGGGCAAAGGGGGAAAAATTGGGACAACTGTAGTAGCATAATCAATAAGATATATTTAAAAGAAAAAATATATAAAATTATGTGCTTAAAGAAAAAAATGGACAAAAGCCCTGAACAGGGTGGCTCAGTTGGTTGAGGCATTTTCCTGTAGACTGAAAGGTCATGGATTCAATTCCCGGTCAGGGCACATAGCCAGGCGGTGGATTCAATCCCCAGTCGGGGCACATACGAGAAGGCAAACGAGTTGATGTCTGTCTGTCTCTGTCTCTGTTCCTCTCTCTCTCTCTCTCTCAACAATAAAAAAATATCCTCAGGTGAGGATAAAAACTATAATAAAGTAAAAATTGTACAAAGTACTTCAAGATTTATTTTACAAAAGAACATGCATATTAAAACCACAATGAGGTATCAGCACATACCCAACCACTAAAAAGGCTAAAATTTAAGACTATGACCATACAAACCACTGAGTATAGAGTAACTTGAACTCTCACACTCCTGGTCAACCAGCAGTTGTATGTGAAGTGTATAACCACTTTGGAAAACAGCTGGTCCATTTCGTTAAAATATGAAACATAAACCAACCATTTGAAACAGCCACTCTACTTTCAGATTCCTAGATATTTACCTAAGAAATGAAAGCACATGTCCACAAAAAACCTATACATAGATGAATGTTCATAGCCGTTTTATCTGTAATAGCCCAAAACTGAAAACAATTCAAATGCCCATCTGCAGATGAATAAATAAACAAATATTATATGGAATATTATTCAGCAATAAAAAGGAGCCCTATCTGGTGTTGCTCAGTGGATTGAATGCCAGCTTCTGAACCAAATCACCATTTTGATTCCCAGTCAGGGCACATGCCTGGGTTGCCCGCCAGGTGCCCAGTTTGGGTGCGGGACAGGCAACTAATTGATGTTTCTCTCCCTCTCTTTCTCCTTCCCTTCCCCTCTCTCTAAAAATAAAAAAATAAAATCTTTTAAAATAAAATAAAATAAAATTCCAGGAGATACAGACCATTCAAAAGTGACAAAAATTAATCAGCAGATGTCTAAGAGGATGAAAAGAGAAGATGGATTACAAAGGCAGAAGGAAACATTGAGGATAGGTTTATTATCCTGACTGTAGTGACAGTTTCACAGGTGTATACATATGTCAATACTCATCAACATGTACAGTCTAAGTGTGGAGCTTGATATACATCAGTTATATCTCAAGCTATTCTTTAAAAATCACATACAAAAGGAGCTAAGAAAATAATTCACACTTCTGGCCAGGATGGAGGCCTAGACAGACACAGTGCATCTCCCCCCACAACTAAGAAGAAATACAACTACCTCAAAACTAGAGACAACCAGAGGTTCCAGAAAATCAAGCTGCATGGAAGTCCAACAAAGATATAAAGAAGAAATACTCATCCAGACAGTGTATGCCTGCTGAAGGAAGCTGCTGGAAGTGATGGTGAAGCTAACCTTGGCTTTTGGTGATTTTATGTGATACAGGATAAGCCCCTGCATCCTTGGGATTAAAGGTTGTGAGGGGCCAGACAGATGAGTCTGGCTCCTGATTCAAAATGAAAAAGCAAAAAGCAACAAATGTCAAGTGCAACAGTGATTTTTTTCAGACAGAGCACTAAGAGAGCAAAGCTATTAAAAATTTCATTCTCCTCTTCCATTTATTGGCTGTACCCTCCTTGCTCCTGAAATCGCACAATCCAAAGCAGCATGTACTTCTACTTCCTGGACACAGCACTGCCTGTGTACATAGGAATCCAACCAGAGTGAGATCCACAAATAGCCTGTTTAGTAGCAGGGGTTTGTAGGAGACATCTAGTAAATCCTGTGTTATAAAGATTGGAGCAGGAATAGGAAAATAAGAGCTCATTATCTTAGAAAGCAATTTAAACTTATATGTATATATTCAGTTGATTTTGGTTAAATATAACTAGACTCCTCCCATTAACATCATGATAGTTTGTAGGGTTTAAAATATATAGTTTGCATAGGTTTAACATTAAATTGACATTCATGCTGTAGTTGGAACTAGATTGTGAATTATTTTAAGTGACAAGTGGTTCAGCTTTTTTATTTGTAAAAATGAAGAGTTGATTTAATTCATATGTTATATTCACATTTTTAAAAATAGTATCAGTCGTAAAACTACATTTTTAGTACTCATGGTACAATTTAATAATGTTTTAGTATGCATAGTTTAGGAAATAATGGTGCCAGTGGTGAAATGTGAATTTCATATAAACAAGCATTATTTGCTTGCTTTTTTCTAGGTTAAATGGAAATTTAGTTCCCTTTTAAAGTAGCAAGATTTTCTCCTTCCAGTTAACTTTTCTATATCCTTACTTCAAGTAAAATAATAAAAAATCTCCAACATCACAACTATGTTAAATGTGTTCCCATGCACATATTCAGACCTTTTATAAATATTTGGATATAAAGATTATTTAAGATCAGGTCTGCCACAAAAATGTGCAAAATACATAAGCCTGTAAATTGGAAAATGAAATTTAGCATGTGAATTAGGTTTCAGTCACTCTGTTATTCATTTTTCAAGGTGGCTCAAGGAACCAATGGCCCGCAAAGCTCTTCTTTCTTGAGGAAATGCAGGCAATTCTGGAAACAATTCTTGTCCTCCCTTTCTACCTTAGTCATAAAAATACACTTTCCCTCTCTTCCTCTCACAGAAAAGATGTTTCTCTTCCATAAAGTGAACTCTGATACTGTTGCATTGATTCTGACTCCTCCTTCCCCAGAATAAATGTTGAATATTGCTCCTGTATCTTCAGCCTCTCCATCTCTACTAGATTCACTGCTCAGCTCACAATCATTCTTTAAAATAATACCTTCTATACCTATCTATCCATAAAGTTATGATGCTATCTACACTTCCCATCATTATTAACACATTGCTGATCAGCAATTTTATACAAGGCTATCACCAGCTATTTTTTCATATTTGAATATGAAAATGAAACAATCTACATAAACTTAATACACTTTATACACAACATATTGAAATGAAACTTAGTACATATCTTCTATATAACTTTTAGTAACTGTTTTTGGAATGATAAACTTTAGAGCATTCACCTATGTGCAATGGTACACAACAGGTTTTGCAAATATACCTAGCTTCGCTAAGCTATCCTTTTGAAGAGCATACTCTACATGTTCTAGTGGGATTCTTCTTTATGCCAGTGATTATTTTTTCTAAAACATGGTCTTCTAGTTTTCCTGAAAGCCTGAAAGGTGAATCCTTGTAAGGAACTCTTTTAGATGTACCAGAAGTGCCAGGCTATGTGCTACATTCATTTGAATCATTGGCTATCCATTTGTTTGTATCTCATGTTATTTTGTGGATCACTAAGTTCAACAGTTCCACCAGAAATATTTATATAATCCTCCAAGGTTGGTGTAATGTCATTTTCTGTCCACTCTTCTTCAAATCACTTTCACTATCAGATTCTGTTAGTCTTCTTTTTTAAGTATATTTTATTGATTATGTTGTTACATTGTCCCAATTTCTCTGTCCTTGGCTCCCCTCTGCCCAGTACCCCCCTTCCCTCCAGCAACCCCACCCCCTTAGTTCATGTCCATGGGTCATGCAAGTAAGTTCTTTGACTTCACCCTTCCCTATATCATTCTTAACTTCCCCCTGTCTATTTTGTACCTACCAATTATGCTTCTTAGTCCCTGCACCATTTTTCCATTTCTCCCCTTTCCCCCTCCTGATAACCCTCCAAATGATCCCCACAGCTATGATTCCGTTCCTATTCTGATTTTCTTAGTTTGTTTTTATTTTTAGATTCTGTTGTTGATAGCTGTGAGTTTGTTGTCATTTTAATGTTCATAGTTTTGATCATCTTTTTCTTAAATAAGTCCCTTTAACATTTCATATAAGGGCTTGGTAATGATGAACTCCTTTAGATTTACCTTGTCTAGGAAGCACTTTATCTGCCATTCCATTTTATTTTATTTTATTTTCCATTGTCTCCAAGGCATGAACCAGGCATGGGCACAAACCAAAAGCCAACCTGGAATAAACAAGGAGTTACTTTGTCCCTGGCTGATATGAGATTAGCATCACCAAACCAGTGCCGTTCCATTTTAAATGATAGCTTTGCTGGATAGAGGAATCTTGGTTGTAGGTCCTTGCTTTTCATCAGATTGAATACTGCTTGCCAGTCCCTATTTGCCTGCAAAGTTTCTTTTGAGAGATCAGCTGATAGTCTTCTGGAAACTCCTTTGTAGGTAACTCTCTTCTTTTCTCTTGCTGCTTTTAAGAGTCTCTCTTTATCTTTCACCTTTGGCATTTTAAGTATAAGGTGTCTTGGTGTGGTACTCTTTGGGTCTAGCTTGTTTGGGACTCTCTGTGCTTCCTGGACTTGTCTGTCTATTTCCTTCACCAAATTTGGGAAGTTTTCCTTCATTACTTTTTTTTTTTTTAACAGAGACTTGACAATTATTGTGCAATTTTATCTCCAACAGAACATGTGGCATTCTAAAGGTATATGAGGTAATAAAACCAATACTTCAATTAGAACACCTGAAATAACTGGCTCTAGTAACAAATGTTTCTTATAATTAAAAATATTGAATGGTTAAAAAACTCTTATAACATTTTAAGTTCCTAAAAGAAATGTGCCTAACACTTAAAAAACAACTTATATAAATTGCTCACAAAAAATCTTGCTATTCTATATTACACTATTCATTTATAGTTTTATTAACATACCCCTAGTAGGTATTAACTCTGCACAGTACAATCAAATGGAAATTATTCATAGAGAATTCAACAAGACTCTAACGATAAAAATATTAGGATCAATTGATTTGTCACAGTTTCTCCACAAGTGTTCATCACAGAAAACAGAGTAAAGGCAAGTTGGCCCCAGGGTTAGGCTGCTACATGAAGTTCCAGAGAAGACAGACAAAAAGGCAATGCTTAAAGCGGGCAGGGTCGGGGGGACCAGAGACCTGGAAAGTTTCAGGACCCATCTCTTGGTTTTGGCATGCCCTGTTCCCAAGAAACCCAAGGTAGGCCCTCATGGCCTTGGCATGCTCTTGAACTTAAACACAGCCAGAGATGTTAAAGCCACAACTACAGGAAAGAATCAATAGGTTACTGTATTTTCCTACAAAGTCTTCACAACACTTTTCACAGTGACACCAAAATTAAAATCCTCTCCTCCAAACCAGATTCATCAATTCCAAGGCTACAACAAATGTTAAAAGTGAATGGAACATTGGCTAACTGATGCCATTTCTAACATTTAGGAGTTCCCAAAAAATATCACCTCACTCAATTTAAATTTTTACCTTTGTATCCCTGCATTTTTATACCTTGAACCTATAAAATAAATCTGAATAGGTTTTAATTTATTCATTACTTTTAAAGACTTTCTACTCTTCACCGCTAGATCTTACTTAAGTGAAGCCTTAGGCATAAACCTCCGCAATTCCCTGAGGTTATGTGGTTTATAGGCTCCTACTTAAGTGTCAACATGCTTTACAGGTGGTATGAATAACACAAATACCAATGTTCCCTCAATGGCATAAGTAAAGCAACAGACCCATCCCACAATATTAATGGACTTTGGGAACTTCGATTTGACTATGGGGAAAACTGTACTAGCAGAGTAACTCAGGCAGTATCCTTATCAATAAAATGGGGATAATTAATATAACAGCTTCAGAGAGTGGTTCTAAAGTGCTTAGCAAATACCCGGCACAGAAGAACTCAATGAATAGTAGCTATAGTTACTACTGTTGTTGTCAGTGGTTTGGGATAGGTCAAAATAGTTTTCCAACATGGCCAAGACCCATGTGGCCACTTGTATTGGTGCAGTTATTCTGAGAATGAACAGGTTTTTGAGTAAGTCTCAGATGTATATTCACTGCAGTTTGGGGAATTGTTATTCAATGAAAACCTAGCCTTTGTATTGTTACAGAAACAGGGGTGTTCCAAAAAACCCCAGAGTTTGCGGCTGGGGGATGGGGAAAAGGAAGCAGCTTTTAGAATGCCTCCACATGCCTGAGGCTGGTGGCTAGTGTCTTTTTTTTATGCGAAATGGCTTTAATGCATCCAAAGCCTCAGGTAGATGGGAGGGGACTCGTACCAGGGGATGAAATGGAGAAAGCACACAGAACCTACGTGAGGTTCTGTGAATGGTCAGAACTGGTTACCACACCCACTGCATCAGAGGATGTAGTCAGGGATTTAAAAATAAGCGGCAGACATTTTAGGCAGGCTGACTGTGCAGATTTGACTAAGACTGAGGCTGAGGCTGACTATGTGAATTTAACTGGGACTGACGATGCAGTTTTAAGGAAGGGACATACCTTGCTGATTTGAAAAGGAACAGACTGACCATGTGGATTACAAAAGGACCAACTATGCAGTTTACAAGGAGGCTGAGAATCCATGAGGTTCTGGATTAAAAACTGGTGGACCCCATAACACAGACAAGGTCTCCCCAATCAGGATTGAATGATTGGCAACTACTGGTAAAGCTGAACTGTGTTTGGAAAGTAGAGAAAGGGTTTCTCTAACTTTTCTAAAACTAGCCTCGTTTGGTAGGGGGGAGGCAAGGATATGTGTTTATGGGTGTTTTAAAGAACATAAGACTTAACAACAGAAATCCGCAAATAACTAAATCTATATAACTGTTAAATAAACAATCTTTTTCTTTTCACTAAACTCTGGTATTGAGAGTTGTGGTTTTGGCGGCGGACAATCGGGACCATGACTAAAGAGCCCGTGGGTTTGTTTTCAATTGGAGCAGCCCAGGGGTTCTGTAACAGTATTAGCCAGCTATGGATGGTCATGAGAAAAATTAATCTGGTCACTTTTACCACAAATGTTGGTAATTTAGTGCTTTCAACAGCCAAACTGATCAAGCTACTCATTAGATGCATAAAGTGCAGTGCACTCAGTATTTCTTACACTATAAGTGGTGTCTCATGTGTAAATGTATCAGTTACAGTTTTAAGTTTTCCATATTAGGAGGCAAATCTTGATGGGTTATTATTTTTGCACTCCATGTTGTCTGATTTCAATCCTTCACTCTCTAAAAAACAACACAAATAGAAGAACAAATGCCACTGGCTGACAGTGCAAGTAACTTTGCAGAGGGCCCTCAGCTGGTGACATTTTCCTAATTATTCCAAGTCAAGCATTTACTTTTATCCAGTACACACCACTGACAGAAGCCATCACTGTGTTTACAGAAATATATCATAATGATACACACCGCTATTTAGACACATTTCCTTCATTACTTTTTCACCTAAGTCTTCAATTTCTTGCTCTTCCTCTTATCCTTCTGGCACCCCTATGATTTGGATGTTGGCACATTTATAGTTGTCCCAGAGGTTTCTAAGCCTCTCCTAGTTTTTCTCAGTTCTTGTTTCTTTTTGTACTGGTTGAATGTTTATTTCTTCCTTATGTTCCAAATCATTGATCTGAACCCTGGTTTCCTTCCCTTCACCATTGGTTTTGTGTGGAT
The DNA here is from genome assembly GCF_987537825.1 of Furipterus horrens. Lineage (NCBI taxonomy): Eukaryota > Metazoa > Chordata > Mammalia > Chiroptera > Furipteridae > Furipterus > Furipterus horrens. The sequence continues at coordinate 98,013,724 of NW_028327174.1, read as the reverse complement.
TTTCCTTCGTTTAATTTAGCATAGCCTTCACTTCTTCCCCTCTGCATTTGCCATACTTAAGCGTATCTGTCAAGTCTGTGAGCATCTTTGTCACCAGTGTTCTGAACTCTGTTAGGTTGGCTAGCTACTCTTTGCTTAGTTCTCACTGGAACCTTGATCCGTTCCCTCTTTTGGGTCATACTGCTCCGTCTCCTCAACTTGACAGGCTCCTGTGTTTACCTCTGTATCTTTGGTAGAGTTGTTGCACCTGTTACATTTAAGGGGCAGAGCCTTAGGTATTCATCAGTAACGGGTTTCATCACGTCGTGGCACTGTACTTGGGGGAGGGGTCTGAGAGGGAACAATGCTGCTTGCTCAGCACTTGCCCCTTTCCCAGGCACTACTCCTGCTTCCCATATGGGACTGGAGCCCCTCTAGCTGTCGCCCTGGTTGTGGTTCCCAGAGTGGGTGGGTTTGCGGATGTTCTAGGGAAGTGGGGGCCCTCTAATCAATCAGACTCTGCTGAGAGACTGGCAGTTTCTCCCCAAACCCTACTGGTTTTCAGTCAGAAGCAATGAGGCTTTATTTTCCCTGGCGCTGGAACCATGAGCTGTGTGTTCTAGTCTGGTGCTGGGAACGCTTGCCAGGTGTCCCTCCCTACTTTTTGAGATGTGTTACTGCGCTTTCAGCTGCCACTACTGCTGCTGCTGCCACACTGCTTCCTCTCTGCCCTGGATCCGCCCCTCCTACCTGCCTGGATGAATACTTCTTTATATCTGTTTGTTGGACTTTCATGCAGCTCGATTTTCTGGAACTTCTAGTTGTCTCCAGTTTTGAGGTAGCTGTATTCCTTCTTAGTCGTGGAGGGAGATGCAACGTGTCTACCTGTGCCTCCATCTTGGCTGGAAGTCCCCACACTTCTTTTCTGCTATTTTGGTGGTCTAATATCAAATTCGTAACTATCTTCCGACAGACTATCATCTCCCACATCACTGCTATATACTTCAAAGTCACATGGACAATCAGAAAAAGTGTCTGCATGTAATTCATTGAAAAATTCTTCACCACCACAATGCACCATATTTTAAATTTCTGCAATACTAAAATAATGACAAAACCTGGAATATCTAGAAAAGTAATTTTTTAATAAAGTAAACACGATAGAAAATGATGAAGAAAACTTTAACAAAATCCTGTATTACTCTCAGTTTTAAGAATTGTATAAGCTAATACAAGTGCAAACAGGGGTTAACTCATTATAGGTCAACAACATGTTAAGTAACTTAAGAATAATCAACACTCACCATTTCAACTACAATTCACTACTCAACTATTACAGCCTGACTTTATTCCCTGATCCTTCTTCTGAAACTCTTTTTCTAATTGCCAAAAATAGTAGCTTGTTTTCATACTTCATTTCTCTTTGACTTCCCTGAAGTAGCTGACAAGAATAACTTACTAACTCCTTATTGAAACTCTTCCCTCTCGTTTTCTTGAAAACTCCTTGGTTCTATTCTTACCTAACTGCTGCTCAGTCTCCTTTCACTAAATTCATTCAGCAAATATTAAGCATGTCTATATACCAAGCACTAAGGATGTAGCAATTAACAAGGAATTAGTCTCAGCCTTCCTAATACTTACATTCTTTTATTTTTCATTCTCCATCCATTGTTACTGCAGTCAGGATTACATACTCAACTACAGGTCTTTCCTATGTCATCTAATCCATTTCCGTGACTGATAAGCCCAAAATCTTTATCTCTAGCATCCACACTATAAACTCTGCCCAAATATCTGGTTGATCACTGAACCAAGCATGCATAAGGCAAACTTCAAGCAGTCCTGACAGGAACTAAAAGAAGCAAATGGGATTTCAGCTGCTCCCTTCCAACTGAGTTTGCAGTTAGTTTAATATATCTGTAATTAAAATAATCTATAAAATATCCCCATAAATTCAGAGATTCAAAAGCTCAATGAAAGCCCTAGATAAATGTGTGCCCATGCACACACATGTGCACATGGACATGTAAGTTTGTAACAGAACCCACGGGCTTCCCCTATTGAAACAGAACCCACGGGCTGTTCAGTTATTAGGGGTCCGATTGCCCGTCACCAGAAGCATAACTCTCAATACCAGAGTTTGATGAAAAAAAGAATTGTTTATTTAATGGTTATATAGATTCAGATTATCAGTGTATTTCTGCTGTTAAGTCTTATTTTCTTTAAAACATCCACAAACACATAGTTCTGCCTCTCCCTACCAAACCAGGCTAGTTTTAGAAAAATAAGAGATACATACAGTTTTCCTACTTCCCAGACACAGTTCAGTTTTACCAGCAGCTCCCAATCATTCGATCCCGATTGGGGAGGTTTTGCCTGTGTTGCGGTGCTCTCCAGCTCTTAACGCAGAACCACGTGGAGTTTCCAGCCTCCTTGTAAACGGCATGGAGTTCTCCCTTTCCTTTCCAAGCCACATGGAGTTCTCCCTTTCCTTTCCAAGCCACATGGAGTTCTCTTCTCAAAGCCACAATGTTCTTCCTGCTAAAATGCCTGTCACCTATTTTTAAACCCCTGACTGCGTTCTCTAACGCAGTGGATGTGGTACCCAGTCCTGACCATTCACAGAAGCTTGTGCAGGCTCTGTATGCTCTTTCTGCAACCACTCCATGGTCAAAACCGCTCCCATCTTCTTGGGGTCTTGGAAGAACCAAGCCATTTGCATAACTAAGACACTATCTACTAGCCAAGTCACACAAAGGCATCTTAAAAGCTGTTCCCTTTTCCCCACCCCCCCGACCCGCAGGCTCTGGGGATTTTTGGAGACTCCTATTCTGTAACAAGTTCAATTATCACTTTTTCTATGAAAGGGTCCTTAATTTCTCCATAACAATTTGCTCTACCTCAAAAATGCTTTGAACATTTCTAAATCATATTAAATTATATTATAATTAGAAATTCTACTTATCCTGAATATCCTGTTATGTTTATATCAGTTTTCACCCACTACAGAAGTGACATTCAAAAATTGTTGATAATGAAACAATTTTTGTCGTCGGCAGCCGTCCGTCTCGAGAGACGATGGTGTAGCTTCTTAAGAGTCTATCTGCACCGCCGAGAATGGTTGTGCAGTCCGACTCGGGAGTGACACGGTATCTGTCTCCTCCCGTGTTAAATCGACATCTTGCGATGACGCTAGAGTGTCCTCTCCAGTGAAGCTGAAGCTACAGAGCCTGGGCAGGGTGATATGGAGGGTCTGCTGTTGCCCATGCAGCAGAACCCCCCTCTCTTCGCAGCTGAAGGGTCCAAGGGAAAGACGGAGTCAATACAGCTTGGCTTCAGGTGCGCTGCAGGAGTTGCCGGTGTTGACTACAACGTCAAACCGCCTTAGGGACTCCGGCTCCGGATTTTCTGTCGGGGTTTACTCCCTTAGCCTTTCCCCTGAAGAGGTATGCCGCAAGGCAGCGGAGGTTTTTTGGAGTCAGAGTTTTCCTTCTCTGATGTGCCCTGACTGGAAGATCGAACCAGCGGCACTTAGCTCGCAGGCCGACGCTCAATCCACTGAGCCAAACCAGCCAGGGTTATAATGAAACAATTACTCAATGTGATTTAGCACACATATACACACATAATACAAATGCAAGCACATACACATATAGCTACCAGTTTAAAGATTAAAAAAAAAACCTCTACAGGAAAAAAATCCCAATATGCTACAAACTCACGTCACAATGAATTTCTGATCCTTGTCAGTATACACTTGTATACTTTTCTCAATCTGAGTTTATTTTTATTAATTCAAAGATTATCATATCTCAATAATAAATAAATTTACATAAAATTTGTATCTGCCTTTCAATTTTTTTTTCTTGATATAGATTCCCAGAAATAGGATTATTAAGGTTACAGGGTGACCTGAAATACTTTTTGGAACAAGAAGATTTGTCAAAGGGTATGAATAGTTTTACTGCCAAAAAGCTTTCCAAATCAACTACCTCAATTCATACTCCCACCAACAATGAATTGCTGATTAGGCATAAAGTGAAGATCATCTACCTGGGTAGCCCATATTTAGATAATCTGTTGAAGGGCATGAAAAGATAAGTTAATGTCCTAAGTCTCTCTTTTGCTAAATTAAATACTTTGATAAACTGCATTCATCATCTTCATAATAAATTCTCATAATTTAGATATCCTTTGACCACATCTATTCTAGCACCAAAGATATTTTAATTTTCCCTTTAAAAATATTTTTATATTATTTAACCGTCTCGTTCTTCAAGTCTACTATAACTTTCCTTACATTTTCCTTAAAAGTTTAAAAACTGTCTATAGTATCAATATAAACCAACCAACACCAATCATAACAAGTCTAACAACAACAGAAATGCAGTAATAACAGACACATGTCATGGAGATAAAGGGAAAAAGAAAGTTTCTAGTATTTGCTAGGGAGAGTACTAAGGGGTTATACAAATAAATCTTAACTTACCCTTTATATGAACTATGTAAAGTTGGTATTATTTTCTTTATTTTATAATGAAAAAGTGTGGCTCCAAACATTTAAGAAATACTGAGCCAAGCTTGAGGTCACATTTAAAAAAAAAAAACAAGAGAGGAAAGATGGTGGCAAAGTAGCTAGCAGCCCTGTCTACTTGCTCCCATCAAAGACCAGACTTGGAGTAGAAACACAGAGCGGAAAGTGAGTGAGTGCCTGTGAGTGAGCGCGAACAGGGACCAGAGCACAGGAACTGCGCGGGAGTGGGCAAAAACCAGTTGCCCACTATTTCTAAGTGGAACTGCCAGAGCTGCCCAGCCCAGCGCTTCTGGCTCCACTGTCTAGGGACACATGCATATTGGCTCAGTAGCTGCGAGCTACTGGATGGAAAGAGAAGGCTGGGGAGCAGCGGGCCCTAGAAACTGCACTCCTGATGCAGGCTGGCGGGGCCAGTCAGCACTCCACCACTGCCCAGTTTTACTGTATCACTGCAGGAGCCCTTCCCAGAGCCACCTGGTAAGGACCCAGTGAAAAACTTCGTATGAAACTGTCAGGGGCACGGGAAGACAGAGGCAGCCCTAACCTGAGAGACTGTGATTTTTGGAAAGGGGGAGCACATGGAGAACGGGGCCCCCAGGAACTGGTGCTGCAGCACAGTGGCCACACATAGACTCTTTTGGAAGGAGAGCTGAGGCAAGACCCAAGACTCAGCAGGGACCCTGGGATCGCACACCTGCGTGCTGGTACCGCGGCTCTGCTAAACAAAAACGCAGAGGGCTAGAGTGCACCACAGGACCAGTGGGAGGGACCTGACCCAGCGTGGCTCAGAGCAGAGGGCTGTTATAAGAGGAGATTTCAGTAGAGCTGCCAACAAGAGAGCAGTGGCCTCAGTATCCAGGCTAGATCTCCTCATAGATAGAGCCAGAAAGGAAGTTATGAAATCCATGGAATTTTGACCAGGGGTGGATCCAGAAAAGAAGGAAGTGGTAAAAACCAGATACTATTGAGACAAACTCCACCACAGTATTCTTCATGAGGTAGTTCCTCTTCTGCATAGCTTTTTAACATCCATTTCTTGTCCTCCCAATTTGTGCATTTTAAGTCACTAGTTTTTATATCACAGTTTATTTCATATCTCATATTTTGCTCTTCCCACTATTACTCCATTTTACCACTAATTTCCTCTTCTTATTTTTGTTTTAAATTCTATCTTCTCTCTTGCTATAACTTGTTTCCATTTCGCATTCTTACTATTTCTCCCCTCTCCAGCCTCTCAAAACCATTTTTATTGTCATTAGTCATCTCACATTCTCTTTCCTATTCATAAAATACACTTATTATCTCTCTACCTTGATCAATCTTCACTCATTGGTTGTGGATATGATGGCAGTTGTGGCATTTCTACAACTTTATTCATAGATCTTCACTATTTTGTATGTCAAATCTCAAATCTTATCATCTCCCCTCCCCCTCCATTTGTACCTTACACCAGCCCTTTCTTTCATTTTAAATTAGAATTTTTCCCTGTCATAGCCTGGTTTTCATTCCTCACTCTTAATATTCCTCTCCCTCTATCATCTCAAAATCACTTCCCTTTCCTTTAGACATTAATAAGCTTTTCTTTCTTTCTTTTTTCCCTCTTATTCCCATCCACCTATATTAATTTTAGCTCACTGGTTGTCGATAGTGCTGTGGTAAAACTTTTTCTCTCATTTGGTTCCTATTTTATCTTCTTTATTTTGTTTTTGTTCTCTCTTTCATCATATAAATGTTTTATAACTGGTTAAACCTAATATTATACGCTTCCCCTCTCTTACTTTATTCTGCCTTCTTCCCTCCCCTTTTTATATACAATGTAAATTTTACTTTCTCTCATTGCCTTGTCCCTATGCCCTACTCTTATTATTGCCCCCCTCTCTCCCCTCTCAAAAATCATTTTTCTTTCAGTTAGTAAACTCTTATCTGTTTTTCTTTTCTTATAGTAGTCTTAATCTCTTTACATCTATATTAATACTGGCTCATTTGCTGTTGATAGTGTGATTATGAGTGGTGGTTATTTTTGTGGGTGTGGGTTTTGTTTTGGCAGTATCCTAACAATACTATAAAAGACATGGTGGGCAGAGTGATTCTCAGTCAGCCAGTCAGAGTGAAGGACCCACCAAAGAGCAACACAACAACAACCAAAACTCAAATACAATCGGAGAGCCCAAATATACGGCATAAAGGGCATCCCAAGAGCATCAATCTCAGGTCAAGGAGACTGCACCACTGAATCCCACAGGTCTCCACCACAGAAGGTCACACCACGAAGACAGGAAGTCAAAGCAGACCAACCTGAGAAGCAGAAACAAACAAGAAGAGTCACCTGAAGTGGAAAGAGAAAGAATCCCCCATCAAAAGGAAAGGAGGAATTCACAGAAAGAGTGCTAAATGAAATACAGGCAAGCAAACTATCAGACACTGAATTAAAAATAACGGTTATAAAAATAGTCAACGAGCTCAGTGGGAACTACAAAGAACTCCAGGGAAGCTACGAGGAACGTACTGCAAACTACACCAGCATGAAAAAGGACATAGAGACTTCTGGTCAAGATGGAGGCATAGACTGACACACTCCATCTCCCTCCACAACTAAGAAGGATTACAACTACCGCAAAACCAGAAATAACCAGAAGTTCCAGAAAATAAAGCTACATGGAAGTCCAACATATGAAGTTTTAAACAAGTGGTGCTCGTCCAGACGGGTAGGAGGGGTGAATCGGGGTCGAGAGATCAAGCTGTGCTGGCAACGGCATCTGCAGCGACGAGCAGTGGGACAGCGGTGAGCACAGGCACCCGTATTTAAGGGGAGGCAAAAAGCACCTGGGGAGCACCACTGGCTGCAGACAAACCCGTCAGCTCACTATTCCAATGCCGGGGAAGGCAGACCCCCATTCCATCGGACCGTGAGGCCCAAAGGGTGTGGGGATGGAGGAGGAGTCTCCCAGTCTCTCAGCAAAGACTGAACAGCAGGAATCCATCTTGGGCCCCCACCCCTACATAAAGCACCACAGCGTGGTGAGAAGGGTCACCTGGTTGTGATGAGTGCACGCAGCTCTGTCAAAAATTAAGGCTAATCTTAAAAAGCAGCAAGAGAGAAGAAGAGAATTATGTACAAAGGGGTCCCAATTAGACTCTCAGTTGATTTCTCAAGGGAGACTCTGCAGGCAAGAAGGGACTGGCAAGAAATACTCAAAGTAATGAAAAACAAAAACCTACAGCCATGATTACTCCATCCAGCGAAGCTGTCATTCAGAACAGAAGGGCAGAGAAAGTGCTTCCGGGACAAAGTAAAACTGAAGGAGTTCATTAGATCCAAACCACTATTATATGAGATGTTAAAGGGACTTGTTTAGAAGAAGGAAGATCAAAACTATGAACATTACAATGAAAACTATCACAACAAACAACAGAAGCTAGGGAATGGAAACAAAGGCAAACTAAGTAGGCAACAAGAGTGGAAAAAGAACTATAGGTATGGGGAACATATTGGGGGAGGTCAGTGGGGAGGGGGAAGGAGGAAAGGGAGGGAGATGGTACAGGTATTAAGAAGCACAGTAGAAGGGAGTGGAGTAGACAGGAAGATGTTGAGAAGAACTATATGCACAACCAATGGGCATGGACTAAGTGGGGGACAACTGGAGGGAGGGGGCATCACTGGGTGGAAGGGAACAAAGGGAAAAGAATTGGGACAACTGTAACAGGATAATCAATAAAACATATTTTTTAAAAAAAGGGGGGACATAGAAACTATCAATAAGAGCCAGGAGAAAATGAAGAGTATTTGAAATTAAACCCACAATGAGATATCACCTCACACCAGTCAGAATGGCCTTCTTTAACAAATCAACAAATGAGTGCTGGTGAGGATGTGGACAAAAGGGAACCCTAGTGCATCGTTAGTGGGAATGCAGACTGTTGCAGCCACTATGGAAAACGGTATGGACTTCCCACAGAAAAACTAAAAATGGAACTGCCTTTTGATCCAGCAATTCCACTGCTGGGATTATACCCAAAGAACCCTGAAACACCAGTTCAAAAGAACCTATGCTCCCCTATGTTCATAGCAGCACTATTTACAATAGTCAAGTGCTGGACACAGCCTAAGTGCCCATCTGTAGGCAAGTGGATCAAAAAACTGTGGTACATTTACACAATGGAATACTATGCAGCAGAAGGAAAGAAGGAACTCCTATCTTTTGCGACAGCAGAGATGGAACTGGAGGTTATCATGCTTAGTGATATCAGGCGGCAAAAGACAAATACCATATGATCTTAGCTATAACAGGAACTTAACGAACAAAACAAACAAATGAGCAAAATAGAACCAGAGGCACGGAAACAATGAACCGACTGACAATGACCAGAGGGGAGCCGGGACGGGGAGAAGGGGGGAAGAAGGGGAAGGGTCTAGTCAAGGAACTAGTATAAATGACCCATTGACATGGACAACAGGGAAGGGATTGACTGTTGGAGAGAGGGGGTGGGCGGGACAAGGGAGTTCAATGGGGGAAAAATGGGACAACTGTAATAGAACAACAATTTTTTAAAAAGTAATTTAAAAAATGAAATTTTTATGGAATATGTCCCACACCAAGAGCCATGTTCTTTCCCTTTATGTTGCCCTGCTTCCCAAAAAGTAACAGGTACACATCAACAAAATATTGGGGAAAAAAAAACTAAACAAAACACATAATCATCTCCCAGTCAGAGCACATACCTAGGGTGTAGGCTCAATCTCCAGTTGGGACACGTCTTTAAAACCAATAAAAAACATATACTTGGGTGAGGATTTTTTCTAAAAGGTTACCATAGGCTACAATGGCAATATTGTACACTTGAACAGCATCAGAATTTTAAAGCAAAGACAGGGTGTTAAATAATAATAACAGTAATTCTAACAGATTTGAAAATAAAACACTGAGGAAATAAGAAAGAAAGGGTTACTTTCTATTGCTGACTCACTGAGTTATTTCCCAGTCTTTCAAAAATCTCCGTTTTCTTACTAATAAAATAAACATAAAAATTTGGGTGTCTTATTTAACTAGCTAAGAAGATATAAAAATAAACTTTAAAAGATGGCAAATTACTGTGGTAGACTCAAGAAGCCATCAAGTTCACTACTTCCTATATGGGCAAAGGAAGAGAATGCAGGAAAAAGAAGTACAGATATTAAATTAGCAGGGTTATAGGTAACCTTTCCTCTTCTTTTTTTTCTGGTTCCTCTGTTAACTATGCAATAATTAAAATCTAGGGGGAAATATTAGAAGAAGAAAGTTTACTGCTGCTTACATTCTGCGATACGTATATGAGAATCTTGCTAGGAGGTCTAATTTAAGTGTCACCATTTGGTGATATTTAGTCTCAATGACCAACAGGGCAAGGCACTGTGCAGCTCTGTCAACTAGGAAATCACTGTAGAAAAGCAGAGGCGAGGACAGGTGAAAAATAATATCAACTGAGAGAAAATATTTGCAAAACATGAATGTGATAAAAAGACTCATCCAAAAGACACAAAGAACTCTTAAAACTCAACAATAAGGAAACAAACAATGCAACTAAAAATGGGCAAAAGAAGTGAAAAGACATCTCACTAAAGATACACAGGTAAGAACTAAGCATATGAAAAGGTGTTCCACAGCATACATCTTCAGGGAACTGCAATTAAAACCTCAATGAGTTACCACTGAAAACTTATTAGAATGACTAAAATCCAAAACAGTGACAACACCAAATGCTGACAAAGATGTACAGCAACAAGAACTATCATTCCTTGCTGATGAAAATGTAAAATGCACTATAACTTTGGAAGACAGTATGACAATTTCTTAACAAAACTAAACATGTTTGTGCTACACAATCCAGCAATCTTGCTCCCTAGTATTTATCCAACTGATTTAAAAACTTGTTTACATAAAAACCTAAACATGAATTTTTTCAGGGTTTCTAGCGGCTTTGCTCATAATTGCCAAAAAGTTGAAGCAACCAAAATGTCCTTCAATAGATGAATAGAGAAACAAACTGTGGTATATCCATATAATGGAATATTATTCAGTGATAAAAAGATAATGAGCTATCAAGCCCCAAAAAGACATGGAAGAATCTTAAAGGCATATGGCTAAGTGAAAGATGCCAATCTAAAAAAGTTGTATATACTTCTGGGCAAAATGGTAGTGTAGGTTATGCAAATTAAAAATCAAATCAGTAATGTCCAAATAAATAAATAAATGAAAAAGCTGTATATATTGTATGATTGCAACCATATGACATTCCGGAAGGGGCAACACTATACAGACAGTAAAAAGATCAATGGAGAGATGAACAGGTGAAGCACAGGGGATTTTGAAAGCAGTGAAAACCCATAGAATGAACTACGGACTTTAGTTAATAATAATGTATTATTACAGGTAAACAAGTAACAACCAATCATCTTGGTGATATTGTATTCTCATCTACAAGAGCCAGCTGCTCAAGTGTTCTATCATTTTATCAATATAAGAACTCACAGATATCAATAAGCAGTTTATTAAGAATTATCTTTAGGGTCCTGACAGGCATACTGACTCTCAAAGCAAAAGTTCGCTGGTTCAGTTCCCAGTCAGGGAACATGCCTGGGTTGCAGGCTATGCAACCAATCATTGTTTCTCTCTCACATCAATGTTTCTCTCCCTTTCTCCCTCCCTTCCCTCCTCTTCGCCTCTCTCCAAAAATAAATAAATAGAAATCGTTAAAAAAAAATAAAATCCATTTAGAGCAGTACAACCAAAACAAACAAAATAAAATTATCTTCATGAAAATGATTTCCCACATATCGAACTAATTTTCTCTTCTTGAATCTTTTTTAATTTGATATATATTTCAAACAGCCAAATCTGTTGCTACCAATGAAGGAGGAAAAAGTCAAAGTCTTGGTATTATAATGGAGGGAAGTTAAATCAGCTATTGATAATTAAGAGTGTGTGGAACACAAGATTTGGATTTCCAGAGTTCAGCTCTTAGTTTCATTACCTAGAAGTTGCGATTTGGCCAAGCCACTTAAACTGACCTCATTTTTGTTATTAAAAAAAATCAGTGTGGTTTTTAAGGGTCATATGATCTGTGAAAGTCTTGACTTATTTATTTATTTATTTATATTTATTTTAGAGGGAGAAGAACAGAGAGGAACAATGATGTGAAGAAGAAACACTGATGGGTTGCCTCTAGTACCTGCACCTACTGGGGATCAAACGGTAACCTAGGTATGTGCCCTGACTGGGAATCGAACCAGAACCTTTTGGTGTATGGGATGATGCTCCAACCAACTGAGCCACCTGGCCAGGGTGACAATACTTATTTTACTAGCAGATAAAACGTATTTAGGGTGAAAAGTGATGGCAGGTGCCCTACTTCCATAAACCCAGCCATGTGTCTGGTAGGTAAAGGACTGCAAGGAACTTTAGATTCATGAAGGCATTGCCCTCTCCCTCCAGAAAGTGACCGACTTTTGACTTGTTCTTGTCCAAGGTCACAAGGCTGGTTAGTGGCAACCAGAATAAGGTCTCCTGGTTCTCCTATGATACCACTGTCATTCATTATTCACTCACTCATAAAAAAACACTTTTATGGAGGATAAATTAAGTGCAAAGCACTGTGCTAGGTGCTGTGGGAGATCCTGATTTATGAGACACAGATCCTTCCTTCAAGGAGCCAAGGGACTGGTGGGACAAGACTAAACCATGGTATGATAAACTATTATGTGACTTGGTGAGGGTCAATGGAAACTTGGTAAAAGAGATGACAGTTCAGACATGATCCAAATGGCAGAATGGATTTGTCACAGGGTTTAACCAGCAGGCAGTCCAGGGTTAAGTACTAGTATTTTTAAAAATATATTAATTGTAACGTGTACCACACTAATGCAAGATGTTACTAATTGGGAAAACTGGGGAGGTGAGGTGAGGGCATAATGGGAACTTTATGTACTTTCTGGTCATTTTTCTATAAAACTCCTTTAAAAAAATAAAATCTATTACTAAAAAAGAGATAGTGTCAATACTATACTTAAAAGCACCTTCTGAGATTTCTGCCTGACCCAGATAACCCCCTATGACTCCAGGTCATGTCTATACAGCTCATTTATTTCATACAGTCCTGTTTCTATGGCCATCAACTGACAGACTGAGGTAGATACTTGACCCAAGCTGAAGTAATCAGACTCTCCTGGGATCTTTAATTGGCTCTGAGTTACCTGAGATCTGAGTTCAGTATAGGTTAATTAGCTAAGTAAAGTAATTCAACCTTTACCTCTATTATACAGCTGAGGAAATTGAGGCACAGCTAACTTACATGGTCCCAAAATCAGTAAATGGCACAGACAGGATCCAAACTTGGGCATTCTAGTTTCCCAAGCCTGTGCTCTCAACCACTAGATTAAGACTATCATACGTCACATTTTATTTGTAACCAAGAATACTAAGGCACCTACTAGAAAGCTAATTCTGACACAAATTGATACTAAAGCTACAAATGCCATCTCTAATTCTTTCTAATAGAAAAGGACAAAGAGTTGAGAGCTAAGAAAAAAGTAGATGACGATTTATAACACTCTGTAGGAGGACAGAAAAACTACATCCTCAACCGATGCAAAGTAATGTACTTCATTTTTTTTAAAGACATTTTCAAGACACAACTCTTTTTAAAATTTTCCTCTAGAACTCTTTCTTCAGTAGTGCCTAAATTTTCCATACGCCTTTCAAATTAATACAACTGATACTTTAATATATTTATTCCCAATCACTGAGTCATGGTATTTTGTCAGATTGTGATATCCTGCACTTCTTCACTTCTCATTGCCAAGGAATTTTGCTGTATACCTATGAGATTACATACAGCATATGTAACAAAGAAATCAGAATAATTCTATAAGCTACATACCAGCTAGTTTCACTGTTTTATATACATATAATATTCATAAATGTGACTATAGGTACAAATTAATAAATAAATTGCTGAAAAGATGCAAATAAATGAAAGAGATCAAAAAATCAATGGATTAGGGAACAGGGATGCACCCCCACCCCCACCCCTAGTCCCAACTGTACACACATCCCTGGAGTTGCTCCGCAAAGGACTACTTTAACAAATATCAGACCTTTGCTAACACCAATAAAGAGAGTCCATTTTCCCCCATAGTCCCTGATCTTTTTGTTTCATGGGGCTCCCTTCTGTTTTATGCCTGACCAATTATTTCAATTATCAGCATCATCCTGAATTTTATGCCTTTCTATGGAAGTCAGAAGACTAAATATCAAAGAGAAAGGGTTTTCCAAGACTAAGGTTGAATTAAAAAAAAAACAATGAAAGTCAACAACTGAAGCACAGCTTAATGCTCATGACTCCTGGAAAGTTTCTTCTAGAGTTGACATAGAAATACAAATACAAACAATTCCTCTCTACAGAGCACAGTGACTAAATAATCATTCTTGTTTCCCCCACTATTATATTTTTAAACAACACACCCTTCCTTGTGAATTAACTGTTTTGTCAGTGTAAAGATAAAAAAAGCCGCCACATTGACAGATAAAATAGGAAGGACAAGAACAATCTAAATATATAAGTTGCCACCTCCCAGTGTTCCCTTATTTCCAATAAATAAAAAGCCCAATTGTATATAATGATCACATATTTACTCTTTCTAACATTAGTTTTTGAAATATTAAAAATGTTGGTATGAAATATAAATTTCTGATCACTGATAAATGCAATGTATACACCTTAGAGAAACTCATCTTTAGACAAGTTTACAGAATTATTGTTTCTATGCCCCTTAACTTATTATTTCCTGACTTTCGCCAACTGTCCAGTATGATTATAAATTAAATTTTATATGACTTTGTAGTTATTACTATTGCACTGATATGAGTAAAATACAGAAATACTGATTTCTATTAATTACTGGAAAAAGGCAAGGTGTAAAACATGGAAGGGGTACTATTTGCTACCATTTACAAAAGGAAGTATATACATGTATTTCATTTTGAATACAGAGAATCTTTGGAAGAATACAGAGTAAGTTGTATCAGTGCTGTCTTCAGTGAGGAAAACTAAATAGATAAGGGGATGAAAAGCAGCCTTTCTTTTCATTACATACCCTTTTGATCCTTTTGAATTTTGTACCCTGTAAAGGCATTTTAAAAATATACTAAAAGTCAACTTGTTATCCCATTAAATGTGACTAAGAATAAAATAATTTGAAACAACAAATGGTTGAAATCACTATAGGACCCAACAATGTTCTGTTACATATTAATCAACCCAGTGTCTGAGTTATGAGCACATGCATCTGAGCTGTGCTAACTGCTGTCCATGCTCATTCAAAATATGCTCAAAGGCTCCAAGTGACTGCATTTTTTTATGTGCCCTGGGCATGTAATAGCTCTGGCCACCAACACAGGCATCCAGCTAGGATGAACTAACGACTGCACATCTGCTTTGACCCTGATATAAGAGCAACAACACCAATCAAGTGTCTCCTTGCCAACTGCCAGGGGGTTCAAATAGTCATATTCTAAAATGAAAAAAAAAAAAAAAAAAAAGACTTTAAATTTTGTTATTTTTAAACTAGGAATTGAAACAGATGCCATTATCACAGTTAGCAACTAGAACTCCCAGAACACCTTCAAGAGTGACGTGCTCAGTTTTGGGAAGACACTTAACAGTTCTGGTAGAGACCTGTTAAGGAAGTAGGTGCACACCTCTGTTTCAAGCGCAAGCTTGTGGGTAATGAAGCTAAATTTATCCACATCAGTGTCTTTCACATGATGTTTATGCAACAGCTGTGGTGTCTAGAGATATACTCCACACTTCTCTGGGAATTTCTTGTTTTCACTACAACAAAGCAACTACCAAAACAATGCCTCTGATAAGCACTTAAGTGACATATTGTACACAGTAATTACTTTCGTAACTTTAGAGACAACACTTCTAACACCTGAAAGAAAAATTACAAAGAAACTTACAAACATCAGTACTTTCTAACATTACTCAATATCACTAATGAAACATGGTACCCAGAACATAGAGGAAATGTTTATCAAGTAAATATTTGATAAATAAATGAATTTTAAAGTTAGAAAAAAGAGACCTCTTATTTATGCCTTAAAGAAATATTCTAATTCATCATTCCTTGCTTTGACTTTGCAAAGTAGGTAAAAATTAAATATTACTATCCCCATTTTATAGTTGTAGAGCTATAGAAAATAATTAAGTGATAAATAATCATCTGGTTACCTTGCCTAATTATGAGAAATAATTTCAACACAAATAATCCTGTTTCTTAAAAAAAAAAAAAAAAAAAACCTTTAATTTTTTAGTTTAAACCTTGGATGAATCTTTCACAGATTTGATAAAATAGTGCCTACCCTACTGACTACACATTACCCTAAACTTCTCAAAAGTAAACCTCTTAGAGGTGTAATCAATCTAGCTGCTGAGATGATAAGAGGCTTCTGCTCTGTTCTCCTTTGATTTTCTCATTTATTTTCCTCTATCAGTTATATACTTCATTGGCACAATGTTTCAAACTATATTTAGTACCAGTTATAGCACATAACTGATACACAGTCTGAGATTATTACTCTATATGAGAAAAACTGGTAGCTGTGATATTTAAACATATTCTTAAATTTTAACTCACGGTACTAATTCTTTTATCAAACTACATCTGAAAACCACATGATGATGATTAATCTTAGCACCTCCAAGGTGGTACATCTTCCAATTACATATTCAGTTACACTTTGCCAACCAGAACTCTTATACCTGTCAATCAAAATTTCTTTTATTATATATTTCTGATGTAGTTTTGTGGCGATTTCCTATCACAATTGCCAATAAAGATCTTGAACTCAAAAAACAATGTGCTTTTTTTCATCTACAAAGGATATAATAATGTTAGCTATATAATCTTGGCTACCATTGTTCCTACATTGACATGTAAATTTGCTGTTAGTTGTTGAATATAAAGCTTTAGTTGGCTTTATATTCATCTCACCTGACCAGCTTAAACTGACTCTGATCAAATTACAGACAGTTCCTCAGTTGTATGCTTACCTTTAATACCTATAAATATTTACTAAGTGCCTCCCTAGCTGGTATAGCTCAGTGGAGTCAGTGCTGGCCTGTGAACCGAGAGGTCACCAGTTCGATTCCCAGTCAGGGCACATACCTGGGTTGCAGGCCATGACCCTGGTTGGGGGCGTGCGAGAAGCAACTAATCAATGTTATCTCTTACACATTGATGTTTCTCATGATCTCTTTTAACTAAGTGCCTACTGTGTACTCAGCATGTATATACAAGAGACTGAGCAACAAGAATAGATAATAATTGCTGTATTTCAGAATGGACATTCATATTTGTTGAAGAACAAGTTTATAACCTTATGGGGGGTAAATTTAGCAACCTCTACCAAAATTTAAACTCTGTATTCCCAACATACAAAATACTAGGCTAAGAATACAACGATACATGTTAACAAGGACGTTATTGTCTTCAATAAGAAAAGAAGTGACAATAATATTGCTGTCTGTCAATACATGAGCAACTAATAAGATAAATTTATGCCCTTTCCAAGTAGCTCAGTTGGTTGGAGCATCATTCCAATATGCCCAAGGTTGTGGGTGCAGTCCCCAGTCAGGGCACACACAAGAAGCAATCAATGAATGCATAAATAAGTGGAACAACAATCAGTGATTCTCTCTCTCTCTCTCTCTCTCCCTTTCTCTCTCCCTCTACAAATAAGTAAAAATGTTAAATATGATAAATTTAGGAAAACTAATACTTTGTGATCATTAAAAAGAATAAAAGGTAGATGTAGACATACTAAGTTGTAGTCTATGACACTTAGTTTAAAAATTAAGTTCTAAACAGTTTTTCAACAAATGATTCTATGGCAACTACATTCCCCCATGGGGAAAAAAAAAAAAAAAAGAGCCACAACCAGTATGGTTCAGTGGGTTGGGCATCGTCCTGCAAAGCCAAAGGCCTCGCCCTGGCTGGTGTGGCTCAGTGAATTGAATGCCAGTCTGCTAACCAAAAGGCAGCTGGTTCGATTCCCAGTCAGGGCACATGCCTGGGTTGCAGGCCAGGTCCCTAGCTGGGGCGTCCAAGAGGCAACCAATCAGTGTATCTCTCACATATCGACATTTCTCTTCCTCTCTTTCTCTGCCTTCCCCTCTCTAAAAATAAATAAAATCTTAAAAAATTAAAATTAAAAAAAAGGCCAAAGGTCTCTGGTTCACTTCCTGGTCAGGGCACATGCCTGGGTTTTGGGTTCAGTCCCCAGTTGGGGCGCATATGAGAGGCAATCAATTGATGTTTCTCTCTCACATCGATGTTTTTTTTCCTCTCTTCCTCCTCCCTTCCCCACTTTAAAAATATATAAAATAAAATCTTAAAAAAATGAATTTGGACCCCTACCTCAAAGCATACACAAAGATTAACTCAAAATGAATCAAAAACCTAAATATAAGAGCTAAAACTTTAAAACCCACTAGAAGAAAACATAACCATAAATCTTTTTAAGCTTGGGCTAGGCAATGATTTTCAGTATAACAAAAGCAAAATGTACAAAAAGAAAAATTAACTAATCAAACTACCTCAAAATAAATATCAAATGACACCATCAGCAAAGTAAAAAGACAATCCACAGACTGAGAGATAGTATTTACAAATCATTTACCTGACAGGGATTTGTATCCAGAATATATAAAGAACTCTTAGAGCCCTGGCTGGGGTGGCTCAGTGGATTGAGTGCTGGCCTGCGAAACAAAGGGTCACTGGTTTGATTCCCAGTCAGGACACATGCCTGGACTGCAAGCCAGGTATCCAGTTGGGGGAGCGCAAAAGGCAACCACACATTGATGTTTCTCTCCCTCTCCTTCTCCATTCCTTTCCTTCTCTCTAAAAAATAAATAAATAAAATCTTTTTTTTTTAAGTTCTTAAGAAGCATATAGAAATAAATGGAAAGAAAAAGAGAAAATTTGTAAAAAAAAAACTCTTAGAACTAAATAATAAAAAGACAAAAACCCCAATTATAAAATGAACAAAGTAAATGAACAGACATATCTCTAAAGATATAAAAATGACCAATAAGCACATGAAAAATGCTTAACATTATTCATTATTACAGAACTGCAAATCAAAACCACAACAAGGTGCTATTTCACCTCCAGTAGGATGGCTATAATATAGACACATGTGACCATATCAGATGCAGAAAAGTATGTGACAAGATTTAAGATTCATTTATGATATAAAACAAACTCAATAAAATGAGGATAGAAGGAAAAATCCTCAACATAATAAAGGCCATATATGAGAAACCCTCAGCAATATCATACTCAATGGTGAAAACCTGAAAGCTTTTCCTCTGAGATCAGGAACAAGACAAGAATGTCCATTCTCACCACTACTATTCAACATAGTACTGGAAGTCCTCGCCAGAGCAACCAGGCAAGAGAAAGAAATAAAAGACATCCAAATTGAAAATGAAGAATTAAAACTGTCACTTTTGGCAGATGACATAATTCTATATATAAAAAACCCTAAAGACTCTACCAAAAAAAAAAAAGTCAGAAACAAACAAATACAGTCAAGTTGCAGGATACAAAAATCAATGTACAAAGATCTAATCCATTCCTTTATACTAACAATGAATTATTTTTTAAAAATGAGGAAGACAATTCCATATGCAATTGCAACAAAGAAGAAAATATCTAGGAAAGAAGTTAACAAATGATGTTAAAGACTTATACACTGGCCCTGGCCAGGTAGCGTTGGTTAGAGCACTGTCCTGATATGCCAAGGTTGTGGGTTCAATCCTGGTCAGGGGACCCTAAAGAAAATAATAATAACAATAAAATAAATAAAATACAATATTAAAAAAATAAAAAGACCTATACACTGAAAACTACATGACATCATTGAATGCAACTGAAGAAGACACAAGAAATGGAAAGATATCTTGTGTTCATTAACTGGAAGAATCAACGTAATTTAAATTGTCATATTACTGTCATGATAAACATTTATTTAACAAAGTTATGCATTCAGTTAAAAAATAAATAGCCATATTACCTAAAGCATAATACAGATATAATGCAATCCCAATGACATTTCTCAAAGAAATTGGAAAAAATCATGAAATTTGTAAGAAACCACAAAAGACCTCAAATAGCCAAAGCAATCCTGAGGAAGAAAGGACAAAGCCAGAGGCATCACACTCCCTGAATTCAAATTATATTACAAAACTATAATAATCTAAACAGTATAGTATTGGCAGAAAAGCAGACACAGAGACCAATGGAACAGAACTGAGAGCCCAGAAATAAACCCATATGTATATGGGCAACTAATATTTGACACAGGATCCAAGAACATACAATGGAGGAAAGAAAGCCCTTTCAATAAATTGTGTTGGGAAAATTGGGAAGCCACATGCAAAAAATGAAACTAGACTGCTGTTTGACACCATACACAAAAATAAACTCAAAATGAATCACGAACCTAAATATAGGAACTGGAACAACAAAATACAGTCATACCTCTGTACTAGTCAGCTTCAGAACTTGTCAAACCCTGTAGTCATTACTTTTTGTAGAGGAAAAAAAAATATTTCACCACTCAGCCCTTGCTTGGGACTCGTCACATTTGGCTAGAACTTGTATGAGTCACGACACACCCCGCAAGAGAAAATGCTTCTTCGTTAGGTACTTAACCGGTTTCCACACTTGTCATGAGTTCCAGAACAAATTAACAATGAGTACCAAGGTACCACTGTACAAAGAAGAAAACATAGGTACTAAAATTATGAACCTTGGTCTCAAAGAGGAATTTATTAACTTGACCCCAAAGGCAAGTGAGGTAAAAGCAAAAATAAATGAATGGGACTACAGTAAACTAAAAAGTTTCTGCAGATCAAAAGAAACCATCAGCAAAACAAAAAGGTAACCGACCGAGCCCTGGCTGGTGTGGCTGAGTGGATTGAGTGGTCTGTGAACTGAAAGGTCGCCTGTTCAATTCCCAGTCATGGCACATGCCTGGATTGTGGGTCAGGTCCCCAGCTGGGGGCGTGTGAGAGGCAACCACACATTGATGTTTCTCTCCCTCTCCCTCCCTTCCCCTCTCTCTGAAAATAAATAAAGTCTTTTAAAAATAAATAAATAAAATAACCAACAAAATAAGAAATATTTGCAAACAACACCTATAAGGGGCTAATATCCAAAGTACATAAAGAACTCATATAACTCAACAACAAAAATAAAAACAATCCTATTAAAAATGGGCAGAGGACCTGAACACTTTTTCCAAGACATACAAATGGCCAAGAGATATGTGAAAAGATGCTCAACTTCACTAGCAATAAGGGAAATGCAAATCAAAACCACAATGAGATACCATTTCATAGCTGTTAGAATGTCTGTTCAAGACAAGAAATAACAAGTGTTGGAGAGGTTGTGAAGAAAAAGGAACCTTTACTGCTAGTGGGAATGTAAACTGGTACAGCCACTATGGAAAACAGTATGGTGGTTCCTCAAAAAGTTAAGAATAGAGTTACCATATGACCCAGCAATCCTTCTTCTGGTATCTACCTGAAATTTTTGGAAACATTTATTCATAAGAATATATGTAGCCCCATGTTCACTGCAGCATTATATACAAGGCAGCCACAACATGGAAACAACTTATGTATCCTTCAGTGGATGACTGGATAAAGAAGATGTGGTATATATACATGTACAATGGAATACTCAGCCATGAGAAAGAATAAAATACTGCCAGTTGTGACAACGTACAGACTTTGGGAGGTGAGCACACAATACAATATAACGGTAATGTATTTTAGAATTCTACACTTGAAACTTCTATGTTATTAACTAATATGACCCTAATAAATTTAACTTTAAAAAGAATATAGACAATAAAAAGTGCTGGTGAGGATACAGAGAAATTGGAACCCTCATACATTGCAGATGGGAATGTAAAATGTTGCAGCCACTTCAGAAAACAGTCTGACAACTCCTCAAATTGTAAAACATGGAGTTATCATATGACCCAACAGCTCCATTTGGGCATATACATAATAGAAATGAAAATATGTCCTGGAGAAAACATACAATAATAATAGTAAATTTTAATTAAAATATATATATATATATAAATATATATATATATATTTATATATATATGTCCAAAGGCTGGACACTAATGTTCAGAGCAGCATTATTCGTAATAGCCAAAAAGAAGAAATAACTCAAATGCCCATCAAGTAATGAAAGGGTAAACAAAAGGTGGTATAGCCAGTCATACAAGAGAGACTAATACTATTCAGCAATAAAAAGTAATGAAGCACTGATATATGCAACATATAACATGAATAAACCTCAAAAACATTTTGTTAAGAAAGCTCATCACAAAAATGCCATGTATCATGATTCCACTTATATAAAATGTTCAGAAAAAGCAAATCTATAGACACCTAAAGTAGATTAGTGGTTGCCTTGGGCTAGGAGTGTGGAAAGGAGGAGAGGGAACAACTGTAAATGGGCAGGTTTCTTTGGGGGGGGGTGATGACAATGTTCTATGACTAGATTTTGGTAATAGTTACAAAACTCTACAAATTTGCTAAGAACTACTGAACTGCACACGTAAAATGTCATGTTGCCAGTTACAATACTGCTCCATTTAGTGAATAACTATGTGCCAGAAACTACATTAAATACTTTACATATTATTTCATCTAATTCTCACAATGAACCCACAATCCCATTTAACAGAGATACCTGAATCTCAAAGACGAAGCTATTTGCTGAAGGTCACACAGCTGAGCAGTCAATGACCTAGAATTCAATCACTAGTCTCACTCACCACCTCAGCATGCTAAATTGCCCCACTGACCACATATATTAAAATGATCAGCAGAGCCTGGAATTTCATTATTGTGCTATTTCAATATGTCTGCCAAGAATCTTTTCTGTAAAAATGCCAGTTCATCTGGTATTTTAAGGTAGCAGAATTTCCAAGCCAGTAAACAGATTTTGAAGAAGCCCTTGAGAAGAATCTAGTGCAGTATATATACTGAAAAGGAGTCAACGGATTTCATTGTGTCTCTTGGGGCAACAGCTGTTACTAAAGTAACTGTCTCTAAGTTAATTCATAAATGGATTCACCTTGTCCAAATCCTAAATAAGACACCTGGAACACATCTGGCTGGAACAAAACAATGCTTCTGGGAAAAAGCACACAAAGATCAAATTAGAACTGCCAGAAAAAGACTCCTTTGAAATCCATACTTCCTCATTTGAGGAGAAATGTTAGTATTCGAGGCTCATCTGTCTTCTACTTGAATGACTCCACAATCTGGAACTGAAGTTAGGGAATGAAAATCCATTTCCTAAGAGACCTATTTAGTAGAGGCAATCAGAAAGAAGAGAGAATTGCTCAGGGAGAGGGAGGTGAGGAGAAGGAAAAGTTGGCAACCAATTAGATTAAATCATTCATTTGGCCCTAAAGAATGCAGCAAGGAAATTTACTTTAGAGTGAATCCCCCTTCTTTTTGCATGTCCCACATAGCAAACACAAAAAGCATTCTTTTAAGTGACTCAAACAGGAAGGTTATTTAAAATGTATGATTTGAGTCCTGGCTGGTGTGGCTCAGTGGATTGAGCGCCAGCCCACGAACCCAAAGATCGCCAATTCAATTCCTGGTCAGGGCACATGCCTGGGTGAGGGCTCTCGCACATTGATGTTTCTCTCCCTTTCTTTCTCCCTCCCTCCCCTCTTTCTAAAATTTTTTTTTTTATTTAAAAAAAGTATGATTTGATCCAGAAGTTAAAAGAATCTATTCTGTATGAATTTAAAAAGAAACATTACTCAGAATCTAAGTTCATTCCACTTTTTGCCTGATTCTCCTTTACTCAAGGCTTAGATTTTCTCTCTTCAGTCATGCTACTTTAACCCTTCTCTTTCTTGCATAAAGATGAAAAGTCCATTCCTTTGCCTAACAACACCAAATAAATACTTCCACTCCCTTTCTACTAAATCAATAGGCACTTGTACTTCACTAAAATGTCTGATTTCTTCACTGCTCTCTCTAAAATTAATTAGAATGCAGTCAGTCAGTTGTTAGCATTTACAGCACAAATGGCATCCAGAATATCTGGATTAGATATTTTGATAACACATGAGAAAAAGAGAAGACTAGAAGTCAAAAACCTGAATTTTACTTTGGACTATACCATTTATTTGTCATGTGACCTTAGGCATATCACACCCTTTCTGAGCCTTAATTTCCCCATTTATAAAATGAAGATAATAACACCAGCCCTTTCCTCTTCAGAGTTACAAAACAAATACCTGAAAGCACTATGAATGCTGTGAAGGATACACAAATGTGAGCCATTATTGTTGATCATTTTACCTGGACAGATCTCGCCTTTTTATAAACTCAGCTTATGAATATTACTCAGTCAAAACACTCCTCTCTGTTCTTCTGCCTTTAGCTTGTATGACAAATCAAATCACCATAACAAAATTACACTGGGTTTCAATAGGGAAACTAGTCAATTCTCTATTAAACTTGTTTCATTCTAAAACCTAATATTAAAGGCAAACTATAGACTTATTGAAGTTTCTTCCTGCAAAGCTAAATAGAATGATTTATTTTCCAGAAGCCTGTCTGGCAAAAATAATTCTTGTTTTCTTCTTACATTCCTATTTTCTATACATTAATTATCATAGGAAAGAATTAAAACTCGCAGCAACTATAGTTCATATTCTAAAAATAGATCTGGCTCAGGATAATAATAGATATCAGGGTTTAGACTATTATATCCTACCCTAAAACTCAAAATTTTAAGTCTGGAAAAGGATTATTTGACACACAGAGTATTTTTGGAAGGCCCCCTAAGAAACCTACCAATGAATGAAGTAGGTGACATGGAGACAATGAGAAAAGACATACTTTTCACTTAATATCCTTTTGTACCTTTTGAAATTTCAGCCATGTGCAGCTCAAATGCACGTATCTGTTATTTTATTAATTAATTATAAATCACTGAGGGAATATGAAGAACCCCTCATTTTCCAGAGAAGGTAACTGAAGCCAAAGGAGATGAGCTGCTCAGGCTTACACCACTAGAGGGAGAAAAAGCTGGGACTGGATCTCAGGAACCCAGAAGTTCCTACTGTTTTCCCCCTTACCACAATGCCATGTGTTAAAACAGCAAGTGCCATCTTAAACAAAATAAAAGTATTTCTACAATCCTTTTCAGAACTGTGTGACTGGTGATACAGTGTTAATCGTGAATGTTTCCACAGGAGTTCTAAGGCAAAGGGGCAGAGATTCATACCAAGTACTGAATGAATAAAGACAAGAGCACATCAATCAGCATATGGATACTGTGTCTTCTCTCAGGTATAGTGGATTTAAGTTTAACCAGGCCAGGAAATGTTGCAGCTTTCATTATTACTAATAGTAATGGTGTCTGATGAGGCAGAATAGAGCTAGTAGTACAAAGAGCCTATTCCTAGTAAATTGACTCAGAAGAAATAAAGCAAAAGCAGAAGACAGAAATTTCAAATTTGAAAGAAGTGGAACTACTCTCAAATAGGAAAACTGAGGGAATTATCAATGCCCCTTCTAGTCCTCAAATCCTCCAAGACAAAGAAGCAAGGCAGTTTTAACTCCTCTGAGCAATTCAAGCATACTTTTCCTCTTGGTAAGAAAAAACCACCTTTACTTCTACTGGGCACAAATGCAGGGAAACAGCAGAGTTTCCACAGCTAGGAATAAAAGAAGCCAGAAATGAAAACTATTCCAAAAAGTCTGTCTGCTTAAATGGAAGGATCTTGAAAGGTAACTTATTCTTTCCTTTCTAGGTATGTAGGTAACTTTCACAATTGGAGAAATACATATGCATTTTAGACATTATTAGACCTTTACTGTCGTCGTCGGCAGCCGTCCGTCTCGAGAGACGATGGTGTAGCTTCTTAAGAGTCTATCTGCACCGCCGAGAATGGCTGTGCAGTCCGACTCGGGAGTGACACGGTATCTGTCTCCTCCCGTGTTGAATCGACATCTTGCGATGACGCTGGAGTGTCCTCTCCAGTGAAGCTGAAGCTACAGAGCCTGGGCAGGGTGATATGGAGGGTCTGCTGTTGCCCATGCAGCAGACCCCCCCTCTCTTCGCAGCTGAAGGGTCCAAGGGAAAGACGGAGTCAATTCAGCTTGGCTTCAGGTGCGCCGCAGGAGTTGCCGGTGTTGACTACAACGTCAAACCGCCTTAGGGACTCCGGCTCCGGATTTTCTGTCGGGGTTTACTCCCTTAGCCTTTCCCCTGAAGAGGTATGCCGCAAGGCAGCAGAGGTTTTTTGGAGTCAAGAGTTTTCCTTCTCTGATGTACTCTGACTGGAAGATCGAACCAGCGACACTTAGCTCGCAGGCCGACGCTCAATCCACTGAGCCAAACCAGCCAGGGGGTAAAGGTAAGGAATAACGCTCATAATAATTAGAATCATTCCTCTTAAAACCAGGTAGCAGAGGAAAAAGAAGGGCAAAGAGGTGGATGCTATGTATCTTTCCTCATCTTGGAAGACTGGCTTTGTGCTTCTCTTTTTGGGGATTAATTCTATCATCAGTTTTTCATGAGAGATAGCACTTGGTTTTGATTGGGAACAACCTGGATTTCCATCTCAGCTTGGGTGGCTGTTAACTTTATCACCTGAGGAAGCCATTTAACTTCCTAGTTTCTACAGCTGTAAAATGGGTAACACCCTCACAAGGTTGTCTGGGGATGAGGTGTGAGCAGCTTGTCTGAAGCACCTGGGACAGAGCTGGACTCAGAGCTGTTTGCTGTTACTATTATGCACGGACTAAGTGGGTGAGCACGCGTCTGCCTCTCACACTTAACGGTAAACTCTCTGAAGGCAGGAATGCCTGGCTGATCTTTCTCTTCCTCACTGTGCCTAGCACAGCGTTTCACCTAAAATAAAGAGCTTGACCTGAATTTGTAGGGAATCAAAGCTTACAGAGAGTGCCTGCTCCAGGACAGAAAACAGGATGTGCCCAGAGATGTACAAAGAACAAACAAATCTTCCCCGACAAAAATCAATGTTCCCTCCTCCTGAAAACAGGACTCAGAAATCCACCAAAATATAAACAGTGGTTGTCTGTGGTGCTTGGGCCATGACTGCCCCTTCTATCTTCCTCCCTAATATTCTAAATTTTCCACAATGTGTTCATAATAGGAAAAATGATTGAAATTATTACAACCATATGTGAGACTGCTTGCCTCTGAGTCAGAAAGTCAGAGACCCGGGGTTCAGTCTCCACCACTAGTATCTTGCTACCTGGCCCTCAGCAAGTCACTCCAGTTTCCAGGGCAATGACAGGAACAATACTCCCTCTGATGACACCAGCAGGCAGCTGTGGGAGCCAAGGTGGCTGGGACTGGGCTGTGAAAACCCTCTCTCTCTGCTAATGAGAGCTCTGGAGCTCCTGAGCATGCCTGGACCCCCACCGGGTCCTTTTCACTTTTTATTCCAAACCCGGCCTTTAGTCCTTTGTTTGTTTCACACCTTCATGAATGTTATTGTCATAAGAAGGAAGAATAACCCACAAAGCTGCAGCCTTCTTCTCAACCTATAAACATGCTACAAAAGTAATGGGAACGAATTTGAGGCTAAGATCGTAGTAACCAGAGGTGGATTGAACAGCGGGTGCACCGGGTGCGTGCCCTGGGCCCCCACTTCTGAAGGGCCCTGCAAAACCCCAACTTTACACTTTTTTTCTAATGACACCAAGTTTGGTTTCATTACTACACTGCATAAAATATGGTTAACATGTATTTTTATTTTCCCTGCCTCCCTCGTTTTTTTTTAAGGGGCCCTATTATTTTCTTCTGTGCCCGGGGCCTCAACCAACCTTAATCCGCCTCTGATCATAACTCTCCATTAATGACCCCCACTCATGTTTAAAACCTCACCAGCTGTGAGCCCTTACATTCATTCACAGGGTGTTTGTTTCTTTCTCCCTTTTCTTTTTTATTGCTAATACATTTAAAACTTCATACTTGAGTCACTGGCAGATCGTTCAGGGCAGAGGGAAGGAGGCAAAACAGCTAACAGAACCATCAGAAAGAAAGATGGGCCTTTGAAAACACCAATCCTCATGATCAGCTCTAAACCTGACACTTCCTCTGTCTGAAGTCAAACTAGCCATCTCGTTCTTAAAAAGCACCATTCGGTGAGAGAGCATATGAGGGGTGCCAGCCCACAAACGACACTTAAAACCTTAAAAACTTTAAGACCTTTACTGTACCTTTTGATAATTGCCAAACAGACTGCAGTCATGTTAGTTAATCTAAGTATTTTAAAGCACTAGTTAAATCTGTTTGCCAACAATTAGTTGATCTGGGGGGAGGGGGTATAGGGACTAAATGGTAATGGAAAAAAATACAAAAAACAAATTAGTTGATCTGATGAGGCATTGAAAAAAAAAAAGAACATGAGACAGGATAACAAGCCTGGCCAAAACATAACCTCCAGCCACTACTACAGCTCATATTTCTAAAGAGAAATTATGGCCTATGGATAAATCATAGATGAAGACTTTCTTAGTCAACTATGGGTCACAAGGTCACATCACCTTGAGAAGTCTCTCTCACCACACCTTCAATTCTAGATTAGCAACAAAAAGCCAAAGAGAGCTCAAATTCTAGCACTAGCCAATCACCGTCATCTCTAGGGAATCTATAATATCAAATGCCTAGCCTCATCAAAAATCATCAGAGTGTTGTTTCAAATTTCAGCTCCAATTTTCACTAAATATTTCAAACATAAGAAAAATACTTGAGTTTTGTTAATAATGTTTCTACTTTGTTGAAAATAACTATGCCTAATAGAAAAAGTCACATAATTCAAAGAAGAAAAAATTAGAAGAAACATAAAGGTCAGATATTATACTTCACATTGAAAGGTATTAATGCCAGTCCTGACCGGTGAGGCTCAGTTGGTGACCGTCTCCACAAGGTGAAAGGTCGGGGATTGGATTGCCAGTCAGGGCACCTGTCTGGGTTGCAGGTTCGGGCTAGTCCGGGCATATATGAAAGGCAACCACCCATGTTTCTCTCTCACATGGATGTGTCTCTCCCTTTTTCCCTCTCCTTTCCCCTCTTTAAAAAGAAACAAAAAGGAAAGAAAGAAGGGAGAGAGGGAGGAAAGAGGGAGAGAAAGGGGAGGGAGGAAAAGGTATTAATGCCAAAAACTCACCTTGGCCAGGTGACTCAGTTGGAGCATCGACCCTGTACCAAAAGGTTGCAGATTGGATTCCCCATCAGAGCACATACCTAGATTGTGGGTGACCCCAGTCCTGGCGGTATGGGAGGCAACCAACCACCTCTACCCATGTTATTTCAAGAAAAACATTAATATACAACCTGGAGCCAAAAAACCAAGACACATTCCACTCCCTCTCAACAACAAATGAGTTAAACAGTAATAGAGGCTGCACTAATATTACCTAGGGCGGGAGAAATATTTGGTGACTCACATATTCCCCTTTGATGTCAATTTCTAAATTACAGAGCTGGTTTCTTTGGGGGCAAAAAGGAGGGGAGAACTTTAAAATTATATTTTCAAACTTCGGATCCAATAAATTAACCACTCTCAATTTCAAAGTCAATTCCATTTTCCCCTCAGAATCATGAGTCATATCACAAACATCTGATACCCATGAAATTTATTGCCTTAAATTTATTCAATTAAGATTTACTGAATCCCCACTACTAAACAAACAACCCTCTGAATTCAACAAATATGCTCAATTTTAACTCTACCTCCTCCTAGTACCTCCATATTTATATGTGTAAATGTAATTATTTTTCCGTCGACTTGGAAAAAAAGTGCAGTGAGCAAATTTCACAGAGCAGTTAACACACAAAGGAACCCTGAGGAAAGAGGAAAACAGATGTTTTTAAATGGTTTAGAGTTGTTCACATCTCTATCAATCTAAATATCAGACTAAATCCCTACCCGTTAAATGTTTATTTGCCATGGTATGGAAGAAAAATTGGGAAATACAGTTGGTGTGTATGATTTAAATCTTCAGACAACGCCAAAGTTTTAAGTCAATGATTTCACATCGCTCCCCGTTAACTTTTCGTTGACCGGGCAAACAAGTAATTGACAGGCTGAGATTTCGGATCGCTTTATTTCTGGCGGAGGCAGAGAAAGGGATACAGGCAAGAAAGTAGAGCACAAAAAAGGGGTATGGTTAATGTCGCAAATAGGACACCCAACCCTGAAGAAAAGACAATTACTATAAAGCGGACCGAAGCAAAAG
The DNA here is from genome assembly GCF_987537825.1 of Furipterus horrens. NCBI lineage: Eukaryota > Metazoa > Chordata > Mammalia > Chiroptera > Furipteridae > Furipterus > Furipterus horrens. The sequence continues at coordinate 97,983,831 of NW_028327174.1, read as the reverse complement.
AATACGTTTACATTTTCAACCCTTGAACTCTGTTCCAGAATTCAGTACTGCCTGCCAAAAGCAACGGCATTAGTGCAAATTATTCGATACCGCCCACAACCTTCCGATTCGATGTCCCGGGTAAACACTTCATCTAATCTGTTACGACCCCCCGAGGCCGTGCGTGAGGAGCAGGGCTAATGCGTTTTGAGAAAGCGAGGCCCACCAAGGACAAGGCGAGCTCGCAACGAAAGCTCCAAGAGTTTCCCAAGCAGAGACTGAACACCAAGTCCCTGCTCCCAGTGCAGGAGGCAGAGCCGCCGCTCCGCGCCGCCGCCCTGGGAAAAGGTGGTCCTCCACGGCGGAGGGGTGAGGGGACTCCTAATCACCCAGCCCTCCCCGACCGGAGCGCACAATCCTCTCCTTCGGAAATCGCAGAGTGGGCTGCGCTGTCCAGCTTCGGCCCTCCGCCCCGCTCAAGATGAGACCAGTCACCATTCCCCTCTGACCTGTCCCCGCGGGGTCCGAGTCGGCAGCGCGACGCCTCCATTCCCACCGCTCAGCAAGTATCCAACTCGTCCAGACTCCCGGCTCCGCTGCTAGGGTGGCAAGCCTGGCGCGCTGCCGGGCCCCGCCCCCTGGCAACCGCACCCTGCACTGTCGCCACCACCCATTGGCCCACGGACTAGCCACTCCTCTCTCATTGGCTCTTGACGCCGCCCGGCGTTGCGGGAGGGTTTCTAAGGGGCGGAGGCACCCGGAGTTAGAGGCGCCTGCGCCGAGGCGGGGAATAAGGCACCGGGGTTGGATGCCTGGACCACCCCACCCTCAGGGGCCGAGGATGTGTCCCCGGCAACTGTGATGGCTTCCAGCCGAATCCGACAGAAGAGCTGCCCATCCCCCACCAACCGCACAAACTGAACGGCCTTCCAGCACTTCCACGGCTTGTACAGAGACCACCCAGATCGCTTCCCGAGGTCTGTAATGTTAATTAGGACTTACAGACCTCTGCTGGCTCCCTTACAGCCCGGCCCTTCCCTGACAACAGAGCCTTCCTGGGAACCACACTTGCAGCCTCTTCCAGCAGTCATTCCCAATGAAGCGTATCACCTCTTGCACTGGAACCGCACAGAACTTCTTCAGCCTCCGCGACTCCAGCCCAAGCATTCAGCGCATTCCTAGACCTGCTCTACAGACTCTCTTAAGAATCTTTACCATTTACCTCTCTACAGCCCATGGACCATCTTCACACACCCAAATACCTTAAGGAAATCGGCTATCTAAATCTGTACACTTATTTCCAATAAATCTTGTCCCAACCATCACGTCCTTTCTCACCACCAATTTGCATTATAATCCCTAAAAAACGTTCTGACAAGTTATTGCACACTGAGTTTAGCTATAGTATTACAAGATCAAAGTTGTTTCCACGTTGGTTTTGAATTTCATTTTTTCTTTTTTAAATCCTTATGCGAGGACGTTTCTTCATTGCTTTTAGATAGGGAGAGAAACATCAATTTGAAAAAGGAGCATCGATCGGTTGCCTCCCATAAACACCTGGACTGGGGATGAAACCTGCAACGTAGGCATGTGCCCTGGCCAGGAATTGAACCTGCAACCCTTCGGCTACAGGTGGATGCTCCAACTGAGCCACACTAGCTAGGGCTGGTTTTGAATTTTTAAAAGGCCTAGAACTTGACACAAGCTAGGAGAGCAGAGTGTTGCACAGGCTCAGTCAGCCTCTACCCACTGTGTGACCCTGAACATGGTTTATTATCTGTGCTTCAAATTCCCATCCATAAAATATAATAATCCTTGCTTGTCTACTAGCTTGGCCTGAACCTGACACAGAAGTAGGTTCTTATATCTAAGTGGAGTTGAATGAGATGCTATTTGTACTAATGAAAGAACAATGGAGATATTTTGTTGACTGAGCAGTCCTACATTATTTACAGTAAATAGTATTCTCTGAAAAGTTTCCACATTTATTTACATATATTTTAAACAGTTACACCAAGAAATCATTTTGCCATCTTATTTAATATTTACAGATTTCTTGGTTAGAAATAAAAACTCAAAACACAGCAAGCCTAAGTAACTTACCCATGGCCCCTCTATCTCCTGGATTCTACTGTAGTCAATAAAACAGGGCTTGCTGCCCTTTCTTCATCTTGCCTTTCAGCCGAAGAGCCAAGGTTGCACTGGTAGCAGCTCAAGTATAAAGTCACAGAGTTTGCTTTGATTCTTTCCATCCATCGGGTCATAGAGGAAGCTGCCACTGAGCCTGACAGAGTTGGTACTCAAAAATGCGGAATGAATTAGTTTGAATGAGGCAATTCAAGGATTAATGAGTAGTAGTTAAAGCAAACTATTAAGGAACACCTACAGTGGAGAGGGCAGTGTTGCTGCATTGTTGGCAAGCAGGGTTATTTTAACTTTCTGCAACCATTTATTTACACACATCTTAAAGTTACATTTAAAAATTTTTAACAGTTAATATGAGAAAAATATGAAGTGAACAGTTTGTGAACTAAAAACTTTATATTTTAAAAAGCAAATCTGGGAACTGAATTCCCTTATGACTCCAAGGCTCTGATTAAAATGCCTTTTTTCTATTGATGTTATTGGTATTCTTTTCACTTTATTCTACTAATATACTCTTCTGCAAGCCAGAAAAGTGACTTTAGCAACTCTATGAAAACCAGCAATCAATTTCTTGAGATTACTGATGTCTGAAAAATCCAGTCAGTTTTTCACAAGGAACTGGCTTTTGCTCAACTTCCCTCTCTCCCTGAGGTAAGTAAACAGGTCCTGTCGTCTCCTCCATGTGACCTTTACGCCATACTTCTCCTCAGGAGTGTCTTTAACCAGAACAGGCCCAGGCTCTGGGCTCTTGGGAATACTAGTGTGAAGGGAGCAGCTTGGCTGGCTGTTTTCCTTCTCATCTGGGGGAACAGGGACCTCCTTCACAGGAGATGACTCTGGGGTCTGGATATCAGGTGCAATGAACATATAAGGTAAGTTTTGAAGTGCGTGTGCTGACAGTTCCTCACAGCTTTGCGGACTGGACATTGGGACAGAAGGCCTTCTGGATATGTCCTTTTCTGAATGACTGGGGCACTTCTGGATTAAGGGGCTCCCAACTGTGGTTGAACTGGAAGAAGGCTGTGGACTCTCAAATGTTAGATGTGGAAACTTGGAGGTGGTAGATTTTCGACTTGAATGTCTTGCCTGGTCTCGATGATGACGTTTCTGTCTCCCGTTGGCTAGGAACCAGCTTTCTGTTGTTGTATCAAACTGAGGTAATACCTAAGGATTAAAAAAAAAAAAAAAAAAAAAGTGACAAAGCCACATATCAAGTACAAACCTAAGGGAAGAAGCTACTGAGTTGGCCAAAAAGTCCATTTAGTTTTTTCCATAAAATAAAAGACACATTTTTTCCATTTTCACCAATAACTTCATTGATTTGGATAATCTGAGTATGTTGGCTATCTCACGTGTGATATAACATTGATTTTCTCAGTTAATGTCTAGATTTGATCACTATCAACTTCAACTGGTCTACCCTACCATGGAGCATTGCCCAGCGAGAAATCACCAGCACAAAACTTTGCACATCACTTTTGATATGTCGATCAGTCACAGCACCTTCTCCGTACACTGCACAATTCTTTTTTTGTGTTTCAGTTTCATTTTTGCCTTTCTTGAAATAATAAAGCATAATATGCTGAAAATGTTGCATATTTTCTTCCATCTTCAATATTAAAAAGGCTACACAAAAATTCACCAATTTTGGTAAGTTTTTTTAAATGCACGCTGATATGACAGTTGTCACAATACAATCTAACAAAATTGTTTTGAATGAAGTTAAAGACAATTAAGACTAGTAGAGCCATCCTTCGGAAAAAACTAAATGAACTTTTTGGTCAACCCAATATATACAATGACCAGACACTAGAATCCTAAATGGGACCCGCTATTATAAGGGACATAAAACAAAAATACCTGTCTAATGGGATATTAATAGAAAGGGATATGAGCTTTGAGCAATCTATTCAATCTCTCAGGCTTTCAGTTTCCTCTGTGTAAGAAAGTGGACAATGCCTCTTTTTCTTTATCACGCCATACAGCTGCAACTTGTTTAACTATCTTTAAACTTCAAAGGCACAAACCAGCAGTCTTATTTACTACTGATCTCAGCACCTCGCAGAATGTCTGCACAAAGGCCCCCAGTTAAGAATGAATGACTGAATGAAAGAATAGGGAGATCATGGATGGAAAGCAAGTAGCACAGGACCTGGCATATAATGAGTTCTCAGTAGATGTTCATTCCTCTTCTCATTCACAGGAGTGTAACATTTAAATTTCTTCTACAACCATGAAGCAAATATTATGGTTCTTCTCAGCAATCCTGAACAAATTATATTTATTAAGTACTCCTAAGCAGATTTTATGCTTTTGTCTGGTCCTTTTGCTATACTACTTCCCAGACGTGTAGTAGCTATAGTGTCTTCCCAGAACTTTTAAGCTGTCAAAATATGGCATATACCGTTTCTGTGGTTTTTCTTTTTCCAAGGTTCAATCTATTAAACAGTAAATAAAATACTCAGCTCTAAACCTCTTCCACAAAGCTCAGGAAACAGTCACATTTTTTACTAGTTCTGCCATATATCTGGCTTTCTCACCCAGCTACTGGATAGTGAAACTTTTATACTAAACTCTTTCAGAGGAATGGGGTGGGGGACTCCAATTCCAACCAATCCAAGTTGAACTTTTCTAACTTTTCACTTTGAACTTAGAAAAGAAGATATACCAGAAGAGATGGCTGACAACAGACAGAAAGAGTATATTGCCTCCTGTACCTACCCCTTTGGATCTTATTGTTTGGAGGCCCTGGTTCACGGGGCAGGACAGTCAACATTCTTAGTTGCCTAACAGAGTAAAAGTCAAAGTAAGAATCCCATAGCCTACCCAGGAAGTGATGGTGTTGTGATCAATGGGCTTGCTGGGCACCTGTCTAGTGTGGGTGATGGAAAGCTGCGGCGATCCACAATGGTGTTTGGCGCCCTCCAGTGGCTGTTGTTGGAATTGCAGTTGTGCTTTCTGGGACGTTTGGCGGCGTTTTTTTCTGGGAGGCATCAATAGGTGAGTGAACAGCGGTTAGAAACCACATGGTGCTGGCGGTAGTCAGGTAAAGGGAGAGGCTCCAATTCCAATCCATGCCTGCAGAGAAGAAACAAAAGCTCTTCCTCATACTGTGTCAGCCAGTTCTACTATCAACTTACCATTCTACCAAAAGCTGTGGGGAGCGCACCTTCCTAACCTAAATCAAGTTAAAACACAGTTCACATTCAACAATTGTTCAATGAACACTTTTTGAGCACGTACTGGGAATTTAAAAATGAAAAATCATTTAGTCTACGATCACTTATTGAGTGCCAAGCTCTTGTAAGGACACAGAGGTCAGACTTTCCCTGTTTCAAAGAGCTGCAAGTCCAACAGTGGGAAAGACCATTACAATAATGGGACCAATGCTTCCACTCCCAGGGAGGTTTTCTAGAAAGGGTGACACCTGACCGAGGTATGAAGGGCAAGGGAAAGCCAAAAAGCAGGGAGAACACTCCAGGCTAAAAAGCAGTACATAAAAAAACACAAAGACATGAAGGAGCCTATGAATTCAGGAAATCACAGACCACATGTAGCTAGACACAGGATATGAAAAGATGAATGACAAGAATTGAGGATGGACATGGGGTCAGGGTTAGCTCAGAAAAACCAGGTGTACCATATCAATTTGGATTTTAGCCTAAGTAGTCAGTGAAGAATTTCAAGCAAAACAATATGATCACACTTGGATTTTTTTTAACTTTTCACCCCAGATAATTTTGAATGTACACAGAAATAATATAATGAGCCTACCCATCACCCAGCTCCAACAACCATTAATGCGTGGTCAATCCTGACCCATTCCTACACCCTACCCCTGTATTATGTGAAGAAAATATGATATTCCCAGTCATTATATCATTGCAATTAACACAACATATATATATGTATGTGTGTGTGTGTGTGTGTGCGTGTATTCCTTAATATCAAGTGTTCAGAAATGTTCAAATTTTCAATTGTCTTATATATATCATAACCGTTTTGTTTATTTTTTGTCTTTTAGACAGATCATCCTGGCAACAGTGTGAAAAGAGAAAACAAGTACCCTGCAAGTAGGAGGACCAGTTTTAGAAAGGCACTATGTAACCTAAGTGAAAAATGATGAGGTCTGAACCTGGGCTGTCAGTGGAGATGGGAGGCTGGGCAACAGGACTGAGAAAGTAATAAAATGTCTAAAAAGATATCCATTGAATCCAGTAACCAGATGAGCTTTAATAAGAGCTTCATCAGTGTAAGGTGGGACAGAAGTTTGAAGGCGATAGGTAGAGAGGTAAATGGGAGGTGCGGCTGAGCATCTTAAACCTAGAAAGTCACGCAACAGGGCAAATTGGTTTCCCTATACATTCATGATTCTTTTTTTGGTCAACAACAAAAAAATGACATACTCTGACTTATGTCACTGAGCAGTGGAGATACAGGTAAAGAAAAAAGAGAGAAAGCCTCTACTCTAAAGAAACTAACATTTTAGGGACAACACAGGTAATAAACATACCTATTTGTTCATTCACTCATTCAACAAATATTTACTGAATGAATACTGTGTGCTAGACACTGCTCCAGGTGCTGTAAATACAGTGATCCCTCACTTATCTCGGGTATTGCGTTCTAGACACCCCCACGATAGGTGAAAATCTGTGAAGTAGGAACCTTACATTTATTTTAGTATTTATATATATTTTAAGGCTTTATAAACCCTTGCCACACACTTATAAACCATTCCCAGTCCCCTATTAACCTTTCCCACTCCCCTATTAACCTTTTCCACACTTTATTATAAACACTACTTATGTTCTTCAGAGAAGGAAAACTCTGACTCCAAAAAACCTCCGCTGCCTTGCGGCATACCTCTTCAGGGGAAAGGCTAAGGGAGTAAACCCCGACAGAAAATCCGGAGCCGGAGTCCCTAAGGCGGTTTGACGTTGTAGTCAACACCGGCAACTCCTGCGGCGCACCTGAAGCCAAGCTGTATTGACTCCGTCTTTCCCTTGGACCCTTCAGCTGCGAAGAGAGGGGGGGGTCTGCTGCATGGGCAACAGCAGACCCTCCATATCACCCTGCCCAGGCTCTGTAGCTTCAGCTTCACTGGAGAGGACACTCCAGCGTCATCGCAAGATGTCAATTCAACACGGGAGGAGACAGATACCGTGTCACTCCCGAGTCGGACTGCACAGCCATTCTCGGCGGTGCAGATAGACTCTTAAGAAGCTACACCATCGTCTCTCGAGACGGACGGCTGCCGACGACGACGACTTATGTTCTTAAACATGGTCTACACTCTTAAACCTACGTAATTTAACAACATACATATACAGTACCACAAAATCCCGTGATATAGCGAAAAATCTACGATAAGTAATTAAATATAATATTTTTAAAAATCCCACGATACAGTGAGGCCACAATAAGTGAACCACAATATAGAGAGGGACAACTGTATATACCAGAGAACAAAATTAAACCCCTGCCCTATGGCACTTATATCTTAGTTGGAAGTGATAAGAACTAGGAGAAAAATCAAACAGGATACGCTAATTTAGGCAGGGTTGTCAGGGAAAGCCTACTGAAAAACTGGCATTTGAGCAAAGACCTGAACGAAGAAAGGAGACCAAGCAAACAATAGAAAGATGCGAGCAAAGAATAGTCCAGGCTGAGAGAAGGATTAGCGCAAAGATCACACGGTGGGAATATGTCTAATTCTCAAGAAGCAGTAAGGTCAGCAGAGTTGAATTGGAGAGTGGTAGGGGGTAAGAACCAGTCCATGTGACACTGGGTTTTATAGGCAACGTTAAGGACTCTGGATTTAATTATTCCTAATGTAATGGAAGCCACTGAAAGGTTCTGGGCAGAGAAGTGACATAATCTGATTTACACTTTTAAAAGTTAACTTGAGCCCTGGCCAGGTGGGTCAGTTGGTTGGAACATTGTTCCATGTACCAAAAAGGTTGCAGGTTTGATTTCCAATCAGGGCACATACTTAGGTTGCAGATTCAATCCCTGGTCTGGACACATATAGGATGCTTCTCTCTTGCATCGATATTTCTCTCCCTTCCTCTCTCTTAAAAGCAATGAATAAATATCCTCAGGTGAGGATTTAAAAAATTAAAATAGGTAAATATATACTCAGGTGAGGATTTTTAAAAAAGGTTACTTGAGGCCCTTTGTGAAAAAGGTTTGGTTGGGGGGAGGGGGGAGAAAGGAAGCAGGAACCCAGTGAGAAGGCTATACTGTAGAAGTCCAATGGAGAGATGACAGCGGTAGCAATGAGTACTCACTGACTAGTGAGAAGTGTTGAAATTAACTAGCCTCAAGTGGACACTATGTTGAGCAACAATCCTATGTTTATGTATCAACTCATTGTCCACAAAGATTACCTTAACACTTTTCCACTTTCTTTAAACTCTAGAACTCTCCTTCTCTCTCAACAAATGGCCTATTTCCCACTGAATACAGGAGACAACAAAGTTAATACATTTTCCAGAAGTCATGCAAACCGGAATATATCTGCATCCATCCCCTTTCTTCTGTAATTAGAGATCAAGTTCCTTTTGCTTTCTAAGGCCTGTCCCTCTGGGTGTGCTTTGGAGGCTTCCTCACACTCTACATTTTTTTTAGGCAATTAACTGCTCACATTTCAATATCCACCTAGATGGAGGTGACTTACGTATTTATATATTCAGCTTATTATTCTCCACACTCAGAACCCATATATCCCGCTGCCTGTTTGACAGCAACTAGATGGCTCAAATGCACTTCAAACTTAACATGTTTAAAATTGGACTTATGATCATTTCCCCTGCACCCCCACCACAAAAGTGATTATATTCCAGGGAAATGGTATCATTATTCATCCAGTTTTGCATCCAGAAACACTGACATTTCCCTTTCCCCTCTCCCATCAGACGCAACACCTCTTAAACATGTCTTCAATAATGCACCCTTTCCCCTTTCTGCCCCCCCCCCCTTTTAGTTCCAACAATTCTGGCTTGGATAATTGCTATAGCCTCACTGCTGTACCCTAATCCACTCTGGCACCCCCTGCAGAGACCTTTTAAGAATGCACATCTGGCTCAACCCTAGCACCATCTTAGAAACCTCTGTGCCATTACAGCCAAGTAGAGGAAGAAGAGAACGCACCAGGTGAAACACAAAAGCAGCAGCAGGGCTCCAAGTGAACCACTAGCTTATGCACCCGTGGAAGCTACAGGAGCAGAAATAAAGGAAGCCAGAGGCCAGGAACACTAGTACAAAGTGTTGGACTGCATGCCCGCTATCTAGAACTTCTCAATGGATCTACAGCATACATGCCAACCGATCACCGCGACCACCTTTTGAGAGACTCACCCTGCTCTTACAAAAAGTCCCTTTTGGTCCTTTGCCCAAGACCTGTGACATTCTGGACTGGTTCTATTCTCAGTTGTGGGTGAACATAATGTATACAATAAATCATCCTTCTGTCTTAGCTGAAGGAAAAATGCACATCTGGTCTTGACTCACTTGTGCTTAAAATTTTTGAGTTTTGCCTAAGGACCAACTCCTTAGTTACGACTAAGGTCCTGCTGCCTGGGGTTCCAGCTCCATCTCACACCACACCCTGCTCAGGTCTCTTAGTTCAAACTCCTCCCAGATTCTTCAGCCTCTGTACTCACCACTCCCTCCTGCCACACAGCTTGTCACACCGCACCTTACTCCCTTTGCTTTAAGGGTTTCCCTTCCTTCTTTGGATAAAGATATCAGATCTCAACCAAGATTTAGTGCTTCAGAAAAGCCTTTCCTGGCCTACCTAAGCCAAGATCTCCTGTTTATGTAGTCATTCAAAGTTATCGTTGACTTCTAATTTATCCTTTCACAGCTATAACCCTCCACTAGCTTTTTTGTTTCTTCGAAAACATCTGTGCTCCCTCTTTCCTCCCATTAGACAGTGAACTCAAACCTCCTCTGCCATGGTATCCTAGCAGGGCCTAGCACTTAGTAGGTGCTCAACACGATTTATTGAAAAAGTTAACCAAGTACTTTAGTGTATACAAAGGATTGGCTTTGTTGGGGTTGGGGGAGATGAGACAGATCAGTATGTGAAGATTTGTAGCTGGGGTAAGGTGTACGGTGTGCAATTTTTAAAAAGATGTTGGAAACTTGAGTGAGATCTTATGCTGCCCTCAGGGACTCTGAGTCTGGTCGGGGGAACTAGACGATCTTCGGTTGTTGGTTCCTGGTATACAAGTTCCCACAGAAAGGAAATCAACCAGGGCAGACTTCGAAAAGGGAGGAATAAAGAAAAAGAAGAAGAGACGATAGGAAGATCCCGAGGGGGGCGGGGAGGAGGGTCCCTAGGGTGATTAGAGAAGCGACAGGACCGCGCAAGACAGAGCGGGCTCACCGGGCCGCCGCGGGCGCCGCCGTCGCCGCAGGTGCCCGGCGGCCCGCCCTCGCCGGAGCCCGGCCGGCGCCCTCCCGGCATCCCAACGCCGCTCCCTCCCCACGAGCCGGCCCAGCCACCTTACCCGCCCGGCGGCGTCCGGGCCGCTGACCCCCCAGCCGTGCCGCGTTCGAGCCCAGAACGCGGAGACAAGGCCCGGCGCCGGATTGGTGACGCTCCGTCACGTGACCGCAACGCTCCGCCGGCGCCAATTTCAAACAGCGGAACAAACTGAAAGCTCCGGTGCCCGACCCCACCCCCGGCCCCAGGCCTGGGACCCCCTCCCCTCCCGGGATCCCCCGGGATTCCCCACCCCTCCCGCACCGCCGGGGACCCGGCGGGCTTGGCGCGAGTCCCTGCCCGGCACCCTGGCTCTGCCCGCAGGTTGGAGGAGCCCGGACCCCGCCCTAGGAGCCACAGCCCGGCAGCGACGGCGACTGCAGTCGGGAGGTGAGCGGGAGCCGAGGAATGGTGGCTGTGGCCGGGTCTTGGCGCAGGCAGGGAGCAAGATCTCGGGTGCCGCGGTCGGGGAGTCTAGCAGTAGGGCGCGGGACAAGAGTGGAGGTTTGGGACCACTCAGGAAGGAAGTCTGGGCGAGGGTGCAATTTTTTCTGCATCCAACCCCCTGGCCTGTCCTCATATCTTTCTCAAAGCACCCTTCGTCTTTCCCTGGGAGTTTGGCCTCTGCACCATGCCCGCAGCCTTGGGAGGGCTGGGGTGGCCTACTTTCCTAGGCCGACTGTGACTGGGGTGAAGATGGAGCTGAGTCGGCCCGCACATTCCCCTGCTTCCAGGTGCTCTCACCATTATCACCCACTGCCTCCATCTCAGCCTCTTAAAGGACCCTTCTCCTGGTTCTTGAGAACCCTGGTCAGGATAGGAGTGGGTCAGAGGAGTCATTCTAGAAGGTTCCTGGGCCAGAAAAAGTGTTGGCATGTTAGGAAAAGGCTGGTCAGAGAGTAGAAGGGAGAATTAAGCCTTAGAAGATATGTTTGGGGCAGTGGGGTAGGAAGGGGATAATAGTATCTACGGATTAATGGGAGAGAAGGGAGGCTTGATGAGATAGAAGGTGGAGGTAAAACTGAGATTTGGAGGTAGAGGAAACCTAGATATAAAGGAAAGGGAGGAGTCAGTAGAGAGGGCCTGCAAACTTGAGGCAGATGACAAATGTCGTGAGTGTGACGATCATTTTTAGGGAGATATCAGGTGTTCTAAAAAAGAGACAGCCCATTCCTTTGTCAAAGTATCTCTAAATAGGATTACACAATTTCACATAATGGTAGAGTATTCTATATATCTATTAAAATCAACAAAGTACAAGTTTTTAAAAAGATAAAACTATGTTTTTAACTACGCAACCACCTTAGCATATTGGTAACAGCACATTGCAAGTGTAACAGCCTGTCTTATGTTATCCAGTGTACAATCTGCTCAACTTTACCTTAAAGTGAGCAGCTTCCCTTTTACCTGGGGTCTTGTGAACTGGGGATGGTTTCTTCAGTGGTGTAGCAAGAGTGCAGTGGTACAACGTGCCTTTCTCCCCTGATTCTATGGCACTAATCCTTTTATTTATAAACTAAGATGACATAAAAGTATAAAGCAGCAGTTCTCAACCTGTAGGTCGCGACCCCTTTGGGGGTCGAACGACCCTTTCATAGGGGTCTCCTAAGACCATCAGAAAACACATATATAATTACATATTGTTTTTGTGATTAATCACTATGCTTTAATTATGTTCAATTGTAACAATGAAAATACATCCTGCATATCAGATATTTACATTACAATTCATAATAGTAGCAAAATTACAGTTTTGAAGTAGCAACGAAAATAATTTTATGGTTGGGGGTCACCACAACATGAGAACTGTATTAAAGGGTCGCGGCATTAGGAAGGTTGAGAACCACTGGTATAAAGGCTCTATCCTAGAATGAGATGAAAGTTTTGTCAGGACTCCTAATTACCAAATGTCCTCCTATCGCAGCATTCCTGTCCCTATAGTCACTGCAAACCATCTGTACCTTAGTAGGCAATACTAGACATTTCTACATTTTTGTAAGTGCCCCACTTGTTTCTATAGCCAAACATTCTCAAGCTTCCAGAAGACCTTTGTTGACCTATGTTCAATCCAATTCCACTCTTCCCATTTCAATTGCTTCTGTTTGATCCACTTTTAGCTTTCTTTTGTCAGTGGAATTTATCTCTCTATTGTCTGAGGTCTTTACAAAGGCCTAAGAAGCATTCGCTTGGGCCTATGGGCTCATGCTCCTGGTCATAGGAAGAGGAAAGCTTCTCTCTAACAAAATCTCCTTCTCATCCTAACACATCTCTGACCTCCTGCTGTTCCTGACACTTTTCAGGGTCCATGCTTGTGATTCTCAATGGAGAGTAAAAGCACAGATTCATAATGAAAACCAGCCCCCATCGGCCACTGATTCTCAAAAGACGGAGGCTGCCCCTTCCTGTTCAAAATGCCCCACGTGAAACATCAGAGGAGGAGCCTAAGAGGCCCCCTGCCCAACAACAGCCTGGTCAAGCACAGGCCTCCAGGGATGTGGCAGAGCCCACCTCTTGCAAGTTTCCAGCTGGGATAAAGATTATTAACCACCCCACAATGCCCAACACCCAAGTGGTGGCGATCCCCAATAATGCCAATATTCAGAGCATCATCACAGCATTGACCGCCAAAGGAAAAGAGTGTGGCAGCAATGGGCCCAACAAATTCATCCTCATCAGCTGTGAGGGAGCCCCTACTCACCCTCCAGGACTCCAGCCGCAAGCCCAAACCAGCAATGATCACAAGAGGACAGAAGTGATCACTGGAACCCTGGGACCAAAACCTGCAGCTACAGATGTGAATCTTCCTAGACCACCTGGAGCCCTTCTCGGGCAGAGATGGGAGAACTGTGGTATGTGGTCTGCAAAGCAAAGTGTTGAGGAGCTTAGCCTTTCCCCTTTGGTGGCAAAGACTGTAGTCAGTCATGTTGATGCCTACAATAGACAGGCAGGTATCCTGAACCAGGGGAAAGTCATTCTGAAACCTTGACCCAGATTCTTTGGGCACTATCCAAAGGGTTGTAATTGTTATTTAGGACTTCTAATTGCCTTCTTTATATTGGAAAAATATTTTTTTATTTGTTTATCCTTCCCTTTGACTATAAAGAAGTAGGAATCTTCATCTTAATAAAAGAGGACACGGAAGCATGAGGAGGAAAAGTGGTTTTCTCTGTGCAGATTCTCAGTAACTTTTTTATAAGGTTGCCTTGACTGATCTCTAAGACTCAGTGTGGCCAGATTGAAATGCACCTTGAACTATGCTCCTAAGTTTCTCATGAAATCCATAATGAGGCAGAGTACCTCAGGGCCACAGCATGTACGTATTCCCTTGTCGCTAAGGGTAGAGCTCTTGGAGAGGTGGTTCCCTAAGCACCAATTTCAATGGGCCTATGGGGCATCAGATCAGACAGTTAAGTGACATCTTGGATTATTTCCCCTCTAGCTGGCGGTGAGGCAACAGGCTGCACTCTTAACAACAGCTTGACCAACATCCAGTGGCTTGGAAAGATGAGTTCTGATGGCCTGGGCCCCTGCAACATCAAGCAAGAGATGGAGGGAAAGGAGAATCAGCATTTGGAGCAGAGTCAGGTCAAGGTGAATTGTTCTGTCACTCACGAGGGAAATCAGAACCCGTGCAGGGAACTGCTAAGAAGGGAAATGGATCAAGTGGCCTGTGCAGCAGAATTTCCAAGGGCTGATATTAGTACTCAGTGCAATTCTGTATAACTTTATTTTATTTTTTTAAGATTTTATTTATTTTTAGAGAGAGGGGAAGGGAAGGAGAAACAGAGGGAGAGAAACATCAATGTGTGGTTGTCTCTCGCACGCCCCCAACTGGGGACCTGGCCCACAACCTGGGCATGTGCTCTGACCAGGAATCGAACCAGCAACCTTTGGCTCATGGGTTGGCACTCAATCCACTGAGCCACGCCAGCCAGGGCAGATTCTGTATAACTTTTGAGCTATATTTTTGCTAGCGATATTTCTCCCCCATCTGCAAAATTTGTTGAGGGTAGATTCCTCTGACTTGCTGTATTCCATCAACACTGAGTTTAAGTACTCCACCCTTAGTAGGTACTCAGGAACTGATGAAGAGCTCTTAGTTTGGAAAGCCACCTAAACTTTAAAAGAGCCACCCAACAGTATGAAAGGAGTACAGCATTTTGAACCAGATAGTTTTCTTAGAAGATATATGGATAGAAAATAAAGTGAGTTAAATATGAATTTTTTATTTCTCCCCAGCGAAAGATGGGACAACTGTAATAGAACAACAATAAAAAAATGGAAAAAAAATTTCCCCAGCAGTCAAGATTGGTTTGACCCAATTGTGTGGCATAAGGTGGTTTTTCACAGTTGCTGCACACCTAGATTCTGTTGTTATTCCTTTTAATCATTCATTCCACAACCTTTCAAAGTGAAAATTTACATGGATGTGTGCATACATAAAAATTGAGCTGTTCACTTAAAACTTGTGTATGTGATAAAGTTATTTACATAAATATAATAAACTTATGTATATAAATATATTAAATAAACATATAAACTTATAATCTCAATATTTTATTTATTTTTTAAAGCTCAATATTTTAAAGTGTAAATGATCAGATACGTGCCTAAGATGTAGTCAAATGTGTTCTTTGCAGACATTTTTCTCTCCTATACTCAAATATTTCTCTCACATAAACATTGAAAGAAGATAGATTTATTCACGTCACATCAGGAAAAAGAATTGAACTAAGACCTAGGTCTTGGCCCCCATGTCTGAAAAATGGGTGTGGTTTTTGTGTAAAACCAATGTTTTAAGAATCATAACATATACCCAAACTTTCCTGAGAGGTTTCAACTACCAAAAACTGGACACTTATCTTTGGACAATATCTTCAACAAAACGAATGAAGACAGAAAAGTGGTTCTATATTGTCAGGACTGGACTGGATCATCTCTAGAATCCTTCCTAACTCTAAACTTTTATTCTATGGAACAGTGGTCTCGGAGGAGTTTATTTCTAGTGTCATTTTTATGGGATAAGAGGTTTCTCTAGGGAATGCTCTTCAAGGAGGGCTGTAGGAGGTCTTGTGAATTCTTTCATGTCATTCCCTTTTCTCTCTCCCTCGGGTTTCTCACAACCCTCAGGTTGAGGAGCCCCCAGAGGAGCCCCCAGGTACATCAACATCCTGGCAGGACTCTGTGTCTGAGCGACCCCCGTACTCTTACATGGCCATGATACAATTTGCCATCAATAGCACCGAGAGGAAGCGCATGACCTTGAAAGACATCTACACTTGGATCGAGGACCACTTCCCATACTTTAAGCACATGGCCAAACCAGGCTGGAAGGTACTGTGTTCCATAACAACCCAAGTTTATGTCGCTCTGGCCCGATTAGTTTGTCTACACAGATGTACAGCACTTTGTGTCCAGTGTGAGGGTGCATTAAATGCAAAGGAAGCTAGAACTATATAAACATCTGTATCTTTTGGATTATGACTTGATCCTGCTGAATCCTGGCAAAATCGTCAATAAGAACTCTGCGGCCACTGCGTCTGTCACTACCTAAGGTTTACTGGCACTCTTCAGTATAGCACTAAGCCCACTTTTATGCTACATTGAACAGCAGCTGGAGCCACTAAGTAGCTTTATGAAAAGATCTTTTAAAAACAATGCTGTATTTGAGTCTCATGATTCACTTCCTCTAATGTCACAATATTTCTAGAAGGCAAAGGTTTTTCTCTTCATTTTATTCATGGGAACACAGAGATGCTTGGGAGTCACTGTAGCTCACACTACAATGTCAGAGCCACAACTCAGGTCCTCTGGCAGATACTCAGCTCCAAGCCAAATGTTTTTTGTTTTGTTCTCCCCACAGCAGAACTTTTAACTTCACCCTTTTACCTCTTCTAAATTTCCTAGTTTCTTAATTTCTTTCCTCACCTATATTGCTATTGATTTTTTAAAATTTTTTAAAGCTTTTTAAATTTATTTTTTGGAGAGAGGAAGGAAGGGAGAGATAGAGGAAGAAACATCAATGTGTGAGAAAAACAATCGGTTGCCTCTCGCACACCCCAAACCAGGGACCTGGCCCGCAACCCAGGCATATGCCCTGACCAGGAATTGAACCAGCGACCTTTTGGTTCACAGGCCAGCTCTCAGTCCACTGAGCCACACCAGCCAGGGATGGCTATTGATTATTGCTTCACAGTCTCACTATTTCCAGGGCATTGACAGCTACCCGGTTCTTTAACACCAACCCCCAAAATGGCACTGGCCTTTATTCCCATAGGATAGAGGGGTTTATCGCTGAGGTGAACAGCTCTGCAACTTGGAAGTCAGGGAGAGAGTTGGACACTTGACAAAGCCTGTTACTGCATACAGTGGATGAGACCTGAGGCCGATTCCCCCTCAGGAAACATCCAGGGTGAAGCTAAAGTAGCCAATAACTGGTTGTTTCTTCTTTCAGAATTCCATTCGCCATAACCTTTCTCTCCATGACATGTTTGTTCGAGAGACATCTGCCAATGGCAAGGTCTCCTTTTGGACCATTCACCCCAGTGCCAATCGCTACTTGACCTTGGATCAGGTGTTTAAGGTGAGTGTCCTGATTGCTTCTATAAATGAGGCCAGAGTTGGAGATTGCAAATCCATCTCAAAAGGAAACAGTTGGTCCTTGTGCTGGTCTTATTTGATTAGGGGAGAGTTAGAAGTCAGCCAGCCCATGGGTGATTTGCATAAAGCTCACTGAATTGAGTATAGTTGACAAATAACAAATGAGGCACTTTAGTGCTAGACCAGGCCATGGAGAGGACAGCTTGGATCCAAATAAGAGGACTTCCTGGGGCAGTGTTTCCCTCACTGCCCTGTGGATAAGAACTGCCTGGGATGTTTGTTAAAATACAACTTCCCAAGCCTCTTGTCATGGGGCTTCTGGTTTTAAGCAGAGGGGGAAAAAAAAAGCCCTTCTTCAGGCTGGAGACCAGAAACTGAACCAGCAGAACAACTCTTCAGGAACAATTGTTTTCGGGTTTCAGAGTGCCCCATAACTGTTCTGCTGGGAGGGACAGTTGTCCAGCATGGCCCTCAGCATCAAGCAGCAATAGATGTTTTTCCCAATGTGGTCAGATTGACTGACCATGCTGGTGGTAACTTCATCTCATTTCTCTCCCTCAATGCCTGACCGCCACCAGCCACTGGACCCAGGGTCTCCACAATCGCCCGAGCACTTGGAATCAGTAAGAGTCTTTCCCTCTGGCTCGGGGCTTAGCCTTGTTTCCCTTTCACTGCTCAGCATGGCTTTAGTGGACAGGGATAAGCCTCAGCAGGGGAAGGGAGCCTGTGGCCCTGTGACTGCCAACCCTAAATGCAGAGCACCTGGAGCTTCTGGGCGTGAGGAAATTTGCCACTGCCGCCTCATCTCCCATGCCCACTTCTCCTCCCCCGCCTTCGGCATCATGAAGGTACACTCAGCAGTGTGGGTGTGGCAAGAGGACGTGCCACAAGCTTGGTGCGAGCAGCACCCACAGTGCATGGCATAGGTCTGGCAGGAGGCGATGTTTTCTTTCACTTTCACCCTGGCTTTCCTTTGCCACTCATAGAGCTACATGCTTCAGCATCCCGTGGGGGTGGGTGAGGACACATGGATGAAGTACTGGGACCTGCTACTGTACATCTCTGTGCTGTCCACCTTTCCCACTAACCAGGCTTTGGTGGCAGTGCTCATCTGCATCCTCCCAGAGCAGCTTCGGTTTCTGGGCTGTCAGGGAGCTCATTGCATGGGTACCAGAGCAGCCGGTGGGTTATCCCGCCTTCCCCCCCACCTTATTAACCCAGGTTTCTTTCTCTTTCTATCTGCCACACACAGCAGCAGAAACGACCCAATCCTGAGCTCCGCCGGAATGTGACCATCAAAACTGAACTCCCACAGGGCGCACGTTAGTATGGGAGAGTGGGCCTCAGGCTAACCCTTGTTCTGGGGGCATATCTTTAGGGGATCAAACTCCGGGATTCTGTACCTAGCTCAAAGGGATCTGAGTCCAGAGGAGAGCACAGCTCCTGGGACTGAGAAGGGATGTGTCCCTGGACCCCCAGCCCTCATTTCTCCTTATTTCCTTCTAGGGCGGAAGATGAAGCCATTGCTACCCCGGGTCAGCTCATACCTGGTACCAATTCAGTTCCCAGTGAACCAGCCGCTAGTGTTACAGCCCTCGGTAAAGGTGCCATTACCCCTAGCAGCTTCACTCATGAGCTCAGAGCTTGCCCGCCACAGCAAGCGGGTCCGTATTGCCCCCAAGGTGAGTGGCTTCTCTTTTCTCCTGAGGATTAAGTGCGTTGGACCTATGTCTTGCAACTGCACTCTACCAAGTGTTCCTTGAGAAGCTTATAAATCTAGTTGGGTAGATACGGCATAAAAACAAAGGAAAATTTAATAGCATTATAAAAGCTAAAAAGGAGTTTGGATTACAATATAAGTGTTGTCAGAAAGCCCATACATACCTGATGAGTTTGTAAGAATTCAAACAAGGTCATTATGATAGATGGGCTGGGATAGTTAAGAGTTTTCAAAGGAAGTAGGTCTTAGAAGAAAATGGATTTGGGTAAACAGACAAGAGGGGAGAGAGTATGGAGGCAGGAAATGCCAGTTTGTAGCCAGTAATAGTGGAGTGAACTGGTCAGCCCAGCTTAGGGTTTCTCAGCCTTGGTACTATTGACATTTAGGACTGGATAATCCTTTGCTGGGGGTGAAAGGGTGCTGTTCTGTGCACTGAAGGATGATTAGTGACATCCCTTGTCTCTCCCCACTAGGTGCTCCCCACTAGATGCCAGGAGCACCTCCTCACCAACCCGTGTGAAAATTAAATTAAAATCTCTCTAGACATTGCCAAATGCCCCAGGGGGAGAGGTCGCCCCCGGTCAATAAGCATCAGGGGTCTAGTTTGAGAGGAAGGTGAAGAGGGTAAGTTAAGACCATATTTTGATGGGCTACCAAGTCTGGACCTAACCCTCTAGAGATGTTTTTGTGAGCAGGAGCTGACCTGTAACAAAGTAGGGAAAGGCTCCACCCCCTTCACTGAGATGGAAATAGAATGGGTTTAGAGACTTGGGTTTGCTTTTTTTTTTAAATATACATGAAATGACAAATACCATCATATATTATTTTATATGTGTACATTAATACGATTGTAGCATGTATATTGTTATTGTTTTCGTGAAGTCTTTTCCCCCTTTTCTTCTTTTTGCTTCCCCTCCACTTCTCCTCCCCCACCTTCACCCACATTCCCGTGCTCCTCAAGATAACCCACATTGACAATTTACTATGCTTGCTTCCATTTTTTATCCATGCTTAGTTATAATAGACATACATCCATAGCCATAGCCATTTTATATGTACACACACAACACACATTGAAAATGGGATTATATTACAAATACTTTTCTGCCTCATGGAAATTCTTCAAGTCACTTGGCAAAGCTCTAATTCATTGTCTTTTAATGGTCACATAATATTCCATGGTGTGGCTATGCCATCATTTTTCCAACCATTCCACTTTTATGGGCACATTTTGTTTCTAGTTTTTTATCCCTATGAACAACATTGTAATAAATATCTTTGCAAGTATTTTCTTACGAGTGCTTTTATTTCTGCGGATTAGAGGTCCAGACATGAGGTTGCTAAGTAAAGAGGTATTTTAAATTTTATCAAATGTTCCTAGATTGCTTTCCAAAAATTCTTTGATAACTCACATTCCCATGAGCAATATATGACAAGACCTGTGTCTTTGCTAGCAATTGGTATTAATCTTTTTAATATTTGCCCATCTAATGTGCATAAAATTATTTCATATTTCTTTGCTTATTTGTAAGTGTGAGTATCTTCTTGTTTTGTTTGGCTGCTTGGGATTGTCACTGTTAGATGCTTGTTTATGGACATTGCCTGTTTTTCATAGGGTTTTGTTAATGATTTGTGAGAGTTCTTTGTTATTAAAACGTTAACCTTCTGTCTTTTGTGTTGAAGTTTTTTTTCTTTTACTTCTATTGTTTGTTTCTTAACTTGGTTTATAGTTTCTCTTGCCACAGTAAGGTTTTAAATTTTTATATAGTCAAATATGTCTCTTTTCTCTCTTACAGCGTCTGGGTTTCCAGTCTTGGTTAAGAAGGTCACCCCCACCCTCAGATTGTACATGTAGTCTCCTAGATTCTCTTTCAGGATTTGTATGGTTTTAATTTTTCTTTTGTCTTTATATATGGAATAAAATAGGCATCCAATTTTATTTTTTCTCAGATAGCTACGTATGCCAGGACCATATTAGATGCTCTGTCTTTTCCCCCTGTAATTGAACTACTACCTTCATCATATATTCTTATATGTGATAGTTTTTAAAACTTTAAAGAGAGATTTAGTAGCAGCATGTCACTTATTTTGGTCATCATCTTGTGTCCCCCTGGTGACTGGGTTGAATCTCGAGGCTTCAAGCGCTCCCTTTCATCTTGTCCCTGCTTCCCTTTCAGGTGCTGCTAGCTGATGAGGGGGTAGCCCCTCTGCCCACTGCAGGGCCAGTGAAAGAGGAGAAGCTCCTGCTTGGAGAAGGGCTGTCTCCTCTGCTTCCAGTTCAGTCTGTCAAGGAGGAGGAAGTCCAGCCCGGAGAGGAAATGCCACACTTAGGGAGGCCCATGAAGGTGGAGAGTCCGCCCCTGATAGAGTGGCCCTCACCATGCCCATCTGTCAAAGAGGACCTGTCCCAATCCTGGGACGACTCATCCCACTCTCCCACGCCAAGACCCAAGAGGTCCTACAGTGGACTCAGGTCTCCAGCCCGGTGTGTCTCTGAAATGCTTGTGATTAAACGGCGGGAGAAGAGGGAGATGAGCCGGTCTCGGAGGAAGCAGCACCTACTGCCTCCCTGTGTGGATGAGCCCGAGCTGCTCTTCTCAGAGGCCCCTGGGACTTCCAGACGAGCCACTGATCTTGCTCTCCCCTCCGAGTCTTCCGTGCCTGCCTCCCACTTTGGCTACTCCCAGGAGGAGGGAGGACCTTTTAAGACGCCCATTAAGGAGACGCTGCCCATCTCCTCCACCCCAAGCAAGTCTGTCCTCCCCGTGACCCCCGAATCCTGGAGGCTTACACCCCCAGCCAAAGTAGAGGGGCTAGATTTCAGCCCAGTACGAACCCCGCAGGGCGCCTTTGGCCCACTACCTGATGCCCTGGGGCTGACAGATCTCAGTGCTACCCCACTGAAAAGTATCCCCCTCTTTGACTCACCCCGAGAACTCCTCAATTCTGAGCCCTTTGACCTCAACTCTGACCCATTCAGCAGCTGTTGCCCCTCAGATATGGAAGTCCCCAAGCCAGGATCCCCCGAGCCACAGGTTGCCAACCTTTCAGCCAACCGTTCCCTGACAGAAGGCCTGGTTTTGGACACAATGAATGACAGCCTGAGCAAGATTCTGCTGGACATCAGCTTCCCTGGACTGCAGGAGGACCCTCTGGGCTCTGACAACATCAACTGGGCTCAGTTCATTCCTGAGCTGCGCTAGGGACCCAACCTTACCCTTGCTGCTCAAGCTGTCCACACTTCTGGGCACTCATGGAGCTGAGCCATCCAAGGCCTCTGAGTAAGGACAGCAAGCAGGGACTGTCCACTCCTCTAGCCCCCAGTTATGCCAAGGCAGACATCATTGCCACAGCCGCCACTAGGCCCTCTGCAAGCATCGAGGCCCTGGAGCCTGGACTCTGTGCCATCCTATGCTCCCCTAGAGAACCTTGATTCCTCACTCTCCCTGCGAGAGCTGAAGTGTGGGCATAGCAGAAACAAACATGAAAAGAGATTAGGAACTCCAAAACTATTTGCATTCTTACCCAGCAGTCTCACCTTCCCTGCTTCTTGCAGGGTGCCCTTGTAAATAGTATATATCCTCCAAACTATCCTCTAATTTTAAATGTAAGCTTATTTCCTTAGATCATTATCCACAGACTACCAGAATGACAGGGGTTTCAGTTTGCTTCTGTTCCTTGCTTTGCTTCTAGTTCCTAGAGAAGGGGGTGCCTGCAGTGCAAGGTTTCCTCCAAGCCCAAGGTACCTGCCTCTAGTTCTTTACTGTAGGCAGGCAGACAAGTATGTCTGCTTGCCAGGGACGCTCTTACTGCCCTTCCCATCTCCCCATCTTCCCAAGCCAGCTTTCCTGCAAGAAGAAATCCTGGTAAAAATGTCTTTTGTAATAACATCAAGAGTTGAATCTGGGGTGGGGAATGGATGCATCTGAAGCAGAGTGTGCTTGCCCAGATGTGCACCTTTGATGTTTCTCTGATAACGTCCCTAATTATGCCAGAGAGTCTAGTACGGACGAGAACTGGGCCCAAGGCCTGAGAAGGCTAAAAGGGCCCTGATCTGCCTGGCTTCTTTAGCATGCTCCGTAGCTTTACAAAAAGCCACCTTAGGCCCCAGCTGACCACATGCATGTGAGCCAGCTCAAGAACACTACTGTAACTACTATTCAATAAAATCCAGGGTGGAAATGTTGATCTCTGTGGTGTGTCGGTGTCTGGTCCCAAAGGCATAAGGAGGATTGGGAAAGAATGTGGGTGATCATGATGGTAGAGCAAGGCCTGAAGCCATCATGAAGCACCTGTACGTGTAAAGGGCTTTAGTGTGGATCACCACCACACCCTGCACAGGCACAATCTTTCTAGCACAGAAATTCACAGCTTTCCCTTTACTTGTCTTGCACAGCCAGTCCCCAAAAAGAGGAAGGAGGACACAGGGCAGACCTCCCAGAATATTAGGAAAGGATGGGCCCAGTTACAGGTGCCTCATAACCAGCTCTACCCCCAACCCGAGCCCTGAAAGCCTGCCCTGCTTTTCTCCTCAGGCATCCCTGGGCAAGTCCCTCACCAGAAGAGCTCCCTAATTACCATCTTTGGAAAGTCAGGGCTGACTTCCCTGGCTGTCTCACCTGAAGTAGCCAGGGCCCAAGGGCCTGATGAGACCTCCTCCCTTCGTCACCACCCAGGAAACATCACCATAGCAACCCCAGCAGCAAACAATGCTGCCAGAAAGGTCTTCCCTACAAAGCTGCCCCTCCTGGCCATCAGACCCAGAAGAATGGCCGATAGTCCAGGAAGATCACCCAGAGGGCGGAGTAATCCATCCCATGTCAGAGAACCTTTCTTGCAGGTAGTGGGTAGGGCCCCATCTCTGGGGCTTACCTTTTTGTACCCTCACTGGGCTAGTGACTCTCCCCCTGGTGGTGGGGGTGGGGTGGGGGGGTTTCTCCAGGACAGCAGATCCCTCAGCCTGTGAGCTCTCTGCTGTCTTCCTCTCTTGGTCCTATGGTACTGGGAACTCAGAACTCAGAACAGGGGAGAGGAGATACCTGGTTATTACATCTTCCGGACCAACCCACTGTGTGGTTACATAGAAATGATTTAGCAGACTGGGCCCAAGAAGCAGGTGAGTTTTGGGAACCAGAAAAGTCCTAGGAGTGGACGGAAGGGAGCAGCGTTTTCAAAGAGCATAGTGTCATGATAAGTGTAGACAAATGACCGAAGTCCCAGCTCTGCTGCTCAACTCGCTTGGCACTTTGGGTGAGTTATTTACTGTCTTGCGTTTTGTATCTTTGAGGTGAGGACCATACATAACAACACCCCCTCACAGGGTTGTGAAAATTAAATGAGATGTGAATAGGTATTTATAGCACAGTGTCTACATACTTGCTACTGTTTATTTCATAAGGGCTGGGGCACAGAAAAGGTAAGGGACCAACAGTCTAGTTGCTTTCTATATGTGCTTCTATTTTAATGAGAAGTGCAATGCACCAGTGACAGCAAAGCAAGTAATAGGAGGAGTCCAGGAAGAAAAGCACCCAGGCTCCAATCTCTGGAGAAAAATTTCCCTTCCCCACTTGGCTTGGTACCAGGCATTTTTAATCAGGATTTCCTCGGGCCTGATGTGCCCTGTTAGGAGCACGCGTTCTTGGCAGGGATGTGGGGCACCAGAATGAAGAGGATGGGTGAAGAGTGGGAAAATTCAAATTGAGGAAAGAGGATGGGAAATCAAAACCCAAACCTGGTGCATGGAAAGAGAACAAAAGACAAAAGTTCCGTGAGAATAATCGGGAGCTGTCGTAACTACTGACGGGCAGAGCAGGAAGGGAGACATGGCTCCCTGCCAGGCAATCAGTGTTCTGAGGAGAGTCCTGGGTCCTGAGGAGGCTGGTAGTTTGTTTCCTCTGTGGCTGCCCCTGGAAAGGAGAGGCAGAGTGCCCCCAGGCTCCCTTTGTCTCTCTCTAGATGGTCCAGGCCCCTGAGTCTCTGCCGGCCTCCCACACGTGGGCTCAGCGTGAGTTTCTCCTCCCGGATGAGCCCTGGGAATTGCCTGGCTTCACTCGGCAAGCCTACCACCAGCTGGCCCTGAAGCTGCCACCCTGCACAGACATGAAGTCCAAGGTGCGCCACCAGCTAATCCACCCTTGGAAGGATGTAGCTGAGCACACCTGGGGCTTTCACACGTGGCTCGACGTGGGGCGCTTGCCCGCCACCTTTCCCACCAGGCCCGACAGACCCTATGACAGCAATGTCTGGCGCTGGCTGACGGACTCCAGGGCGCACTGCCACCTCCCAGCAGAGCCCCACATCCCCCCTCCCTCCTGGATGGGTCGAAACAGCCTCCTGACATTCATCAGTTGTACTCCTATCTTCTTGGACGCGAACCGAAAGAACCAGCTGATTCTCAGGACAGTGAAGGAACTAAGAGGGGTGGAGAAACTCAAGTTGAGGAGTGAAGCAAGGGCGCCTCCACTCGACACCAATGGCAACATCCTGCCCCCAAAGGACTTCAAGAAGTAAGAGGCGCTCCTTCCTCAGGGAGCTCACACACTCCCCATGTTCAGGTGACCCCTCCCTCTCTGATTCCTGTTTCTGGTATTCAATATGTACTCTAACCCTCCCACCTCTGGTCATCTGAAAACTTAACTCTGGAGGGAAGGGATGGAGGCAAGGGAAGGACAGTCAGGGAAGGGGCTCAATTATTTAACTCAAAATTAGGAGACACAACCATGTACTTAACACCTGCAGTAGACCCTGGGGATACAGAGAAATGTCACTCAGACCCTGCCCTTGAGGAGCTTACAAAAGGCAGACACCTACATACATGCATGGAAAGACAGCTATCAAGGCAAGCTCACACATGCTAAGAATTAAGTGTGAGACCAAGAGTGGGTGTTTAAGCATGTCAGTCCTTAATGGAAAGAACTGAGAGCAGAAGTCAGAGGCTTGGATTAAAGTCCAGACAAATTGTTTAGTTTTTCTGACTCAATTCCATCATTGATGAAAGAGGGGTGGTAAATACCATGCCTTTCTTAACAGGTAAAGATAAAATGGGTTAATGAATGTATGAAGCACTACACAAAAAATAGATGTTATTACAGAAATTCAGAAAAGGGATTTCTGTGGGCTGGAGCATCCCCCCAGGAAGGCTTCATGGGTAGGAAGCTCTCAGAAAGGCAGAAAGGAGGGTTGGAGGGCTGCCGCAGTGAGCAGAGACAGGAATGTGGTGCAAAAGGAGCCAATCTAGAACCCTGCAGCTCCCCGCAATGCCCTCCCCATGATGGGAACTCACTGGGCACAAATAGTGGGAAACGGGGAGAGGAATAGGATAGAATGTCTCAAATTCCAATCCCAAGAGCATTAACAGAAGCATTGAGGGGTTGGAGGGAGAGGCTGTGGAGATCTGTAATCTTAAAAAAAAAATGCCAATGATTGGCGATTTTGAGAGATTATTCAATACCTTGGACTTCTCTCTATTATCCCCGCAATGAAGATTATTGATGACTAATATGTGTCAATACTAGGCGAAGATGGAGGAGATTTAGATTGCTTCTCATAAAAACCTCAAATGCTAGTGCCAGGTGTTCTGTCGTTCCTTTTAAACAGTTCCATAAGGGGTTAAAATAAATTGTTAAAATGACTCTAGATCCATGAGAGAACATTTATTTTTTCCCCTTGAAATATGTAATTTTTTTGTTTATTGTTTTTCTAATACAGTTGTCCAATGAGAGAGCACATTCTGAGCATGAGAGACCCAGAGGATTTCAGGCAAGGTCTGAGCCTCAAGATAATTATAATCTTGTGGGAAATAGAATATTGATATATAAACCCGGCCATTCTCAGCTCTGGTGGTACATTAGAATCACCTGGGCCTCTGTAGAAAAATGTTGAGGTTTGAGCCCCACCTGGGAGATTCTAACTTACTTGGCCTGGGGGACAGCCTGGGCATGGTATTTTAAAAAAGCTCCTGAGAATGATTCTGATGTGCAGCCAGGTCTGAGGATCTCTGATGTAACTGAATACAGCAAACAGGGCCTATCTGCAGAACCAGGTACAAAGCATGTTGAGCCACGGGAAATTTGCCAGTATTCGACTATGGTTTTTACAAAGTCAGTTCCCACTGTTGACTCCAATACTGTAGGCCTGTAGAAGAGGGAGCCATTGGACCAGGGGAGGAAGGCAGCAGGACAGAGCAAGGAGGGCTCTTGGATAACATCACATTAACCACTGATGAGAAGGAGCATGTGTGCTGCATTCACTCTTCTTCCCACGGGCACTGCATTAGTCAAGGAGGTGGGACTTGAAGAATAGTTAGAATCTGGATAATGACATTACCTACAATATGGAAAAAGGATGGAAGACTGACCAGCCAAACACAATTATTCCAGCCTAATGCCAAACACACACAGGGTACCGGCCATTTGGAATAGATTAATATCCAATTAGTAAATAGATGGAAGAGATTCCCTACAGCTTCAGGAGGGCTGCATCCCCCTCTCCCATCTCACCCCTTCCACCATGCCTGATCTCTCCTTTGACCTCCTATTCTCTCCACACCCTCGCCCCCCAACAGGTACCAACACATCTCAGCTGGTGGAAGGTTTGAACCCCTCGGCCTCCAGCTCCTACCCAACCCACTTCCCAATGATTTTGCCAGGAGCTGGCCCTGCCCAAACCCTCTGCCTCATTATCAGGAAAAGGTACTAAAGCTGGCCTTGCTGCCAAGTGCACCGCTGACACAGGACCTTGTAAGGAATTACCAAACCCTGATAGAGGACCGCATTGCCTTGCCCCTCCACTATCTCTCCAAGGCACGGCCCAGCGAAGCTTTTTCAAGGAAGAGAAAGAGTCGACCTGGACACACCTAGAAAGGCCTCCGTATGAGTGGGGACCATGGTGGGCACACAGACTTCCAGACTCCAGTGTTCTCAACCAATGCACCTTAAGCAAGAAGCCTCTGAGGTGGCTGAAGGACTTGGGCTTCTGCAGAACACAGCCTCTCCACCATCTCCCCAACTTCAAGCCACCTTTGTAGCCCAGGCTCCTTGAGACTCTACTGAAACTTTAAATTGTTTGTCTTCCTTGGTGGACTGTCTCATAGCAAGTGGGAGGACTGGGGGCAGGGAGCGGGGAGAGCAGAGTGGGGATCCCGTTCCTAGGGACAGAACAGGAAATGTGGAGGAAGAAGGTGTGTGAGGGGGAGCGTTGAGGGGAAGAGGCACTGTAAGAAATGTGGGTGAGAAATTACATCCACTCCCATAGCCCACTGGAACAGGGCTGGGATTAGTCAGAGTACAGGAAGCTTTTTAGGCAAAAATAACTTCAATCCCACCCCTCCATGGACTAATTGATGTCTGGACAAAGACCAGAAGCAACTCTGTTGGGTTGCAGGTCCTACACAGGGTTTGGGAGAGCAGAGGTCGGGCCAAGGCTGGTGTTAGAGGATTGCAGAATCAAGTCTGAGGAAGGCTGACCAGGTCTCCCATAATTCCCCTGGAGCATTACATTAGGGCCTTGGGCCTATGCTGCAGTTGACCCCAGAATCCTCGGCTTTTACAATGGGGTGCCAGGGACAAGTGGCCTAAAATGGAATCAGGCAAGCCACATCGGTCAAAAGGTGCTGACCCAGGCTGGTGGAGATTAGGTGGGGGAAGGCCTGCAAGGGACCTTGTGGAGGAGGCAGCAGGGAGGCAACTGGGAGGCCTCTGAAGAGAGAATTACCTCACCTCTTCTTGTCCCTGTCAAACCTCAAATTGGTGATCTTCCCCAGCTGGGCTTCTCTTGGCCTTCTCCCCACTGCCTCTTTGTCTCCACTTTTCTCCAGCCCTGCAGGGAATCAAAACACCACCAGGATTCTAGCTCTGGTTAAGTATCTGCTAACCAGCTATGTGACCTTTGGGAAGGTCACTGTTCCCTTCAGGTTTTTAGTTTTTTCATGTGTACCTAGGAGTCAATAGGTTATAAATTAGTGGAATAAGTAAAAGCACGTAAGTGAAGTCCCAGCAAAATGTCTAACACATGGTAGACCCTCCATAAATAAAGCTATGAACCGTTACTCCTAGAATAAAAGTAAAAAATGAATGGAATATTACTCATTCATAAAAAGGAATGAAGTACTGATCCGTGCTACAATGTAAATGAGCCTCAAAAACACTGTATTGTGTGAAAGAAGCAAGAAAAGACCACCTGTTGTATGATTTCATTCATAAGAACTATCTAGAATAGGCAAATCCATAGAAACAGTAGGTAAGCTGATAGTTTTCAGGCGCTGAGAAAGGAGAAAGTGGGGATTGACTGCTTAATAGGTTCATAGTTTTGGGGTGATGAAACTAGATAGAAGTGCTGGTTATGCAACATCATAAATGAATGAAATGCCACTGAATTATGTACCTTAAAGTGGTAAATTTGATGTGTATTTCATCTCAATTTAAAATAATTTTAATCAATAGAATGTGTATAGCGAGTTTCCAATTTCCTTATAGTTCCAAATCTATGACTCTATTCAACAGCCTTCTCTTTGCCACCTTTCTCCATGGTATGTGTATGGGGTAGGTGGAGAGGAGCCAGAGGTGAAGGAGAATTTCCTGAGTACTCCAGGGAAGGGCCGGGACTCTGGGAATAGACCCATTCTCCCAACTTTGGGTTGGGAATGGTGGTAGAAAGTAGGAGGTCCCTTTACCTAGAATCCTACCATGTCAGCTGGGTAGACCATTAGAAAACAAGTCACACCTTCTCAGTGGGTAGAGGGCAAACCAAGGCCCACTGGAGAAGTGACTAGCTCCAGGCCACAAACACATGCAGCCCCTGGACTCCTGGTGGTAGAATAGGAGGCACAGGGCTGTGAGCTAGGACTCCAGGGCCTGTGTTCTCAGCCTGCTTCTCAGGCTACTTGCCCACAATGCCAGGGTTTTGTCATCTCCACAGTGACAGGACAGGCCTGGAGGATATTTAGAGGATGGGATGAAAGGAAGGAGGCCATTGGAATTCTTCAGAGAAAGCTGCTCACTCTCTGACCTGGAGCTAGTGGAGAGCAGAAAGGTAAGCCACACTTACATAGACTTGGGCCTTGGTAGAGCCAGACCACTCCAGAGACTGGCAACTTCACATCAGAACTGTCAGCCACCCCTCCCCCCGACCCTCCATCACTTTCCTGCTCTGCTCTCCAAACAGCAGCCTTCTTCCTGCTGGCAGGTGGACTCTAACATTATCCGGGGCCCTCTTGTCTAGCAGCCAGCCAGAGATTCAGAAGCAAGGCTCTTGAAATTCCTGAACACTAGTGGGCCATGAAGATCACAGGGGACAAGAGTAGCATCCATCCATACTTCTTCCTGGGCCTGAGGACTTTTTTAAGGCAATCCCCAGCTCAGCCAGTCAGCAAACATGAACACCACCCTGTGCCCCCACCCTAATGGATATGGAATTCTAGAAAGCCTTTGGTGGGATGGAGTTGGGGGATCCCTGTAAGTTGGGCCTGCCTTAAAGACCTGTCCTCTCCCTGCAACTTTTGAGAGTATATCTGAGAGGAAGATGGGGATGGACTTCCCCCACTGCCCAATACACAGCACACCACTCTGCAAAACATTCTGTGTGTTCTGCTGAATGCCACCAGCTTCACAGACCCTAATTGATCCCAGCACAGAGGCTTTCAATGCCACTCTGGGTCAACCCCTCTCCTTCCACAACCTCACTTTCCCTAAGCCCAGGATTAATCTCATGAGCTGAGTTGCTGGACTGAGTTGCTGATGCCAGTTCAGGTTCCTGAGTGTTGGGGGCCGGAGGAATGGTTGGAGGTCAGTGAGTGTTGGAAGCTGTGGGGATTATGAACCCCTGGGAAAGATGCACGGCCAGACACCTGGCCAATTATGACCTTCAGTCTTCATCTGGCTGTCTCTCATCTAAATGCCATGCCTCAAAAATCCCCATCGCTGCTCCCTGAGATAACAAATCAAAGCCCAGATCCTCTTTCCAGGCTGTCCCAGACTCACTTCCACCTTCCTCTTGTTTCTATGCATCACTGACTTGCTTGCTCAGGCCCTTTGTCTTCATGCTTCTCTTCCACCTTGAGCTCTTCCCTAGTTGCACTGCCCAGTTGTGCTATCCACTGAGCCACATACCTTTACTCTTCTCATCACACCATGGAAGTACTTGCTGCTGCCTATTACTATATTTAGTGGTTCTGTGCCTGAGTGGTTGCCCATGTCAGGCTAGTCTCCAGCCAACACTCTCTGCAAGTCCCAGGACACACTCTCACAAATGCTAAGTTCTTGTAGGATAATGCTACCATATCATCTGCTTTCAAGGTAGAAGTTTCGATGTGGTTTCCTTTTGCCCACCATCATTTTTATTGGATGTTCACTGAACAGTGACACTAGATATCATGACATGGTTCCTAGATAATGGTCAGTGACTTCTTTAGCATGAGTAGCACTAGACAGTGGAGGTCATGTCCAGGGGTGCCCAAGGCAGGCCCCCAGCTTAGAAAAGGAGGGAAATTGAAACAGGAAAGAAAGTAGATAAACACAAGTGGAAGAGAAATGCTAATGCCTGAGGAAAGGTGAAACAAGAGTCTGTCAAAGCTCACAGGTCCACAAGGTTTGGAAAGAGTTGAACAACTTTGCCACATTCTCTGAGGGCACTTGCAGGGTACAGTTAGGGTACAGAGTCCAGGGGATGAGGGGCTAGCAAATAATCTCCATGAGTGGGAGGGGAGGGGGATGAGTAGAAAGGGTGATTGTCCTTGACTGAGTGCCTATGGCATCAGCTGGATTCTGTGACTGCAAAAATCAGGTGAGGAGCGCAACAGGCAGTTCCAGGGCCTCATCACCTCAGTAGCTGGGGGAACAATGGCCTGTTTCCTCCTGTGTCCCCTGAAGTCCTGCTAAACAATTCATTCAACAACTTTTGTGTAAGAAGAGAGAGAAGAAACAAACACAAACACACACACACACAAAAAAAATACCTTACCTTGATAAAGCCTAAGATCTGGTGGGAAGATGGACAACTAAACAATTAAAATAGTGTGAGAAATGATGTAATAGATATCTGATTCAGTTGTCCTGTGAAAACAAAGGGGAGAGGCAGGTGTGTGCATATGTGTGCAAGCACATGCATGTGTATATACAGTTCCCAAATAACAGCAAATGTTTACTCAGCACTTACTATGTGTTATATAACATGTTGAAAGCTTTTCATGAGTCAACCAATTTAATTCTCAAAACACCATGAGGTAGGTCCCATTATAATCTTCATTTTGGAGATGAGTAAACTGAGGTATAGAGAGCTCTTAATCATTTTGCTTCTGCTTCTCATTTAAACTTCACAGCAATTCCACAATTACATGTTATTTCAGTTTTACAGATGAGGACGTGGGTTCCAAAAGATTACGCACTTCACCCAAAGTCACCCAGTTAGTACATGACTGAGCTGGAATATTTGACCAAGATTGTCTGAGTTCATTTCAATGTCTTGTGTTCAGTCTGCTTTAAACAGTAAATACAAATACCAGGGCTTGGCTTTGCCATTCATAAAATAGGTGAAAAACATCTTAGTGTCAAATATGAAAAGTTGCCCTAGCCTGGAGTCTTTGGAAGACCTACCTTTGGGAGTGGAGGTAAGGTGATAAATTTTCAATATTGGCACAGACCTTGTGGACAGGAAAATTCTGGAAAACAGCTTTATTCCTCTTTTCAGCAGATCTGACAGGGCCAAAGGAGAAAGCCCAAAATAGAACTGGCTGCCCTTCACCGTCCACGGGCTCAAGGGAGCTGTTAGTGTGGCTCTGAATAACCCATTCCACAAAGAATATGCTGGGAATTTCCTTATGCGGCAGGGCATTTGACTGAATGATTTCATTGTGCCAAATGAACTCTCCTCCCCATCCTATCACCAGAGGTAAGAACTGGCACTATTCAGCCTTGAGGATGGACATTAAAAAGAAAAGGTGTAAAGACATTTAAAGGCAAGAAAGGTTATCATGGGAAATGTGAGAACCAGTTTACTCTATCCCTCCTGTGGCTTGGACAAGAAGAGATTTTGGATATAGTTATATTTAGATTAGCTATAAAGAACTTCTGATACAGTGGAGAGATGTTAGAGTAGATTATATTGAGTTTTTAAAATATTTTTTTATTGATTATGCTAGTACAGTTGTCCCAATTTTTCTCCCTTTGTCCCCCTCCACCAAGCACCCCCCCCATTTCCTTCAGCAATCATTCCCTTAGTTCATATCCACAGATCATGCATAGAAGTTCTTTGGTTTCTTTATTTCCTATACAGTTCTTAACATCTCCTTGTCTATTTTGTACCTACCATTTGTACTTCTTAATCCCTGCACCTTTCCCCCCACTCTCCCTCTCCCCCTCTCTCCCTCTCCCTCCAAATGATCTCATATCTATGATTCTGTTCCTGTTTTTCTTGTTTGCTTAGATTGTTTTTAAGATTCAGTGATAGTTGTGAATTTATTGCCATTTTAATGTTCATAGTTTTGACCTTTTTTCTTAAGTCCCTTTAACAGTTCATATAATAATGGTTTGATGATGAACTGCTTTAGCTTTACCTTGTCTGGGAAGCATTTTATCTTCCCTTTCATTGTAAATGATAGCTTTGCTAGAGAGAGTAATCTTGGTTGTAGGTCCTTGCTTTTCATTACTTTGAATACTTCTTGCCAGTCCCTTCTTGCCTGCAGAGTTTCTTTTAAGAAATCAGCTGACAGTCTTATGGGAACTCCTTTGTAGGTAACTCTTTTCTTTTCTCTTGTGCTTTTAAGATGATATCTTCATCTTTAACATTTAGTATTTTAATTATGATGTGTCTTGGTGTGGTCCTCTTCAAGTCTAACTTGTTTGGGACTCTCTGTGTTTCCTGGACTTGTATGTCTATTTCCTTCACCAAATTAAGGTAGTTTTCTTTCATTAGTTTCTCAAATAAGTTTTCAATTTCTTGCTCTTTCTCTTCTTCTGGCACCCCTATGATTCGAATGTTGGTACTTTTGAAGTTGTACCAGATGCTCCTTAGCCTATCCTCATTTTCTTGGATTCTTTTTTCTTCTTGCTGTTCTGACTGAATATCTTTTTCTCCCTTATGTTCCAAATCATTGATTTGATTCTCGGCTTCATCCCGTTCACTATTGGTTCCCTGTAAATTCTTCTTTATTTTACCTAGTGTAAGCTTCATTTCTGCCTGGGTCTTTTTTATGCTGTTAAAAGTACCCAATGAGTTCCTTGAGCATCCTAATAACCAGATTTTTGAACTCTGCCTCTGATAAGATTGCTTATTTCCATTTTGTTTAGTTCTTCTTCTGGAGTTTTGTTCTGTTCTTTCTTTTGGGCCATATTTCTTTGTCTCCTCATTTTGGCAGCCTCCCTGTGTTTGTTTCTATGTACCAGGTAGAGATGCTTTGACTTCCTATCTTAGTCGTGTGGCCTATTGTAGAAAAGCTCACGAGTAAGTGGATGGGGCGGATCCTGAGGTAATCGTCAGGGTGGAGCAACCCGTGTGGCTGTTCTGTGGCTCTGTGTGGGGGACAGCTCAGAGACAAAACAATGCCACTGCCTGGCCTCTGGAGTTTTGTCCATGACGAAGCTGTCTTCTGACATTCACCCTAATGCTGGACACTCCACTTTCTCCCTATATGCCACTGGGGCCCTTCTAGCTGTTGCCCTGGTGCTGAAGCCTTTAGGGAATGAATCTGCATGAGCCCTAAGTCCATTGTGAGCCCTTTAAGAGGAGACTCCTGAGAATCCTGCAGTTTTCTCTGACATCCCAACCCCCACTTGTTTTTACAGCCAGAAGTTATGGGGACTTATCTTCCTGGCGCCGAAACCCTGGGCTGGGTGGTCTGGTGTGGGGCTGGGATCCCTTGCTCCTGAGATATCCCTCCTGATTTTTATTCACGACATACGGGTTCTGCGTCTCTGTGTCTCCACACCTCTCCATGCCTCTCTGTGTCTCCGCCCCTCCTACCTGCCTGGATGAATGTGGCTTCTTTAATTCTTTGGTTGTCACACTTCCATATAGCTTGATTTTCAGATGATTATAGGTGATATTTATTTTGTAGTCTAGTTGTAACATTTTCTTTAGTTATATGAGGAGGTGAGCTGTTTTTACCTATGCCTCCATCTTAACCAGAAGTCAGATTATATCAGGTTTATGGAAATGAGCTGTGAATCTATTTAGACCAGTTCTGTCCCACAGAAATATAATGGAGCCATATATATAACTAATTTTTTTTAGTGGCCATCTTAAAAAAAGGAAAAATAAATAGGTAAAGTTTCATTTTATAATATATTTTATTTAACCCAATAGATCCAAAATATTATCAACAAAATAATGTAATCAATGTAAAAATAATTAATGAGATATTTCACATTGTTTTTCATATTGTTTTCAAAACCCAGTGTATATTACACTGCCAGCACATCTGAACACAACTAGCCACATGCCAAGTGCTTAATAACCATATGCGGCTTGTGGCCACTGTATTGAGCAGCACAAGTCTAGAACTGCTAATAACTATCAGACACCCAATGGCAAATACAAGGTGTTATCTGGGTTTCTCTAAAGGCAGAAAGTTCTCTAGAACAACTGAGGGCCCAAGAGAGTAAAGGGCACCTTTTGGAGCCCTTCTCACTCAGCCTCTCTGCTAGAAATATGAAGACTCATTGCCCTCCAGCAATTTTTGGAACCTACTTAGCAGTGTTCTGTGTTTCCTTTCAGGTCTGTCACATTCAGTGTTTGGGGTGTTTTTCCAGGTGGGAAGGATACTGTGCCCAGGAGATCAAGGAAACAGTACCATCCTGGGGTAGACAAGTAGCTCCTTCTCTCCTTACCCCGTTTGTCTGTCTTGCTGGTGTGAATAACTGCTCACAGGAGGAGCAAGGTTGAACAGAGGGGATGGAGAGAATGAAATCTGCCCCCTGTTTGGGGTGCAGTGTGCAACATAAGCCCTGTGCTGGCCTACCCTCTCTTACCTGCACTGTTCTAAGTTCTCTGTCTGCAACACCTCTTCTCCAGGTACCAACATGGCTCTCTCCCTCACCTTGTTCTCATCCGTGCACAGTGTCATCTTCCCTAAAAGAGCCACCCCCAAGTCCCATCCCATCACACTCTCCTCTCACCCAGCTTTATTTTTATTTAGCACCTACCACTACCTGACATCATGAATTTAATTGTTCTCTATCTGCCTTTCTTGTTAGGATGTGAGCTTCATGAGGGCAGGGACTTCATCTGGTTCACCACTACACACCCAAGGTCTAGCTCAGTGTCTGACACATAGTGGATGCCCAATAAATGTTTTTTGACGGAATTCCTTCTGAAAGGAAAACTTGTGATACTTTAGAGGAAAACCAATGTAGTGAGGGAATCATATAGCACATATCCATTTATTTTTCCTCATAAAATTTCTGAATTTGGGTCTATTCACTTCTATGTGAACCACAAGATGAAATAAATAAGAGAAATTTATAGATACTTCCCAAGTGTCTTGGAAAGGAAAACCTCTGCTTTTTCTATTCTTTACAATCTAGAATGGTTTAATCTTCCTTCATAGTATTCTTGGAAGTTTTCTCCCTCTATGTCTCATCATTAGAGTTCAATGTTTAAAAAATAATGAGAGGAGGGATCTGAGGTGAATTATTGGTGAAGATACAGACAATGCAGCTGAGGTTTCAAACTGGCTGCAGAACATTCCCTGGTACTCTTCACCATCTTACCAAAAGATGTCTTTCGCCTCTGACAAAAAAGAGCTCACAGTCTTGTATCACGAGAACATTCCTGTTCACCCTGCAACTTTGGACAAAGAACAAATTTACATTGCCCTGGCTGATGTGTCTCAGTAGACTGAGCATCGGCCTGCAAACTAGAGGGTTGTTGGTTCGATTCCCAGTCAGGGCACGTGCCCAAGTTGTGGGCCAGGTACCCAGTTGGGGGCACACAAGAAGCAAACACACACTGATGATTCTTTCCCTCTCTTTCTCCCTCTCTTTCCCTCTCTCTAAAAATAAATAATAAAATCTTTGGGGGGAAAAAGAACAAATTTACAAAGGAAACAACCAAGGGACACAAAAAGGCAAAGGAGAATTTCCCTACCCCTGAGTCCCACCCCAAGACAGTGAGATAGATAGTGCATGTGCTAGTAGTAGTTTCCAGAACACACAGAACACAGCGTGACTCAGCTACATTCCAGAAAATGCCATTTCCTGAGCACAAGTACTTCCTAGGGCCAGGCAACAAAGGCCTTATCAGACCGACTGCAGAAGAGAAACTGATGTCCCCAACCTCACCCTATCGTAAGATACATTTGGTCTTCCCTGGAATGCAGTCTACAGACCTAAGTGCACCTGAGTCCTGAGACATCTCGTCCATGTTACCAGGTGGCTAAGTGCCTGGAGGTCTCTCACTCTTGTTCATTGAGAGCATTACTCCTCCAAAATTTGAATTAATAAAGGACTCTTAAAGCTGTGGAAGAATTTTCAAACCCAAGGAATGAATTGCTGAGAATAAAGTTGGAGGAGATACTTTCAGCGTTGGGGTCCGCCCAGCATCACAGTACACAGGTCACTCACTGATCTATCAATGCATCTGGTTAATCCTATGGAAACAACCACCAGAAACCAGCTCAACATGTCAGTGGGTCCTCTTCCACCTCTATTCCAGGCAAATGTGGTGGTGATGTATGTCAAAGACGTGAGAAGGAGCTGAAATATTCCACTAAAACCGAGTCTAACTGAAGCCAGGATCTGGTGGCTGGAGCTTGATAAAAGGAATCATACTGTAGTTTGGACTTCATTCCATGTCTATCATTTCTATCAGTATTCTCCTTTTGGCACAGTGGAAACTGAGCAAGACTGGGGAGACAGAACATAAGGGTTTGATTCCTGCCTCTCCCCTATAATAACTGAATAGTGGACGAGTTTTCTAAGGGGCTGCCATAACAAAGTACCAGAAAGTGGGTGGCTTACAGAAGAGATATTTATTGTCTCACAGTTGTAGAGGCTAGATGTCCAAGATCAAGGTGTTGGCAGGGTTGGTTCCTCCTGAGGGCTATGAGGAAATACCTGTTTCATGTACCTCTCCTAGCTTCTAGTGGTTTGCTGGTGATCCTTGGCATTCCTTAGCTTACAGATGCATTACCCAGTCTCAGCCCTGGCTGGTTTGGCTCAGTGGATTGAGCGTCGGCCTGCGAGCTAAGTGTCGCTGGTTCGATCTTCCAGTCAGGGCACATCAGAGAAGGAAAACTCTGACTCCAAAAAACCTCCGCTGCCTTGCGGCATACCTCTTCAGGGGAAAGGCTAAGGGAGTAAACCCCGACAGAAAATCCGGAGCCGGAGTCCCTAAGGCGGTTTGACGTTGTAGTCAACACCGGCAACTCCTGCGGCGCACCTGAAGCCAAGCTGTATTGACTCCGTCTTTCCCTTGGGCCCTTCAGCTGCGAAGAGAGGGGGGGTCTGCTGCATGGGCAACAGCAGACCCTCCATATCACCCTGCCCAGGCTCTGTAGCTTCAGCTTCACTGGAGAGGACACTCCAGCGTCATCGCAAGATGTCGATCCAACACGGGAGGAGACAGATACCGTGTCACTCCCGAGTCGGACTGCACAGCCATTCTCGGCGGTGCAGATAGACTCTTAAGAAGCTACACCATCGTCTCTCGAGACGGACGGCTGCCGATACGATACCCAGTCTCAGCATTCATGTTCACATGGTATTCTTCCTGTGTGTGTCTCTCTGAGTCCAACATTCCCCTTTCAATAAGAGCAAAGTCACATTGAATTAGGGTCCACCTTACTGATCTCATTTTAACTTGATTATCTCTGTAAAAGCCCTATCTCCAAACAAGATCACCTTCTGAGGCATTGGAGGTTAGGACTTTAACATCTGAATTGGGTGGGACACAAATCAAACCATAACACATATCTAGTTCCCTCATCTGTAAATGGGGATCACGATACAATTCTTTCTCATGCCGTTGTAGTGGTTGTGAAAGTGCCTCAAAGAGGCATGGTCCCTAGAAGACCAGTGGCTATCTGGTCTGTCTGAATGTGCGTGTGCCTTGGTGCTGTCTGCACCAGACTGTGTCCCTAGGGAACAGGGCTCTGGTGGGTACTTATCCTATGAGTGGCCAACACATGTGAGCAGGTGCTTGACAAAAGCATTTTGATGATGGTGAAGACAAAAGGCTGGGGAGAAAAATCTGAAGACAGATGAGCCAGGGTCATAAAAAGTCTGTCACTAAATACTGGCGAGGAAGTGAAGCCCCAGGACCCCCCATACACTATTGACTAGACTGTACCCTGGTACAAGTACTTTGGAAGGTAATTTGGAAGGAAGGCAATTTGGAATTAGGCACAAATGGAGAAGCAATTCCACTCCTAGGTATATTCTCTAGAGAAATGCCTATACATGTCCCCAGGAGAGATGTGCAACAAGTTCACAGCAGCACTGGTTGCAAGAAAAATAATGAAAACTTAAATTTCCTAAATATGCTGTATTCAGATAGAGGTATGCTATACAGCAGTTAAAGAGAATGAACTAGAGCTATGCATATCTCATGGATGAATCTCACTAATAAAATATTGAGTAAAAAAGGACAAGTTGCAGAAGAATAAATACAGTGGGTGAGGCAAAACTAAATGCTATGTTGCTCAGGATACATACACATGTATATGTATAAAGAGTAAAAAAACAAGTCTGGGAATGACAAACACCAAATTCAGGAGGGATACTATGTGAGGAGAAGGGAAGATATAAGCAGAGATTCAGCTATATTTGTAACAGTTTGGTTTTTTTAGAAGTTTCCCAAATAAAGAGTATAGGTTCTTCTTTATAACTTTCTGCATGTTTAAATTATAACATTTTTTTCTTAAGAGCCAGGATTGGAGAAGCCTCACATAAAACAGAGGGAGAGACTGGGCTTATTTGTGGGGAGATTCAGAGCTGCTCTTGCCACCCCTGGAATCCAGACCTCATAATAAATAAAATAAACACCCATCTGGCTGCCAAGGTTAGTGTGGCTCAGTGGACTGAGTACAGGCCTGCGAACCAAGGGGTCACCAGTTCAATTCCCAGACAGGACACATGTCTGGGTTGCAGGTCAGGTCCCCAGTTGGGGGTGTGCAAGAGGAAGCCACACATTAATGATTCTCTCTCTCTCTTTCCCCTTCCCTTTCCCTCGCTCTAAAAAATATTTTAAAAACAAACAAACAAAACAAAAACCCATCTGGCATATGCCACACTTAAAGGCTGAGACCAGGAAGGTCTCCTGTTGAGTGGAAGGAAAGGAGGGAAGGACATTTTGATGCTGCTCCCTCTGGTTCCGAAACTAGTTACTGGCCTGCACAGCAACCCCTGTGCTGCGAGAACCCCAGGTGGAGGAGACGGTGGGAGAGAGTGGGGGGCGGTTCTGCAGAGCAGATCACCAGCCATACCCACGGATGCACATGCCTACACATCCCACTCACACCAAGCACACGTATGCAGACTGCCACCCCCACACGACACACACTGCCTTTCAAACAACCTGGCATGGGCGCCCTGACAATCCACAGCACTTTCACAGCCCCTCACGCACACAGGCACACCCCCCCCCCCCCCGCTTCCACCACCCACCCTGTCCAGGACCCCAGAACCGAAGACGCCACAAAGCCAGCCAGCTGCAGGACCCACCGCCCTCTCTACAGTGCTGGGTTTTTCCGGCGGAGCCTCACTCCCCCTACCGCGCTCTCTGGGAATTGGTGTCTGACGCGCCTGCTCCTGCACGTTATTTATTTCCTCTTCCTCCCTCCGAGACCCTCCAGTCAGGAGAGCTGCAGCCCAGGACAGAGACAGACAGAAACCACAGGGACACAGGAGGCAGAGAGGACGGAGGGGAGGGGCCCTCAGAAGCCCCGGTCCTGCTCATCAAGCTCTACAAACCGCGCAGGGGCCATGAGCACCAGGCAGGAGGCCAGGAGAGAGTGGGGAGACTCCAGCACGAGGGGACAGGAGGCAGAGATTCGGGACCAAGCCCACCTGAGCCAGCAGCGCCGGCTCAAACAGGCCACCCAATTCCTGCACAAGGACTCTGCTGATCTGCTGCCCCTGGACAGCCTCAAGAGGCTGGGCACCTCCAAGGACTTGGTGAGGCAGCCCTCTCCCCACCCCACCCGGAGACCTCCTCTGGCCCTTTCTCTGCACCTCCCCACCCCCTACCCCGAGGGTTAGAGTAGGGACATTTAAGTGCAGACCCTATGCCTTCAGATTCGCCTCCCTCACTGAGAGTGGGAGACAGGCAGTCCTGCCAGCTTGAGGGGCTCCCTTTGACCATTCTCAGCTCTTCACGGGGGTATTCCCTTAACTTGGTGGCCAAAAGACCCCTTTCTTGTTGCTCAGCTTCCCCCGTAAAACCCAAGGTCTATGCTGGAGAGAGCTCTGCTGTTTAGGAGTAGAGGTTTTCAGGGTCACAGGAGCCTCTGGAGTGGTCATTTACAGCTGAGAGGGCCTGCAGGACTGGCCAGTTTAGTGCTGTGCTTGCCTCCCTCTCCCTAACCCATGTTCCCTCACACCAGCTCTGGCCACTTACTTGCCTTTTCCCTCAAAACGAAGCACTGAAGCCCTCCATCCTTCCCAGAACATCAGAATTTCCCACAGCTTCTGCCAGGCCACCTGGCCTCCTTGAGTGTCCCTTTCCTTCCATTCCCCACAGCAGCTTTGGCCTCCAGTGGGGACGGGGTGGGGCAGTAACAATGAGGAGGTGAGTGGGTCCTGGGACAACTGCATATATGCATTCCCCTGGGAGAGAGTGGTTAGGAGCATGGGCTTTGAAGCCATGCTGCCTGGATTCAGATCCTGCTCTGACACTTACTTAGGCCAAGTTACTTTACGTCTCTGTGCCTGTTTCTTCATCTATTAAATGAGGATAAAATTCATAGTATCTACCTCATAGGGTTGTTCCAAGAATTACATGAGCTAATACCCATGAAGAACTGAGACAGTGCCTGAGTGAGAGAAAGCGCTATCTAAATGCTATTATTATTCCTTTGCCTACTATTTCATTTCAACTGAGAGAGAAAGGGAGCTCTGTAGGAGCCAGAGAACATGAAATCATATCTGGCCTCTGGCTCATAGAAGAAAGGAAGGTTTTTGTACAAAGGTTTGGGAGCGCTGCTCACTCCCCCATGTCAGAGGGTCTGAGAGGAGGGAGAGAGTCCTGCAACCTGACAGGTCCAAAGCCACTTCTGGGGGCCTCGGGCCACTCTGGCAGCCCCTGCTACCTGGAAACCTAGAGGCAATCACAGGCCCTCACTGCCCTTTCTGCCCTAGCCCTATCTTTCCATATTCCTCCCAGCCCAATGTGCCCCCTCCAGGACCCTTGCCCAGAGGCTAGGCAATCCCCTATCCCTATCCCAGCAGCCCCCCAAAAGAAAAGTGGTCAGACTGGGATTTCAATTCAGAGAACCTCCAGGGGCTATTCCTCTTTGCAAGCATAGCAAGCCCAACTGAGAAACAATGGAACAGGGAAGCAGGTTCTCTGGCTCCCAGTGGCAAGAATCTTATAGCCTCTACCCTTTGGGGACCATGTGATATAATTTCTGGAGAAGGGCCATTCCCGTGGGAAAGGTAGGAGGAGAGCTGGGAACCGCAGAGCAGCTCTTTCTGGCCAGTCCCAGAGCTCGCTGCCCTTTTCCCAGAGCTGGATCTCCTGTTGGCAGCCTTGCTGGTGGGAGCAGCCTCAAGGGCCTCATTAGGCCATGGGTGGAAAAACAATCCCAGGCTCCCACAGAGAGGGCAGGTGGAAAAGCATGTGTGGAATCTCGCACAATACATTATTCTTTAGCAAGCATTTACTGAGTTACTACACTGAACTAAGTTGGGATATAAAGATGAATAAAATACAGACCTGATCTCAAGGGCTCTCAAAGTTAATGGGGGAGTGAAATCCACAAATGACATACATAAGAAGCATAACAAAGGGAGCTACCCCAGCCTTGTGGAGGGAAGAGCACAAAGAAGTCAGAGAGGGCTTCCTGGAGGAGGTAAACCTGTACTAATTATCAGATGCACATGGAATTCCAGACCTCTCCTACATAGTTCTTGAACAAAGTGTGTTGAGCTACCCATGCAGTCTCTGGAATATGGGAGAGCAGAAGCACAGGTGAAAAAACAGCCTGGTGCAAGCAGTACAAGCAGGGTGGCTGGGACAGGTGAGCCAAGCAGTGTGGGATGGGGAAGGGAAGAAGAGGCAGATTTGGGCAGTGACCAGGTCACCTGGGCTGTGGATTGCCCTAAAAAGTTTGAGTTTGACCATGTAAGCAATGAGGAGGGGGATGCTTTCATAGGTTTTGAACAGGGCAGTAACATGGTTAGTTTTATTTGGGTGCTTCTCAAACTTTAATGTGCACAGGAATCATCTGGGCATCTTGTTAAAATGAAGCTCCTGATTCAGTAGCTTTTCTGTTTGTTTTTTGTTTTTGTTTTGTTTTTTCCTTTTCTGCATTTCTAACAAGCTTCCAAGTGATGTTAAAGCTGCTGATGTGAGGTCCACACTTTGAATAACGAGGGTTTTAGATAATCATTGACTTGGAGCAGGTGTGTCTGAGCAGCGACAGTACTGAAGGCAGGTTCTTAGGTAAGGAGGCACCCAGTGATCCAGGAGAGCTGTGGTGGGCCTGGAATAAAGGCAGTAATAGGAACCACGGATGGACTATAAACACAGGAGGCAAAACTGGTAAAATTTAGGAAGTGATTGGATGGGGTGTGGGGGTTACAGGTGAAGGAGAGTCTAAGGATGAGTCCCAGAATTCTAGTTTTGAAGATTTTAACTTTATTCTTTTGTTTTTTTTCTCACTTTGACTTCTTTTCATCACACCATCAACCCTGGGACCTGCAACTCATTGAAGGATGAGGTCAAAGGGGGAAAAATGTCCCCTAAAATAATAATAACTTGTTGTAGACTTGAGACAGAATTTCCCCCAAGCATACTACTAGTTCCTGAAATGTCCCATTGGCCAATATTAATCAGTCTAACCTAGATGGGCTGTTCTCTTTCCATTTCTTCATCGCTGAGCAATCTATTGGGGTCCCAGAAAAAATGGCATAGTTTGATAGTGGGGTTCACTCTGCTATAATGATCTGACTGCTGGGAGCTTTGGGGAAGTTCCTGCCCCTTTTTTACTCCTGTGACACTCAGGATGGAGTGGGGTTGGGGAAAGCATCCTGGGATTTCTAAGGTGGGGGAACTGAGTAGCCGGGACACCTGACTTTAGACCTATCTCCCTTCATTGTTCTGTGATGGAGCTAGCAGCCGCACAGTGTGATCCAAAGACGCCTGGTAGAGAGAAACCAGAGCTGGAGTCAGGGGGAGTCTCCCCTGGGGCAGGCCCTAATTCCGGGCCAGGAGAACAGGAAGACTAGGACATCAGAGATTCCAGCTCTTCTGGTCAACTGCAAGGTGAGAACCTCCCAGGGCACTGGCTTTCATAAACAATCCTAACTGTGACTGACTCACTTCACCCATTCCTTTCTGCCCTGGGTGGTGAGGGAAGGAGGGAGAAAAGGAACCTCTCCCCTAAGCCTGGACCAAAAAATGGGGATCCCCCATCTTCTTTATTCTCTGTCTCAGACCA
This sequence comes from Furipterus horrens, assembly GCF_987537825.1. Lineage (NCBI taxonomy): Eukaryota > Metazoa > Chordata > Mammalia > Chiroptera > Furipteridae > Furipterus > Furipterus horrens. The sequence goes on along the minus strand of NW_028327174.1, from coordinate 97,939,305 downwards.
TCTTTCCTCTCTGCAATTTCATCTGTCACCACCACGAACCCCTTTCCTTTATCAAAGTATAATCTTTACGTGTGAATACGTAAATGCTCTTCAGTGTGCTCTACATAATGGTGTGTGCATGGACGGAAAATGCAACCATCCAGGAAAAGCTCATGTGATGGCCTCGCCATCTCTGGAGCCATTTAACACCCAACCAATACTGAACCTTCCTAATAAATTAATAAATGCCCACTGCTCTTACGCCACTGTCTTTACTCAGCATTTCCTCTGCCTGCTTTGCAACCACTTTATATCCACATGCCAACAGTCTTTTAAGTCTCCAATGTTACCTCCTCCTTGGAACCTTTTGATTTCCCCAGTAGGAAACAGCCTTTCCTCCTCAATGTCTAAGGCACTTTCCTCACAATCCTGTCTACCACACAGTCGTTTCACTTCCGCTAGTCTCTGAAAGAACAGTATTCATTGCTGTGCGTTCCAGCAATGTCTATGCACAGCAGATGCTCAATAAGTGTTTGGATTGAGAAAACTGTGTATTTGTGATATCCAAGCATAACCCAAAATGTATATATACAAAAGAAAATGAATGCGTCTTCCTTTGCTTCCCGTGGCGAACACCTCTCTTACCACTTCCAAATTTCCTAACAAGGTATCCCTGTAACCACACCCCTCCTCTAACTCCTAACTAGATTTCTCTAACCTGGTGGCCCTCAGCCTCCTAAGAATTCCTCTAAAACAGATTTCCATTTCTGATCAAATTGTTCCCAAAGAGATGGACTCACTTCCCATTTTTTTATCCCCTTCGTCTGAGCCAGCTTTGCCTCAATTATATGAGTCCCACAAAAGACACTTTTAGACTCAGTTCATTCCTTTCACTGGTTTCTGAAAGGGAATCATCCAAGACTGGGAAGGTGAAGGTCCCAGTCTGTTCTCCTGGGACTCACTAAAACCTCCACACCCTCTTCCTCAGTGCCGGGACCAGGTGCTTAGGGTGGCCGTGGACACAGGCACCCACTACAACCAGATCTCCACTGGATGCCTCACCCGCCTGGGGTAAGAGTATGGCCCAAAATAGGGGATGGAGGATGGGCATTCTTTTGGGAGTGATGGTATTCTGAAATTAGATAGTAGTGAATATGCTCTGAATATACTAAAAACCACTGAATTGCACACTTTAAAAGGATGACTCCTATGGTATATGAACTATATCTAATAAAGATGTTATTTAACAAAGAGTTGATGGGGGCTCTGGCAGAGAAGACAAGGATTTAGACTCTGTGTGGAGCCAGGGATTGGGTGAGAACCCAAAGTGTGGTGGGGAGGGAGGGACATTAGCTGATGAAAGGGACGGGGGTGGGGGTTGTGGTGGCCACAACCCTTGCTTACCAACCACAGGTTAGGGAAGAGGGTGCTAAAAGCCCCAGGGGGGGCCCTGGCCCCTGGATCCCCAACCCAGGTGGAGCAAGTGGAGCTGCAGCTAGGCCAGCAGATTGTGGCGTGCTCGGCCCAGGTGGTGGGTAAGTGCCCCTCCATCGATAGCCCGCTTCTCATCTCTCCTGCCTTCTCTCCCGGGTGAGGCAAAGGCAGACACTTTCGGCCCTGCCAGCAGCACACAAGTTGTCTCCAAAGATGTTCTGACTGTTCCCAATGTCTGTTCCAAGCTTTTCAGACCTGGGAGAAGGGGTAGGCAGGGAAGGGGCATGTGCTGACAGGAGGGCAGCAGTGACCCCTGGGTACCCTCCAGAGTCTTGTTTTCAAATGGTTCCTGCAGATGTTGAGAGTCCTGAGTTCTGCCTTGGACTGCAGACTCTGCTTTCTCTCAAGGTAAGGAGGATGCCAGCACTTGCATTCTGACAAAAGGATGCAAGGTTAAGGGTTGGGAAAGAGACAGCAGGCACAGGGGTGGGAGGCGGGGATCAGGTTCTGCTGAGAAGAATGCGATGTGCAACTGCACCTTTGCTTCCTTAGAGGCTCGTGATTTGCCCACAAATGAAAAATATGGAGAACTGGGTCTCTCCCTAACAGGGGCCCAGGTAAATGGACACAGGGGGAAGCAAGGAGTAGGGGAAAGCTGAGGGAAGAGGAAGGGGGAACAAAAAGAGGGGGCCGGGAGGGCCGTTACCTGCTGAGACAAGCTCACATTCCCCCCTCCACACCCCACAGTGCTGTATCGACCTGGAACATGGAGTGCTGCGGCCAAAAGCCCCCTTCCCAGAGCTGCCCTTCCTGCCTTTGTACCAAGAGCCTGGCCAGTGACTGCTGCCCCAGTCAGTCCCCAGGAGGAAGCACCATGACTTAAGGGAAGAGCCATGTGGAGCATGGGGTACCTGGGGACTGCTTTGTGCCTTTGCCACCACCCTGCCCCTGCTGTTCCACTTCCCTCAGTCGGCCACGTTCTTCTGCTTCTTGGTAACTCCCCTACCCGCCAGCTTTCCCGGAGACATCCCAGGAGTTCAGGGCTCTGGATTCTCTGTTTCCGCTTATGTGTTCCCCTCCCAAGAAGAGCAAAGCCAAATCAGGACTGCAGAAAACAACAGAAGCAAAATGGGGTTCCAGCCTGGGCCCCCTGGCGAGGCAGAAACCGGCCAAGCCAAGGGCTGCAGCCGGCTCTTGTTCCCCACCTGTCCCCCAGCTCCACCTCAAACCCTCTCGACTGCCGCCCTCCCACATCTCTCACTTCACCTCCTGGGCTCATTAGCCTTCCCTAGACTCCAATCTCACCAACCGGGTTCCTGGCCCTGCTGATGCCGACCTTTCCGATTCTGCACACGTCTGCTCACAGCTCAGTGGGGGAACAAACACTGAATGGAATCATTCAATACAGTAGGAAGGTGGTTTGGTAGAGGAATGCCAGCTCCTTAGATTGGGGCTCTGTTAGTTACCTTTTCTGGGCTTGCAAACATCTGAAGCCAGTTACTACTTGATTACCCTGTGCAAACCCTTGGACGTAGCTCTAATATTTGCCCCAGATATTCATCCTGCTCCACTTGCTTTTTTACCCACTGGGCCCCTGAGCTTTGGGGTGTGTGTACACAAGAGCCCTAAAGAGAGCGGCCCCCAAAGGGGGACAGGATGTAGAGTTGTCATACTCAGACTTCACCTAACCCGTATTCCTTATTTCTAGAACTATCCACCTCGTCAGACCTTCTTCCTGCCCTTCATCTCTGGCTTCCACTGGTGGAGCTTGTCTTGTTTTGGCATCAATGGCTTCCTATCCCCTAGCAGGTGCTAGGCCAAAGCAAAGAGACAAGGAGGCTTCTGACTTCACTGTGAAGAGAGGAACTCAAACCTTAGGAAGCCAGACCCTTGAGTGTCTTTCTGGCTGGTTTGAGCCTCTCAAATCATGGATTAGGGGTGGAAGAAGAAAGTGGTATAACTAACCTGAACTAGGATCTTGGGCTAGAAACAAACCTTGAGCCTGGGGTAGATTAGAGAAGAACCAGGACGCAAGAAGCTGTGCTGTGACACCTGGCCTTACCTTTCTCAGCCAAGCCACCTGCCCTCCTGAGAGGAGAGGAGCTCACTATCACTTGTGTGTTAGTGCCCTGGTCCCTCACCGCCTCACTTAGTGACCTCTGCTTTCCTGATCTCACCCTGTTCCTTCCCCTTCTGCCTCCTGCTGCTTCTGTAATTGGAGACAGCAGACCCCAGGCCCTATGGCAGGCCTTCAGCTCAGCTGCTTCCGCATTTGAATAAACATCTATTTCTCTATGGTAATGTCCTATGGTCTTCCTTCATGCCCATCAGAAGCTGAATGATAATTCTGCCCTATTCCCTTCAGGGAGGAAATGTGAATGTGGACGCTTCCTCAGGATGACCCATCTGGCTGGGGTCAATGTAATTGAAAGCAATGGCTTTCAAACTCCTTTAAACATAATTCAAAGCAGGAAATATGAAATATATTTTACAGTACACTCAGTACATACATACAATTATAACAAAACAATATTACCCTATACTGAAAGCAATATGTTTTTCATCCTATTAATTTATTCAAAAAATGCTTATTACAACCTACAATTTGAAAGATTCTGATTTAAATCTCACAGAATTAAGAGCAGAAGGGATATAAATGGCCAAGATATAATTCTGATTATGGTCTGGATCAGATTTTAAATGTCTGTTGTCTGATAGACAATAAGGTGTTTTTGTGGAAATGAGTGGGTGGGAGACAGAGCAAGGTGTATGAAGCTGTACAGTGCTTGAATGATATGGGAAAAAGAGAGTGCTGGCCCAGTTTCTTCGGAAAACAGAGCAAAATCATCTCAGGATTGCTGGGGACACAGAAAAACCAGGCTGTAAAATGTCCTGAAAGACCCCTCAAAACCAAAACAAAGAGTCTGCCATTCCTGTAATAATGACTACTGTCAATGACCTGGGGTCTGATGTGGAAGATGGAGCTTGGGATGGGGTAGAGCCCCTACTTCACTGCTCCATTGGCACTGAAGCCTAGTTTCCTTCCAAGTGTTAGGGTCATTTAAAAGATTTGTGCTCCCTCCTCACAAACAAGTCTCTTTTTCATACAACAAAAGTGGGTTAGCTCTGGGGAGGGAGCAGTCCCAGATGGTGTGGAATAAGGTCAGGGTCCTACAACCCTGCTGATGAGGTACACAAGAAAACGGGAAGAGGGGTCAACTTGTCTCTTCTTTCACCAAGAAGACCATGAGATCTACAGTCCACAGTCACCCTAGGGTTGCTGCCATCTGTCCATACATCTCTGAAATGTATAGCCCCTATCCTGCCAATACCATGGATACCTTGGGGGTAGGGAGGTTCAGAAGGATCCTTCTCCAGCTAAGAAGGAAAATCCAGCTAGGTGGGATCCTGGAGGCTTGCAGGAGCACACTGCGCTGGCTGGTCAGGATGGTAGAGGATTTGGTGAACCAGGGTGCGGACCGCTGGGAGGTCATCAGGATCTGAGGGCAAGAAAGTGGCTGGTAAGAGGCTGTAGCTCCCCTGGGCCCCTGATTCTCCAGCCCTGCAGGTTGCTGGGCCTCACCCATGCCCAGCTCCTGCAGCAGGCCCTGGTACTCTGGCTCAGCCTCCAGAAACTTCAGCAGATTGGTAGACTCCATCCGCTCAAGCTGTACCTCCCAGTACACGTAGATCTTCTGGTTGAAGGTGACATACACGAGGCAGGGGCTGTTGCGGCCCTCTTTGCAGGCATACAGGCCTGGGAGGTGTGGGTGGTCAGACAAAGGTCCAGAAGTTTCAGTCCAGCAGTGGGAGGGTGAGAACAAGATAGCCACACTAGAGTTAGCAGTTTTGACCCTCCCACAGATGTCAAGCAGAAAACTAAAGGCTCTCTTTCTAAGCTTTCTGTCAGGAACTCAATAAAATAGGTAAAACAGTAAACAACGTGGCCCATTCCAGACATAAAAAAACCACAGTAACAAAACTCAGGAAGAATACCATCCAAAAAACGTGATACTTGATTTTGTCATCATAGTTATAGCCCTGGAGTAATGACTAGTCTTGCCGGTCTAAGGGGTATATCAGAAACTGGGGCCCTGGCTGGTATGGCTCAATGGACTAAGTACCAGCCTGCAAACCAAAAGGTCGCCTGTTCGATTCCTGGTCAGGGCACATTCCTGGGTTGTGGGCCAGGTCCCCAGTTGGGGGCGTGTAAGAGGCAACCAATGGATGTATCTCTTGCACATCTATGTCTGTCTCCCTCTCTTTCTCCCTTCCCCTCTCTCTGAAAAATAGTCTTAAAAAGAAAAAAAAAGAAAAGAAACGGAGGCTTCTGAGGTGGCAAGCCCTCTGCAAAGGGACACTGACCTCTCAGGTCACTAGAGTACGAAGGCCAGAGCACTGTTCAATTCTTCTCACTTCAGTAACCACAGATATCACCCTGTCACCCCAAAGAGTGAGTGCTGGCTTCCAAGGTCCTGATTTGGAACTAATGGGAATGCTCTGGGACAATGATTTTCAACCAGTGTGCTCCAAGAATTTTTAAAATGTGCAAGACCTATTTAGTCAGGGGCACTGACTTCTTTTCCTTTAGACTGTCGAATAAAAAAAAATAGACAACAGCCAACAGAACAATAGCCGTAAGTGTGAATGAATCAAAATTATACCTTTTTTTTTTGTAAGATTGGTAAAAATATATTTTCTGGTGTGCTGCAGAATTTTAGTAATTAGCTTATGTGTGCCATGAGATGAAAAAGGTTGAAAATCACTGCTCTAAGAGAATGTTCTTCACAGAGTTCTGGTATACTCAGATGGTAAAGAGCTTTCTGATGCCTTTACACAGATAGATGATTAGATGATAAGAACTCATCCCATTCTTTGAAATATTCAAAAATGGAGATCTCACTCTTTTACTTTTCCTTATTTAAAACTTTAAAGATGGCAATTGAGTACCCACCCAATGAGCTCTAATGGAAGAGCTAAGGAACTCATTTGTTTATGAAGACTGACATTAGGGGACACACTGAGAATAAAAATAAGAGGCAGACAAGTGTGGTCAGAGGGGGCCCGTGGGGCAGAGGCCCACCTGCACAGAAGGCTCGGACATTCTCATCCACTTGGAAGCGGACGACTGTGCGGTTGTGATCAATGATATACGTCTGTCCGTCCCAGGCACAGGCAACCACTTCCTCGTGCCCATTACCCTGAAAAAGGCCAGAGACAAGATGACAAGCATGGCTAGTGACGAGGCTGGATAAAATATAAAGCAGCTGTAGACTTGGCTCTGGGTGACAAACAGTTGGCTGAGAAAAAAAATAACCAGATGTCTCACTGAATTTCTCCCATGTGCCAGGCACCAAAGGGGCTATCCAATGAGCCACCTCACATACTATTCACAACAACCCTCTGAAGTAGGCAACATTATTCCCAATTTGATACTGAGGGAACTTCAACTTAAAGAAATAAAATCATGCACCCAAGGTGACTCAGCTGGGAGGTGACGGAATCAGGCTTCCAATGCAGGCCTGTGCTACTTGACCTCAAAGCCTCGTGCCTCTTCCCCTACACCATCGGGCATGCATGATAACAGCTAGCCCCCATCTGCAGATTCAGGGGCCACAGCCTCACACAGGACAAGAAAAAAACTTAATATACATGTGGAGTTGGGACTGATAACAAACTTCTAGACTCCAGTAATTATCTGGTTCTCTTTGGAGCTATTACTGCTGCTGAAAGGTACTGAAATGTGAAATCCCCAGAGCACAGAGAAGAGTGCTAAGCACTGTGGAATAGGGGAACAACTCATTTTAAAGGGAGTTAAACCTATCTGAAGAGGGCCTTAAGATAAAGGTTCAGAGTTAACTATGAAGTAAGAATGGCCTCATCGAAACCTTATATCTCCATGTAGAGAAGGTAAGAATGTTCTTCTCCACCAGGTTTTCCACCCACCGTGACATCCAATTTCTCTAGGGCGAAAAGCTGGTGATCCACCTGCACGGACCACAACAGCTTGTCTGCTTCCTCCATAAGCTTCAGTGTCCCTGCAGGGGGAGAGGCAGGCTGTGATGGGGAGAACAGGACCCCTGAGCAGACCCCCCATGCACACAGCCTCCCACCCCAGCATTGGCCTGTAGCTGACCCAGGGAACTCACCATCCAAGGTGCAGAGCGCAAAGAGGCCAGAGCAACCACTCTCAGGGGTGTGGCCTGTAGGTGGGACAGAAGGACCAGAGGAATAAAATGTGAAGGTCAAGGCAAGATCAGAGCATACAGGGTGAAGAACAGCCAAGGGCAGGGAGGGAGGGAGGGATAGGACTAGAAATGAGAGAAGGCCCTGCATCTCCTCTCCCAAAAGTAACGTTTGCCCTCAGCAACCTGCCTCATCTCACCCCCCCTCACCTCGTTTGATGTTGCCAATGAGGTGAGTAGAGACATTCTTGTTGTGGATGCGGCCAGACGTCTGGTGCAGCATGACATCTCGGGCAGCCGGGGTCTCTCTGTGGGCAGGAGACTGGGGGACTAAGTGGGATACCAAGTGAGCTCAGTTCTCTGGCACCTCTGCTGCCCCACATCCATAAGAGCTGCTGAGATGTGAATCGGCTAAGGAACCTAGAGCTGATCCATACGGCCTGGGTGGCAGGTTAGAAAAAGAAGGACAGAGCTACCAGGCTAGAGTATTGGAACCTCTTCCAGATGCTGCTACATCAGAGGCAGGATTTCCCAGGTCCCAAAATATAGGTGTTCCCTTACTAGGGTAGAGGTGTTTGTGCCGAAGCTAGCTAAAGCAGCTCTGCCAACTGCAGACCCATCCACTGTCGTGTACATCCAGAACCCCACCTCACTCCCATGAACCCCACACCATCCACAGGCCTGCACCACTTACCTACTGCTTTCTGTGGTCCCCTCAGAGGTAGCGGAGTGCCCAGCGTCCTTGTTCCATGTACACAGCAGAACTGCATAAGCACAGCCTGGCTGCGATACCATCAGTTCAGGAACACCCAGGGGCCCTGGAGTCACGGAGAGACTGTCTACCTGCACCAGGGAACAGATGCTTAAAGGGGGCTGGAGGGAGAGAAAGTGGGACCCTAAAAAGAATGGGGGAGAGAAGTGGGACAGAGGCCCTGGGAGCAGTGCCCCAGGCCTCAAGGGTAGCAGCAGTAGGAATTCTAGAGTTCATAGGGCTCCTGCCCGGCACCACCCTCTCCAGATGCACCGTCTGCTTTCCTCTGTGCTTCCCTCTCCAGGGCCCAGATCCTGACATGAACCACATTACATCCACCTTCACATTCCTAATTCTTAGCACTGGGTTCCTTTCTATTTGCCATTATAGTACTAGCAATTTCCCCTAAGACTCTGATTTGAAATGATCTTTAGATCTCTCTCAGCAGGAGGATTATCCTTTCTTCCCACCTTGTATCATGGCCCACAGCTGTTCTCCCACAACCCCCTTCAGAAAGCCTTCCTCCTTGCTCTCTGGACTCCAGGGTTCCCCCACTCAGCCTCTCACCTGACCTTCCAGCGTCCACTTCTTGAGGGACACCAGCTGCCCTGTCAGATGTTCAGTGCCCTCACCCAGATCTTCCCAGCGGAAAGCCCGTACCACACGGTCTGTGTAACCTACCACCAGCTCATAACACCCATCGCCATCTGTGGATCCAGGAAATAAGACAAATTTGGAGCCAAAGCTGTATTCATCACCTTGAATCCTACAAGCAACCCATCCCTACTCCTCTCCTAACATCACTGCTGGCATTTCTACCCAGTATGACTTCAAGCCCAATCTGTTGTGGAGCCATGTCACATGCTCTGAGTCTGGTACAGGATCCCCTGCCCTTCCTGTGCTGACAGCACCTACCTGTCCCTTGGTCCGACCCACCCACCTGCCCCACAGGTCATCACTGCTTCTCTCACATACACACACCTTAAGGTGTCCTGATCCACCCAATATACCTACCACCAACTTTGAGACAGCTTCTGTCCCAAATATCAGCACAGTATCTATACAGCTTACTCCCTTGCCATCTTTAATTTCTGATCAAATGGCACTTTCTCGGCAAGAACTTCCCTGACACTCTGTTAAGAATTGCTACCTCTACCTCAACACTCTTTAGCTCCTTACCATGATTTACTTTCTCCATAGCACAAATGAATACGGCCTCCCCACCCTACCCATCCTGCACTGAATCCTTGAGATCTGCCCTGTTACCCACTGACACTTAATCCCCTGGCTGTCTGCAAGGATAGCCATGCCCACCGATGTCGCTGATCAGCATGACCTTGGTGTTGGCAGGGATGTGCTGCTTAAAGACTGGACGCTGCTCCTCTCCCATTAGGGTCTCATGGTGCCCAGAAGCATCCAGGGTCCTGGCAGGTGTCAGGTCCCACAAGTGAAACCAGCCCTCAGCACTCACTGCCACCACCAGGTTCTGGGAGAGACAGAAATATGGGAAAGGTGGACTAGGGAGGGAAGTCTGAGCACAGACTGATCATTAGAACACAGAAGTCAGGGCTATAGCCATTAATTCTGAATTGATTTCTACCTTGAATCCAGGAAAGATCTTGGAGTTACACTGAAGTCCCAAGGTTCCCCAAAATTCTTACCTTTCCTTTATTACATATATCTCCAACCCCAACACAAGTCAGCTGCAAAAGAAGAAAGGGGGGCTCAGGGAGACACAGAGGAAGACCAGTACTCCCTAACTGCTATGAAGTAGGAAGGAGCCGGTTTTCTAACTACCACTGTATGCTGCCATGTGACCTACACTGGTATTCTGTGTTAATCGAGTTATTGTACTATTTGGTTCAGTTTACCCAGGCAGCAATATGAAGACCTGAAGGCAATTTGGGGTCCAAACAAAATCTCTACAAAACAAAAACTTAAATATAGCAAGACTATCATGTTTCTATCCTTATTCAAATACTACCCGCATTTTCTATTATACTTTATAGGATCAGACAGCTTTCCTAAAGTACTTAGGGAGTCCCTCCATCACATAAAATACCCTTCCCCCTACTGTGTCTGTGTGTTTGTATGTGCGTGTCTGGGGGCTTTCCTCCCTGAGTCAAATGAACCCTGAACCACTGGCTAAGCTGAGTAGTTGGTGAGTTAGGACATACTGGTGAGCTCCTGTGTGGGTCTCAGCCTTGACAGTACCTGGACAGAAAAAAAACCCTTCCCCCACCTTCAGACCCAGGTAGTTGAATACTGACCATTCCCAGACAGGAACAGGTGAGCCATGGCCGGCTGTCATCATTCTTATACACAGACAGCTTCCCACTGGTATCTCCCACCACCAATTCATTTAACTGCAAATGGAGAAAGAAGAGTGTTAGCATGAGAGCCTGCTGACCCACCTCAAACTCTTCTCTACTGGGCCCATCCTGGGGAAATCACAGGACATCAACTTGAATGTTCATCAACTTTATTAAAAATCTTTGGTGACCAACACAGCCACAGTTTTCCACGTTTCTTTATTTCCACCAGGAGGGTGGTAGTGGTGGCAGTGTGTGGGTGGGTGTCAGGGACAGGGGAGGTTAGAGGAATGGGGCAATACCAAATCCATCCCAGAAAAGTCTGACACTGAACAGCCAAAACCCTGCATGCCTGACTTTGACTCCAATTCGTCCATTACAAATAGGACATACAGGGTGGGGCAAAAGTCGGTTTACAGTTGTTCATATGGGAAATAACACAGTAAGAATAAACTGTGTTTTGTATACTAACAACTGTAAGCCTATTTTTTGCCCCACCCTGTATTTTGAAAATAACCCAAAATATTCAACTTCTGGAGAACTTAACTTCAAACCTCGTATTCTATTAGGGCCAGGTAAAAAAAATGTCAGCTCTGGAGGTCCTCCTTCCTTTAGCAAGACCTTTCAATTTTGGTGTATATGAGTGAACAGAGGGATGGAGGTACTGGAGTGGGAAGCGGCATGAAGGGGCCACTGGGTGTCAGTATCCATGTTCTGGGCCTCTGGTGCCCTCAAGTGGTGGCTAAGCTCTCAGGAGGGCAGGCTCCCTGCTTGAAGCCTCTTCACCACTATTTGTATCTGAGTACTCCACTTCCCAGGGGTTTCCCAAAGCCTGGCCACCCCACCAGGGGGTAACAATGATAATAAGGTAGCCCCGAACTCTATTCCTATTAACAGCTTCATGATTTCCCCTTGTGGGGACATCCAACACCCACTTACTGTCCTCCAAATAGAGTGAATATTAGATTCTCAGAAGATTTAATTCTAAAGGTAACAAAGACATAATATGAAACAGTAAGGAAAAGTTAGCAATGAATTGGAATTTATCAATAATGACTTACTTGATTTGAATCTTATTTTTTAATAGTTATAGGAGTTACTTATGGGAATATTAGATCATAGAAGCATAAAACAAGTTTATTTACATTAAACCCTCTATATGTGATGTTTCCATTACAGCTGTCCCCAGAGGACTTCTGCAGACACATAGGAGAGAAGCTGTGTGGCACAGAGGTTCAGAGTGCAGCTGCCTGCATTGGATTCCAGATCTCCATGCCTGTAATTTCACCTATAAAATTGGGTTCTTACCCTGATCGGTGTGGCTCAGTTGGTTGGGCCTCGTCCCACAAGGCAAAGGGTCACCAGTTCGTTGCCCAGTCAGGGCACATGCCTGAGTTGTGGGTTCAGTCCCTGGTATGGGGCACATGCGAGAGGCAACTGATCGATGTTTCTCTCTCACATTGATGTTTCTCTCCCTCTCTTTCTCCCTCCCTTCCCTTCTCTCTAAAAATGAATTAAATCTCTTAAATTCCTTTAAAAAAATGAGGATCATAAGAGTAGCTTACCTCATAAAGCTGTTGCAAGAACTGAACTAACAGAGGAAAGCATCTGGAAGGAATTAGCATATAGTGAGCACTAATACCTGATGACTTTCACCCTCTAGTTAAACACCTCCAAAGCTAGGGATCATGGCATCTTTCATACAATCTATTCTTTTTTTTTAATACATTCATTCAACATATGAGTCTATAATAGGCCTCGATAAAATGTTTACTTAATAAACAAATACCAAAAAAGATTGTTTTAAAAAACAAAGAAAAATCAGAATGGAAGAGAATGCTCAGTCAGCCCTTGAGTTTTTAGGTAAAGCTGGACAACCAGTTAGGGATACAAAGAGAAAATGTCACAAACTCCCAGCTGAGAAGGACCTCACAGTTGTTATACAAGGGCACAGACACAAGAACAAAATCATAAAACAGTGTGGCAGGTGCAGTGTGACCCAGGCAGAGAATGAGGCAATGGCACTAGAAGAGGACATTCCCAGGACAGCCCATCTGCTCTCTGGCAGCTACAGTATCCCCCCTTATCTGTGGGGATACATTCCAAGACACCAGTGGATGCCTGAAACTGCACAGTGTACCAAACCTTCATACGGGGGTGGGCAAAAGGAGGTTTACTGCCATTGTGGTATTCTTTTGAGTTAATAAAGCTACTGTAATAATCATAACCAGCATGTCTTTTTCCATACAAACACTTGTAAACCTACTTTTGCCTACTCCTGTACATACTGTTTTTTCCTACATGTACATACTATGATAGAGTTTAATTTATAAGTTAGGCATAGTGACATGTTGCCATCAATTGGAACATATTTCCTTTTCAGGTCTTCCATCCACAAATTTAATGCCTTTTCCACCTACCACGCACCGTGTCCATTACTTCTGCAGTTTTGGGTGCAATAGCAAAAGAAGCATAATTTTTTTTTTCTTCACAGTTTCACAGATAGATTTATTCTGATCATAGATCTTAGCAACCTCAGCATAGGATTATTTCTCTTTTCTTATCAAGTTGAGAATATTCACCTTTTCACTTAAAGGAGCACTTTACCACTTCCATTTGGCATACCCAAATTGCCAGCATCACTACTCTTGTGCTTTGGGGCCATTATTAAGTAAAATAAGCATTACTTAAACACAAGCACTGTGATACTGCCACAGTTGGTCCTGACCTGATAATCCAGATGGCTAAATGACTAACAGTGGGTACTGTATGCTGGACAAAGGGATGATTCATATCCAAGGTGGGACAGAGTGGAACGGAGTGAGATTCCATCAGACACTCAGAATAGCATGCACTTTAAAACTTATGAATTGTTTATTTCTGGAATTTTCCATTTATTTAATTTTATTTTTTAAATATTTTATTTATTTTTAAAGAGGGGAAGAAAGGGAGAAAGAGAGGGAGACAAACATCAATTTTTGGTTGCCTCTTGCACGCTCCCAACTGGGGACATGGCCCCCAACCCAGGCATGTGCCCTGACTGGGAATGAACCAGCGACTCTTTGATTTGCAGGCTGGAGCTCAATCCACTGAGCCACACCAGCCAGGGCTATTTTATTATTATTTTTATCCTCGCCTGAAGGCATTCTTTCATTGCTCCTTGAAAGAGTATACCACACTTGATCACTAGCCAACTACCTCAACTACTTGTCCTTTTTTTCAATTATATTTATTAATAACAGGCAGAGTCCTTCAAATTGTTTTGATATACATAATCATATTTGCTTTTCATAACAATCCTAATGTATTCAACAAATATTCAATGAGTGCCTACTAGGTGCCAGGCACTATTCTAAGTGTTGGGAATATAGCAGTAAAACAAACAAACAACAACAACAAAAAAAAAAACAGACAAAAAATTCCTACCCTAATGGGTAAGTGTAAATATACCTAATATTGCAAAACTGAGTTTGTAATAGTGCAATTCACTTAGAAAAGTACAATTTCCAAAAGCGCTGGTGCTATGAAGCTATAAAAAAAAGGAATGTATTTTTCTCTTGTAAACAAAGAAGATAATCAGATAAAAAACGAAAATGATGTGTATCTAACGTCACTTTGTCAATTTACTATTTAAAAATGCCTCCCTTGATTTTGTCATAAAAATTGTACTGCTTGGCATATGAAGAAATGTCCAGAAAACATAATACAAATTTATGAAAATAACTTTTCCTCCCTAGAGAGGGTAGAGCCAAGAGCCTCATAAAATATCACTCTATCACAGCACAAAGGAGTCTGAAAAGAGGGGAGGATGTTTTAGCCATCCCCACCCTTTTATTTTCGGGGAAAAAGTACAGAACAGCAGGGAGGCAGAGTAGGAAGACTAGACAGAAAGTAGGAGAGAAAGGTAATAAGGTACTTTGTATTAAAAATGTTAAATAGAAATAAGGAATGATAAGATAAAGTCTGGGGAAAAAAAGCGTTTCACACCATCAACAGCTCCCATCCCCTTTGATGCTTCACTCTATAAACTTTTACATATTTTAATCAAGGCATCCCATCACATTTTGCTATTCTGTAACGGTCACCCCACCTGATTATGAGCTACCTGAGGGCTGGTACTGTCTTGTTAATTTTTGAATTCCTAGAATGCAGCAGAGTCCTTGGTGCATAATGAGCAGTTCAATAAATATTTGCATTAAAGTAGAATCAAATCCTAATGATGGCGCTAACACCTATGGAACTGCAACTGTGTGCCAGCCATGATGCTACCTGTCTTACCTGTATTAATTCATTTAAACAAAGAGGAAAAAAATGACTCTTGAGGGAAGAAATAGTAGGTGAAAATTATTTGTCACTCAATCAAGGTGTATCACTTTAAAGTTTCCAAACACCTGCGGGTAGTACGGAGCAGGTACCACAATAAGACATTAAGAATGAGGTGGTGAGGACATCTGTTGCGTTGGCCAAGGAGCTTAGTCTACCAGTCGGGAGGTGAGGCAGATACGGCAGCAATGTAGTCGAGTTTCTCAAGGCGCCAAGTGTAAGAGCAGCAGAGGGGCTTTTTTTTTTTGCTCGGTGAGGAGTGAATCCTCACCAGAAGACATGTTTACTGATTTGAGAGAGAGAAACATCGATGTGATCGGTTGCCCCCCATATACGCCGCGACCAAGGAAGGAATTCAACCAGCATCCTAGGTATGTGCCTTGACCAGGACGAACCCGCAACCGCCTGGTGCACGGAATGACCACCCAATCACCTTAGCGACCCGGCCAGGGCAGCAGAGGTGCTTTTTAAGCCTATTTTTAAGCTTTGAAAAGTAAAGTGGAGGAAGCGTAACCATGGAAGCAGTGAACCAGGAAATTTGACCACGAGGGTTTACTAGGCTCTTTCGGTGAATAAGTTACTGAATTAGACAGAGAATCAGTTATCCATGCTCCTAAAAGAATACCAGAGCAGTGCACCAGCCAAACTCGGTCAGGACGCCCGGGAACTTAGGCTATCTGTCAAGTTCTTGCCTGGGCCCGCCACGCAAGCCCTATCGCGCCTGCGCCGCTCGCGCCGCAAGCTTCCTCCATTTCCCTGGCCCCGCCCCGGCCTTGCGCAGAGCCGGGTTGCATCTCTTGGAGTGCGCATGCACTGACCGTATCGTTGTCGACGTCTCCGAGGCAGATTGCATGCGGGAAGAGGCTTCCGCTGAACTCCAGGGCCACGCGCTGCACATAGCTAACCGACCTCATCGCACTTCCAAGGGCTAAGACGATCGGTGAGCCCTGCTAAATGTTTCCCGAGCCCCTCCGGACAGCTGCCGGAACGGAAGGCCATCCAAAGCAGGAAGTTACGTCATCGCCTGAACCTTCATCCTGGCACTCCTCGCTTAACCTTAATGAGGAGGCGGGTCTTCCGAGCCTTCTAGGCGTGGGGTGGGCTCTCCCAGCTACTGATGTGAGTGACAGGAGTGTGGGCCACTCCTTTTCACCTGAGGGCTAGAGCGCATTGGTAGACCTACTCTAACCGGGCTCATTTATTCCCTTGGCAGCAGGGCTCTAGTGTTGGACCTAGTAACCTTGACCTCTTACTTTGTTGTCCTAGCAACTAAAGATTTCCAGCCATCAGACCACCCCTGAGAATCATAATAATCGTAATAACTGACCATTGTATGCTTTCCAGAAGTATTTTGTACAGGTACCCGTTAGGCATTGTGAAAACGATGTAGTGAATTGAAACAGCATTACTGAATTTAAAAACACGAATAGAATCAAGTGATTCATAAAGTATTGTTTTTGTGAAACCTTTGTTTCAGTTGTATATATTTATAAGTATATACTGGCTAATATATATAAACTTTTTTTTAACTGTGCTCTGTGGTCAGTAGTTTGAAATTCATTTTCTTTTTTTTTTTTTTTGGTTTTTCAATTACAGTTGTTCCCTTTTCCCCTAATTGAAATTCATTTGATGCAAAGAACATTTCACATATTATTTCATGTAATTAACACAACAAACCTGTGAGCTTGTATTATTATTCCAATTTTTTGGATGAGGAAAATATGTTCAGTAAGATTAAGTAACAAGGCAGAAGTGGTAGAGGTGTAACTCAAACCAGGATTATTTGATCCAAAACTTCAGATCTTTTCTATCATTTATGTGACAGTTCCTAGGAAAGTACTGAGGCTACATTCAGGGTTGCTGAGATGCTGGATCTGCCCTGCCCTGTGCCTCACCCCCCATCACAAAACTCTGGCCTCCCTTCCTCTGTAGTATAAATGGAACATCACCATCATGGTTGGCCTCTTAGGGAAACTTTTCATGTTAAATCAAGTCCAATCTTTCTTTGGAGTGTCTCATCAATCAAGACACTAAATATATTATTTGTCAAATTCTGCAGGTACTCCATGCATTTTAAGGTTTAGATCTGCTGACCCAGGCTGATTTACACATTGGTCTTTTAGAAGTCAACACTGAAAGTGAAGATATGTACCTCTTTCCAGGGATGTTGGACCAGGGCTAGTCCTGCTTTCTGATCCTAGAAAGAGGAGGCACTGGAGGGCAAAACCCTGCTGCCGGGGAGCAAGAGAGGGGGAAGGACACATTTTGTCGTAGACGTCCCACTGGATCTGATGGCCAGATAAGATGAGAACAAGGAACAAGCAAGTCAAAACAGCAAACAAACAGGAGGCAGTCTAGATAAGTATTGGGACTGAAGTTTCTGTTTCTGATGGCATACTGTGGGATTGGCCAGATCCATTCAAAGGCTCTGGGTTACACAGGTGTACCTTGTATTTTAAATACTTGGCCTCATTTATTTTTTAAAGTATATTTTATTGATTATGTTTTTACAGTTGTCCCGTTTTTTCCCCCCTTTTGTCGCCCTAAGTCCGGTACCTCCCTTCCCTCCAGTAGTCTCCCTTCCCTTAGTTCATGTCCATGGGTCATGCATATAAGTTCTTTGGCTTCTCCATTTACTTTACTCTTCTTAGCATCCCTCTGTTTATTTGTACCTACCAGTATGTTTCTTGATCCCTGCAACTTTTCCCCATTTTCCCCCTTCTCCCTCTCTGCTGATAACCCTCCATATGATCTCCATATCTATGGTTCTGTACCTGTTTTCGGTGTTTGCTTAGTTGTTTCTTAAAGATTCATCTGTTCATAGTCTGAGTTTGTTGTCATTTTAATGTTCATAGTCTTGATCATCTACTTTTTCTTAAATGTGTCTCTTTAACATTTCATATAATAACGGCTTGGTGATGATGAACTCCTTTACCTTTACCTTTTCTGGAAAGCACTTTCTGTCCTTCCATTCTAAATGATAGCTTTGCTGAATAGAGTAATCTTGGTTGTAGGTCCTTGCTTTTCATCACTTTGAATACTTCTTGCCTGCAAAGTTTCTTTAGAAAAATCAGCTGACAGTCTTATGGGAACTCCTTTGTAGGTAATTCTCTTCTTTTCTCTTGCTGCTTTTAAGATTCTCTCTTTATCTTTAACCTTTGACATTTTAATTATGATGTGTCTTGGTATGGTCCCCTTTGGGTCTAGCTTGTTTGGGGATTCTCTGTGCTTCCTGGACTTACATGTCTATTTCCTTTGCCAAATTAGGGAAGTTTTCCTTCATTATTTTTTCACATAAGCTTTCCATTCTTGCTCTTCCTCTTCTCCTTCAGGCACCCCTATGATTCGGATGTTGGTATATTTAAAGTTGTCCCAGAGGTTCCTAACCCTCTCCTCATTTTTTTCAATTCTTGTTTCCTCATTTTGTACTGGTCGACTGTTTTTTTCTTCCTTATATTCCAAATCATTGATTTGAACCTGAGTTTCCTTCCCTTCACCATTGGTTTCATGTGGATTTTCCTTTGTTTCACTTAGCATAGCCGTCACTTCTTCCCTTATGCGTTTGCCATACTCAAGAATATCTGTCAAGTCTGTGAGCACCTTTAGCACCAGTGTTTTGAAATCTGTATCTGTTAGGTTGGCTATCTCCTTCCTGCTTAGTTCTCCCTCTGGAGCCTTGGTCTGCTCCCTCTTTTGGGCTATACTTCTCTGTCTCCTCAACTTGACTGCCTTCTGTGTTTGCCTTTGTCTATTAGGTAGAGCTGCCACACCTGTTACGTTGTAAGCGGTGGAGCCTTAGGTGTTCATCAGTGCTGGGCGACACATTTCACCACCTTGTGGTGCTGTATGTGGGGGGAGGGGTCAGAGAGGGAACAATGCCACTTACCCCTTTTCCAGTCACTTCACCCGCTTTCACATATGTGACTAATGCCTCTCTGGCCATTGTCCTGGTGATGGTTCCCAGAATTGGTGGGTTTGCATATGTTCTAGGACTGTGGAGGCCCTCTAAACAGACTCTCCTGAGAGATCAGCAGTTTCTTCCGCTGCCCTGACCCCCACTGGTTCTCACAGCCAAAAGCTGTGAGGCTTTATTTTCCCAGCACTGGAACTGTGAGCTGCATGGTCCAGCTTGGGACTAGGATTGCTCCTCAAGTGTCCCTCCTGGCTTTTATAATGTGTGACTGCTCATTCTGCTGGCTGGCTGCAGCCACTGCTGTACTGCTGCCACTGCCATAATGCATCCTTTCCACCCAGGCTCCCCTTCTCTGCCCCTCCTACCTGTCTGGATGAGTATTACTTCTTTATATCATTGTTTGTTGGACTTCCATGCAGTTTGGTTTTCTGGTAGTTCTGGTTATTTTTGTTTTGAGGTAGATGTAATCCTTCTTATGGTTGTGGAAGGAGACAAAGCATTCATGATCTCATTTATGGAGGGGTTGCATGCTACCTCTTATTGCCATACCACATCTCTGTTCTCTCATTCTAGCTCAAACCCTAAGCTTCATGTGAGGTTTTAAGGGATGGAAAAACAAAAGTCTGTTTTAAAATATCAACCTCTAAATGTCAAGTTAAGTAGTTTGAATTATGTTTCTTTTCACTAATATTTCTACATTTTTTTCCAGCCCTCTGAATGAAATTGAAAAAATAAAAAACAAAACCTAATTCAGCACAAAATAGATGAGGCTCACCCTGCTTCTCACCAAGTGCCCAGGTCTGACCCAGTTCTCTGAAATCATACTCCGACCCAGCTTTCCACAATGCCTTAGTTTTATCTTCCACATCACTTAACCTCTTGTTCTTGACCTTTCTGTGCCAGACTGGTGCTTATTTTTGTTTGTTCTGTTTTTGCCATGAAGGTCATGTCATTATGATCACAACTTGCATACCATGCCTTTTGGCTTTTGTCCAGAGAACCAAATAAAGTTAGAAAGGGAAGAGAGATGAGTCTCCAGATAAATATGGTATGAATCAAGACTTTTCATTTTTATGCCACTCCCACCTTGTGTCAATTACTTTAACTGCATTGAGTGTTAAATTCACAGAAAGTGCAATACAGAACTAAGCATTGTAGAGCCACGTGGACAGATGACTGGCTCTCTAAGGAGCACCCTTGTTCATGGCTCTTTCTAGTGGGATGGTTGGACAGTCTCCCCTGGTACCATCTACTGGCCATTTTGTTTCATCTAAGCAGTCTTTCAACATCGGTTTTGACTTATTCCCCAGGACTGCCTAACCAGACCATCTTTCTGGTTAGATGACATGGATATAGTTGTGTGGATGGCATACTCCTTACAAACTAACCAAACAATAGCTTCAATAGAAATCTTCTATGGGAGAGGGGCATGAAGTGGGAAATGTTTCTAGGGAGATTCTTTGTCCACTTCTTCCTCCAAGAGTAGCCAGAGGGGTCAAATTTTGTCTGCCAAGGATGCCCAGGTAAGAAACAGGACCTTTAAAGCTGTTTCTACAGGTGAGGCCCAGAGCCATTGGCCATCCTGGGTGCAGGACCTAGGGCTTTCTAATGGACTCAGTTTGAGAGACTTCCTCATTTCCCTTCCCTCTCTAGTTCACAGTGCACCTCAGCATATTAAAGGTTCTGAGAAGTCACGAAGTACAGAAACCTGATTCTCAAACTTACTTGACCTAAAAATTAGGCAGAACACTGTGAGCATCACTCTGAATGAAATGCTGTTATTCAGAAGTTTACTTCGAGGCTCACCCATCACAAGTTTGGCCCTATCATAAAGGGCCCACTCTGGAAAGCGTTGATCCTAGAACCTATCAGGTGTGTTTTCTGTTCAAGACTATTGGCCATTAACTGAAGGATGATAAGTAGTTTTGTTGTTAAGGTTTTATTTATTTAATTTTGGAGAGAGAGGAAGGGAGGGAGAAAGAGAGGGAGAGAAATATCAGCTGCCTCTCATTAAGTGTCCCAGTTGGGGACTGAACATGCAACCTAGGCTTGTGCCCTGACTGTGAATCAAACCGGTGACTTTTTCTTTGCAAGGAGATGCCCAACCAACTGATCCATACTTGTCAGGGCAATAAGTAGTTCTTCATTGTCACTGAGGAGAGGAAATGAGTTCTTTTTAAAAGAGTTTTTTAAAAATTTATATTTAGAGAGAGGGGAGGGAGGGAGAAGAGAGGGAGAGAAACATTGACTGGTTGCCTCTTGCACAACCCCACCTGGGGACCTGGCCCACAACCCAGGCATGTGCCCTGACTGAGAATCAAACCAGTGGGCTTTCCGTTAATAGACCGACCCTCAAAATCCACTGAGCCACACCAGCCAGGGTGAGAAAATGAGTTTAAAACAGAGGATGATGAACATGTTTTAGAACTAGATAGAACTGTTAGGCGTACAACATTGTAATTGGACTAAGTGCCACCAAACTTTAAAATAGTTTTCTGTGATGTAAATTTCACCTTAATAAAAATAAAACCAATACCATTTTATGTATGAAGCACTTCTCAGAGTGGAACAGGCAATCCTAAGGAGCACACAGGTTTTGGAGTTGGTAATAGAGTATGGCTGGTCTCTGCTAGCCAAAGAACTCTCAAAGGTCATGAAGGCATTGCTTTTTCTTGATGATCCCTCCTCAGAAACGCTTTGTGAGTCGCATTCTCACTTTGCCTCTCAAGTTGGTATAGTTAGTGTTCATTATATGATAATAAGGTTTTATTATGATTTTTAGATTTAATGAGGTAGTTGGTGTATTCAAGTTACCTGAGATTGGCAAGCAGCAGGGGAACTACAGCCACAGTCAGCAATAACAGTTTCCCGAAAGAGGACAAGTGTTTCTCTTAGTGCCGTCTACCTCTTACCTTGGACTTACTCAGCACTGCCCGCAGCCCACTGCTATTTCAGCTTAAGGGTTACACAGCCCTGAGGTGTTCTGCATTTGGAAGGGGACGGTTGGTCATTGAGACAGAGGAATATCACTGAGACAGAGGAATAAGGTATGAAAGTTTCCACTGTTTGTTTTTTAAACAAGCCAGTTGTTTATTTTATATTGTATGCTAACAACAGTATTATCTATCTGTCTGGATGTTCTTCCATGAATAAGCTGAGAAACAGATAAGTAGATGATGAATGACAGTTTACAATTCCACCCAAAGTATATGATGTTTTCTCAACATCCTTGCCAACATTTATTATTTATTAACTTTTTGATAATAGCAATCTGACAGATGTGAGGTGATAGATAGCTCATTATGGTTTTCCACTGTTTAATTCTTGATTTTCCAGTAAGTTTTCTAAAAAGGTACTTTTTTTCCTAGTCCCACCTATAATGTCTTTTACATATTATTTCTCCAATTGAGATGAGATACACAATTGACCCTTACACTCACTCTCAGGGTGGTGTGGCTGACTTAGAGGGTGAAGGGAGAGTCAAATGTGTAATGATGGAAAGCAGGCTAGGCCACACCTTAAAGGGTTTTGTGGCCCATGTTAGATTCTGATCTGCGCAAATGGGCTGGGAAATCATTCACAGTGTATTAAGCAGCTGGAGAGATACATTTTGAATGCTGTGCAGAGTGAAATGCAGGTGGGACAAGAGGGAATGCAACATAGGAGTCTTATAGGAGATTCCTCCAGAGAGCAGGCTG
This sequence comes from Furipterus horrens, assembly GCF_987537825.1. Lineage (NCBI taxonomy): Eukaryota > Metazoa > Chordata > Mammalia > Chiroptera > Furipteridae > Furipterus > Furipterus horrens. The sequence continues at coordinate 97,916,710 of NW_028327174.1, read as the reverse complement.
GAGGTAGGTGCATGGTGATTAGGGAAGGACTGATAGAATGGAGAGCCTGGAAGTACTGTACTTGGGAGATAAACTTTGTAGAACTTGATGTTTGAACCAGCAGTGGGAAGATAAACCCTATTTAAAATTTTTCAGAAACTACTTGCAAGTTTGCACTAACAGTTGTAAGTACCAGTTGCTACTAGTTTTCCTCATTCGAGCACATTCTCTCCATATGGAAAGATTTAAGTGTTCGTGAGGAAGGTACACGTTCCTGGGAAATGAATTTGACCACTGACCCATTGACCCAGAGCAGAGTGGATTAGGTGGTGGGCTTATTTTTAACCTTAGGCTTCTGTCCACTTGAATAAAACATCCTCACAACAGTTATAATGTTCATTGAACCAAGGCTTGTCCAGCTACAGGGTGTTACACATGTGGTGGTTTTGTATTAAAAACGTACTTTTTAACTTATTTTGAAGTGAGAGAGAAACTTCAACTTCTTCCACTTATTTAGGCAGTCATTGATTGATTCTTGAATGTTCCCTGACCTGGGGTCAAACCCACAACTTTGGTTTATCACAACACTCTAACCAACTGAGCTACCCAGGAAGGGCATAGGTGATTGTTTCAAATTCTTGGCTTCCTACAGAAGCACTCAGAACTGGGAAGAACTTCAGGAGCACTTTGTCCATCTCCCTATTTTTGCAGTTGAGAGGGTCAGCTTGCCCAAGAGCACATGAACTTCATGGCTGACTGAATTTGTTCGAGACCTCACATCCCAGGCAGACCTTTCATTAACTCTGAGCCTTGGTTTCCTCATCTGTAAAATGGAGTGATATATCCTTTGTAGGAATGTTGCAAGGATGTTAGTCTGCATTTGTCTCTTGGCTTAGTGCTAGGCTTACATCTTGCTTAGAGGGTTAGCTATTATCATTGGCTGCAGGGCCACATTGTAACTTTTAGAATAGTACAATACCCAGACACAAGCTCCATGCCCAGGACTATAATGTGAATCCAGCAAGAGAAAGCAATGACACTGGGTAGGTAGAATGCCCAAATTTTAGTTCTTGCTACAGCACCAGTCATGCTGTATGACTTGGCAAAACTTTTTCACATGTAAATTAATCTTCCATACTAAAAGTATGGACATTCTCTTGAAACAAACTGCACAGGCATGTGGGTAGGCAGACTAGCTCTGCCTACTAGCTGTGTCACTGTGCAGGAAGAATTCAACAGCCCACAGGAGGGGACAGGGGCATAGATGTCAGCTCTGGCCTGCTGCCTGTGCTCCTTGGCTTCTCCCCAAGTCCCCACACTACAGGGTGAAGGGTCAAACAGGAAAAAAGGCATCAAGTGTTTTCCTGTTAGGGCCCAGAAGGAAGTTGGGAAGAGGGCGAGTGCCCTTGTTCCCTGGCTTGAGGTCTGCCCATTCCACTTCATCATGTGAGGTATCTAACAGGTACTGGCAACTTAAGGATTTTATCTTAAGAAACCAAGGAAGCTTGTGCTTTCTGCAGAATCAGGCAAAAACAAATCTAACTTAAAAATAAATCCAAGTGGTCCCTTTATTTTAGACATTCTTATTTTCCTCTTTGCTGGGGGCAGTGCTGGAAGCAATGGCAAAGCTTCCCTCCCCACAGGCCCTGTGTGCTCAGGAGGCCCTGGATGGCAGCATTACTGCTGCTCAGCTACAGCTTCTTTACCAGGTGCTGTATTTTCAGGACTGGGAATGTATGTGGTGAGAATCCCTACAACTTGCCCCCACATCCTCACCCTCAGGCCAAAACAAAAAGGGATGCCCGACACACAGATTTTATTGTTTCCACTTTATTGCTCAAGTGCAGAACTTGAGATGAGCCTGGACCTTCAGCAACGTGCAGAGAAGAGGCTGAGGAGGTGAGGAGGGTGGGGACACGACCTGGTTGAGAAGGCAAACAGGTTGGAGAGGAAACACTGGAAGGGGATACAGGGAGTTGTCACCATGACACCAGAAGACATCATTAACCACACCATCTGGGTGAGGAAGGGGACAGAGAGAATTAATGGGCACAACAGTGGTTTTTCCCATGACCCTAGCACCTACACGGAGGCCACATGTTTGGAAATGGACAGGGAGGCGGAAAGGAGGAAAATGGCTGCCCAAGAGGTTTCCCTCTACACCCTGGTTTCACATCTGACCCCACATCCCTACCACTAATCCCCTTCTACCATTGGACAAATGGACATAGCAAAAAGAGGAAGCAAAATAAATTAACATTCTTATGAGTGTGTGTGGACAGACATCCGTTCATGTGTAATGGGGGAAAGGGGAGGGGTAGAGGGGATAAAACACCTAAAATGATCCCCTACCTCAATCCCCCAGCCTACTCCTTTCCCCCTTCCCCCAAAGCCACCATCCAACCAGATAGAAAAATAAAGGTCTAATTCACTCAAAATTCTTCAGTTTTTACAAAACGAACGGGTGGAGCAGAGTAGGGAGCAGGGGAAGCAGGCAGCTGCAGGAGGAGGGCTGGGGAGAGGCTACGCTTCCGTCTCCACCTGAGACTGGCGCCCCGCCACACCCTTCTGCTCTTCCTTCATCTCTGCATCAGCGCGGTCTCCTGCTGCCTTGGCCTGTGGGGAGAAAGAGGATAAATTCCAGTTCTCACTTGGCCCAGTCACCTGATGAGAAAGGTGACTTTTACTCCATGTCCCCACTCTTGCCTGCCTGCACTCAACTGCTCTGGTGCCACACACCTAGCACCCTGCGACCATGTATATAGTTTGTACCCACAAATACTCAACCCCCAAATAAAAAAACGCCCACATTAACGTTTAGCAGAACTACACAGACACAGCAATTCCTTTTTGAGACATCCTAAAGATATACTTGCACACGTTCAAAACTGAGTTTACAAGGTCATTTATTGCAATACTGTTTAGAACTGTACTTGTCTACCATGGTAGCTACTACCACATGTGGCTACTGATCACTTTAAATATGGCTAGATCAAATTGATGTATTTTAAGTAAAAAATAAGCATTGGATTTCTATGAGTTAGTCTGAAAATAGATTAATACAATTTAAAAAAATTACACATCGCAATATTTGGACACCTTGGGTTAACTACAAAGTATTAAAATTAATTTCACTAGTTTTCTTTAACATAGCTACTAGAAAATTTAAAATTAGGTATGTGGTTTGCATTTTATTTCTATTGGACAGTGCTGGTTTAGAACACTGCAAGACTAGAAATAGGGGACTGGGTAAATGAGATATGGTGTATCTATTCAATGGATTACTAATAAGCATAAGAAAGAACATGAAAACTCTTTTGGTTATTGATGTAAATAAGCATCCAGGAATGATACCAAGAAAGCCAAGAACAGAAAATAGATAGAGCATGTTGCCTTTTATTAGGGAAAAGGGAAAAAACATAAATACCAGTTGCTTTTGGGCAGTGGGAGACCTTTTACCACACATTCTTTTTGTACAATTTGAATTTAACTATGTAATTATACAGTATTACAGTATTCCCTCACTTATCGTGGGTATTAGATTCTAGACCCCCCCACCCCCTGTGTGATAGGTGAAAATCCACAAAGTAGGAACCTTACATTTATTTTAGTATTTACATATATTTTAAGGCTTTATAAACCCGTCCCACACACTTATAAACCGTTCCCAGTCCGTTATTAACCTTTTCCACACTTTTATAAACACTATTTATGTTCTTAAACATATTCTACACTCTTAAACCTATGTAACTTTAACAACATATGTATACAGTACCACAAAATCCCGCGATATAGCGAAAAATCCGCGATAAATATTTTTTAGAATCCCGTGATACAGCGAGGCTGCAATATAGAGAGGGACTACTGTACTATTTTAAAACAGATGTTTTAAAAGGCACAGAGAGCGCATGTTGGGAAGCATACTTGGCAACTGACTCCTGATCTCTAGGGCTTGCAAGTGGGTTTCCAGCTCTGACCACCCAGGAATGCTGGCCCTGACAGGAGGGATTTTTACTGAAAGAACATCCATGCTACTGCTTCAGGGATGAGGGCAACCTCTGCTTTCCAGAACTGGCACAGACAACCACAGGCACAAAGAGCCCACACCAGATGGACTGGGCACAGGGACGAGGAGATTAGATGGACAGAAAGAACAGACACTACCCCGTTCTTATGATTGTCCCAGTCCTCACCTTGCTCTCCTCCTCAGCCAGCCTCTCAAACATATTGGCATAGAGCTTCTTTTCCCGTGCGAGCTGCTTGCGAATCCGCTGATGGCAGACAGCCAGCTGGGCCTTGGCGGCTTTGTTGCTGGGGTAGAGCTGCAGGACCTTCTGGAAGTCAGCCCGTGCCAAGTCAAAGTCATTCACTGCCAGGTGGGCCTCTCCCCGGCGGAAAAGGCCCTTCTCATTGTTGTTGTCCAGCTCCAGGGCCTAATGATGAGAGGGAGGAATCAACAGTGAGACCTCAGCTGCTCCAGCTAAAACTGGGGTCTAGAGGTGCCCTCAGCAGGATGACGGAAATGGAGATAGCTGGCTCCGCCCCTAAAAGAATGAGTCTTGGGCGTTAAATGGAAAAGACCAAGGTCTATGAAGGAACCTCATTTAGTCCAGGAGGCCGAGGGAGAAAACAGGTCTTAAGATGGAAGAGAAGGCCCTCTGATAACATTTCCATTCTCTTTAGAATAAAGCAGGTATGTAAGAGAGAGGCTAAGAATCGGGGTGAAGAAAATACTTAAGTAGCTCTTCCCATTCAGTGCTTCCTTGTACCTCTGGGTCAGTTGCCTCCTACCACTGAAGCCAACGTGCTTGCTTTGCATACCCCCTGCCTCTGGGTCCTTAATCTCTGAGCTTCCAATGGTCTATCCTACTTACCCCTACCTTAGTCACAGAGGGCAAGTTTCAGACATGCTGCCAGTTCACACCCACCTTGTCTCTGAATATTGCTCCCATACCGTCTTTAAAGAGGCCTTACCTTGTTACAGCTTTCAATGGCAGCTGAGAACGCCTGGAGTTTCAGATGACACATGGCCAGGTTGAGATGGGAAGCTAGGCGAAGGGCCCGTGCCTTCTGTGCGTCTTCATCAGAGAAACTTGACTCATATTCCAGCCAGGACACAATCTTCTTGTATTGCAGTAAAGCTTGCTTGTATTTGCCTTCCTAGAATGAGGGGAGGCTCAGGCATACAGCACAGGTTCAGTGGCACTAGGCTGTCATACCCTGCAGTCATCAATGACCCATGGGCTTAGAGGCCTGCCCAACCACCACCCTCAATGCCCCCAGGCAAGACCAGCTAGCTTGTACTAAGTGAAGACTGCAGGTGCCACCTACCTACTCCCTGGCAAAAAATGACCTCAGCCATCCGTGGGGAAAGGTGGGCCCAGAGAAGCCCTCCCTGGAAATGTCCTCAGGACTATGGCTGCTGGCTTACCTTGAAGTACACAGTGCCCCGCTCCTTCACTATGGTGCTTTGTTCCAGCTTCTCCTCTGAATTCATCTCCCAAGACTCCTTGGCCTGCCATTCCCCAAGGGAAAAACACCATTGTCAGCTACCCCAGTCACCTCCAGGGTGGAACCTGACTTCAGGACAGGAAGGACCTTGAATAAACTCACCTTCTCAAAACTCTTGAGGTGGATTTCATATTTCAGGCCAGCATTTGGTGGGATCTGGAACTTTTCCTTCCCAACACTGCCAAAAGCATAGCTGTGGGGGCAAAAAAATCCCTCTAAGTCATCTTACCAGCAGTTAACCTGCTCCACACTGAAAAGACTTCCTGTTTCTTGGGAAATACCTCCCCATCCTATTTGGCAAAATCTCCCCTGACCTTCTAACATAATTAGTTATTCTCTTAGTATCTTATATATCCTTGTAATAATTCATGCTACACACTGGCATGATTACTAACTGAAATGGCATCTCACTGAAAAATGAGTGAATAGATGGTAAGAACAATGTCTCTGAATAACTAGGAATTTTCAGCACTGTGTACGGCAGAGTAGATGTGCTTCAGTAAATGTCATTAATGAATGAATTAATTAATGAAACATGAAAATCCTGATGTCGGTAAAGGAGAGAGTCTGTAGCAGCCATGATAGAAAAGACTATGCTTTGATCCAAGGAGATGTGGACAATTGTCGCCATGCTCCTACATACAGCAAAAAGATCACAATGGCCTTGTTTGGTGTGCCCAGAGGCACGGGGAACACTCATGAGGCTGTGGGGGTAGCGAACACAAACAGAGGAAAGGATACACACGGCCAGTTTAACTCACTGTGGACATGTAGATTCCTGACCTCAGTTCACCCACCTGCTCTTATCAAGCCCACTCCTTACCTGGGCTTGAGGTACACAATGGAATGTTCTCCTTTTTCCATGTGCTGAATGGCTTTCTCCAGCCCACTAGGCAGATCCAGACTCTCCCCCTCGCCGATCTCAAAGTGGAGCTCCCGCTGGTCAAAAATCTGGTCCTTGTAGTACCCTTCCAGTGCAACTGGCATGCAAGAAAGGCAATGTACCAAGTATGTGAGTGGGCAGGTGACTGAACAAGGATGCCATCAGCTTCCCTCTATTATCTCATCACTTCTTGCCCCCAAGATGCCCTTGTGTTCTCAAAAGTTGGTGGGAGGATAAAAGGGTATTTTCCAATCCCTCATTTTACAGACAAGAAAAGAGGATCAGAGAAAGGAAATAACCTGCCCAAACCAAAGCCACTCAGAGACTAAGTATCAGAAACCGAATTAAAACCTGACTACTATCTTACCCTCCACCACCGCACCCTCGTTGGGTCTGGCATAGCCTTCACCCCGAGTCCGTATTCTCCGGATGATACCCCCATCTTCTTCTTCTGTTAGGTCCTCTCCCTTGAACTCAAACAACTCCACCTGTGGGACAAGACGTAGGGTGACAACTCCTTTTAGCACTAACTCATCAACAGCGAGACACAAGATCTCTCTCATTCAGAAGTGTCCCTAATAACTGTCAGACTAGGTCTGATCACAAGGGTCGCTACACTATGAGTGGACAAAGTGGCACTTTTGCTAAGTTCTCAGGATTTGCCCTTGTCTCAACTTTGGTAGAGAAGGGCAGACCACACTGGTTTCAGTTAACCTCAGGAGATCTACTATTTCCTACCTGCTCCACATAAGGACATGTTCTCGTCAATCCTAACTCAGCTACTTGAGAAGCCCAATTTGATAGGCATTAGAAATGACCCAACATCTCAGTAGTCTTCTGAACATTCTCCAAGTTATTAGTAGTGATTAGGGCTCAACTACTTTCAGATTGACCAGTGTCAAGTTCCACCTCCTCAGTGAAAACTTTCCTCACCTCCTTGACACACAGGGGGAGGCATCTCTCCCCTCCTCTTCTTTCTAGGCACCAATATTCTATACTGCCATTTATAACTGCATACAGATTCTGACCTCTGACTCCTTCCAGTTAAAATCACGCCCCATCTCCTCTGGGCACTGCTCTTAATAAACATGTCTCAACCCATTATCCTGCTTCAAGTCTGAAGAGGGGCCCGTGGCCAGCTCTTCCCACCTGAAACCTCCATCATAGCCTATGTTGTGGTAGCAGTAAGCTATGTGCACAGCAAAGCCAACTGACCTCTCCATTTCTCTTTGCCCCTTTAGGCCAGGCCCTTAGCTTTAGCTACACTGTCTACAAGTGGCAGGAAGAACTGGAGGGCAGCCAAGCCCTGAGCTAAGGCTGGCTCTATGCCTTGCTCTCTGGCTGGAGACTTACCTCAAACACAAGCGTGGCATTGGAAGGGATTTTCGGAGGGCTGCCTGCCAAACCGTAGGCATATTCTGGTTTGCAGGTGATGCGGCATACTTCTCCCACCTTCATGGTTGCTACAGCAATGTCCCAAGCCTTGATGACCTCCCCTGTAGGTATAGAAAGCTAACAGGTCTTTCCTCTTTGGCAGTGAACTGCCTCTGGGCTTGGTAGGTCCAGAGTATGATGCCTGAGGCGGAGCTGAACACTTAGAAATAGGACCAGGAAGGTTGCAATCAGTGCTGTCATCCCAGGCCTCTTAAAAAACCAACCAACCAACCAACCAACCAACCAACCGCTCAACCCCGGAACAAAGAAGTTCAAGAAACAAGGCAGTCCACTTCTGAAGAGGAAGTGAGGTATTCAGAGATGATCAGGGAAAGGAGAGAAACCAATATAGTTCCTGGACCGTGGAAGAAAAAGGGAATAACAACAAAAAAACCCAGCAATTTGTAATAAACCATCCCCCCTTAAGCTTCTGTAAATATGGTTTCTGCTTATGACAGCTTATCCTCTCCATGGTACCTATCTACCAAGCCTACGTTTTGCCTACCTTTTCCCAGATCAAAGGAGAATCTGTCTTTGCGGTCCAGGCTGGAATCAAACTTGGTACCATCTAACAACCAGCCAGTGTAGTGAACGAAGACTCGGTCTCCAATCATGGGCATCTCTGTGCCCGTGCCCTCTCGCTTGATGACCTGGGAGGAAGGGGGAGAAGGTGAGTACCCAGGGATGGTGGCAGAAAGAGGCACAAAACTTCGTGCATGCCTCTGACTGATACATAAGAGGGAATCTCCTGCCTCCTTGTAAGTAGATTCAAAGGACCAATCTTCAAAAGGATTCTGATACGAAGCTGGGCTAGAAGTCAAATGACGTCCCAATCTTCGGTGAGGTGTGATATGACTTGATTTGAAAAACTGGAGACAAGCCTTGGCCATGTAGCTCAGTTGGTTAGAGCGTCATCCCAACACACCAAGGTTGCAGGTTCGATCTCCAGTCAGGGCACATACACAAGGAGCAACCAATAAATGCATAAATAAGTAAAACAACAAATAGGTCTCTCTCTTAAAAAAAACAAACAAAACAAAACAACAACAAAACAAAACCTGGAGACAGGAGACCGAGTTCAGGTTTTACTGTATGATCTTGGATAAGTCACTCAAACTCTCTAGACCTTATTTGTAGTGATTATAACATCTATCATAGAGTTGTTGAAGGATTAAATTAGTAAAATTTAACAGCAGCGAAGGAAGAAATATTTACACTCTATTTTCTCATTCTTTCTAAATGCCAGTGACCATCAGATCAGAGTCTGGTTTGGAAATAAGGAGAGGAATGAGAGTAATTAAGAGTCCAGAAGTGGGAAAGGAATATACCAGATTATAGATGAGCACAGGGGCCCTCCGTCAGGTCCTAATCTTTGACTCAGAACATGGGTATTCCTGACTGGTAGGCTAGTTTAAGTCCTTTATTTCCTGGCTAAGAGTATTTCCCAGGAATTCATAAGGCTCAGCTTCTCTTCCTTAGCATTTATAAAAGGTCTCTCCATGGACCACCTGGTAGGTATGTCATTGCCCTCTAAAGGAAGCTTCTGTGATAGAACAGACAGGGGGTTAAGGAGTAGAAAAGTTAAGGGAAAAGGAATGGAAGATAAAAGGGTAAATGACACTTCCTGGAGTAATAACCTGGTAGAAAATCACTAGGTCACTGGAGTGAGAAGGGAAAGCCACATGCCCATTGGGACAGTAGCTTGAGATTCCACGATCTTGGGGGGAAAATCACCTACATTTCTGGAGCAGATAGGGGCTGCTGGAGGTTTGCCTAGCTCACGCACAGCAGCAGGTTCCCAAGCAAAGCATCTCCTTTAGGCTTCACATCCCAAGTCCCAAATGAGGAAGGGAGTCAGTCCGAGGTGTGATGAGAAACTACAGGTCCCAGCATGCAACGCTCCCTCGTTTCCCCGGGGCTGGGGGAGGGGTGACAGCATGGCTGAGCTGGTGACCTAGGTAAGTCCCAGCCTTTAGAATGGGACTAACGAGAGGGCTGAGGGTGCCAGAACCTTCCTCGAGGCCAGGTCCGGGGACCAAGTTGTACATAAGCTTCCGGACCAGGAAATTACTCTTATGACCCGCTTCTGGTCCTAGCTAATATTTAATTGCCACGGGTTGGCGAGCTGCTGCACCACCACCGACGAAGGAGGCCCAAGGCCTTCCAAGATGCGGCTAGCAGGGATGGAGCTGGCAACTTGGCCGCAGCTGCGGGGCCGACGCAGGCCTGGCCCAGGGTGCACGCTGCTCAAATCCCCCAGCTGCAGCTCGCGTGCAGCGCCGCGCCGCGCCGCGTCGCGTCCCTCCCCTCCCCTCCCCTCCCCTCCCCCTCTGCACCGAGCACGCCGGAGTTGGCCCTGCAGGGCTGGGGGCCTGAGCCCAGACCTTGGGAAACCGGGCCGGAATAATGGTTAAGAGTGGGTCCGCGCACCTAGGCTACCTCCTTTCGAGACCGCGGCCGCCCTCAACTCCCAAACAACACAGCCTGGTCCAGGAAGGCCATGCAACCGACCGCCTGCTGCACGACCACTCAACTACTGGCCGGGAGCCTGCAAAGGCGGCCGCCCCCGCCCCGTGCCTCGGCCGGGGGCTTCAAAGCTCGGCGGGAGGGCGGCTGCGATGGGCGCTCGGGGCTCTGTCGCCCCCAGCGCGCTCGGTACTCCCCCGGCACCCTCACCCTTACCTTCAGCACGCCTTCATCCTGCTTGGGGCTGATGTCCACTCCCTCGATTCGCAGGGACGCCGGCTGCACCCCGCTTTCGGCCGCCTTCATCTCCTCAGCGGTCATGGCTGCTCCGAGAGCCGTTTACTCCGGGAGTTGGGCAGGGTGCGCGAGCCAAGCCCTCTCGGCTGCCCTCTCTGCAAGGGAGTGCGGGCGCCGGCTTCTTAGCAACCGACCTGCAAACTAGTTCCAGCCTCGAGCCCCTCAGGCTCCGGGCGCGCTCGCAGCCTGCAGCAGAATCTGGCTCAAGAGCCGGTGTAGGTGGGTGACTGAGCGGCCGAGGGAGCGATTGGTCCCACCCCGCCGCGGAGGGAGGGGCTGGGAGGAGCCGGAGCGGGAGCGAGGGACGGAGTGGGTGGGGGTGGAGAAGTTTCTAGAGATAGCGGCGGCTAAGCCGGTTGGGGCTGTAGTGCTATGGGCGCTTATATGAAACCTTCTATTTCTAGTTCATTCCTCCAGCTGGCTTCCTGGCCTTCCTACCCCAACTCCTGGGACCCCGGGACTCTGGGGACCGCCCTTTTCCCCCGGCACCAAGCTTTCCCGGGCCCTCCCTCTCCCGCTTCCCGGTCTAACCGGATTTTTCCAGATCCTTCTCGATGCCCCTACATCATTCCAGTACCTAGCCTGCCAAACGCCAACCCAGGTCCGCCCCATACATTGCAGCCTGCGGCGTGGTTTGCTGAGAGCTTTGTAGATGGACGTCAGTGGCAGCATGTCGGGCTCCCTTGGGCCCGAGACGCGTGTATTTATAAATATCGACCGTAAATAGAGGCGGCAAGGCCTCCGCGTGTTCCCTCGGCAAGGATACCTGACAAATTGAGGAGGAAGACGGGAAGGGGGGCAATGAATGCGTAGCGCTTACCCCAGGGCACAGAATTGGAGGAGAGCAACCTTAATTTTCCCAGAGCCCTGAAGACGTGCCGCCTTCAGCTCTTTAAAATGCTTGGAGCAGCCGATTTGCAAGAAATGACCTACTGAGCTAAGGATTCTTAAACGGGGCACGTATTGAATGGCCCGTCCCCGACAATAATAAAATTGCTACTTTGATTAATATTTAAAAAGAAGAAATCGTTTCAACTCACGAAAAAAAGTAATTCCATTTTACTAAAGGCTGTGGCCAGGTATATTTTCTTAATATTTGATTCCCAAGTGTTTATCTGCCTGTGGCGTGCAGAGCATCTGAGTGGTGGGTCAAAGCTCTGCAGGATCCAGCTATCCAAACAACTACTTTTTGACGAAAAGATTCTTCCAGAAGGAGTCTTGATTTTGTTAAACGCTTAACCCCAGTTTAGCATAGTGCCTGGTGAGTGGTATCAAGTAATCATTGGCTATATGAATTTGTATTCTAACAATAAAAAAAGTTTTTGAGCCCTGGCTATGGGCCTGGCACTGTGCTGTTGTACGCAAACTGTCCCATTTAGGTAGGTAATCAAAAGGACTGTTACAGATGAAATGTCAATACCTTAACATAATCGGATAATTTATCATAGTCCTTTCTGGTTGCACTGTACTGGAAGGAGATGCAGGAGAAATAAAACTGGTTCCTCCAGCAATTTACAGCAAATGAATTTAGGCACAACTAAGACATATTTTTCTTAAAAAAAAATTTTTTTTTAATTTATCTTTAGAAAGAGGGGAGGGGAAGGAGAAAGAGAGAGAGGGAAATAAACATCCATGTGTGGTTGCCTCTCACAAGTCCCCAACTGGAGACCTGGTCCGCAACTCAGGCACATGCCCTGACTGAGAACCTCACCGGTGACCTTTTGGCTTACAGGATGACAAGCCGCTGAGCCACACCAGTGAGGGCAAGACATTTCTTATTAGATGACTGTGTATACCCTCAAAGGATATGGGGTGGGGGGAGGTTGAGTTACTAGGAGTAAATGTATTTCTTTTATACACTTTCCTTAGCAGGGTAAAAAGTAACAGTGTCAAAAACCAACAAAATTCCAGGTGATAGGGATGGAGAGTAGGGTGCTGGCTTGCAGGTTTGGCAGCTATCTTGCTGTTGTCTTATGCACCTGCTTATTCTCAGCATGTGCTAGTTTTTAATACAAGGGCCATTGGGTATTATTATTTGGCAGCTGGGATAGAAAAGAAGACTTCACCTTTAAAGTAATGCTTTTCTGCACCTTTTTCTTTATTGGAAGCAAGCAGCATAAGTTTATGTTTTTTTAAATTCCTGTCAGAACATATTAAGTAAGCACTTAAGCTGTGCCTGTCCTTGCATAAACACATAATTGCAATAGAAAGAGCATATGTATTGGGGTAAGCAAAGACTTGGGTCACCCATGTACTAACCATTTCAATTGGGGTAGGTTATTGGGATAGTAATATCTGTTAATAATGGTAGTTGTGATGGTTAAAAAAGAGGAAATATATGTTAATGATTTAGCATGATGCCCACCTTCAAGCAGGTGGTTAATAAATGGGTCATCTTCCTAATGTGATAGTGCTATGGTGGCGATGGGGACAAAGTGCTAAAAATATAGAGGTCGGTAAGAGGGGAAAGTTAGGGTGGAAGGGAAAGGGGAAGGACAAGAAGGAAAAGTTTTCAGCAAGAAAGTTGTTTCCCCATTCAGTAAATGAGTAGATGTGGGGGCTGGGAGATGGACGGGAAAGGGGAGGGCAGTGGGCATTGGGTTCTTGACATTCAGAGCAGGACCTCATTGTTTCTAGATATTTTTCTGGTTCTTTACATTATATTCTTCTGATTGTAAAACTTACACATATTCCATGTAGAAAGTTCACAGATGTTTTGTTCTTTACCTTCTCTTTCTTACCCCTTTCCCAGTCCATTTGAATTAGTATTCTCATCAAAGATATTTAACAGTAATTATTTTCAATGGTATCATTCAGTCAGTTAAAAATCCTTCTGAAAATTTCTTCTTTTGCTAGAGAAAGAGAGCACACTTAAAAAAAATTGTTTGCTGTACTCTGTAGATGACTCATGCTAAGGTTAGTTTTGTTATTGCCAAAATGAGCCTTCCTGAGCTTGAGCTCATCTGGTTTATCTCCCTAATGCTAGGCCCATCATTCACACATGAAGACACCATTTTTTTTAAAGTATATTTTATTGATTATGCTGTTACAGTTGTCCCAATTTTTACCCCTGTGTCCCTCTCTGTCCAGTGCCCCCCTTCCAGTGCCCCCCTTTCCTCTAGCAGCCTCCCCCAGTCCCCGTCCCATGGGTTGTGGGGTGTAAATTCTTGGGTTGTGGGTGTAAGTTCTCTGGCTTCTCCCCTTCCCTTTCCTATTCTGTTTTTTTAAGGTTTTATATATTTATCTTTAGAGAGAGGGGGAAGGGAGGGAGAGAAACATCAGTGGGGTCCTCTGGCGTGCCCCCAACTGGGGACCTGGCCTACAGCCCAGACATGTGCCCTGACTGGGAATCGAACCAGTGACTCTTTGGTTCACAGGCTGGCGCTCAAGCCACTGAGCTACATCAACCAGGGCTCCTATACTATTCTTAACATCCCCCTGTTTATTTTGTTCCTACCAATTATGCTTCTTAATCCCTGCACCATTTCCCCATTCTTCCCCTTCCCCTTCCCAGCTGATAACCCTCCAAATGATCTACATACCTATGGTTCTGTGCCTGTTCTGGTTGTTTGCTTAGTTTGTTTTTGTTTTTTAGATTTAGTTGATTTAGTCCTTGATAGTTGTGAGTTTGTCATTTTAATATTCATAGTCTTGATATTCTTTTTCTTAAATAAGTCCCTTTAACACTTCATGTATTAATGACTTGGTGATGACGAATTCCGTTAGCTTTACCTTGTCTGGGAAGCACTTTATCTGCCTTTCCATTCTAAATGATAGCTTTGCTGGATAGAGTAATCTAGGTTGTAGGTCCCTGCTTTTCATTGCTTTAAATACTTCTTGCCAGCCCCTTCTTGCCTGCAAAGTTTCTTAGGAGAAATCAGCTGATAGTCTTATGGGAACTCCTTTGTAGGTAACTCTCTGCTTTTCTCTTGCTGCTTTTAAGATTCTCTTTTCATTGTTAACCTTTGGCGTTTTAATTATCATGTGTCTTGGTGTGATCCTCTTTGGGTCCAACTTGTTTGGGACTCTCTGTGATTCCTGAACTTGTATGTCTATTTCCTTCACCAAATTAGGGAATTTCCTTTCATTATTTTTTCTTTTTTAATGATGCCAATTTATCAATTGTTTTATCTTTTTTTAAAGAATATTTTATTGATTTGCTATTACAGTTGCCCCATTTTCTTTTCCATTTGCTCCCCTCTACCCAGTACCCGCCTTTTCTCTAGCAATCCCACCCCCCTTAGTCCATGTCCATGGGTTGTCCATATAAGTTCTTTGGCTTCACCCTTTCCTATATTATTCTTAACTTCCCCCTGTCTATTTTGTACCTACCAATTATGCTTCTTAATCCCTGCACCATTTCCTCCATTCTCCCCCTTCCCTCTTCCGGCTGATGACCTTCCAAATGGTCCCCAAACCTATGCTTCTGTTCCTGTTCTGGTCATTTGCTTAGTTTGTTTTTGTTTTTATTTTTTAGAATCTGTTGTTGATAGTTGTGAGTTTGTTGTCATTTTAATGTCCATTGTTTTGATTCTCTTTTTCTAAATAAGTCCCTTTAACATTTCATATAATAATGTCTTGGTGATTATGAACTCCTTTAGCTTTACCTGGCATGCTCTTTGTTATTATTTTAGAACAGTATTGTGCAGTTCTTTGACCCAAGCTGATTCTGTTAATGTGGGGGAGGGAGTCAGGGAGGTCAAGGCCACCTCATTTCTTTGGGACCCTCTGGTTCACTGGACTGCCCAGTATGCCCCACCCCTCACCTTCTCCAAACTGGCACTCATCTCACTGATGACATTGAGGTGGCACTGTCAGACTGGTCAGCACTTTATCTTTCTCCATGCACATGGGGTTTGTTGTAGGGTGAAGGGGAGGGGGAGAGAAGATCTAGCAAAGGCCGCCAGAGTATACTGTTGTCTGGAACTGTTGTCTTCTTTGCTGCTCCTGCCCTGGTGGGACAGCTCTCAACAGGGAGAATGTGGGCAGGCTGGCTGACTGTGCTTCACACCATGTCTCCCCACCTCTGGAGCTCTGGTGAGACTCCTGTCCCTTGCTTCCAGACCCCCCAGACAATGACTTTCTCATTCTTTTATGAACTGACACTTATCTTAAGACAGTTCAAACCCAAGCTCCTCCTCCCTGATAGCGTCACCTAACTGAAATCACTTCTTATCTATGCCACATGTTTTCAGTGCCCAGTGACTGTCAATTTCCTATTTTATTATACATTACATGGTTCTCTAATCATTCTGGAGAAGCCACTACAGATGGATACCTTGTCTTCCAGTGAGATTACAAACTTACTGAGGATAGGAGCAATCTTTCCTCATCGGTGCCATGTCTCACTGAACATATTGTCAACCCCTGGAGGAAAGCTATTGTTTTACATAAAGATGATGTTTATGGTGACGTTCAGAAAACTCTTCAGGGAAAGGATAAGTGGACAGGAAGTAAATAAAAGAAAATGAGGACTTCTTTGGAGCCCAGTAGAGATTATTTGTTAATTGAAAAAGGCATTTCCTTCCTAGTAGGGTGGATTCCTAAATTTAGGGCAAACCTATCAGGCAGCTCTAATTTTCTACACTATAAAAAGATGGGCCTCTTGTTCCTAGTCCTTTTTGCTTTTTTTCATGTGCTCCACTCTCAATTTTTCAAGACATCAGATGTTTATTGAATACCCTGTGCCATAAACACTAAGGACTCAAAGATGAATAATAGGTGCTTTTCGTCTGCAGATGGTTGGCTGTCTTAGCTGCTCTGAGTCTTTAACTCTACCCGTCACTCACAAATCTCTGTCTCCATTCCCAAGTTCCTTCCCTAATCCATTTCCCATATTATGTATTAGACAATTTTCCACATGTCAAAGTACATCTAGACCTGCAGCCTCAATAGGAGCTGAGATAATGCTTCTCTTTGCCAGGATGGGGAACATTATGTCACATGACTTGCTGAAGCTGTGGGAAGGAATGGGAGTAGGGGAATCCTAACTGATATTTGGATTATGGCAGAAAGTTGAGAAACCTAGAACATCAGAGACAACCTCCCACCAGTATGAAGTTGAGTTAAAATCAAGGGAGGCTAATGGTCAATTCAGAGTCTTTATATTCAGGGTGGGGCAAAAGTAGGTTTACAGTTGTAAGTATGCGAAACACATTTTTACTCTTGTATTATTATTTATTATTGTGTTATTTTCCATACAAATAACTGTAAACTACTTTTGCCCCAGCCTGTACAAGAACAAAACAAATGTTTTAAACAATGGAGGAAAAAATTAGCGATCATGTATTAAAATAAATGAAGGCAGCAGTAATAGTAACAGAACAATGACAACAGGTCAGAATGAGAAGCAAATAAGGTATAGTCCAAAGAATTTACAGTTTAGTAGGGGAGGACAGACTTACTCTAAGGATGTGTCCCTCCTTTGCAAGCACTGACTGGCCTGTGCACCCTAGCTTGCATGGACACGTGTGGGAGCTGACAAATGTGTCCTGCCAACACTTGAACCCAATTTGTCTCTCTTTTTTTAAAATTTGAGAGTATTTTTATTAAAGTGGTGAAACCAGGAAAGACTTAGAATAGAAGAAGCAACAGGAGAGAGCCTAGGCGGGGCTGCTTTGGCTCACTGGAAAGTCATAGAAAAGAGGGACATTGGGGACAGGTTCAGAGGGTTAGACTGGTACGAGCTGCCACTGCCCCCTGCTCGCTTGGTTGCAAGTCTTGTGGGGACCCTTAGAGTTTAGGAGAAAGTTCACTCCCAAGAAGGAAGAAAGGTATGGGTGTGCTTCTGGGAGGGAGAACACCAATCCATTTTGTGTCTCTAGACAATTTATCAGTTCCCCAATTCTATCTCAGCTTTTTCTGCTTCTTTCAATGTTTTTTTGTTTTGTTTTGTTTTGTTTTTGGCCAAGGGCAGGCATGGAAAGGAGGTGTCTGTGGTTAGGACAATGCTTCATGTTGTCAGGAGAGGGCAGCAGATCAGATCATTTCCTCAACCACAGACAGGTAACCTCACTGTTGCATAGGATTCTGGTCATTTTCTTTAGTGGTTACTGAAGGCCCACCACATGCCAGGCTCTGTGCGGGGCACTGGGACATGCAACACTGACTGAGATATGAGTCCTCACTCCAGAGGAGCTCATGATCTATAAGAGTGAGATAGCCATGGACACACAAAGTGCCAAACAATGGGCTCTTCAGGGGACTACAGATGGGTGGGAGGAGGGGCATCCAATAAGCCTCATAGGAGGAGATGCTTGAACTGGATCTTGAAAAATGAAAAAAACATTTTTTTCAGTGTACACAGCCAGGCAGGGTTACCAGGGCGAGCATGACACTACAGGGCACAAGGTGCTAGGGAGGAGGCTGGAGAAGAGACTCGGGAGTTAGTGGATCATGGAAGGCTATCCTTGGCTGCCATGCTGAGGAACCTGGCCTAGAACCATAAAGGAAATGAGATGCCATCATGGGGGTTAATTTTAAGAATAACACAATCAGATTTACACTTTTAAGACATCAGCTGTTCTAGATGTGGCAAGGAAGAATAGAATAGGGATGTAGGAAGGAGAGACCTGAAGTCTGCTGGCCAGCTAAGATTTGTCTGAAGCAAGCAGAGTGAGAGATGGTGGTGGTCTGAACGAAGGTGGCAGCAGTGGGATAGAGAGGAGGGGTTGGACATGAGGTTGAAATGACAGATTTTGGTCTCTGATTAGATGGAGTGAGGTGAGGGTAGAGGTCCCCGAGGTTTCTGGCTTCAGTAGCTGGGATGGGTGCTGGTGGCAGCTGATGAGAAGAACAGAGGGCAGGGAGGAACTGGGAAGGAAGATTATGAGTCATTGACAAATATGGGGCATCATGTCTGTGCTCCATTTGATTCCAGCTATGTCCCCCCAGTCTAGAGCCTTCCTACTTCTCACTGGTTCTGTGACAGAAGCTTCCTGTTGGGTCTCGTAGTGTTCAGCCTCTCTGTTGGAATAGCTTGTGAATGCTTTCATTTAATAACTATTTATTGACAGTCTATTACATGCAGGCACTGTGACAGGTCCCCCACCACCACCTGCCCCAAGAGTTTATGGCCTAATGCAGGGGGATGGGGATGAAGGAAGGGACAGATAATTAAGCTAACAGTTGCAATATAGTATGAAAAGTACTCTCATACATGAAGAACAGGAAACCATGGAACCTCCCAGGGAGAGAACATCACCTGGACTTGGAGCACCCAGGAAGGTTTCCTAGAGCAAGCACAGCAGTAGCTTCTAGGCTCAACCGGATGAGCCGAGGCTTGCCCAGTGAGGGAGTGGGTGGCAGTGGGACTGGGGCTGGGGAGAAAGTGTTTCAACAAGACTGGAAGTGAGGAGGGTAGGGTGCAGTGCCTGATCCTGAGATATACAGGACAGGAGAAATCTAGCAGCCTTCACTTGAGTGCACACAGGAGAAACCAAGTCCTTAGGCTTCTGTCAAGGAAAAGAAATGAAAGGGGCATTCAGTAAAGTGCTGAGGACAGAGGGAAGTTTGTGTCATGGGGAGGCTTTTCAAAGGGCCTAGCAGAGAGGTTCAAGAGGGGTAGAAGCAGGTCAGGGGAGGAGAAAACACGTATGGCAACTCATTCTTTTATTCATTCCATTGAATAGGTATGTACTGAGTACCTACTCTAGTCCAGAACTACAGTAGTTAATGAGGAGGACAACTTTCCCAATCTCATGGAACTTACATTTTAGTGGGAGGAGACATACAATAAACAAATAAGGTAATTTGAGATATCAGTAAGTGCTAGAAGAATGGAAACTAGGGAAATGTAACAGTGAGTGCCTAGGGAAGAGCTTCTAGAGGTTGAAGGACCATTGATGTGAGCTGAGAAGGAGGTGAACATCCCTTCTAGGTAGATTAGGCAGAAAAAGCAAAGGCTGGGGTGTGGGACAGAGTAGATGCCTGGAGGGGCTATGTCCTGGGTGGTAAGCAACAATAACAGCAGTGTGGGTCTGATGGGTTTAGCTCTCCCAGGGTTAGGCAGACAATTAATCCCAGCAGTTCCAGTAGGTGGATGGACCCCAGGGCTGGAGGGATTCTACTTCTGAAGAAGCCTTCTTAGTCTTTGACAGGTGAGGCTTGGGCTTCTGGAAGGAGTTGGAGCAGGTTTGTGTTTGAATTAGGCACTTGGGATCTCGGAAGAGGCTTTCCAAACTCAGGAGTACGTCAGTCACAGAGTGAGGGCGAACTCCTATTAGAACACAGCTGAGCTCCTTCATTTATGTATTGTCAATGATGGTTTTGTCTCCAAAAATCCACAGGGCCTGCGGGTTGGGAGATGGGGAAGAGGGAACAGCTTTTAAGATGCCTTTGCATGACTATAGCTAGTAGATAGTGTCTTAGAACCAAGGCCCCAAGGAGATGGGAGTGGTTTTGACCTTGGAATGGTGCGGAAAGAGCATACAGAGCCTGTGCAAGGTTCTGTGCATGGTCAGAACTGGTTACCATGCCCAATGCGTCACAGGACACAGTCAGGGATTTAAAAATAGGCAGCAACCATTTTAGGAGGAGAGGAGATCTACACTGTTTGCAGGAAGGAGAAGAACTCCATGCAGCTTGGAAAGGAAAGGGAGAACTCCATGCGGTTTACAAGGAGGCTGGAAACTCCATGTGGTTCTGCATTAAGAGCTGGAGAGCACTGCAACACCGGCAAAACCTCCTCAATCAGGATCGAATGATTGGGAGCTATTGGTAAAACTGAACTGCGTCTGGGAAGTAGGAAGACGGTATCTCTGGCTTGTCAAAAACTAGCCTGGTTTGGTAGGGGGAGGCCCAACTATGTGTCTGTGGGTGTTTTAAAGAAAATAAGACTTAACAGCAGAAATCAGCAAATAATCTAAATCTATATAACTATTAAATAAACAATTCTTTTTCTTTTCACCAAACTCTGGTATTGGGAGTCATGCTTCTGGCGGCGGGCAATCGGGCCCCTAATAACTGAACAGCCCCTGGGTTCTCTTTCAGTGGGGGCAGCCCATGGGTTCTGTTAGTTTTAGCAAGCTGAGTACTTGCAACAGAGATCATATGGCCTACAAAGCCTGAAACATTTGTTACAGAACCCCTGGGCTGCTCCAATTAAAAACAAACCCACGGGCTCTTTAGTTAGGGGCCCGATTGCCCGCCGCCAAAATTATAACTCTCAATACCAGAGTTTAGTGAAAAGAAAAAGAACTGTTTATTTAACAGTTATATAGATTTAGTTATTTGCGGATTTCTATTGTTAAGTCTTATGTTCTTTAAAACACCCATAAACACATATCCTTGCCTCCCCTCCACCAAACCAAGCTAATTTTAGGAAAGTCAGAGAAACCGTTTCCCTACTTTCCAAACACAGTTCAGCTTTACCAGCAGCTGCCAATCACTCAATTCTGATTGGGGAGGTCCTTTCTGTGCTGTGGTGCCCTCCAGCTCTCAATGCAGAACCGCCTGGATTCTCAGCCTCCTTGCAAACTGCCTTCTTCCTGCAAACCGCATGGATCTCCTCTCCTCAAAACTGCATGGCGAGACCCCTTCTCCAAGCCACATGAAGAAGGCTCCTTCACCAAGCCACGTGGAGGGAGCACACGAGAGAGCAAGAGCCCCAGAGCGAGCGCGTGAGCGAGAGTGACAGCTAAAATGTCCGCAGCTGCTTATATATATCCCTGACTGCATCCTCTGACGCAGTGGGCGTTGCAAACAGTTCTGACCATTCACAGAACCCCACGTAGGCTCTGTGTGCTTTCCATACCGTCCCCTGGTCCAAGTCCCCTCCCATCTACCTGAGGCTTTGGATGCATTAAAGCCATTTTGCATAAAAAAAAGACGCTAGCCACCAGCCTCAGGCATGTGGAGGCATTCTAAAAGCTGCTTCCTTCTCCCCATCCCCCAGCCGCAAACTGGGGATTTTTGGACTCCTCTGTTTCTGTAACACATTTACTGTTTGACTCTTTATGGAAAAAAATTTGCTAAGCCCTGCTTTTGGCTGTGGCAGGGAGTTTTCCCAGGGGTGGTTCAGGCCTGGTCTGTAGATACTGAGGTTAAGCTTTACTCTGCAGCTGGATCTCCAAAAGTTAAAGTCCATCTCATGTGCTGTAAATCTGTTAGTCATAAAGCTTGTTCATATGTATATGGTAGTGTGCTATGAGCTGGGAGATGTAGTTTAGGCTTGAATTGATCTTCTGTGAGTATGGGCTCTGCCACTTGCTGCAAGAAGCATCTTTCCAAATGACAGTCTTAAGCATGTCATTTCCTGCTCCATAACATGAAGCAACTCTGTTGCTGCCTGATAAAATTCAGATGGCTTAACCTAACCTTCAGAGTTCTTCACATGTGGCTCTAGTGTACCATTCTGTGGGGAACAGACAGACATGGGGAGATGTGGGAAGCAGACAGGCTTGGTTTAAGAGACTCGGACCGCTGTGCGGAGCCGCCCCCAGCTGGGCCCTTAGCCGGCAGGTTGTCTCCCAGGCCTGCTCTGAATTCCACCCTCCGGGGTATTTTAAAAAGATAGAACAGAAATCCAAAGTGGCTTTTAAGGAAAAGGGAACCTGCTCTGTTTTTCTCTGTAAAGCCTCAAGTCCTTGTCAGTAAAATGTGAAGAATAGAATGATTAAGTAAGAGGAAGTGCTTTTGACCTTGTGTAAAATACCTGGATGTTTCAACCCTGTATTGATCCACACTTCCCTTTCACTCGCTACCATTTGAGGCAGTGCTGCATATTTTCCTTAATTACTTCCGCATGTGGAAAGTGGATAAAAACCCTGGCTAATAAAGAAATGGGGGTGATTTTCCACTAGAGAAAACCCCCTCCCTTCCTTCCTCAGATCCGCATGTGGAAAGTGGATAAAAAACCTGGCTAATAAAGAAATGGGGGTGATTTTCCACTAGAGAAAACCCCCTCTCTTCCTTCCTCAGATGAAGAGTGTCTGAGTAGTTTCTTCATCCACTGCGAGGGACGTAGAGTCTCTCTCACCATTCCAGCCTTAGTTTCCAATTCGACCCATATACTTCTAACTGCTTCAGCTAACCTGACTACTCACCATCTCCCAAACATACTTTCTCCACCTTGGTGACTGAACCATTTGAGATCTCTTATCATATTCATCTTCCTGTTCTTGGGTATTTGAGTTTTTGTGCCCTGTAGTTTTTTAAGTTAAACTATGTAAGGGTAAGTAGCATATCTCTATTCAATTTTATATGTCCAGTAGGGCTGGCTTTGAGGAGGAGAGTTAATGATGACTGAGTTATATATCAGTAACAGCACTTGAACTCATTTGGCATTCAAAAATGTTCATGTAGTGATGCATTCAATCAGCCAAGGGTCCACTATATTAGTATTTGTTATCCCCAGAACCTACTATCTGACACATGATAAGTGAAAGAAAAATAATGGATAAATGATCTCAAGTGTTTCTAAAAGGTGAGAAGAAAATGTTTTTATTTACTAGAAGTGGTAGGGAGGCATTTGGGATTGTTGACTCTGCTGTTGCATGACAGATTGGCATTTCCTAACTGTAAATTTGAAGTTTCAATAAATTTTTGCTTGGTGGACAGTCATGTGGGCCATGGCTCTTGGTCTAAATAATGTACTTCTTTTATGTGTGATTAAGTGAAAGGGATTATAAAAATTAAAAACAATGTGTGGGGACTGTCAGCCATGGTGATAAACACTATATATTTTCATATATAATAATATTCATTACAAACCCATTAGATCTTTAGGAAAATTTGCTATTATGGAAAATTTTAAATGTATGCAGAGTCAAGAGAATAGCATGATGAGTTTTCTTGTACCCATCACTAAAATGACTGTTTATTAACTCATGACCAATCTTGTTTAACAAATAGTTCACTCACTTGTCCCCCCTTCCTTAGTATTTTGAAGCAAATCCCAGATATTATGAAATTTTGTTCATAAACCCTGCAGTATATATCTGTAAAAGATAAGGTTTCTTAAAAACAAAACAAAACACAATACCATGATCACACCCACCACCCTGTTTGAACCAGGATCCTAATAAAGTCCTACTTTATGATTTTTAAATTTGTATTCTGGCTTTTCTTGAACTCTGGTTTCTCCTTTTATCTCTTTTTTTCCACTCTTGCAATTCACTTATTGAAGAAACCAGGTGGTTTTCCCATATTTTGGATTTTGCTAATTATGTCTTCTTAAAGTTGTCTAACATGTTACTCTCTTTTCTGTATTTACTGTAAATTAGTAGTTCGATCTAAAGGCTTGATCAGATTTGGGTTAGATATGGGGGGACAACAAATATTTCACTAGCTTCTTTCATCAGGAGGTACACCTTGTCTGGTTGTCTTTTTTTTTCTTTTTGTTTGTGTTAATGTTGATGAATTATGAATTGAAGAATGGTGGTAATATTATTCCTTCTTTATTTATTAGCTGGCATAGTTCTATAAAGATATACTGTCCCTTATAAACTGTTTTGTTACCCACTGGTCCAATTAATATAGAAAAGCCTGGATATTGCTTGATTTGTTCTTTTTATTTACCATTTTTCAGAATAATTGATTGTTTCATACCCTTCAGTTGCAACCACTTATTTTTCTTAAGAATCATTATGAACTTAGAGATTTAAGCATATTTGATGTAATTTAATCTATTGCAATTATTATCCTTATTAATGTTCAAAATGTCTCATTTTTGGCCAGGAGTCCCTGCAAATTGTCTCTTGAGACTTGTTGACATCACCCTAATCTCTGAGAGATCCCTTGCTCTCTAGAATGGCAATATGTTCCAGGCTCATATTATACATTTTTGGCTTCAGACCTGAATCAACAATTTCTGCAAGAAGCCCTGTCTTCTTTTAGTGGGAAATGGGATTTGGAGACCACATTTTTTTTCTTATAATTTTAAAAAATATGTGTACTGATTTTAGAGGATAGGAAGGTAGAGAGAGAGAAAGAGAAAGAGAAAGAGGAAGATCTATGTGAGAGAGAAACATTGATGGTTGCTTCTCGTAGGCTCCACTACCAGGACTCAAACATACAACCTAGGCAAGTACCCTGACCAGGATTGAGCCCATGACCTTTTGGTATACAGGACGATGCTCCAAGCAAGTGAGCACACTGTCCAGGGCCCTTTGCCATTTTTTATTATATTTTATTGATTATGCTATTGCAGTTGTCCCAGTTTTTCCCCCTTTGCCCCCCTCCACCCAGCACCCACCACTCCCTCAGGCAATCCCCACACTATTGTTCATGTCCATGGGTCACACGTATAAGTTCTTTGGCTACTCCATTTCCTATACTGTACTTTACATCCCCGTGGCTATTCTGTAACTACCTATTTGTACATCTTAATCCCCTCACCTTTTCACCCATTTCCCCATACTTTCGCCTCATTTGGCAACCATCAAAATGTTCTCCATATTCATGGTTCCATCTGTTTTTGTGTGCTTAGTTTGCTTTTTAGATTGTTGTAGATATGTATTTATTCCCATTTTATTCATAGTTCTGATCATCTATTTCTTAAATAAGTCCCTTTAACATTTCATATAATAATGGTTTGGTGATGATAAACTCCTTTAGTTTTTTTCTTGTCTGGGAAGCTCTTTATCTGTCCTTCAATTCTAAATGATAGCTTTGCTGGGTAGAACAATCTTGGCTGTAGGTCCCTGCTTTTATGACTTTGAATATTTATTGCCAATCCCTTCTAGCCTGCAAAGTTTCTTTTGACAAATCAGCTGACAGTCTTATGGGAACTCCTTGGTAGGTAACTAACTGCTTTTCTTGCTGCTTTTAAGATTCTCTTTTTATCTTTAACCTTTAGCATTTTAATTATGGTGTGTCTTGGAGTGGGCCTCCTTGCATCCCTCTTGTTTGGGACTCTGTGCTTCTTGGACTTGTATATCTGTTTTTCTCACCAAATTAGGAAAGTTTTCTTTTATTATTTTTTTCAAATAAATTTCCAATTTCTTGCTCTTTCTCTTCTCCTTCTGGCACCCCTATGATGCAAATGTTGGACCTCTTGAAGTTGTCCCAGAGGCTGCTTACACTATCCTTGTGTTTTGTTGTGTTTTGTTTGGATTCTTGTTTCTTCTTATTCTGATTTTTTTTTTTTTTTTTTTTGCTTCCTTATGTTACAAGTCATTCATTTGAATGTTGGCTTCATCCACTCCACTGTTGATTCCCTGTAAATTGTTCTTTATTTTAATTAGTATAGCCTTCATTTCTGTATGTATCTTTTTTATACCGTTGAGGTCCTCACTAAATTCCTTGAACATCCTTATAACCAGTGTATTGAACTCTGCATCTGATAAATTGCTTATCTCCATTTTGTTTAGGTCTTTTTCTGGAGTTTTGATCTGTTCTTTCATTTGGGCCATGTTTCCTTGTCTGCTCATTTTGGCAGCCTCCCTGTGTTTGTTTCCATGTATTAGGTAGAGCTGCCATGACTCCCTGTATTGGTACCGTGGCCTAATGCAGCAGTTGTCCTGTAGGGTCCAGTGGCACAGCCTCCCCTATCACCCAAGCTGGGTACTCGAGATGCGCCCTTTGTGTGGGCTGAGTACATCCACCTCTTGTAGCTGAGCCTTGATTGCTGTTTGTAGGTCAATGGGAGGGATTTACCCTGACCAGTCAGATGCAAGGGCAGGCTATGACCACTTACCACTAACCTCTGCCCTCCGTGGAGAATCAGCTGGGGGGGAGGGGGAGGGCAGGGTGGTGGTGCTCTGACATGGTCTATAGCTGTCCACTGGGTCTGCAGGCTCTTGGATTTCCTGGGTGGTGCAGGCCAAGGTCAACCCCCACCTGTGTTTCTCCTGAGGCCACATCCCTGAGCTATAAAGCAATCTGATATGGCTTCTTGTGTTGGGCTTGGAGATTCCCATGCAAAGCCAAGCTGTGAGTCTAGGCTTGTTACTGCTAGTGTGCCTGTAGACACTTAGCAGGAAGTACTGTACTGGGGCTTGGGGCTCATTGAGGCTGGCTGTTGCTTGTTTGAGAGGATTTAGGAAGTTGCGAAGCATGAGCCAAGGCCAGCCATTCATATGGAAAAGCAGCTTGGCTGGGCCCATAAGTTTGGTGAGATGGAGTCTGGGGGTCTCCAGTGTAGGTAAGCAGTGTTAGCCAGGTTGATGGAGTTTCAGATATGGTACCAGTCAGCTGGCTCTGCAGCTCTGTGGGAGGAGGGCTCAGAAAAGGGACAATGGCCTTTGCCTGCCCATCTGTCCCCCAGCTTTCACCTTGATGCCAGACACTTCAGTTTCTCCCGTACACCACTGGTGTCTTTCAAGCTGCCACCCTGGTGCTGGAGTTCAGAGGGAGTGAGTCCATGTGTGGGTTCTTTAAGAGGAACTGCTTGGGGCTCCAGCATTTCTTCCATTGATTCAAACACCGTCTGTTTTTGCAGCCAGAAGTTATGGGGACTTGCCTTCCCACTGGAACCCTGGGTTGGGAGGCCTGATGTGGGCTGGGTCTCCTTGCTCCCAAGTCATCCCTCTTAAATTTTTATCCACCACACGTGGATGTGGGACCAGCCCGTTCCTCATCTCTGCCCCTCCTAGGAGTCTGAATGGATGTGGTTTCTTTAATTCCGTAGTGGTCAGACTTCCATTTTACTCAATTTCTGATGGGTCTGAGTTATATTTGTTCTATATTTTAGTTATAACTTTTATGTGGTTGTGCAAGGAGGTGAACCATGTTTCCTAGGCCACCCTCTGTACCAGAAGTGCCCCTTGCCCATTTTTAAATTGGGTTATTTGTCTTTGTTATTGAGTTGTAAGACTTCTTCTAAATATAAGTCTCTTTCCTGGCATATGACTTGTAAATATTTCTCTCATTCTGTGGATTGTCTTTTCATTCTCTTGGTTGTGTTCTTTGAAGTGCAAAAGTTCTTGTTGTGGCAGATTCAGCAAGAATAAACCACTTGGAGACAGTGGATAAGGATGCAAAGGGTTTATTGCCAGCGGCCAGGCCGAGACCAAGTCTCCAAAATGGTGCCGACCCCGAATGGAGTTTAGGGCAGGGCTTATAGGGTCTTTTCCTTCGGTGGAAAAACGACCCCAGCAGAAAGTGGGGGTGGGGCAGCTGCAGGTAGGTGTGTACGTGACATCTGGCAACAACAGGGACAAGGTTTAGGGAGTTATCTTCAGTCATAGTTGGCTGCTTGGCTGGATTCTCTGCAGGACAGACAGCTCTGCAAAAAGGCCAGATTCTCTGCAAGAGAAAAGCCTCAAAGAGTAAATTACTTAATGCTAGCAGCAGACATTGGCAAATTTTTACAGGCCTTAGGCAATGGGGGCCTTAGGGGATAACTGGAATTCCTTACAAGGAATGGCTGAAGCCCCTACATTCTTTATTTGGGTCACATGCAATTGGATATATTTTTCTGTATTCCATGTGCTTTTGGTGTTATATCCAAGAAATCATTGTTTAACACAAGATCACAAAGATTTACTCCTATGTTTTCTTCTATATTTTTGCCCTAACATTTAGGTTGGTGATCCATTTTTAATTAATTTATGGGTATGGGGTAAGTTAGGGGTCCAAATTAATTTTTCTTTTTTCTTTTTTTTTGCATGTGGGTATCCAATCACCCCACCAGGATTTGCTGAAAAGGCTATTCCTTTCCCATTGAATTTTCTTGGCACATTAAAAAAAAAAAATCCATTTACTCTAAATGTAAGGGTCAAAAACAATTTTTTAAATTTATTGGTTTTAGAGAGAGAGGAAGGTAAATAGATAGCTAGAGAGAGATTTGTTGTTCCACTTATTTTTGCATTCATTGGTTGATTCTAATTATGTGCCCTGACCAGGGATTGAACCTGAAAACTTAGCTTATTGGGATGACATTAACCAACTGAGCTACCCAGCCAGGGCATAAATATACGGGTTTATTTCTGGACTTTCAATTATATTCTATTGGCTTACGTGTCTATCTTTATGCTAGTACTACACTGTATTGGGTATTTTTGTAGTAAGTTTTGAAATCAGAAGTGTAAGTCCTCCAACCTTATTCCTTTTCAGGATTTTTTTACTATTCTGGGTCTTTTGCATTTCCGTATAAATTTTAGGATCAATTTGCCAATTTTTGCAAAAAGAAAAAAAAAGCAGCAGAGATTTTGATAGGGATTGTGTTGAATCTAATAGACAAATTTAGGGAGTATTGCCATCGTAATATTTAGTCTTCTGATCCATGAACATGTGATGTCTTTGCATTTGTTTAAGAGATGTTTAATTTATTTCAGCAATGTTTTATAGTTTTCAGTGTACAAGTTTCGCACTTATTTTGTTAAATTTATTCCTACGTATTTTATTCTTTTTAATGCTATTTTGAATGTGATCATTTTCTTAATTTCATTTTTCAAACTGTTCATTGTTAGTGTATAGAAGTTCAATTGATTTGTGTGTGTTGATTTCATGAACTTGCTGGACTCATTTAGTCTAGTTTTATTTTTCAGTGGATTTCTTAGGATTTTATGTATACAAGATTATGTCATTAGTGAATAAGTTTTACTTCTTCCTTTCCAGTCTGGGTGCCTTTTATATGTTTGTTGCCTACTGACCAGTGATTCTCTCATGCATCAGTGTTTCTCCCTCCCTTCCCCACTCTCTAAAATTAAATAAATAAAATCTTAAATAAATAAATTATATACATTTGTTGTCTAATGACTCTGGCTAGACCTTTCAGTACAACATGGAATAGCAGTAGTGAGCATGTACATCCTTGACTGGTTCCCAATTTTAGGGGGGAAGAATTTGGTTTTTCGCCAAAATATTATGTTACTTATAGGGTTTTCACAGATGCCCTTGTTCATATTAAGCAAGTAACTTCATATTCTTAGTTTGATGAGGATTTTGTCTCATGAATAGGTAGATAATATCTTTATCCCTCTTTTACAGATAAGGAAACTAACATTCTATTCACAGATGATCTGACTCCAAAGGCCTAGATCTTAGTCACTGTGCTATCTCTACAGCACATTCTTCTATTTATTTTCCTTCAGTCTCTACATTTTTTCCTTCTACTCACCTTGTTAATGTGGATGTTCTTCAGATTTCTTAACCCTTTGTATTTGCTATTCTCTCCTGAGGTGAGAAAATGGCTTCAACTGTCACCTCTAAGCTGTTGACTAAAAAATCTCTATCTCCAGCCCTCCCTGAGTGCTAGTATATCCTAATGCTTCCAAGTCTTTTCCACTTGGACATCTAAGAAATCTCAAACCCATCATGTTCCTAAAGTGTCCCATTATTCCCCTGCCCTCTCAAGTGGTCCCTTCTTTTTAATATAGTATGCTTCTTTCATTTACCCATTCCAATCCTGAAACCTAGGAGTAATCTACATGCCTCTTTCTCTTTTTTAATCACTTGTGAAGTCTGCTTATTTTAACCTCCAAAGTGTCTTCGTAATCTGTTCATTTTTCTTCATCGCCACTGCTACTACATCAGATCAGGCAACCGTTATTTCTCATTCCTGCCTCCAGGCATGTCCCATCAAATCCAACCCCCACATTACCAACAGAACAATTTCTCTAAATCACAGATCCCCTGATAGTTCCACCCTTCCAAGGCTCCCCATCACCACAGTATTGCAAACAAGGTCTTCCCTCCTCAGTTGCATTTTGTACACTTCCACCAAATACTGAACTCATTAAATGCACTTTAAGATACCAATTTTAACATCTGCATAATATTTCCAACCCCTCGAAACATAAATTATTTGACATGTACTTTCTTTTGCATGTCATGTTGTCTCATGCTTCAGTACTTCTTTGCATTTACTCAGACTGTTGTTTGTGAGTTCATTCTTCTTCCACATTATCCCTTCTACTCCTTTTCATCCTGAGAGGCTAAAGTCAGTAGCCCATCCTGTCTGGAAATTTCTGTCTTACAGATTTTATTACTCTTTCCTCTATTTTTTTTAGAACACTGTAAATGCCCATAATATTACATGTATTCTTCTGTATTATAATTATTTGTCATGTTTTTATCCTCACTCTAAGCTCTTTGAGGTCAACAATCATGTTTGATTTATCTTGGAAACCATCACAACACCCAGCATATGGACAATGGGGTTGAGTCATATAAGTTCTTTATATACTTTGGAGATTAAACCTTGTCTGATGTATCATTGACAAATATGTTTTCCCATACAGTTGGTTCCCTTTTCATTTTGATGATGGTTTCATAAGCCATCAGAAACTTTTTAATTTAATGTAGGCCCATTTATTTTTTCCTTTATTTCCCTTGCCTTAGGAGATATATTGGCAACAATATTGCTACGTGGGATATCTGAAATTTTACTGCCCATGTTTTCTGCTGGGACTTTTATGGTGTCATGACTTATATTTAAGTCTTTTATCCATTTTGAGTTTATTCTGTTCTTGTGTATGGTGTAAGTTGGTGGTCTAGTTTCATTTTTGCACGCCTACCAGTTCAGTTCTCCCAACACCATTTATTGAAGAGGCTATTTTTACTTCATTGAACGCTCTTGCCTCCTTTGTCAAATATTAATTGACCAGAGAGACCTGGGTTTATTTCTGGGTTCTCTATTCTGTTCTATTAACCTATGTGTCTGTTGTTATTCCAGTACCAGACTGTTTTGACTACAGAGGCCTTATAGTATAGTTTGATGTCAGGTATTGTAATCCCTTCTACTTTGTTCTCCTTTCTCAGGTTTGCTCTAGGTGTTCAGGGTCTTAAAAATAAAAACTGCTTCATGAATTTGCATGTCATCCTTGTTCAGGGACCACACTGATCTTTTCTATGTTGTTCCAATTTTAGTATATATGCTGCCGAAGTGAGCAGTTATTATTCATATTTTAACCTTTCTTCTCTTCCTCCTCCCCCTCTCCCTCCCCCTCCCCTCCCCTCCCCCTCCCCTCCCCCTCCCCTCCCCCTCCCCTCCCCTCCCCTCCCCCTCCTTCTCCTTCTCCTTAGGTCAAGACAACAAAGAAAGAAAACTACAGGCAATGTTGCTGTTGAACATAGGTGCTAAAATCCTGAACAAAATACCGGCATACTGGATCCAGCAATACTTTGAGAAGATCATACACCACGGTCAAGTGGGATTCATCCCAGAGATGCAAAGATGTGATAATATTCACAAATTAATAAGTGTAATACACCACATAAACAAAATGAAAGACAAAAATCACATGATCATATCAATAGATGCTGAATAAGCATTTCATAAAGTCCAGACCCATTTAAAATAAAAACACTCAGCAAAGTGGGACTAGAGGGAGCACACCTCAACATAATGAAGGCCATATATGAGAAACCTACAGCCAATATCATACTCAATGGGCAAAAACTAAAAGCTTTTCTCCTAAGATCAGGAATAAGACTAGGGTATCCACTTTCACCACTTTTATTCAACATAGTATTGGAAGTTCTAGCCACAGTGGTCAGACAAGAAAAAAATAAAAGGCATCCAAATTAGAAAGGAGGCAGTAAAACTATCATTATTTGCAGATGACATGATAATGCACCTAGAAAACCCTTTAGACTCCACCAAAAAACTACTTGACCTAATAAGTGAATTGGGCAAAATAGTGGGTTACAAAGTCAACATTCAGAAACTGAAGGCTTTTTTTTTTTTTTTTTTTTTTTAAACCAACAATGAAATGCCAGAAACAGAAACTAGGAAGAAAATTCCATTTACTATAGCAACAAGAAAAAAAAAGTACCTAGGAATAAACCTGACCAAGAAGCTAAAAGACCTGTACTTGGAAAACTACAGAACACTGAAGAAAGAAATTAAGGAAGATACAAATAAATGGAAGCATATATCGTGTTCATGGATAGGAAGAATTAATATAATTAAAATATCCATACTACCCAAAGCAATCTGTAGAGTCAAAGTTATCCCTATTAAAACACCAATGATATATCACACAGATTTAGAACAAATACTTCAAAAATTTATATTGAACCAAAAAACAACCCCAGATAGCCTCAGCAATCTTGAGAAAGAAGAACAAAGTAGGAGGGATCACAATACCTGATATCAAACTATACTACAAGTCCACTCTATTCAAAACAGACTGATCCTGGCATAAGAACAGACACATAGATTAATGGAACAGACTAGAGAGCCCAGAAATAAACCCAGGTCTCTATAGTCAATTAATATTTGACAAAGGGGGAAGGGGCATAAAATGGAATAAAAATAAGCTTTTCAATAAATGGGAGATTTGGACAGGTACGTGCAAAAAAATAAAACTAGACCACCAACTTATACCATACACCAGAATCAACACAAGATGCACAAAAGACTTAAATGTAAGCCATTGCACCATAAAAGTCCTAGAAGACTACAAAAGGCAGTAAAATTTCAGATGTCCCTCACAGCAATATTTTTGCTGATATATCTCTAGGACAAGAGAAAGGAAAGAATAAACAAATGGGACTACATCAAACTAAATAGAAAATATCAGCAAAATGAAAAGGGAACCAACCATATGGAAAAAACATTTGCCAATGATACATCGGACAAGGGTTTGATCTCCAAAATTTATAAAGAACTCATATGACTCAACATCAGGAAGACAAACAATCCAATTTAAAAATGGGCAAAGGACCTGAACAGACACTTCTCCAAGGGGGACATACAGAGGGCCCATAGACATATAAAGAAAGCCTCAACATCACTAGCCGGCAAATTAAATCCATAATGAGATACCACCTCACACCAATCAGAATGGCCATCATTAACAAATCAACAAACAGCAAGCGCTGGCAAGGATGTGGAGAAAAGGGAACCTTAGTGCACTGTTGGTGGGAATGCAGACTTGTGCAGCCATTGTGGAAAACAGTATGGATTTCCTCAAAAACTAAAAATGGAACTGCCTTTTGACCCATCAGTAAATGAATGGATTAAAAAATGGTGGTACATTTACACAATGGAATACTATGTAGCAGAAAGAAAGAAGGAACTCCTACCTTTCACAGCAACATGGATGGAACTGGAGAGTATTATGCTAAGTGAAATAAACCAGGTGGCAAATGACAAATATCATATGATCTCACCTATAACAGGAACCTAATGAACAAAACAAACAAATGATCAAATAGAGCCAGAGGCATGAAAACAAGGAACAGGCTGACAGTGGCCAGAGGGGAGGGGGGAGGGGAGAAGTGGGGAGAGAAGGGGAAAGGTGTAATGAAGGACCAGGTATAAATGACCCATGGACATGGACAACAAGGTGAGGATTGGTTGGGGGAGTGGGGGGTGGGGCTGTGGAGAGCAATGGGAGAAAATTGGGACAACTGTAATAGAGCAACTACAAAAAAAAAAAGTGACAGATCTATAGTGACAGAAAGCAGATCAATGGTTGCCTGGGGGAAAGGAATGGTATTGGGAGGGGAGGGGAGGAGGGCTTACAAAGAGACAAGAGGAAACTTTTGGGAATGGTGGATATGATTATTTTCTTAATCGTGGAGATGGTTTCAAGGGTATTCACATTAATCAAAACTGATTTAATTGTATACTTTTAATATCTGCAGTTTATTATATATCAATTAGGCATCAATAAAGCTGTTTTTTTAAAAAATGGAATATTAACACATGAAAACTAAGGTATTGGTATCACTCTCATAGAAATGATAAGAACAACCCATAAAATAGTATAATCTACTAGGTAAAGGGTAGATATTTAGGTTTTTAAACTAGGTTTTCTGAATTTTGAAAGTCAGACAATAGAACCAGTTCTTGTTTTGGCCATGATTACTGTATCCTATTTCTTTGAAGTCAGCCGACATCTGCAATGTTGACTTGCCCTAAAAGTTTCTATGGAATATTGAGATTATTTGAAAGTAAGCGTAGCTTCCTGGGTGAGGTGGACGATCTGGTGATGACTCTCTTTGGCTATGGAAAACTAGCCCCTGGGCCTTTCATGAAAAGGTGCAGGAGGGCAATGTGAAACTATGATTGCTTGGGCTGTGCTCTACGAGAAGATGTGAGGACAGAGGCTTTTCCCAAGGGGCTGTGGCAAGGGCTGGCTGCCTGGTGCTGACTCTGTCCTTACACACACAGTATATTTGCCAACTTGTGGTTGCTCTGGCTCTCAGCAGCTGTGGAGATATAAAATGGGAATCCCGCTGGAAAACTTTACAGGCATGTTCAACCAGGTGAGTGCTGGGGAGCTGAAGTATCCTGGCCTTGCTTTTCCTATCTTCTTTGGAGAAGATGGTTACCCCAGCTCAGGTCATGACCTCCACACGACCAGGGGTTTTTCTTATGGTGACTTTAACTGCATATGTCTTGGGCTTCCCTGGAACAGGTAAATGCCTGCATTCTGGTAACAGAGTGGCTGTTCTCCATGAAGTAAATTGGACACGTTCCGTATGTTTCTCAGGGTGGAGGCCTTTGTTGCTTCCCCTAAGCTGGTGAAGGGCACAGTTTATCACCACTCCATTATGCTTGTGGAAAATGGCAGACCTTCTCCAGAGAAGGAGGAGAACAATAGGAGATTTTGCAAAAAGATACTTGCTACCTTTCATGTATTTAATTTGTTGGCCACTGCCTTTTTTCCTTTGGGGCTGTGTATGTGAATTCCTGGATTATATTTCCGCATTCTCTTTACAGTCAAGTGTCACACTTTTCATGGCTGCATTGCTTCAGTTTCTTCATCCATGCCCAGGGCCCCTAGTTTTCAGTGCTCCCAGGTCTGATGGCCCTGGTCTCTCCACAGCAGAGTGAAAAAATCAACCCCTCAGATCCTAACTCTATAGAGAACCACAAACTTGCCATGAGGGCTTTTATCACACTGTGTAAGTTAACCGTTTCTTAGCCCCAGGTATGTGTGTGTGGGTGGGGGGGTACTCAGAACCTAGTCTCTTCCAGGACTGGAGTGGGGCCTTAGGTCCCCACAAGGGGCTTCCATCCTCCAGAGAAGATGCAAAGTAATCCATGTAAACTTTGCCTGAAATTCAATGAATCTCTAAGGGCATAGACATTGTCCCACCCCTACCTTTTTGTTCCTTCTCCCTTCACTTGGGGTTAGTTTCCCTTTCTCCTTTGGTGATCCCCAGCTCAGAAAGATGGTAATGTGATTACAGCACTGATGACCATGAAACGGGTTCTAACCTATGGGAGGCACACAGTGGGGTAGGGGAGGGACAGGCCTAGCTCAGGAACAGCATCTGCCCCCATGCTCGGCACATGGTAAATGCTGGACAAACACTAGCTCTCTTTCTTCCTCTTTCTTTATTTAACCTAATGGACCCTAACTTATCCAGCCCATGGTATCAGTAGTTTGCTGTGAGCATTATTTACTCCTAATTACCACCTGCCATTTAAAGATTACTCTGACTCCCTTGTATTCATAACCTCCTACAGCCGGGTTGTACGAGGATAAGCTGGTATTCTTCATTCAAAAGACCATGGAGTCCAGTGATCCAGCCAAGATAGTATTAGCCCTTCAAGTGTTCACGGATGTGTTCAAAGAAGGTGAGTGGGGAATGAACTTGGTCCTAGGGATCTTCTTTCTCATGAGATTCCTTTTCTCTGGGAAGCAGTCCTGCATAGTAGTTAAAAGCACAGTTATAAACTCAATGGGTTCAAATCTTGGCCCCGACTCTTAGCTATGCAAACAGGGGCAGATTACATTTAGTCTGTACCTCTATTTCCTCATTTGAAAAATGGAGATAACATTAATACCTAACCTTTAGGCATTTTTTAAAATATGCTTTATTGATTATGCTGTCACAGTTGTCCCAATTTCTTTTCCCTGTGTTCCCCTCCACCCAGTGACATCCCTCCCTCCAGTTGTCCCCCTCCTTAGTCCATGCCCATTGATTGTGCATGTAGTTCTTCTCAACATCTTCCTGTCTGCTCTACTCCTTCCTACTATGCTTCTTAATTCCTGTACCATCTCCCTCCCTTTCCCCCTTCCCTCTCCCCACTGACCTCCTCCCATAATGTTCCCCATACCTATAATTCTTTTCCTACTCTTGTTGCCTACTTGGTTTGCCTTTGTTTCAGTTCCCTAGCTTCTATTGTTGGCTGTTGTGTTACACTTTCCATTTTAATGCTCACAGTTTTGATCCTCTTTCTCCTAAACAAGTCCCTTTAACATTTCATGTAACAGTGGTTTGGATCTGATGAACTCCTTCAGTTTTACTTTGTCCTCGAAGCACTTTCTCTGCCCTTCCATTCTGAATGACAGCTTCACTGGATAGAGTAATCATGGTTGTAGGGTTTTGCTTTGCATTACTTTGAATATTTCTTGCCAGTCCCTTCTTGCCGGCAGAGTTTCTTTTGAGAAGTCAGCTGAGAGTCTAATTGGGACCCCTTTGTGCGTAATTCTCTTCTTCTCTCTTGGGGCTTTTAAGATTCTCTCTTTATCCTTAATTTTTGACATTTTGATTATAATTTGTCTCGGTGTGGTTCTCCCTGGGTCCAGTTTTTTTGGAACTCTCTGTGCTTCCTGGACCTGTAAGTCTATTTCCTTCCCCAAGTTAGGGAAGTTTTGCTTCATTATTTTTTCACATAATTTTTTAATTTCTAGTTGTTCTTCTTTACCTTCTGGCAACCCTATGAATTGGTTGTTGGCCCGCTTATAGCTGTCCCATAGGTTTCTGAGCCTCTCCTCATTTTCCTTACTTTTCGTTTCCTCTTTCTGCACTGTTTGTTCCTTTCCTATGTTCCACTTTGTTGATTTGACCCCTGGTTTTCTTTTCCTCACCACTAGTTTTTTTGTTCATTTCAGCGTGATTAGCCTTCATTCCTTCCCCGTCTTGTTTAAGATCTGCTGTTAGGTTTGTAAGCATTTTTATAACCAAAGCTCTGAACTGTGTCTCAGAAAGATTTCCTATCTGCTGCTTCGTTAGATTAGATATTTGCTGCCTGGTCAGCTGTGTCATCGGGATCTCTATCATGATCTGTGCCATCCTGACAGTTTTGTGTTTACCTTTGCTTCCTGGGTGGGACTGTCACACATCCTACGCTATAGGGGGCAGAGTGCCATGCACTCATCACAACCGGGCGAACCTTCTCACCATGCTGTGGTGTTTTCTGTGGGGGTCTGGGTCCAAAATGGATTCCTGCCATTCACTCTCTGCTGAGAGAGCAGGAGTCTCCTCCTCCATCCCCACCCCCTCTGGGCCTCACAGCCCAAGGCAATGGGGGTCTGCTTTCCCCAGCATTGCAGTCGCAAGCTGATGGGTCTGGTCTGCAGCCAGGGGTGCTCCCCAGGTACTTCTCGCCTCCCCTTAAATACAGGTGTCTGTGCTTACCGCAGTCCTGTCACCATCACCACTGCCGCCGCTACCAGCACAGCTTGACCTTTCCACCCTGGCTTCATCCCTCCTACCCGTTCAGGTGAGCACCACGGCTTTATAACTTCATATGTTTGACTTCCATTTATTTTCTGGAACTTCTGGTTATTTCTGGTTTTGCCGTAGTTGTATTCCTTCTTAGTTGTGCAGAGAGATGGATCGTGTGAGTGTAGGCCTCCATTTTGCCTGTAAGTCTCTTGTGTGTCTCCTTCCTTTTTTTAAAATTGTTTTTCTATTACAGTTGTCCTATTTTCCCCCTTTGCTGTCCCCTGCTTCTTTTTAAATTGTATTGAAATATTTTAAAATTAACTTAAATTTATAGAAGAAATGCATGTATATAGTCTCTTTGCAGAAAAAGAGATCGATGGGGTGTAAAGTTTTAACACCCAACTTTGTTCTTTCCTCCTCTCCCCCTGCCTGTTTGCTATATAGTCCTATATTCTTTTTCTGTGTGCACACGGAATAAATATATACAGATGTTCTGTATAATATATGTGTGTGATATAGAATATGTATTATATATATAAACAGTTTCTGCAACTTGTTTTTGTCCTCCACTTAGTAAGTTGATCTACTGCATCCCTATAACCCTTGGTAGATTACTATTTCAGTTGTTTTCAACTTTTTGCTATTCAGATAAGCTACCATGAACATTCTTATATATGCCCCCTTGTATACAGGTTTAAGTGTTGCTTCAGACTGGATACAAAAAAGTAGCCTTTTATCATGCATATTGAGCTCAACAGAACTTAAAGTAAAACAACATTCTAACCTTCTGTGTTGACATAAATTCCAATTACCACCCCTCCCAATTTACATGCTTTTATTAGCCAATATTTTAGTTCTTTTTCCTTAACCCATAATTTAGATGCTATGATTATTATTGTTATTTTATACAATCCATTTAGATTTACAGAGTGTTATATGCTCACCATTCTTTTTGTATCTCTTACCATCCTAAAGTATACCTTTTAAAAGTTTTGGTAGTATACTCCCTTGTTTTCTGTTTGTTTGTAATAATTTCTTCATACGCTCATTCTTGCAAGATAGCTTTACTAGTGACACAATTTTAGACCTATTATTTTCAGTTTGTTCACTGCTTCACTTTGAGTAGCCATGCCATCATACTTCCAGCACACTGATGATGAGGTACTAGCATCTGTCCCCTGAGGGCTTGAACCCTGGCTTCAGTTCTGACTGACATTTTGTACCTCTGCTGCCTTGTCCTAGATTTTACAATGGGGGTCTCTACTGTGCAGTAGAAACCTATTCCCAGCCACCACAGGGGAATTTCAGGGAAAGTATATCCAGAATGGAAGTCCTAGACTTCTCTGTCTAGCAGAGAATTCCTCCCAGCCTTCTTTATCCCACCCAGCCTCCAAGAAAGACTGCCTAAATACCTAGACAGGAAGAAATTTTTCCCAAGGAAATGAATTCTAATATACTTCCACTATACTTTGTTAGTGCCTAACAAACCTTGTGGTCAAGAAATGGGTCTTTAAAGGATTTTTATCTGTACAGTGCAAGCTCATCTCTTTTTCTGTTCTAAATGAGATCAACATGAAACTGTAGACTTTGATGGGCTTGAGGTCCCTTTTATCCTTTGCACTAAGCAATCTCCTGTTTCCACCCCCTCAGTTCCCACCCAAATCTAAGCTACATACCCCCATCCCCTAACTGGATCACTTTGACAGCTCCCAAGACCCTCCTCCTCTCTCTACACTACTCTCCACAGAGCAGCCAGATTCTCTATGAAACATGTACACTGGATCATGTCACCCCCTTGTTTAAACTCCTCAGTGGCTTTCCACTGCTCTTTGGGTCAAAGTCTGGTTACTTACCCTGTGCCCACAAGGCCCTGACAGATCTGGCTTCTGACTTGTCTCCCCCCTAGCCTACATCATTTTCCCCTCAGTAGAAGGGGTGGCCGCACTGGCTACTCTCTGCACTGTGTGTATAGAGCCCTGCCTTGCACTGGGAGTGCTTTTGCCCTTGCTCTTCATGGGGCTGGCTCTCATGCTTTAGATCTCAGCTCAAATGTTACTTCTCAGAGAGGCATTCCCTGACTGGTCTGTCTAAAGGGGTCCTTCCCAGTTGTTTATTCTCATCACTCTGTTAAATTTCCTTCTTTGTACTTAATTTATTTGCTTGTTTGCCTGATCTTTCCTCCACTAGAATGTTAAGTTCTGGACTGTGGGAAGCCTGTCTTTCTTTTTCACCACTGTATCCCCAACACATGGCACAGTGCTTGATGATAATGGGTCTCATTAAATAATTGTTGAGTGATTTAATAGTTATTGTTTATAACAGTGATTAATCTTAAGCAACCTAATTATTCACTAATAAGTGGTTCATCAAAGAAATTATGATAGAATCATGTGATTGCATATTATGTTGTATGTAGAAATATTTTATGGGAAGAAAAAATGTTAATCCTATTTTTATAAAAATTGTGTTTATTAAATATTGAAGAAATACAGCAAGGATAGGTATGAAAATATTAACATTGTTTTTTCTGGGAATGAGTGCTTTTTCTTCTCTTTTAAAAATAAATTTGTATTTACAAATTTTTCTACAATAAAACAATATTACTTTTATAGTGACAAAAAGTCTTCTAAATAAAGTTATATTATAATCTGATATGTGGTGTGGAAAATAAGGGGTTTTGGGTAAACAGTCCTCAGAGACTGAGAATCTGAGTTGCCTCCTCTCTGGTTTCAGCTCTTCAAAGTATGAGGAATGATCCTCTGGACTTCATCCAGACTTCGGTCAGCACGCTTTTGGAAACCATGGAGCAGCATGTGAATCCAAGGCATGTCTCTACTTCCAACGTGAGCCCTCCAGAGGCTTTCTACTGGAACTGCCTGGCACAAAGGAAGCGGCTGTTTAAGACTGTCACACAAGAAGGAGATTATTGGCTCTCAGGCTCTCTAAATTTATTGTTCAGCTGCTGCAAGGGGTAATAATAGACAATTCAGAAAAGACAAGCACCAAATTCTAAAAGCCCCCCTGAAGAATCTGGGCTGGTCTACAAACAAATGGTTTGTGAGTCACTGTGAACATTTAGAACATTTAGAACATTTAGAAGCTTTTTCCAGTGGTTTATACAGATGTCAGTGACTCCACCATAGTCTCTCCCACCTTTTGTCCAACTGGATGGGAACTCAAATAGGCAGTTTTGATCTAAGAAGATACAGTATGTTCCTTGTCCTTTATCTTCCCTAGGAAATTTATTGTTGACCATTAGCATATACATTTGTAAATAAAAGTTATTTTCTTATCCTAAAACAAGATGGCTTCCGTCCTAGTTTTGGGGACTAGAGGATAAACCTGAGTGACAGCAACTGCTCTGGAAGCATTTTCTTCAATTTTCAGGCAAAGTTTCAAATGACAAAAGGGAGGAGTAGGGTGGTAGAATCACACAGTATCTAGTTTTCCATCTTTTTTCCCCTCACCTCTGCATGGGTTGCATGAAATTCACATGCCTGACACATTTCAATGGGTGTATTCAGATTTCAGTTTAGAGCATAAGAGGTGGGCTTTGGGTTGTATAGGGTGAAACAGCAATAACTAACCCTCTCTCACTCAAGAAGGCACATCAGATTGTCATGAAATGACATTATTGTTGAGATGACTTTGAATCCATTCTAATTTATTTTTAAAACTATTTCTAAAACGTAGATTTGAATCCTTGCTCCCTCTATCACATAACAGTTATTACTGACTAGTTCTTTATACTCTACCACTTCAGTCTCCATACTTCATTTCCTTGTGCCTGGTTTTTCATCTACACAACAGTATTAAATATAATATCTCCTGTGGCATTGTCCTCCAATATCCATTCTCCCCTTTCTCCTTTTTTAAAAAAACTGTGCATTTGTTTGCCTAGAATAAGAATTTGTTTTTTATCCTCTCTTGCAGCTAGGTGTGGCCATGTTATTAAGTTCTGAACAAGTGGGTGTGAGGGAAACTGCATATGCAACTTCAAGAAGTGTTCTTAAAGGGCAGGAGCACATCCACTGTTGTCCCACCTATCTTCCTGGTGACTAGAATGTAGACATGATGGTTGGAACTAAGCATCTGTCTTGGACGATCAGAAGGAAGGAAGTGATATATTGAAGAGAGCAGAGCTAAAAGATAGAAAGAGCCTAGATCGGTTATGAGAATAGAGGTGTTTACCAGTTTGGATAGCTTACCCCTGCAGACTTTGTTTATCTGGGAGATGGTGGTAGAGATGACATTTTATCGATTTTAACCAATGTTGCATTTTCTGTGACCACCAAACCCAATTCTGATGGATTCACTTAATCCTTCAACATTGCTGTAAGGATTAAAGGAGATAATGAATATAAAGCATTTAGCTGTTTGTCCAGCATTAAGTAAGAAGGCAATAAATCTTTTTCCAAAGTCATGAAACAGTTATACTATGGAACTTGGTTCTGAAACTGAATGGTGTGGAAAAACCAGAGAACTAGTTCCCACTTTGGTCAAATTGACTAATTTTATTATTTGAAGTTAGCAGTGATCAGAGTGATCTTGACTGTTTCTAAATTTTGTGAACTTTTGGATAAAATCTTTCTGACACTTGGTTTTCTCATATTTAAAAATGAGAATATTTAAATTTATTTTATAGGCTTTACACAGTTAAACAAAACAGCGTGCTATACTAGGTATACAGCATTCCCTCACTTATCATGGGTATTATGTTCTAGACACCCCCCCCCATGATAGGTGAAAATCCACGAAGTAGGAACCTTACATTTATTTTAGTATTTATATATATTTTAAGGCTTTATAAACCCTTCCCACACACTTATAAACCGTTCCCAGTCCCTTATTAACCTTTTCCACACTTTTATAAACACTACTTATGTTCTTAAACATATTCTACGCTCTTAAACCTACGTAACTTTAACAACATACGTATCCGTCGTCGGCAGCCGTCCGTCTCGAGAGACGATGGTGTAGCTTCTTAAGAGTCTATCTGCACCGCCGAGAATGGCTGTGCAGTCCGACTCGGGAGTGACACGGTATCTGTCTCCTCCCGTGTTGAATCGACATCTTGCGATGACGCTGGAGTGTCCTCTCCAGTGGAGCTGAAGCTACAGAGCCTGGGCAGGGTGATATGGAGGGTCTGCTGTTGCCCATGCAGCAGAACCCCCCTCTCTTCGCAGCTGAAGGATCCAAGGGAAAGACGGAGTCAATACAGCTTGGCTTCAGGTGCGCCGCAGGAGTTGCTGGTGTTGACTACAACGTCAAACCGCCTTAGGGACTCCGGCTCCAGATTTTCTGTCGGGGTTTACTCCCTTAGCCTTTCCCCTGAAGAGGTATGCCGCAAGGCAGCGGAGGTTTTTTGGAGTCAGAGTTTTCCTTCTCTGATGTGCCCTGACTGGAAGATCGAACCAGCGACACTTAGCTCGCAGGCCGACACTCAATCCACTGAGCCAAACCAGCCAGGGGTCAACATACGTATACAGTACCGCAAAATCCCACGTTATAGCGAAAAATCTATGATAAATAATTAAATATAGTATTTTTAAAAATCTTGTGATACAGTGAGGCTGCTATAAGTGAACTGCGATATAGAGAGGGACTACTGTATACTAAGTGCTTAAAAAGTGGTTATAGTTACTACCTAGGTGTGATGATGATTATGCCCTGGCTGGTTTAGCTCAGTGGATTGAGCGTCGGCCTGCGAGCTAAGTGTCGCTGGTTCGATCTTCCAGTCAGGGTACATCAGAGAAGGAAAACTCTGACTCCAAAAAACCTCCGCTGCCTTGCGGCATACCTCTTCAGGGGAAAGGCTAAGGGAGTAAACCCCGACAGAAAATCCGGAGCCGGAGTCCCTAAGGCGGTTTGACGTTGTAGTCAACACCGGCAACTCCTGCGGCGCACCTGAACCCAAGCTGTATAGACTCCGTCTTTCCCTTGGACCCTTCAGCTGCGAAGAGAGGGGGGGTCTGCTGCATGGGCAACAGCAGACCCTCCATATCACCCTGCCCAGGCTCTGTAGTCATCACAAGATGTCGATTCAACACGGGAGGAGACAGATACCGTGTCACTCCCGAGTCGGACTGCACAGCCATTCTCGGCGGTGCAGATAGACTCTTAAGAAGCTACACCATCGTCTCTCGAGACGGACGGCTGCCGACGACGACGAGGTGTGATGATTAATTTTATGTGTGAACTTGGCTGGTCATTGTGCCCAGATATTTGGTCAAACATTATTCTAGATGGTGTTTTTGGATTACATTAACATTAAATCAGTGGACTTCCAATGGAGTAGATTATTGTCTATAATTTTGATAGGGAAACTCAGGGGTTAAAGTTTTTAGACTTAGTTATAGATAGGCTTAAGTGATTAATACATGCAGAAAGCTGTTATACCAGGAACTGAAACTCATGACATACATGACTCCAGGAGCTTGACAAGCAATTCATTCAGCCTTTGTGCCCCAGGGGGTCTGCAAGTGATGGAGATGGTATCTGAGCATGTGTGTTCCAGGGAGGGAAGGTCCATGACACAGGTAAAGAATTGTTGATCAACAGATAAAGAAGTAGTAAGAAAATCACTGCGGACTGCAACTCTTATCCGATTAACCTTTTTTCCAAACCCCTTATCTACCCTTTCTTCTCATAGAAATGGTGGCTTGAGATGAGATATTAAGATGGTTTTTGAGGGTACATAAAACCCTCCATCTTCTCAGATGGTGGGCATCTGAATAAAGTGCCCATAAAGGTTCAATCTTTGTCTCTACTTATTGGTTCTGGTAATGACAGACAACAAAATGCTGACTTTTCCAGTTTCATTTTCTGATGACTCTGGTAGGGTACCTTCAGGACTCTTCAATAAGTCTGAGTATCTGGCTGCCTGGACTGGCGTGGGGGGCTAGATGTGGATTTGGAG
This sequence comes from Furipterus horrens, assembly GCF_987537825.1. NCBI lineage: Eukaryota > Metazoa > Chordata > Mammalia > Chiroptera > Furipteridae > Furipterus > Furipterus horrens. The sequence goes on along the minus strand of NW_028327174.1, from coordinate 97,871,978 downwards.
GCTTTCTAGCAGTTTCCAAGTGATTTCACTTGAGACCTGCCTTCTCCACTTCTCAGTACTCCCTGTCACCTTCATATTTGATGGATTGCTGCATTTCATGGTTCAGGATTACAGTCCTAGGTTATGACTCAGAACAGTCCTCAGAATTAAGGTGCCTTCTTGTTTGTGTGGTATTACAGAGCTCTGTCTGGTAGAATGGGGGCAGGGGGCTCTGTTCCAGGAAAGAGCCCATTGAGGCGAATTCTGGCTGATTGGTTGGCCTATGCTTATGAACCTATGACTAAAAAGGAAAAATTTTTAATTCAATACTGCTTGACCTACATATAATCTGGTCTCAAAAGAGCACTGGCCACTGCATGGGTCTTTTAATTGCTATACTATACTGCAATTAAGAGTTGGTTTGTCAAGATCAGGAAAATGGGATGAAATACCGTATATATATATATATTTTTATGACTTTACACACTAAAGATACAGACGCAGGATTTAAATGAAATAGATTGACAGCCCAGAGGAAAAAAAAATTTTATGTGTGGTAGATAGCAGAAGCTCAGAAGAGAGGGTCAGGGAAGATCAGGATGTCCTCAGGGCTGCTTGCAAGCATGGTCAAGTTTCCCACAGCCCCTCCAGCCCTGAGGGATCCTCTTCTTTACCTGGCTGCTAGAGCTGATGGAGGTGAGCCTGAACTGGTCCCTCCATTCTAAACCTGCCAAGGAATTAGATTCAGTGGAGGATAAGCCCCTACCAGGGCAAGGCAATTGAATTGCAAGGGAAAAAAAGCACGGAAAATGACTGCCCCAAGTGAGGAAAAAAAAGAGATCAGAGTCTGAGAACTCAGCTAAACCAATGGTGGGGGGACAAATTGTAGACCTTTTTCATTGAGACCACAGTGACATATTTCACGGTCAAGAGACCTTTAACTGAGCTGTAACTGGAATTTCTGGAAACCCTGAAAACCATTTTTCTTCTTGAAGCCATTAGAATGTGCTGCAGGAGATATGGCTTTCTCCTTCTGGGAAGGGATTTGTTGTTGAAACTCTGTGCTGAAATCGCTTTCTCTCCAGAGGAACAACAGCTCCACCTATAGGTCCCCCTAGAGCACACCCGGCAGTTCTTTATGAAACAATGGGAAGAAGGAGAAAAGCAACCCTGGCCAGAAGAAATTGAGAACCAGGTAAACTCCAATGTGTGGGCTGTTGGAAGGCCAGGGTGGGCTAAGTGGGCCGCCCCTGTTAAAAGTTTACCTCAAACCAGGGGCTTGGACTCCCAATTAGAGGTAGTATCCCTTATGGAAGGGGAGACCCCAGTAGGAATAAGCTCAATAATTCAGAAGTTTCAGGAATATGGATTCATTCAGCCCTGCCATTCCCTGTACAATACAAGACTTAAGGGTCATAAATGACATTGTTCAGAACAGTATACCCAAGGACAGTTTCTGGTATTTAGTACGGGGACTTACAGGATGCTTTCTTTTGCATTCTGGTTGACCAAAATTCTCAACCATTGTTTGCTTTTGAATGGCAGGACCTGGGATCTTGGGTCAAGACTCAGTACTACTGGACAATCTTACCCCAAGGGTTCAAGAACTACACCACAATTTTTGGGGAGACCCTGAGCCAGCACTTAAAAGATCTAAAACTAGAAGGAGGAACACTGTTACAATATGTGGATGCATCATTTAACTAATATTATAGCTACCTTGAACCATTTGGCATCTTGTGGCTATAAAGCATCAGCACAGGAGACCCAGATTTTTCAACACACAGTAAGGTCTCTTGGGTTCTTGCTTGAATCTGGCAAAAGAAGTCTTATTAGAATTGTCAAAGAAACTAGACCATGCTATCCAGGGGTGTCCAGCCTGCTTGAGAGCAATGGTAGTCACAGGAAGCTGAAAAGTTTTGTATGGGACAACCTATCACCATTTATGCACCCCACCAAGTGTTAAGTCTGCTATAGCAAAAGGGAAAATTGTGACTCACTGCTGAAAGAAAGAGCTGGTACCAAGCAGTTCTTCTTGACAATTCCAACATCTTCCTCAAACTGTAAGTTAAATTCTGCTTCCCTTCTTCTGGAGCCTGCGTTGGCCATGCTAATGCTTAACTGTGCTGAAGTAATTGAGGAAGTTTATTCTAGTGGAATTGATTCACAGGACAATCCTCTAGAAGAGGAAGATGGAGGAAGTTATATCGACAAAGGAAACAGAAAGGCTGGATATGCAGTAGTGACTCCTGAAGAAATAGTAGAGGCCAAGGCCTTACCACTGGGAACCTCTGTTCAGAAAGCTAAACTGATTTCATTGATGAGGGCACAGCAATTGTCATATGAAAGTGAATGTGTATAGTGACTTGAGGCACACTTTCCTAATTTTGCATGCACATGGTTTAAACTGGAAGGAAAAAGGTCTATTAACCTCCAATAAAAAGAAAATTAAGCATGCAACAGAAAATGTTAAATTATTAGAAACTGTTCAGGTATCTTTACAGGTGGCAGTTATGCACAGCCCCAGGCATCAGAAAGAGGACACTTAAGTGGTTAGAGGAAACAATCTGGCCAATCAAGCAGCAAAAGAGGCTGCTAAAGGAACATTTATAATGCCTTTGGTACCTGTTCTAGACTTATCGCAATTCTACCCTGAATATTTGACTGAGGACTTAGTGAAAGGTAAGAGCTGGTGTTCTGAACCACCTATATTAAACCAGGCCTCATAAGTCCTGGAATTTCTAAAGCCATGTGTGTCTGAAAGACAATCCTAAGACAGATCCCCATCAGAAAAAAGAAAAGGAACCAAAACCAAGGGCAGTGCCTATTTGAGGACTGGCAAATAGACTTTACCCAGATGCCAAAGGTCTGAGGATGGAAATATTTTTTAGTCTTTGTTTATACTCATTCAGGATAGGTAAGAGGCCTATCCTACTAGAACTGAGAATCATCAGAGGTAATGAAAGACCTACTGATGGAAAGGATTCCTCACTTTGGCTTATCCAGCAGCATCCAGAGCAATTATGGACCTGCTTTTGTTTCAGAAATTACATGGAAGGTTAGTACATATTTAGGAATCAAGTGGAGACTCCACATGGCCTGGAGCCCTCAGGCTTCTGGGAAGATAGAGAAGATGAATCACACCTTGAAGAAAAATGTAGCCAAACTGTGTCAGAAAACTTATCTGCATTGGGATCAAGTTTTACCTATTGCTCTGCTTAGGGTAAGGCTGGCTCCTTGAAGTGGGACTCAATTGAGTCCTTATAAAATTGTGTATGGGCAACCAATTCAGGTTATGATTAGGAAGGGAGATATATATGTGGATCAAGAAGTGATGGTAAAGAACTATGTCTTAGGTTCAGTAAGAGCCTCAAAACCCCCCACCCAATAAGTTGATTAGCAGGAAGTAAAAACCACAAAAAATGACTATTGAGAAGTCCAGTGAAAAGTTCCTCAAATCTTGCAAAACACCAGTAGGAGGTAGAAAATTTTTTTTACTCCCTTATTCTATTCTTCTCCCCAGCAACATGCCCAATAAATCACCAAGTACCTTCTCCCGAACAACATACCCAACAGAACACCAAGTGCCTCGTTGTTCCCACCATTGTTTGCGCCGTTACCCCCAGACTCAACCTATTGTTCCTGCCGTTACCCCCAGGCCAAACCAATCACTAGGCGCCCCAATACCCTGTTCCAGTCATTCTCTATCCCTCCCTTTAAAACCTTGTCAGCCTGTACGCCAGCTGCTGTTCTCTCCTTTGAGACAGCCCGGCAGGTTTCTCTTAATAAATCTTGCATCTCAGCTTCCTTGGTTTCGGTTTTTACTATTTCTAACACCACGTACAACATTTAAGATAGACCTTAGCTGTGATTAATTACCTTAGCTGTATTAGAAATCTCTCCCTCACAGGTTCATTACGTTTCTTTGAGATAGTGACTTGAAAGACAGAATTTTCAGAAAACCGACTAGAAGAATAGTGGACTGGAACCTATGTCAGACAAACTTTCATTTCATGTCTTGTAGGCATTTATATTCACCTGGAAAGATAATAGTTGTCTTATGGTAACTAAAGGACAGGGAAATATTTTCCATAAAAAACGCTAATGTATCCCCAGCTGGAAAATGTGGAACTTTTGTCACCTGTACTAAACACTGTTTTCCTCCGCTGCCTTGCGGCATACCTCTCCAGGGGAAAGGCTAAGGGAGTAAACCCCGACAGAAAATCCGGAGCCGGAGTCCCTAAGGCGGTTTGACGTTGTAGTCAACACCGGCAACTCCTGCGGCGCACCTGAAGCCAAGCTGTATTGACTTCGTCTTTCCCTTGGACCCTTCAGCTGCGAAGAGGGGGGGGGGGGTCTGCTGCATGGGCAACAGCAGACCCTCCATATCACCCTGCCCAGACTCTGTAGCTTCAGCTCCACTGGAGAGGACACTCCAGTGTCATTGCAAGATGTCGATTCAACACGGGAGGAGACAGATACCGTGTCACTCCCGAGTCGGACTGCACAGCCATTCTCGGCGGTGCAGATAGACTCTTAAGAAGCTACACCATCGTCTCTTGAGACGGACGGCTGCCGACGACTAAACACTGTTTTAGATGAATTGTAACACTACCACTACTGTATCTTATGCTTTTAGTCACATCAAAATTGACTGCAGAATGGTTTCTAATACGTGGAAGGCCTGCTTATTCAACAGCAAAATGACTGATTTTAAAATATTCTTATCTGCTTTTATGTGCTTTTAGTTTGTATTTCCTTAATTAAACTAATCTTATATAAAGAGGATAATTGAAAACTAACAGTGGGCAATGATAGAGAAACTGAAGAGTTAAGGATTTTAGCCTTAGTTATAGTGGATAGGCTTAAGTGATTAATGCATGAGGAAAGCTGTTATTCCAGGAACTAGAATGCATGCTCTCCAGGACAATTCAAGCAATTCAAAAATTGTGCCCCAGGGGTTCTGCAAGGGGATAGAGATGGTGTCTGAACTGTGGTGTTCCAGGGAGGGAAAGTTCCTGATGCTGATAAAGAATTGTTGATCAGCAGATAAAGAAATACTAGGAAAATTGCTGAACCGAAACTCTTATTTGATTAACCTTTTTAAAAAAACCCTTACTGACCCTTTCTCCTCCTTATGAAAAGTCAGGCAGTTCCTCTTAAAGGGCCCACACACAGACTTACTTGGACTCACTCCCTCTGAGTTCGGCATGGGGGTAGCAGATCAAAAGGCATCAGAGGTGTATGGGGAGAAACTGAATTGTCTGGCATCAGGGCAAGAGCTGGGGGGGCAACTTTCTTCCACACAGAAGTGCTGGCAAAGACCATTGTTTCTTTTCTGAGCCCCCCCTCCCCCACAGAGCCACAGAAGAGGCAGTCAGGAATCATAGCTGAGACTCCATCAACCTGGCTCACACTGTTTGCCCCACCCCGGTATCTTGGCCATGCTTCCTAAGGCCCTGTCCCACCCAACTTTCAGGCCCATCTAAGTTGTTTTCAGTTGCTTTTCCATACAAATGGCTTGTCTTGGCCCATGCTTCAGATTTCCCTAAATTCCCTCAAAAAAGTACTATCTGGCTTCAGTGACCTAGGCACCTCTCACTAAGTTGCCCCAGGCCTGTCACTAGGAGAGGCCAGCCTTGGTTCACAGATTCATAGCTTGGCTTCACCTGAGCATCTCCAAGCCCAGCACAAGCAGCAGCCATCTTCAGATTGCTTTGTAGCTTACACTGTGTGACCCCGAACAGAACAGAGTCAGTAGCAGACCTTGGACATGCCTGCAGCAATCAAGGCTCAACTACAAAAGGAAAGTGTACACAGCCCACACTGTGGGCACACCTTGAGTACCCAGCTTGGGTAATACTGTTACAGAATCCCTGGGCAGCTCCAATTGAAAACAAAACCACGGGTTCTTTAGTTAGGGACCCGATTGCCCGCCGCCAAAACCACAACTCAATACCAGAGTTTAGTGAAAAGAAAAAGAATCGTTTATTTAACAGTTATATAGATTTAGTTATTTGCGGATTTCTGTTGTTAAGTCTTATGCTCTTTAAAACACCCACACACACATATCCTTTCCTCCCCACTAACCAGGCTAGTTTTAGGAAAGTCAGAGAAACCGTTTCTATACTTTCCAAACACAGTTCAGCTTTACCAGCAGCTGCCAATCATTCAATCTGATTGGGGAGGTCCTTTCTGTGCTGTGGTGCCCTCCAGCTCTCAATGCAGAACCACCTGGATTCTCAGCCTCCTTGCAAACTCCCTTCTTCCCGCAAACCGTGTGGATCTTCTCTCCTTCTCAAAACTGCATGGCGAGAGCCTCTTAAAGCAGCCTGGAGACCCCTTCTCCAAGCCACATGGAGAAGGCCCCTTCACCAAGCCACGTGGAGGGAGCACACGAGAGAGCGAGAGAGCGAGAGCCCAAGAGCGAGCGCACGCGAGAGAGAGAGCTAAAATGTCCGCAGTTGCTTATATATCCTTGACTACGTCCTCTGATGCATGGGTGCGGTAACCAGTTCTGACCATTCACAGAACCTCACGCAGGATCTGTGTGCTTTCTCCATACCGTCCCCTGGTTCAAGACTCCTCCCATCTACCTGAGGCTTTGGATGCATTAAAGCCATTTGCATAAGAAAGACACTAGCCACCAGCCTCAGGCATGTGGAGGCACTCTAAAAGCTGATTCCTTCTCCCCATCCCCCAGCCACAAACTCTGGGGATTTTTGGACTCCCCTGTTTCTGTAACAATAGGAGAATCTATGCTACTGAAATCTACAGGACACTTATTACATTAGGCCACTCTACCAAACCTTAGAGATATAGCAGCTCCATCTAATACATATAAACATACACAGGGAGGCTGCCAAAATGAAGAGACAAAGAAACATGGCCCAAATGAAAGAACAGAACAAAACTCAAAAAAAAAAAAAAAAAAAAAAACCGATTAGACAAAACAGAGAAAAACAATCTACTAGATGCAGAGTTCATAACACTGGTTATAAGGATGCTCAGTGAACTTGGTGAGGACTTTAACAGCATAAAAATGTGCAGTCAGCAACAAAGGATAGACTTAGTGGAATAAAGAACAATTTAGAGGGAATCAACAGTAGAACGGATGAAGCTGAGAATCAAATCAGCAGTTTGGATGTAAGGAAGCAAAAAACAACCAATCATAATGTTACAGAACCCCTGGGCTGCTCCAATTGTAAACAAACCCACTGGCTCTTTAGTTAGGGGCCCGGTGGCCCGCCGCCAAAATTATAACTCTCAATACCAGAGTTTAGCGAAAAGAAAAAGAATTGTTTATTTAACAGTTATATAGATTTAGTTATTTGCGGATTTCTGTTGTTAAGTCTTATGCTCTTTAAAACACCCACAAACACATATCCTTGCTCCCCCCCCCCCATTCCAAACCAGGCTAGTTTTAGGAAAGTCAGAGAAACCGTTTCCCTACTTTCCAAACACAGTTCAGCTTTACCAGCAGCTGCCAATCATTCAATCTGATTGGGGAGGTCCTTTCTGTGCTGTGGTGCCCTCCAGCTCTCAATGCAGAACCACCTGGATTCTCAGCCTCCTTGCAAACTCCCTTCTTCCCGCAAACCGTGTGGATCTTCTCTCCTTCTCAAAACTGCATGGCGAGAGCCTCTTAAAGCAGCCTGGAGACCCCTTCTCCAAGCCACATGGAGAAGGCCCCTTCACCAAGCCACGTGGAGGGAGCACACGAGAGAGCGAGAGAGCGAGAGCCCAAGAGCGAGCGCACGCGCGAGAGAGAGCTAAAATGTCCGCAGTTGCTTATATATCCTTGACTACGTCCTCTGATGCATGGGTGCGGTAACCAGTTCTGACCATTCACAGAACCTCACGCAGGATCTGTGTGCTTTCTCCATACCGTCCCCTGGTTCAAGACTCCTCCCATCTACCTGAGGCTTTGGATGCATTAAAGCCATTTGCATAAGAAAGACACTAGCCACCAGCCTCAGGCATGTGGAGGCACTCTAAAAGCTGATTCCTTCTCCCCATCCCCCAGCCACAAACTCTGGGGATTTTTGGACTCCCCTGTTTCTGTAACAATAGGAGAATCTATGCTACTGAAATCTACAGGACACTTATTACATTAGGCCACTCTACCAAACCTTAGAGATATAGCAGCTCCATCTAATACATATAAACATACACAGGGAGGCTGCCAAAATGAAGAGACAAAGAAACATGGCCCAAATGAAAGAACAGAACAAAACTCAAAAAAAAAAAAAAAAAAAAAAAACCGACTAGACAAAACAGAGAAAAACAATCTACTAGATGCAGAGTTCATAACACTGGTTATAAGGATGCTCAGTGAACTTGGTGAGGACTTTAACAGCATAAAAAAATGCAGTCAGCAACAAAGGATAGACTTAGTGGAATAAAGAACAATTTAGAGGGAATCAACAGTAGAACGGATGAAGCTGAGAATCAAATCAGCAGTTTGGATGCAAGGAAGCAAAAAACAACCAATCATAATGTTACAGAACCCCTGGGCTGCTCCAATTGTAAACAAACCCACTGGCTCTTTAGTTAGGGGCCCGGTGGCCCGCCGCCAAAATTATAACTCTCAATACCAGAGTTTAGCGAAAAGAAAAAGAATTGTTTATTTAACAGTTATATAGATTTAGTTATTTGCGGATTTCTGTTGTTAAGTCTTATGCTCTTTAAAACACCCACAAACACATATCCTTGCTCCCCCCCCCCATTCCAAACCAGGCTAGTTTTAGGAAAGTCAGAGAAACCGTTTCCCTACTTTCCAAACACAGTTCAGCTTTACCAGCAGCTGCCAATCATTCAATCTGATTGGGGAGGTCCTTTCTGTGCTGTGGTGCCCTCCAGCTCTCAATGCAGAACCACCTGGATTCTCAGCCTCCTTGCAAACTCCCTTCTTCCCGCAAACCGTGTGGATCTTCTCTCCTTCTCAAAACTGCATGGCGAGAGCCTCTTAAAGCAGCCTGGAGACCCCTTCTCCAAGCCACATGGAGAAGGCCCCTTCACCAAGCCACGTGGAGGGAGCACACGAGAGAGCGAGAGAGCGAGAGCCCAAGAGCGAGCGCACGCGCGAGAGAGAGCTAAAATGTCCGCAGTTGCTTATATATCCTTGACTACGTCCTCTGATGCATGGGTGCGGTAACCAGTTCTGACCATTCACAGAACCTCACGCAGGATCTGTGTGCTTTCTCCATACCGTCCCCTGGTTCAAGACTCCTCCCATCTACCTGAGGCTTTGGATGCATTAAAGCCATTTGCATAAGAAAGACACTAGCCACCAGCCTCAGGCATGTGGAGGCACTCTAAAAGCTGATTCCTTCTCCCCATCCCCCAGCCACAAACTCTGGGGATTTTTGGACTCCCCTGTTTCTGTAACAATAGGAGAATCTATGCTACTGAAATCTACAGGACACTTATTACATTAGGCCACTCTACCAAACCTTAGAGATATAGCAGCTCCATCTAATACATATAAACATACACAGGGAGGCTGCCAAAATGAAGAGACAAAGAAACATGGCCCAAATGAAAGAACAGAACAAAACTCAAAAAAAAAAAAAAAAAAAAAAAAAAAACCGATTAGACAAAACAGAGAAAAACAATCTACTAGATGCAGAGTTCATAACACTGGTTATAAGGATGCTCAGTGAACTTGGTGAGGACTTTAACAGCATAAAAATGTGCAGTCAGCAACAAAGGATAGACTTAGTGGAATAAAGAACAATTTAGAGGGAATCAACAGTAGAACGGATGAAGCTGAGAATCAAATCAGCAGTTTGGATGTAAGGAAGCAAAAAACAACCAATCATAATGTTACAGAACCCCTGGGCTGCTCCAATTGTAAACAAACCCACTGGCTCTTTAGTTAGGGGCCCGGTGGCCCGCCGCCAAAATTATAACTCTCAATACCAGAGTTTAGCGAAAAGAAAAAGAATTGTTTATTTAACAGTTATATAGATTTAGTTATTTGCGGATTTCTGTTGTTAAGTCTTATGCTCTTTAAAACACCCACAAACACATATCCTTGCTCCCCCCCCCCCCCATTCCAAACCAGGCTAGTTTTAGGAAAGTCAGAGAAACCGTTTCCCTACTTTCCAAACACAGTTCAGCTTTACCAGCAGCTGCCAATCATTCAATCTGATTGGGGAGGTCCTTTCTGTGCTGTGGTGCCCTCCAGCTCTCAATGCAGAACCACCTGGATTCTCAGCCTCCTTGCAAACTCCCTTCTTCCCGCAAACCGTGTGGATCTTCTCTCCTTCTCAAAACTGCATGGCGAGAGCCTCTTAAAGCAGCCTGGAGACCCCTTCTCCAAGCCACATGGAGAAGGCCCCTTCACCAAGCCACGTGGAGGGAGCACACGAGAGAGCGAGAGAGCGAGAGCCCAAGAGCGAGCGCACGCGCGAGAGAGAGCTAAAATGTCCGCAGTTGCTTATATATCCTTGACTACGTCCTCTGATGCATGGGTGCGGTAACCAGTTCTGACCATTCACAGAACCTCACGCAGGATCTGTGTGCTTTCTCCATACCGTCCCCTGGTTCAAGACTCCTCCCATCTACCTGAGGCTTTGGATGCATTAAAGCCATTTGCATAAGAAAGACACTAGCCACCAGCCTCAGGCATGTGGAGGCACTCTAAAAGCTGATTCCTTCTCCCCATCCCCCAGCCACAAACTCTGGGGATTTTTGGACTCCCCTGTTTCTGTAACAATAGGAGAATCTATGCTACTGAAATCTACAGGACACTTATTACATTAGGCCACTCTACCAAACCTTAGAGATATAGCAGCTCCATCTAATACATATAAACATACACAGGGAGGCTGCCAAAATGAAGAGACAAAGAAACATGGCCCAAATGAAAGAACAGAACAAAACTCAAAAAAAAAAAAAAAAAAAAAAACCGACTAGACAAAACAGAGAAAAACAATCTACTAGATGCAGAGTTCATAACACTGGTTATAAGGATGCTCAGTGAACTTGGTGAGGACTTTAACAGCATAAAAAAATGCAGTCAGCAACAAAGGATAGACTTAGTGGAATAAAGAACAATTTAGAGGGAATCAACAGTAGAACGGATGAAGCTGAGAATCAAATCAGCAGTTTGGATGTAAGGAAGCAAAAAACAACCAATCATAATGTTACAGAACCCCTGGGCTGCTCCAATTGTAAACAAACCCACTGGCTCTTTAGTTAGGGGCCCGGTGGCCCGCCGCCAAAATTATAACTCTCAATACCAGAGTTTAGCGAAAAGAAAAAGAATTGTTTATTTAACAGTTATATAGATTTAGTTATTTGCGGATTTCTGTTGTTAAGTCTTATGCTCTTTAAAACACCCACAAACACATATCCTTGCTCCCCCCCCTTCCAAACCAGGCTAGTTTTAGGAAAGTCAGAGAAACCGTTTCCATACTTTCCAAACACAGTTCAGTTTTACCAGCAGCTGCCAATCATTCAATCTGATTGGGGAGGTCCTTTCTGTGCTGTGGTGCCCTCCAGCTCTCAATGCAGAACCACCTGGATTCTCAGCCTCCTTGCAAACTCCCTTCTTCCTGCAAACCGTGTGGATCTTCTCTCCTTCTCAAAACTGCATGGCGAGAGCCTCTTAAAGCAGCCTGGAGACCCCTTCTCCAAGCCACATGGAGAAGGCCCCTTCACCAAGCCACGTGGAGGGAGCACACGAGAGAGCGAGAGATCGAGAGCCCAAAAGCGAGCGCACGCGAGAGAGAGAGCTAAAATGTCCGCAGTTGCTTATATATCCTTGACTACGTCCTCTGATGCATGGGTGCGGTAACCAGTTCTGACCATTCACAGAACCTCACGCAGGATCTGTGTGCTTTCTCCATACCGTCCCCTGGTTCAAGACTCCTCCCATCTACCTGAGGCTTTGGATGCATTAAAGCCATTTGCATAAGAAAGACACTAGCCACCAGCCTCAGGCATGTGGAGGCACTCTAAAAGCTGATTCCTTCTCCCCATCCCCCAGCCACAAACTCTGGGGATTTTTGGACTCCCCTGTTTCTGTAACAATAGGAGAATCTATGCTACTGAAATCTACAGGACACTTATTACATTAGGCCACTCTACCAAACCTTAGAGATATAGCAGCTCCATCTAATACATATAAACATACACAGGGAGGCTGCCAAAATGAAGAGACAAAGAAACATGGCCCAAATGAAAGAACAGAACAAAACTCAAAAAAAAAAAAAAAAAAAAAAACCGACTAGACAAAACAGAGAAAAACAATCTACTAGATGCAGAGTTCATAACACTGGTTATAAGGATGCTCAGTGAACTTGGTGAGGACTTTAACAGCATAAAAAAATGCAGTCAGCAACAAAGGATAGACTTAGTGGAATAAAGAACAATTTAGAGGGAATCAACAGTAGAACGGATGAAGCTGAGAATCAAATCAGCAGTTTGGATGTAAGGAAGCAAAAAACAACCAATCATAATGTTACAGAACCCCTGGGCTGCTCCAATTGTAAACAAACCCACTGGCTCTTTAGTTAGGGGCCCGGTGGCCCGCCGCCAAAATTATAACTCTCAATACCAGAGTTTAGTGAAAAGAAAAAGAATTGTTTATTTAACAGTTATATAGATTTAGTTATTTGCGGATTTCTGTTGTTAAGTCTTATGCTCTTTAAAACACCCACAAACACATATCCTTGCTCCCCCCCCCACTTCCAAACCAGGCTAGTTTTAGGAAAGTCAGAGAAACCGTTTCCCTACTTTCCAAACACAGTTCAGCTTTACCAGCAGCTGCCAATCATTCAATCTGATTGGGGAGGTCCTTTCTGTGCTGTGGTGCCCTCCAGCTCTCAATGCAGAACCACCTGGATTCTCAGCCTCCTTGCAAACTCCCTTCTTCCCGCAAACCGTGTGGATCTTCTCTCCTTCTCAAAACTGCATGGCGAGAGCCTCTTAAAGCAGCCTGGAGACCCCTTCTCCAAGCCACATGGAGAAGGCCCCTTCACCAAGCCACGTGGAGGGAGCACACGAGAGAGCGAGAGAGCGAGAGCCCAAGAGCGAGCGCACGCGAGAGAGAGAGCTAAAATGTCCGCAGTTGCTTATATATCCTTGACTACGTCCTCTGATGCATGGGTGCGGTAACCAGTTCTGACCATTCACAGAACCTCACGCAGGATCTGTGTGCTTTCTCCATACCGTCCCCTGGTTCAAGACTCCTCCCATCTACCTGAGGCTTTGGATGCATTAAAGCCATTTGCATAAGAAAGACACTAGCCACCAGCCTCAGGCATGTGGAGGCACTCTAAAAGCTGATTCCTTCTCCCCATCCCCCAGCCACAAACTCTGGGGATTTTTGGACTCCCCTGTTTCTGTAACAATAGGAGAATCTATGCTACTGAAATCTACAGGACACTTATTACATTAGGCCACTCTACCAAACCTTAGAGATATAGCAGCTCCATCTAATACATATAAACATACACAGGGAGGCTGCCAAAATGAAGAGACAAAGAAACATGGCCCAAATGAAAGAACAGAACAAAATTCAAAAAAAAAAAAAAAAAAAAAAAAAACCGCCTAGACAAAACAGAGAAAAACAATCTACTAGATGCAGAGTTCATAACACTGGTTATAAGGATGCTCAGTGAACTTGGTGAGGACTTTAACAGCATAAAAAAATGCAGTCAGCAACAAAGGATAGACTTAGTGGAATAAAGAACAATTTAGAGGGAATCAACAGTAGAACGGATGAAGCTGAGAATCAAATCAGCAGTTTGGATGTAAGGAAGCAAAAAACAACCAATCATAATGTTACAGAACCCCTGGGCTGCTCCAATTGAAAACAAACCCACTGGCTCTTTAGTTAGGGGCCCGGTGGCCCGCCGCCAAAATTATAACTCTCAATACCAGAGTTTAGTGAAAAGAAAAAGAATTGTTTATTTAACAGTTATATAGATTTAGTTATTTGCGGATTTCTGTTGTTAAGTCTTATGCTCTTTAAAACACCCACAAACACATATCCTTGCTCCCCCCCCCCACTTCCAAACCAGGCTAGTTTTAGGAAAGTCAGAGAAACCGTTTCCCTACTTTCCAAACACAGTTCAGCTTTACCAGCAGCTGCCAATCATTCAATCTGATTGGGGAGGTCCTTTCTGTGCTGTGGTGCCCTCCAGCTCTCAATGCAGAACCACCTGGATTCTCAGCCTCCTTGCAAACTCCCTTCTTCCCGCAAACCGTGTGGATCTTCTCTCCTTCTCAAAACTGCATGGCGAGAGCCTCTTAAAGCAGCCTGGAGACCCCTTCTCCAAGCCACATGGAGAAGGCCCCTTCACCAAGCCACGTGGAGGGAGCACACGAGAGAGCGAGAGAGCGAGAGCCCAAGAGCGAGCGCACGCGCGAGAGAGAGCTAAAATGTCCGCAGTTGCTTATATATCCTTGACTACGTCCTCTGATGCATGGGTGCGGTAACCAGTTCTGACCATTCACAGAACCTCACGCAGGATCTGTGTGCTTTCTCCATACCGTCCCCTGGTTCAAGACTCCTCCCATCTACCTGAGGCTTTGGATGCATTAAAGCCATTTGCATAAGAAAGACACTAGCCACCAGCCTCAGGCATGTGGAGGCACTCTAAAAGCTGATTCCTTCTCCCCATCCCCCAGCCACAAACTCTGGGGATTTTTGGACTCCCCTGTTTCTGTAACAATAGGAGAATCTATGCTACTGAAATCTACAGGACACTTATTACATTAGGCCACTCTACCAAACCTTAGAGATATAGCAGCTCCATCTAATACATATAAACATACACAGGGAGGCTGCCAAAATGAAGAGACAAAGAAACATGGCCCAAATGAAAGAACAGAACAAAACTCAAAAAAAAAAAAAAAAAAAAAAAAACCGACTAGACAAAACAGAGAAAAACAATCTACTAGATGCAGAGTTCATAACACTGGTTATAAGGATGCTCAGTGAACTTGGTGAGGACTTTAACAGCATAAAAAAATGCAGTCAGCAACAAAGGATAGACTTAGTGGAATAAAGAACAATTTAGAGGGAATCAACAGTAGAACGGATGAAGCTGAGAATCAAATCAGCAGTTTGGATGTAAGGAAGCAAAAAACAACCAATCATAATGTTACAGAACCCCTGGGCTGCTCCAATTGTAAACAAACCCACTGGCTCTTTAGTTAGGGGCCCGGTGGCCCGCCGCCAAAATTATAACTCTCAATACCAGAGTTTAGCGAAAAGAAAAAGAATTGTTTATTTAACAGTTATATAGATTTAGTTATTTGCGGATTTCTGTTGTTAAGTCTTATGCTCTTTAAAACACCCACAAACACATATCCTTGCTCCCCCCCCTTCCAAACCAGGCTAGTTTTAGGAAAGTCAGAGAAACCGTTTCCATACTTTCCAAACACAGTTCAGTTTTACCAGCAGCTGCCAATCATTCAATCTGATTGGGGAGGTCCTTTCTGTGCTGTGGTGCCCTCCAGCTCTCAATGCAGAACCACCTGGATTCTCAGCCTCCTTGCAAACTCCCTTCTTCCCGCAAACCGTGTGGATCTTCTCTCCTTCTCAAAACTGCATGGCGAGAGCCTCTTAAAGCAGCCTGGAGACCCCTTCTCCAAGCCACATGGAGAAGGCCCCTTCACCAAGCCACGTGGAGGGAGCACACGAGAGAGCGAGAGATCGAGAGCCCAAAAGCGAGCGCACGCGAGAGAGAGAGCTAAAATGTCCGCAGTTGCTTATATATCCTTGACTACGTCCTCTGATGCATGGGTGCGGTAACCAGTTCTGACCATTCACAGAACCTCACGCAGGATCTGTGTGCTTTCTCCATACCGTCCCCTGGTTCAAGACTCCTCCCATCTACCTGAGGCTTTGGATGCATTAAAGCCATTTGCATAAGAAAGACACTAGCCACCAGCCTCAGGCATGTGGAGGCACTCTAAAAGCTGATTCCTTCTCCCCATCCCCCAGCCACAAACTCTGGGGATTTTTGGACTCCCCTGTTTCTGTAACAATAGGAGAATCTATGCTACTGAAATCTACAGGACACTTATTACATTAGGCCACTCTACCAAACCTTAGAGATATAGCAGCTCCATCTAATACATATAAACATACACAGGGAGGCTGCCAAAATGAAGAGACAAAGAAACATGGCCCAAATGAAAGAACAGAACAAAACTCAAAAAAAAAAAAAAAAAAAAAAAAACCGACTAGACAAAACAGAGAAAAACAATCTACTAGATGCAGAGTTCATAACACTGGTTATAAGGATGCTCAGTGAACTTGGTGAGGACTTTAACAGCATAAAAAAATGCAGTCAGCAACAAAGGATAGACTTAGTGGAATAAAGAACAATTTAGAGGGAATCAACAGTAGAACGGATGAAGCTGAGAATCAAATCAGCAGTTTGGATGTAAGGAAGCAAAAAACAACCAATCATAATGTTACAGAACCCCTGGGCTGCTCCAATTGTAAACAAACCCACTGGCTCTTTAGTTAGGGGCCCGGTGGCCCGCCGCCAAAATTATAACTCTCAATACCAGAGTTTAGTGAAAAGAAAAAGAATTGTTTATTTAACAGTTATATAGATTTAGTTATTTGCGGATTTCTGTTGTTAAGTCTTATGCTCTTTAAAACACCCACAAACACATATCCTTGCTCCCCCCCCCCACTTCCAAACCAGGCTAGTTTTAGGAAAGTCAGAGAAACCGTTTCCCTACTTTCCAAACACAGTTCAGCTTTACCAGCAGCTGCCAATCATTCAATCTGATTGGGGAGGTCCTTTCTGTGCTGTGGTGCCCTCCAGCTCTCAATGCAGAACCACCTGGATTCTCAGCCTCCTTGCAAACTCCCTTCTTCCCGCAAACCGTGTGGATCTTCTCTCCTTCTCAAAACTGCATGGCGAGAGCCTCTTAAAGCAGCCTGGAGACCCCTTCTCCAAGCCACATGGAGAAGGCCCCTTCACCAAGCCACGTGGAGGGAGCACACGAGAGAGCGAGAGAGCGAGAGCCCAAGAGCGAGCGCACGCGAGAGAGAGAGCTAAAATGTCCGCAGTTGCTTATATATCCTTGACTACGTCCTCTGATGCATGGGTGCGGTAACCAGTTCTGACCATTCACAGAACCTCACGCAGGATCTGTGTGCTTTCTCCATACCGTCCCCTGGTTCAAGACTCCTCCCATCTACCTGAGGCTTTGGATGCATTAAAGCCATTTGCATAAGAAAGACACTAGCCACCAGCCTCAGGCATGTGGAGGCACTCTAAAAGCTGATTCCTTCTCCCCATCCCCCAGCCACAAACTCTGGGGATTTTTGGACTCCCCTGTTTCTGTAACAATAGGAGAATCTATGCTACTGAAATCTACAGGACACTTATTACATTAGGCCACTCTACCAAACCTTAGAGATATAGCAGCTCCATCTAATACATATAAACATACACAGGGAGGCTGCCAAAATGAAGAGACAAAGAAACATGGCCCAAATGAAAGAACAGAACAAAATTCAAAAAAAAAAAAAAAAAAAAAAAAAAAAAACCGCCTAGAGAAAAGAGAGAAAAACAATCTACTAGATGCAGAGTTCATAACACTGGTTATAAGGATGCTCAGTGAACTTGGTGAGGACTTTAACAGCATAAAAAAATGCAGTCAGCAACAAAGGATAGACTTAGTGGAATAAAGAACAATTTAGAGGGAATCAACAGTAGAACGGATGAAGCTGAGAATCAAATCAGCAGTTTGGATGTAAGGAAGCAAAAAACAACCAATCATAATGTTACAGAACCCCTGGGCTGCTCCAATTGAAAACAAACCCACTGGCTCTTTAGTTAGGGGCCCGGTGGCCCGCCGCCAAAATTATAACTCTCAATACCAGAGTTTAGTGAAAAGAAAAAGAATTGTTTATTTAACAGTTATATAGATTTAGTTATTTGCGGATTTCTGTTGTTAAGTCTTATGCTCTTTAAAACACCCACAAACACATATCCTTGCTCCCCCCCCCCACTTCCAAACCAGGCTAGTTTTAGGAAAGTCAGAGAAACCGTTTCCCTACTTTCCAAACACAGTTCAGCTTTACCAGCAGCTGCCAATCATTCAATCTGATTGGGGAGGTCCTTTCTGTGCTGTGGTGCCCTCCAGCTCTCAATGCAGAACCACCTGGATTCTCAGCCTCCTTGCAAACTCCCTTCTTCCCGCAAACCGTGTGGATCTTCTCTCCTTCTCAAAACTGCATGGCGAGAGCCTCTTAAAGCAGCCTGGAGACCCCTTCTCCAAGCCACATGGAGAAGGCCCCTTCACCAAGCCACGTGGAGGGAGCACACGAGAGAGCGAGAGAGCGAGAGCCCAAGAGCGAGCGCACGCGAGAGAGAGAGCTAAAATGTCCGCAGTTGCTTATATATCCTTGACTACGTCCTCTGATGCATGGGTGCGGTAACCAGTTCTGACCATTCACAGAACCTCACGCAGGATCTGTGTGCTTTCTCCATACCGTCCCCTGGTTCAAGACTCCTCCCATCTACCTGAGGCTTTGGATGCATTAAAGCCATTTGCATAAGAAAGACACTAGCCACCAGCCTCAGGCATGTGGAGGCACTCTAAAAGCTGATTCCTTCTCCCCATCCCCCAGCCACAAACTCTGGGGATTTTTGGACTCCCCTGTTTCTGTAACAATAGGAGAATCTATGCTACTGAAATCTACAGGACACTTATTACATTAGGCCACTCTACCAAACCTTAGAGATATAGCAGCTCCATCTAATACATATAAACATACACAGGGAGGCTGCCAAAATGAAGAGACAAAGAAACATGGCCCAAATGAAAGAACAGAACAAAACTCAAAAAAAAAAAAAAAAAAAAAAAAAAAAAAAAAACCGATTAGACAAAACAGAGAAAAACAATCTACTAGATGCAGAGTTCATAACACTGGTTATAAGGATGCTCAGTGAACTTGGTGAGGACTTTAACAGCATAAAAATGTGCAGTCAGCAACAAAGGATAGACTTAGTGGAATAAAGAACAATTTAGAGGGAATCAACAGTAGAACGGATGAAGCTGAGAATCAAATCAGCAGTTTGGATGTAAGGAAGCAAAAAACAACCAATCATAATGTTACAGAACCCCTGGGCTGCTCCAATTGTAAACAAACCCACTGGCTCTTTAGTTAGGGGCCCGGTGGCCCGCCGCCAAAATTATAACTCTCAATACCAGAGTTTAGCGAAAAGAAAAAGAATTGTTTATTTAACAGTTATATAGATTTAGTTATTTGCGGATTTCTGTTGTTAAGTCTTATGCTCTTTAAAACACCCACAAACACATATCCTTGCTCCCCCCCCGCCCCCATTCCAAACCAGGCTAGTTTTAGGAAAGTCAGAGAAACCGTTTCCCTACTTTCCAAACACAGTTCAGCTTTACCAGCAGCTGCCAATCATTCAATCTGATTGGGGAGGTCCTTTCTGTGCTGTGGTGC